>NC_000076.6:3365647-3965647 GCF_000001635.26 Mus musculus | reverse complement strand
TACGCACGGGGCCTTCAGGAAGACGCTTTTACGTTTCTCTCGTTTTCCTTTGAATCACAGTGCCTTGCTTTTCATCTTCCATTCCTGTCTACAAGGAGTTAGACAGGTGTGGCATCACAGTGAGGTGCTGTACGAGACTGTAAGTACAGGGTAAGGGAAGTTACTAGTCGGAATCCAGCAACCAGAGTCTCCGTTCTGTATATTCCAAAACATCGAAAGGCCCTGGGTTATTAGCTGTTTAGAAAATACACTCTTGCCCAATACTGTGGCCAGGACTTCTCAAGTGGGCATTCAGTTGAACCTCAAGCCCAGGAAAGTGCCAATGAAGAACTGCTCTTGACAGGGGCATTTAAATGCATTTTGTCTTATTTTACCTGAAGATTTACCCTGTACTGATAGGAGGCAGGTGTCTACAGTCATGTCTTCTCCTGTTGTTGTCTTTACAGAGGCAATTCCCCTTTACTTGTAATATGAAGAAATAGGGTGTTTTCAGAAGTCTCCCTATCTTATCTAATAATCAACTTGGCTTGTATTTTATTAAGATTGGCTTTCTTTATGACATGAAAGAAATAGTTTATATTTTACCCCGGAAACTGTAGACTTATCATAAATAGTGGCACACCATCTGGGCCTTGTCCTGGAACACAAGTAAAAACATTTTGTTTTTCCCAATAGCAAGTTGGTGCTAGGGCTACATTTTAACCTCTTCAATAGTCACAGTATGTTGGCATCTAAAGGAAATGTGATCAGGACACCAGCATGGTGTCCTTAAAATACGTGACAAGGCTACAGTCTAACCAGTGGTCTCTGGCATGCATCATTCTTGAGTCTTGTCAAATATAGAGATGCCACATATAAGCATGACTCTTTAAATAACTCTAGTCTCTTTTTTTAAAAAACCGTGAGAGAGAGATTCACTTGTGGTGCCTCTGAGTCACAGTATAAAACTCCTTGGGATGTGGAGAGAAGGTATTCTATGAGTGGGTACCACTGTTAGGACATGGGGGTCGGGGCGGTAAATGTCATGGTGGGCCAGCTCAAAGAGTTGTGCTATAAGCGAAAGCACATTTTACCCTTTTGTTATTACAAAATTGTTTTAAACCAGTGCATATACTGAAAGAAAATACAGAAAAAACAACCTCATTCGTATGGTAATTTGTAAGCCTAGGGAGCTAATTTGGACAGTTCTAGAAACCTAGGCAAAGCTGCTTGAGCTAAGACACTGAAATTTCTCCCTCAGAGATTGGACAATGTTTTGCTGATTGGGTGAGGGCCCCCTCCACAGATAATCATTCAGTTTATCAGAGTCCTTACATGCTGTCAGGTAAGGAGGAAGCCCAAGCCTGCCACTCACTGGCTCCTTCAAAGAGTAAGGTGTGCTGTGGCTACAGATGCTATCCGAACAGTCAGGGTCCGGGGTCTGTGGGTCAGACTTCCTGCCCCGCCTTGGAGAGAGATCCAGACGCACTTCGTCCTCTTCTGACTTGATTTCCACATAGTCATCTTCATCTCCCTCGGGATCTTTGAAATTACAAAAGTAGTTCTGCGTCGCTATTTGAGCGCTTAAGGGTAAATTTCTATTTACCACGAGAACCTTCTGCGAGTCTTGGAGCGTGAGATCGGACCGTTTGCCCCTGTCCTGTTGACATGAGTTTGCTAGCCCTGACGGCAAATCCTGCTGGCTCGCGCCTCTGGGACTTTTCTGTGAAGAGAGTAGTTGCTTCGTCTCTGTCTCACTGGGGTAGTTGATAGAGTCCAGAGATTTGTTTATCAAGATTGAGGAAGATGACTGAGGCCTGCTATAAGGCTGGGGTTTAGCGCTGATTGCTTTGCGACCCAGCGAGTTGTAAAGAGGACTCTGACCTGAGTTCTCTTTGTGGGGCTGGCTGACCACCACGCTGCATCTCTGCTGCACAGAGCCCAGCAGAGGGTCCGACACTTGGAGAGACGGCACCGAACAAGCACCCGACAACTGCCTGGGCCTAATTTTTGTGGTGCTCTCTAATGTGATGGGGTATTTTGATTTTGAGTCTTGTTCTGTCTGGGGAGAGAAATCTGCCAACTCTCCGTTACTGTAGGGCGAATGCCAGAGCCAGTCCTCACCAGCGCCCTGGGCCTGGGGAGGTGACACAGGCCTGTGGAGGGTGGGTCCTTGGGGGCTGGCCCAGCCATCCTTCTGAGCTTTAAGGGGTGTCTCTCTGAACACAATCTGGTCATACAGTTGGGAATATTCAGCGATCCTGGCACCTGGAAGACAGATAACAAAACAATAAGCACACAGAATTATCCTTGCCTTGGAAGATTAAATATAAGAATATAACACCCAAAATGACTTATTAAAAAATAGACAGTAGATTTAAGATTAAAGGGGAGTAGTCACTAAATGCCACCCTAATCAAAATAACTCATGTTTTAATGGTTTGTTCTCCTTGGTTGAATTTTACATCATTTTATCTGAACAGCAGATTTGCAATTATATAGTGCATGTCATGAGAATTCCTTTCATCCACAAAATGGTTTTAGTCCCCAAAACAAGCATTGTCAAATGAGAATGCCAGAATCCTGATACATAAAAATACCTCATGTCCTACAAGAAGCAGAGCCACAATGCAATAGCCTCCCCTGACTTCATGCTACCCTTGCTTGCCCTCAGGCAAATTTTTCTTCGAGAACCTGGCTCCTGGCTGCTGTTTGAACACCTTGGTTTCCAGATAACCCTCTAGCCACTGCCTGGCAGCCGGCATCTAGCAGAGTTCTTTCCTTTAGCACAAGTAAAGACTACTTTGTGTATTCTTGCCCATTCTTCCAAAGCCAAGAGTATCTCAAAGCCCTCAAGAACTGATGCTCACAGACTCCATAGCTGAATGCTGTCTGGCATTGACTTAAGGACAGGATCCAACAGTCATTTTCACACACACACTTGCCACCTAAAATTATGCAGCCGTGCCTTCTCCATGTTGTCTCACTCCAGAGCGTAGATGTCTCTAAAGATATAACCTAGATCTTGCTAGGCAAGAGGTCCTTCTCGTGGGCCAGCAGTACATCAGTCCAGCAGCTGTTACCAGCTATGATCCTGGCACACATGACTTTCCTAACATCAAGGAACACCACGTACACCTTGTATTGCTCAGATCTCACCTGTATGCCATCAGTGAAGGGAGTCAATCAACCCAATCTATGACAATGAGCAAATGACTATATAAATGTGTGTGTGTGTGTATATATATATATATATATGTATATATATATATATATATATATACACACACACATATACATATATATACATATACATATACATATACATATATATATATATATATATATATATATATATATATAGTTTACATGGTTGGTAACCTGTTGTTAGTAAACTATCCTTTAAATCACAATGAGATATGCATTTAGTGGAACTTCTGCTATTCTTCCAGTCTGCCTTCCTTGGAGACAGAACCCCTCACTAGTATCACGTGCTCTTAGACGCTACCCCTCGGCCCCTGCTCCCTGCAATCAAGGCAAAACATCTATGTAACTTCTCATTAGAGTTTATAGTTAGATGCTTTAGGTTTCAAACTTCAGAGTGCATTCAAGGTCAGAGATTACTCTTCAGAGAATTTAGAAGCAAAACCTTGGCACATCCCTCAAGTAGCATAGTAAAGACTTCTAACACGAATTCAAATGTAGCAGCACCTTAAGAGACTCTACCTAGCCACATGACTGCAGCATTGTATGTCAGCCATTCTCACAAAGCCTGGCATGTTGCCTATGAGACCCAACCACAGGGAACTGGGGCTTTAGACAAAAACCACACAGTTCAGCCCGAGCCATCCCTTATATGCTGTATGTAGCCGTGAACTGATCCATAACTGCTCAGAGAGCACTGGCATTCTACAAGGTGACACAGAGACAACAATTTGAAGGAGAACGGGGCTAATTCATAATTCAAATAAAAGTGTTCTGGCATAAATTTACCCATAAAGTGTTAGAGGAGGACATGACTCCTTACGTCCATAGTGTCTAAAATACCGATTGTATTTCTCAAGCCTTTTATTTTATTTCTCCCCCTCTCATACCGTCCTCTTCTTTGCTCGATCAGGTATCACACCCATCCCTCAAAATCTCCCACAATCCCTACTCTACTCAAAACCCTTTCCCCAACGTCTTTCATAAGTCCTACAAGGGGCTAGAGAGACGGCTTAGTGGTTAAGAGCGCTTGCTGCCCTTCCAGCAGGCCCAGGTTTGATCCCTAGCACCCCTTTTGGGCGGCTCACAACTGCCTTTAAACTCCAGTTTCCGGGGATCCAACACCCTCACCTAGCCTCTGAGGGCCCCTGCATGCGCATGGTGTATATACATATATGTAGGTACATATTATATGTATGTATAAAATAAATACATTTTAAAAGTCTTATATGTATATACTCAAATACTTGCACACAGAAAAGCCATATGGCTAGTTTTTTATTGCAGAGAGTTTTTGGTTGCAACAATGTTGTCCACTTTGCTCTGAGAAGCAAACAGCTTCTAGAAAGAAACTGGTCTCAATGATTTCATCACACAGATTTTCTTTTCTTTTTTGCCCCTTCCTTTTGAGCATAGGGTTGCAGATTTATGGGCCTCTCCTGAGACTACCCACTAGTCAAGATAGTACAGAAATCAGGCCATAGCAGGAAAGGGGAAACAGGGAGATAGCCTTGGATCAAAATGCTTCCTACACATGACACATACCGGGAGCTTTAATCTTTAGATAAAAAGAGGGGGCCAATTATAATGTATCTCACTAGAAGGGAAAATTTATTTCAGTTATTTCTTGTCTCCATATTCCCACTTGAGAGAGTTTACAACTTGCATGATGCGAATATGAATAAGACAGGTGTTCAGAGCTCAAGCTGTGATTAAAAAGACCCTGATAGCCAGATGCATAGAAAGGGGAGGCCACCACTGGTCCCTTGAGCCGAGAAAGTCCTGTTGTCTGACTGTGATTGTATTCCTGGTGCTGTCTGTATAGGACATATACACTACTATTACATGGTAATATCAGGCTATAATTTTTCTGAAGGTTTTAAAGTTGGCGTTGTTATCATCAAAGACAAAAATTGAAATAATTCTTGTGGTGGGAAATATCAAACATGCTGATTCCAAGAGAGAGGATTAGAAAGATATTGATATTTCTGATGTTGCTCAGATGTAGACAGAAGCATAGAAGTGTGCCTTCCCTACATTATATAAAAAGTTCTCAAGCCTATATAGAAATATCACCCAATATATAGAAACCCAAGCAGCCTCCTTGGTCTCAAATACTAGCAGCTGAACAAGAAGGCCACATGCTACTACAGGCTCTAAACGGTGGGAGCAACTGGACCTGGTTGGGTGATTTATAGGTGACCATGTGACCGGGGCCTGTAGACCCCGGGAACAGAGTTCAATAAAGATGCTCGAGGGTTTCAGCAGGTGAATAGAGTGCTCTTCCTTCCGCACAACACCGAGAGCAAGCTCCTGGCAAAGTGGTAAGGCCCATGCGCAGAAGTCTGGAGAATCGGTCCATTCGATTACGACGTCCTGTGCCCAGATAAACAAGAGAGAGAAAAGGAGTCACATGGTCAACTGATTGAAAGCCTGGTGGGCACAGGAAGTGGCCTTGATCACCCAGATGGAGCCAAGACTGAGAGACGGCAGGCCCCAGGGAGACGTCCTGTGGTACGGAGGGAAATCATCACTCTTAAGACCCCTTGGGAAGGGAATGCTCCTCGATGGAGGAGGAGGAAGGCAGTAGTAGCCTAGTAGCCCACTATGTCAAGAAAAGACCTGGATCCAAAGCTGAGAAGAGGCACAAGACCCCAAGAAGACAGCAGGACAAACCAGAAGTTAAAAAAAAAGGAACCAGCAATCACAGTACTTAAAAGGTGGGCAAAAAGAAATCTATTTACAGAAGTTGTAGGTCTCAATTATTTTGTTCTGAAGGGCTTCCTTCAAGCAAACTTAAAAGTTTTTGCATCTTAATGGCTAGATCATATTTCAGGTAGCCCAGCCCTGGAGATTACTGCTAAATTGTAGTCTGCTGGCACAATCATCACCATCATCAACACCACCACCACCACCATCATCATCATCATCAGAAATTTTAATAGTATATTTTCTCTGGATCTGGGAAACAATAGCCTGGTCTCCACCATTGACTGAAATTACTACCACACAACTGCTCCCACTGCCACCTATTCCTGCCCCCAGACTCCCCCTGAAGTCGCTTCCTGTAACTATAGAACGACCTGTTTGGCAAGACAAGCATTGGAAAGAAGATGTAAACGACTTAGCATTATCAGGAGACAAAGAAATGCATTCTGGTCTCTTTGATCATCACACGGAAATCAACTTTTATTTGAATTTTAATTATAAAAAAGAATTCAAAAGAGCCTGGAAAACCCTCCAGAAACCAAGTCCATGCCTTGGCTTCCTGGTCTGCTAGGAAAGTATTGAAAGAAAAACCTCTCGATAATTCATTCTTTAATTTCTGACATAGCTTTTCCCTCATCCATCGATTCCTGGCTCAGAGCTCCTCATTAGATCGGTCCTTCAACATGTCACACTGTGATCCGCTTGCCCCTGCACCCCTGATCTAACCCATGTCACCCCAGTTATGCCCACGAAGGAAGTTCAACTTTGGAATTAAACTTCTTGTAAGTGTTAAGTGATGGAACAGACTGAGATGCTCTTGAACACAGTAAGCCAGTTGTAGCTGAACTATGTGGGTGCCAACGAATTGCAGATGAGGTAGTTTGGGAAAATGTATACAAATGGGTTTGATTTCCAGCGCCCATATGGCAGCTCACAACTTTAATTTCACTTCCCGGGGATCCAGCGCCCTCTTCTGGCTTTCTCAGGGACTGCATGCATGTAGTACACAGGTACACCCAAGATAAAAGTAAATAATTCTTTTTAAAAAGGTTCTCTCTCTCCCCCTCCTCTCCCCCTCTCTCCCTCTCCCCCACTCTGTGTGTGTGTGTGTGTGTGCCCCTCACTTTCGTGCTAGGGGTGAGCTCTGTGAGAAGCAGCAGCCCCATTCTTGCTGATTCAGAACCTTAGCAGCTTTGAGGAACGTCTGCTCGCTGACACATTGTAGATTCAGAGGGAAGTGCTTATGTGTCTTTCATAGGTTCAAACAGAGCGCTTCTTTTACATTTCAGGCTCCCTTTGAGATATGTTTTCCTAAAAGTACCAACTCTCTAGCAATATTACATGTGCACCCATCCCAGAGGCCCAGCCATGCCCCAGTGGACATGATCCAACTGAGGTCAAGTGACAAGCACCCACAGTGGCTGTGTGTCCTGTGTGTCCTGAGACTTGCATGGCAGCGTCCTCACAGGGTGTTCTTTCTAAGGACAGTTAGAACTGGGAAGCACACGTGACTCTCGAGAAGGAAGAACAGAGTACAGAACAGAACATACCAATGGCGGGCCCTCCTTGCCTCTTCTCTTCCAAGATGGCCACCAGGTCTTTGTGACTGGGCCTATGCTGACTGGACGGTGGTTGCTCCAACTCTGGGCTTTTCACTTTCAAAATCTGATTTACCTTCTTGATCTTTTGACTATACTGCCTGGCCATCATAAAGACCCTGCTCTTAGTCTTGTCTGTGACCTCCATCCCGGGGTCAGGGTTTTCTGGGTCTGTCTGGGGCAGGCTGCAGTTGGCCAGGTCATAGGGATTGTCCACAGGAGGCCCATCACTGGCCAGAGAGAGTTGGTTAAGACTCAGGAAGGAACCTTCTGTTGAAATAATGTCATTATCCAGGGAGCAGTTGGCCCTGCTAGCTCTGACAACTCTGCTCTTCCCAGGCAGGAGGAAAGTCTGGCTTGTAGGAAGGGCCAGCATAGATGTGGCATGTCCTGTATCCCTGCCCAGCTCATGGGTGCTGTCAACATATAGCCTCTCTGGTGCATCGTCTTTGCTCACAGGAAAGGCCGCAAGGAGGCGGTCTCTTGATTTGTCTTCATTTTTCTTGATGTAATTTTCCAGATCATTCCAGATTTCATCTACTTCTTCAGACAATTTGTCGGACAGAGCCTTATCTGCAATAGGCAGATTACAGCGGGGAGAGTCATATAACAAACTCAAATATTCAGTATCGGAGGGTCCCTGGTGGTAAGATATGTCATCCTCACTGAACTGGAGGCTATCCTGGGAGACAAATGGTCTCAGGCTGTCACAGCATGCAAAATCAGCTTCCAGACCCAGGAAGGTGCTCCTTTTGGGCTGATGAAGGCTGCTGTGGTTCAAGTTCATCGATGGTGGGTCTGGAAGCCCTATGGTGTCATAGATGTTTTCTTCCACTTCCTGGTGTTCATGTACGCTTTGGGTGGATGCCTCTTGACCACCGAGGCCTGCCTCTTTCCTTGAGTGGAGAGAGCTTGTACTGTGGCTAACCTGTCTCTTTGAGAAGGCTAACTCTGGGGTACTCTTGGGGCGAACAGAGTCTCTGGATGGTTTGGAGAAAGAACATTCAGTTTCATCCCGCTTAGCAACCATTAACTTTAAGTCTTCAAAACTTATGTTATCATAGACATGGTCTATATCATCAATGGTCAACTCTACAGACGACCCATAGGGAGTCATCCCCCTCTCTCCTCCTGGTCGAGGACTGTTCTGCAGCTGTCTCCCGGGACAGTACTGAGAGTCATCACAGTCTCTAATTCTTACTTCAGGAGGGCATGCGTTGCTTTCACCTGCACTACTGGCCCGTCGGACTATCCTGTGACCAGAGCTGGAGATCTCTGTGGGTTCGATGAGGCCCAGATGCCAGCTGCAAGGGCGACTTGAAGCGTTCTCTTCACACAACCTGGTGGAGTTGAGATCCGAGGAAGAAAAGGACGGGACGAACATCTGGTAATCGTCGTCATCGTCCTCATTCTCCTGTGGAGACCGGCGGCTTGGAAACAAGGGCTGCCGGATGTGGTGATCCGTCCGCTGCCTGATGTGGTGATCTGTCCATGGGCTTCTAACACCGCCTCCCCCGCGAAGCATATTGATAACGGCAGCGCTGCCGGGCTGGCAGTTCCTCTGGGCAGGCACGGCAGAAGTCAGCTGGGAAGGGCTTTCCTCTCTAGAAACCTGAAGGAGACAGACACATACCAATTGAATGATTGCACCGTAAGGAAGGCACGTGACTGGGGAATGTTGCCTGTGGTAGCCAGCCAGCCACATTCTTAAAGAAAATGATCTATAGACATTGTTGGTCTTCACTGACTTGAAAAGCACTTCAGATTTTTGAAAAGGCAACCTGTAAATGTCTTCTGTAGTTAGTTTTCATGGTCAGTATATGAACTAGAATATGGTTATATTAGTATTATATTGAGGAAACCCAGGCTGCAAACTAGTAACGTTCCCTTCCTAGTTAGTGGTAAGGCTAGAGCTTAAAATCTACCTGACTCCAAACCCTTTGCTCCTAAACAGGATAGAAGCTAATATCTAGCAAGTGTGCAGGATAGTCATTGTATAAACGAGTATGCATTGGGGCCGACGCCTTAACACTCGCTTGCGTGTAAGACTGCAGGGAGTCTTTATTTCAATGCCTTGCTCCTGAAAGCCTTTATAGTTTCTGATCCTAACAAGACCCTCTCCTGGTAACTTGATGACATACATACTTCAATGGTTTCCTTAAACCTGAAGGCTCACTGTGAACCTGACCTTGATTTATAGATTCCAGGCAAGGAGGCTTTATTACAGGAGTCGAACTGGCTGTTTAAGATAATGGTATTTTAATGTTTATTTAAAAAAAACATATTTAGTTAATACTTTGTTATCTGTTTGGAAGTAAAATTCCAGACAACCATGTTTTTTAATCAAAGAAAACAAGAGAATATTCTGTTAGTTATGGTCTTTTTTGATGGAGCCTACCACCTAAAAAAATCCCATCTCCTAATGAGAGCAACATGCCAAATGTATCCTAACTGCAGAATGTATCCTACATCCTACATGTATCCTAACACCTCCATGTCCTGAGGACAACAATGTGTGAGGAGATAGACTGGCCCTGGGCCTTATAGTGGGAGCTGCAGACAGGAGCAGATAGTGCCCCAACACTATCTATACACAAAAGAACTAGCTTCAAGGAGCTGAAGTAGTTAGGGCTTGTTCAAACTAAATAGGACCTCAGAGACACATTTCCCGACTAAGGCACAACGCATCAGATTAGCAAGAACTGCTTATCATTTGTCAGTCCATAATAGTAGAAAGCACAACAGGAAAGGAAGGAGTAGATACCACAGAAGTAAAATTTCACCTAATTATTTAATAAGTAATTAATTAATCACTTAATCTTTTAAAGTAAAAATTTACACTTACACATAAAATATTTGTGTATCATTTCATTGCCTTTATAAATCATTTTATCCAACATTTTAACATCTCTTCCATTTCCTTCAATGCACTGAGATGATGCTCGTAAATTACAGGTACCAGGAGCTGCTTAGGCTGGTGCTGAGTTAGTATCACTCATTAAGTTATGGCAGCCTTTGAAGGCCTAACAGAATAGCTTTGCTTTTTGTACCAAAAGTGATCCTGGAGCTTGCCCATCTTCTACAAATCCCAGAGGCTTTGGGGAGCTAGGAAACTCTAGTTGTTAATATGTATCTTAACAATACCTAAAACGAATGAAGATGGTAGTATTATTTTTTGAAGCTAAAACATTGTGTCCAATATGTCATTTGGAGACCTGATCAAGTTCAAAGATTAAAAAATAATAAATGTCTTGTTGGTCACAGCATACAAGTATGTAAGTCAGAAACCTTTACCAGGAACAAGGTGACCATTTTTCTCTTTGCTTTTCCATAATGTCTATTTTGGGTATTTATTCATCTGATAACAGCTATCATTTATGGTGGGTACATTTGCCTTTTTCGTATTAAGCATCTTTAAAAATTATATTACTGGGCTGGAGAGATGGCTCGGCAGTTAAGAGGATAGACTGTTCTTCTAGAGGTCCTGAGTTCAATTCCCAGAAACCACATGGTGGCTCACAACCATCTATAATGTGATCTGATGCCCTTCTTCTGGTGTGTCTGAAGACAGCTACAGTGTATTTATATACATAGAATAAATACTTCTAAAAAACTATGTTATCATAGTGAGTCTTGATAATCATTTTATAAAGTAGAAAGCTAGGTCCTGCTGATGTTAAAGACTAGCAAGAGATGTTTATAAATGGCAGGCATGCAACCCCAGCTTATAGAGAAGCTTAGTCACTGTAGACAGAGGCTGAGGGGTCACATTCTGGAAAAAGTATCAAAGTGTTGCTCAGCACTATCCGTTCTTACACTAGGATACAGTCAGCACACTGTGCTTAGGAGATGGGATTTGCTACTGAAGCAACACTCTGGCTGTTTTGAGTTTGCTTGCTTCTGTTGTCTTCATATGGCATTGTAGTTTTGAAGTGGACTTTCCTGGGTGCACTTTGATTGAACATTGCTGCAGAGGTTCCTAGCAGGAAAAGCTTTACTTTTCTTGTAGCTTTTACTTAGGGACTGAGAGAGGCTTGGCTCCAGGATCACCACAGCTACATCAAAGGTCAGGGTTCCGTCTTCAGTGGCCCAAGTTATTAATAGAGATCAGAAAATAGATTTTACAATGGGGAAATTAATCAAGTTACAAAGTTCCAAATGAAAACCAACAGGATCTGGAAAATAAACAGGAGTCCCTTGCAGAGCCACTGAAATCACCTCACAAGTTGAAGCTGAATTCTAGACATCTTGAAGTAGGTCCTTTTTGTTTTCGTTTTTTTATGTTGCTTTTGTTTTGGGACAGGGCTTCAATGTGTAGTCTTGGCTGGACTGGAACTCAACTTTGTAGTCTAGGAATTCACTTGAACTCGCTGATATCCTCTGTCTCCCGAGTGCTAGGGTTGTTTTTGTTTTTGTTTTTTTCGAGACAGGGTTTCTCTGTATAGCTCTGGCTGTCCTGGAACTCACTTTGTAGACCAGGCTGGCCTCAGAAATCCGTCTGCCTCTGCCTCCCAAGTGCTGGGATTAAAGGCGTGCGCCACCACGCCCAGCTAGTGCTAGGGTTTTTAAACGAGGATACAGCCTTTATCAAGCTCACTCTGTCGCTGTGCTAAACCATAATAGAAGTGGGATTTGTGGGAAAGATTTCCAGAACCATATCCTTATGGATAAGGAAGACAGATCCTTGGCCTTTACACAAGAAACTACAATAAATGCTCTAGGAATTGTTTGTTCATTAAGACAGCTCACCAGTGGACACTCAAATCAGGATACTAACAGCTCCTCTTTCCAGGAAATAAAACTGGGCACATAACATTCAATAAGACAAAACTATTTCCTTTTTCTTTAGTGGTGAGATTTTTTTAGAAAAGATTTCTATTTATGTATTATGTATACATGTTTTATCTGCATGTAAGCCTGCATGCCAGAAAAGGGCACCAGATCTCATTATAGATGGTTGTGAACCACCATGTGGTTGCTGGGATTTGAACTCAGGACCTCCAGGAGAGCAGCCACTGCTCTTAACCACTGAGCCATCTCTCCAGCCCTAGTGGTGAGATTTAACTCAGCACCTCAGGCATGCTAGTTTGCAAGCACAGCTCTGCTAGGAAGTGTTTCCCATTTCCTAATCTTTTGTCAGAGGAACAGAAGCCCCTCCTTGATACAACTTGGCATAGCAAAGTTTCACTGTACACATTACATCTGCTATATCAGCAGAAGCACTATGTTTTTAGCGTTTTTTTTTTTTTTTTTTTTTTTTTTTTTTTTTTGAGATAGGTTTCAGTATGTTGCCCAGGCTGATCTTAAACTCCTGGATTCATGCACTTCTCTTGCCTCTGTTTCCCATGTAGCAGGGACTTTGGGTGCTACTGTACCTGCCTTAGACCATATTCTTCTAGAGGTCACCTGAGCCAGTGCTTTGGGAAGGGAGCTATACCTAGGAGGTCAGAGGCTGGGTTTAACATGAATAGAGGTGCTGGGCAGTGCAAGAGCAAGCACGTTAGCAAGGGTTACTTCTTAAGCTGTGGGCACAGCTTCTAAGGAGAGAAGTGAGGCACAGGGCTGGATGGGTAGAATTGCCTGAATTGAAAGAGTTGCAACCAAGAGGGAATAAGTTGAAAAGAATTAGTTTTCCCTTAAATCAAGTATAAATAGCTAAACATGCAAATCAAATAAGAATGCCAAAATGGAAAGGAAATGTTGATACTCAGGCCAGGGATGAGGCCAGTAAGGACAGATGCCGAGGCGGAAGGAGCCCACAGACAGATGTTGCGGCGGAAGGAGCCCACAGAAAGCCTTTTAGAAGAAACATGGCCGTGCTTACCTTCTGGATATCTTGTGAAGTTTCTGAAAAATAAAGAAAAGTGTTTTAAGTTCGAGAATTTAAAGTTTATCTCATCTCTAGGTAAGCACTCATATTTTTATATGGATTGTATACATATTGCTAATAATTGGCACTTAAGAGCTTTGAGCCTTTTGAGTCCAGTTTTCAAAAATGTCCCTCAGGTATCTATTCTATATCCTTTTCCACAACAGAGCCACTTTATGTTATGAGCCAAAGCTGTCTTCTGTATCCCCGAGAGCAACAGTTCGTGGTAAATAAATAGGTCCCCAAACTTCTGAACAAAAACATGAAAAAGAACACCCATGCCATAGGCCATGGGAGTCTCCTGTAGACACAAGCAGGCTTTTGTTGAATTTTAGACTTTTGGGGAGTTGGTTTTAAATGAAGGTGAAGCTTTTGTTCACAGGTCTCCTTGACCCTGTCAATGAGAAGGATTTATGTTGGTATCTTTATGCTGGATACCCAGATGATACAAAGCTCATCTTTAAAAGTTGTTTAGTTATGTAAACTCACACAGGACTTCTCTCCCCACAAATTCCTTCCCCTAGAGCAGCGTTCTCAGCCTTCCTAACACTGCAACCTTTTAATACAGTTCCTCATGTTGTAGTGACTGCCACCCCAACCATAAAATTATTCTTATTGCTACATCATAAATGTAATTTTGCAAGTGTTCTGAACAGTAATGCAAGTATCTTTGAAGATAGAGGGACGCCAAGGAGGTCACAACCCACAGGCTGAGAACCATTTCCATAGTAGCACAGTTCAGCATGGTGTTCACTGTTCGGGATCCCACAACTACCGTCTCCCATCTTATTGCAAGGCACAGATGCCCTGTTTGTTTCTAAATAAAGATGCAATACACCTCAGTATATTTTCTGCTAAATCTATAGGCACTTGTTAGTAGCTAGAGACTGACTTTCTTTTTTTTTTCCAACAGCAGAACACCCTATCATATGTATAAACAGACCACTTTCTACGATATATACATTTAATGCTATGCTACTAAAATGTTGCAAAAATCTCAATCAAGTTTATTATTATTATAAAGAAATAGTAGCTTATTGACATCTTAAGAGTTCTAGAGAGGGCTGGAGGGAGGGCTCAGTGGTTCAGGGCATTGGTTACTCTTCTAGAGGATCCAGGTTCGATTCCCGTCACTCCCATGGCAGTTCATAACTGTCTGTAACTCCATTCAAGGGGTTCCAACACCCTCACATAGACATACATGTAGGCAAACACTGATATGCATAAAATTAAAAAGAGCTAGACATCTTTATGCAAAAGGAAGAAGAAATACTCTTTCTTTTTGTTTTTACGCAGGGTCTGGTGTATCTCAGGCTGGCCTTGAACTTGCTATGAGGCAGAGGAGACTATTATGTAGTGCGTGGTGGTCTATCCAGGAGTTGTGATAATTTCTGCAGTTAATGTTCTATACCAGGAGGAACACAGGAGTGGTACCAGGTGCTCTGAGCACGTGGAATGGGACCTGACCTCTGCCATACCAAGGCCTAGTTCCTTGAGAATTTGCCCTTCCGACTTGTGAAGAGTTCAGGCAGGGTTCTAGTCACACTTGCTGATCAGTCTATATGGGCCTAGAGGTCAGATTGTTGAGTCAAGGGAAAATTTCCACTTTGAACTTACATGGGAATTATGAAATTTTGCTTAGGAAGAAGCTATAAAAATTTATCCTCCCCCCAAGAGTTTTGCAGTATCTTTCAGTCAAATTCATAAGCTTCCTTGTCTCCATTTCTCTCATTTAAATGAATAGTTTTATTTTCTAAGTACCGATGCAGATGACTTTGTAAACTTTAAATTTCATTGGCACTTTGTTTATTCTGTGAAGCCGGGGTATATATATATGTGTAGACATATAAAGCATATATATTACATACATACATACATACATACATACATACATGTATACATACATACATATATACATACATACATTTAAGGGTCTTTTTCCTCTTGTTTTTATTGGTAGTATTTCTTTTTTCCTGATAGATGGTGTACTGGCTAGTTTTGTGTCAACTTGACACAGCTGGAGTTATCACAGAGAAAGGAGCTTCAGTTGAGTAAATGCCTCCATGAGATCCAACTGTAAGGCATTTTCTCAAGTAGTGATCAAGGGGGAAAGGCCCCTTGTGGGTGGGACCATCTCTGGGCTGGTAGTTTTGGTTCTATAAAGAGAGCAAGTTGAGCAAGCCAGAGGAAGCAAGCCAGTAAGTGATATCCTTCGATGGCCTCTGCATCAGCTCCTGCTTCCTGACCTGCTTGAGTTCTAGTCCTGACTTCTTTTGGTGATGAACAGCAACATGGAAGTGTAAGTTGAATAAACCCTTACCTCCCCAACTTGCTTCTTGGTCATGATGTTTGTGCAGGAATAGAAACCCTGACTAAGACAGATGGTAACTTTATGTCTGTGAGATCAGGTTGCATCAATTGACTGTTTGCATCAAGACACTTTTGCTTACCGAAATATTTAATTTTCCTGCAGTCTGGCAAAAAGTCCACCAATCTACAATGCATCTAACACGCAATCTTCTGTTATTATGGTTTGACTGAGAACCAACAAGAGTGAAAATGTAGCTCGATTTTTGGACTTACCGCTGGTCTTCAACACTTTGTGTGATCTCGAGGAAGGTTCTGAGGAGAGAACAAAGCCACCATCATTTGCAAATCAATATTTCCCCTCATAAATAAATTAGTAGCTTATTGACGTTTTAAGAGCTCTGGAAATGTTCCCTTTTGTTTTAGACAGGTTCTCATGCATCTCAGGCTGGCCTTGAACTTGCTTAGTAGCTGAGGATGACCTTGAACTCGCAATGCTCCTGCCTCCATTTCCTGAGTGCAGAGACTGCAGACCTGAAAGATTACAGACTGGAGCCCCATGGATGTAGAGCTGGAGAAGTAACTCCGGGCTTTGTTATGCACAAAGGCAAGCACACTATCAATGAAGCAACATCCCTATCCCTGAGCTGTAGAAACGCTCTGTTTAATTTATCCAAATAATCAGTGGTCAGAGATACTTGGGTACCAGCCATTCACCCTGCTGAAGTGGTTGGATAAGGTGGAAAGGGTCAGGAGTCCCAGAAGAGAAGAGCAGGTGCTATTGTACCAACCCAGCACACACTAGAAGGACTCCCTCAGCTCCCACTGCCGCCTCTTTCTCAGCTGGCGACTGGCACTTTTCTGTTCTAAGCTGCACAGTGCACTCGTGCTTCAGATACCGCCAACTCGCACTTTTCAGTCAGAGCTCACATTTTCCTCTTGAACTTTCACCTGTATTTCTTCTCAGTTATCAAGCTAGTGACCACTATGCCATTACAGTTTCTCTGCACCCCTCACTGTTCCCTCATGTCCTCCCCACCTCCCCACTTCCCCACCCTGCTCCGAAAAGCTTTTAGTGAGCTACCATTCTGCATCCTAAGCCTGGTGCAAGTCACCAGGCCTCTGTCACTTCTCCAGCCTACCATGGCCGCTGTGCTCCGGGTCTCCCTCGCCTTGCTATCTCCTTCATATTTGTCCATGGCCTGCTGAGCCTTCATGACCAGGCTCTGATCTGCAGCCCTCTATCCTCATTTCCACTTCTGCTCCTTCCCTCACTCCAGCCAGGTGGAGCTGCTGACATGACCTGTCTGTCCTGAGGCCCTGTTGGCTCAGGTCCTAGACCGGTGCATGGATGATCCCAGCTCTACCTGCCTCAGCCTCACATTCTGTCATGGGTATCAATCAGCCTTTGGCTCTGTGAAGTCTTTCTTCTTCCTAGACTTTCTCTCTCTTCTGTGTCTTTCCACTCTCTTTTCTACACATGCCAAAGCCTTATCAAACAGACTGGTGTTTATTTATTACTTAAAATAATTTTTTTGGTTCTTCCTCACAGAGTGGGTCTTAAAAGCAGAAATCGTAGCTGTTATCTACCCTGGCATTCCTTGCCTATACCAAGGGAAAGTGGGCTTAGTAAATATCATATAAAACCAGGATCTGAGAGTTAAGGGAATACTTACACATATCAAAATGGTAGGCATGAGTATGCTGTGTGTGTTAGTCATAAGGTTTACTTTCCACCAGTGACAGCAAACAGGGCTTAAGGGGGTATTTGTCAATGGCAAGGAACTGTATGAAGTCTATCTATCTATCTATGTATCTATCTATCTATGTATCTATCTATCTATGTATCTATCTATCTATGTATCTATCTATGTATCTATCTATGTATCTATCTATGTATCTATGTATCTATGTATCTATCTATGTATCTATGTATCTATCTATCTATCTATCTATCTATCTATCTATCTATCTATCTATCTTTCTATTAATTATCCAATCCATCCATCCATCCATCCATCCACCCATCCATCCATCCATCCATCTGAGACAGTCTCACTGTGGAGATCTGTCTGGCCCAGAACTTACTATATACTATTAGACTGGCATCCAATTCATTGAGCTCTGCCTGCCTCTGCCTGGGACAAAAGGCATGGGCCATCATACCTGGCTGATTGACATATTTTATATTCACTGAGAGAGTTAAGTGGAGAGGTATTTAAAAGAAAAGCTAGAGGGTTTTTGTTTTGTTTTGTTATCTATTTAAAGGTAGCTTTAGATGTATTCAAATGACAAGCAGCCAGAAAATGCCTATCAGTAAGAAAGCACTCACTTCCTGCTCCTCTCTGCATTACAGTAGATGACCGCATCCCGCTTACCTGACTTCCGTCTCAGCCGATGGGGTGCAGAACCACATGGTGTCTTCATCTCTCCCTCAGGACTGTAACAGAAGCCTGGATAGTCTGCCAAGAGAACCACAGGAGCAAGTGAGGGGATGGTGACCACGCAGGGTGGCTGGCATTTTCAGGATTTTGTGCTACGTCAGAAACACCAGTAATTCTCAACTGTTAGCGGTTCTTATAAATAATCAAAAGGGACTTTTGCTTGTTTTTAACAGGTAGGTAAAGGGATAAATGCATTGATGGTCTAGTGCCTGAGTTCTTCATGGAGGCAGTTCTGACAGTGTTAGGATCTGTAAAAACCTAGAAGTGTGGCTAGCCATCCACTGCCCCTCAGGCAAACCAGAGACTCAAAGCAGAAATGAACGAGTGTCACTTCTGCTCCAGCTGCTAAGGTGGAGTGAACTGCTGCTAGTGTCTTATAAATGACAATGTATGAGCTTTGAGATAGAGAATGGAATGGTCACAAATGAACAACAGTGTCTCAAAGAATGCTACGGAATTTCTTCTTCCTCACAGCGGGAGGGTCCAGAGGACCGAGGGCCTAGGGTTAGGAGGCCGCAGCGGCTTCCGCGGAGGATTCAGCAGCGGTCTTAGGGGCCGGGGCCGGGGCCGTGGTCCAGGCCGGGGCCGTGGTGGAGGCCGAGGGGCTCGTGGCGGTAAAGCTGAAGACAAGGAGTAGATCCCTGTCACTTAGCTGGGCCACCTGGTTAAGGACATGAAGATCAAGTCCTTGGAGGAGATCTACCTGTTCTCCTTGCCCACTAAGGAGTCTGAGATCATTGACTTCTTCCTGGGTGCTTCCCTAAAGGATGAGGTTCTGAAAATCATGCCAGTGCAGAAGCAGACTCGGGCTGGCCAGCAGACCAGGTTCAAGGCATTTGTTGCCATTGGGGACTACAATGGTCATATTGGTCTTGGTGTTAAGTGCTCTAAGGAGGTTGCCACTGCCATCCGAGCGGCCATTGTCTTGGCCAAGCTTTCCATTGTCCCTGTGCGGAGAGGCTACTGAAGGACAAGATTGGCAAAGCCCCACACTGTTCCATGCAAGGTGACAGGCCGCTGTGGCTCTGTGCTGGTGCATCTCATTCCTGCCCCCAGAGGCACTGGCATTGTCTCTGCTCCTGTGCCCAAGAAACTACTGATGATGGCTGGTATAGATGACTGCTACACTTCAGCCAGAGGCTGCACTGCCACCCTGGGCAACTTTGCCAAGGCCATCTTTGATGCCATCTCCAAGACTTTATAGCTATCTGACCCTGACCTCTGGAAAGAGACTGTCTTCACCAAGTCTCCTTATCAGGAGTTCACTGATCATCTTGTGAAAACCCACACCAGAGTCTCTGTTCAGAGGACCCAGGCTCCAGCTGTGGCTACCACATAAGGTTTGTTTGTTTGTTTGTTTGTTTGTTTTTGGCTTTTCGAGACAGGGTTTCTCTGTGTAGCCCTGGCTGTCCTAGAACTCACTCTGTAGACTAGGCTGGCCTCGAACTCAGAAATCTGCCTGCCTCTGCCTCCCAAGTGCTAGGATTAAAGGTATGCGCCACCATGCCCGGCCACATAAAGGTTTTTATACAAGAAAAATAAATGAATTAAGTCTGCTTAAAAAAAAAAAAAGAACGCTAAGGAAACAACAACACAAAACAACAACAACTCACGGATGGCGTCCATTTCAAGAATCGCTTGCTTGGCCTGAAACAGAGAAAATGTAAAGACAACTAGTGAACAAGTATGACAGAGATCTACCATACCTAAATAAATGGATGCTAGAAGAAAAACAAAACCCTTACTATTTCTTTTGGGCATTAATACAAAGTTTAGGAGATTCGAAGATTATCCTAGGTACAATACAGCAAAGACTTGATGGTTAGTTTTAACAGTGATTTTGACACAGTTTAGTCTTACTTGGGAAGAGAGTCTCAACACTCAACCCTTTAATACAGTCCTTTATGCTGAGGTGACCACTTCAACCATAATTTTTTTTTGCTACTTCATAACTATAATTTTGCTACTGTTAGAATCATATTGTAAATATCTGGTATGCAGGATATCTGATTTCTGACCCCTGTGAAAGGGTCATTTGACCCCCAAAAGGGTCTCAGCTTACAGGTTGAGAACCTCGGGCATAGATCAAGTTGGCCTGTAGGTGTATCCGGGGGTGGGTATCTTACTTTTGTTAACCTGTATGGGAAGACCATTTGGTATGGGTCACAACCCTGGGGTTGTGTCCTAAACTACACCAGAGGCAGAGAGCTCAGTTGTAGCCCACAGACATTAATTTCTCTCTGCTCTGGACTCTGGATAGAATGTGACTAGTGGCTTCACGTTCCTGCCTTGATGTTCCAGTTAGGATGGAGTGTAACCTGGAACGGTGAGCTGAAATAAACCCGTCCTCCCCAAACTGCTTCTTTCGTCAGGGTATCTCAACAGCAAACGAGATGGTGGTACCCAAGTCTTTATAGAGAGATACATAACTTATACCGAGCTTGTACATGGCTTCCTATAAATTTTAAATTGGCTCTAGATTACTTATAACACCCAACAGTTAGTAAAGGCCTTACAGATAGTTTTATTCTGTATTGTTTAGGCGAGTAAAAACAAAACCAAAAACAACCCAAGCCCACTATGTACAGTTGCAGGTCAATCATTTGTGTCTAATCGCAACCCGTGGGGCAGCTCTCTCACCTCTTGGGATGTGCTCTCTCAGCTATAGGGTGGGACAGCAGGACCTACCTTTCCCAGTACCATTAGCATCAATTGACAGGCACAGCCACAGCCCCTGTCTCTACCCTTCTGGGGAATAGAGCCTGATGCCTTGAGGCTTCCTCTCTCCACACTTAGCATTTCTACCCAGAATGCTTTGTTGTTACTGTGGCCACATGTTGCTAATGCTTGGAAATAGACTGGGTTGTCTTACTCCATCAAGCTAGCAGCTGATGTAGGGGAGAGTCAGCTGAGGGGATGTTCCTTTCTCTCCAACGCTGTTTACGTTTTCCCCAAGGCTACTATAATTTGATCTACATACACTACATTATATTAACTAAAATGATTTTATTTCTAATTTGCTGCAATCTGGTATCATGGAAAAACTACTTGGGCTGAATGGTAATCACGCTTAATTAAAAAAATTAAAAATGGAGGTGCAGACAGGAAAGAA
Source organism: Mus musculus (assembly GCF_000001635.26). Classification (NCBI taxonomy): domain Eukaryota; kingdom Metazoa; phylum Chordata; class Mammalia; order Rodentia; family Muridae; genus Mus; species Mus musculus. The sequence continues at coordinate 3,944,425 of NC_000076.6, read as the reverse complement.
AACATTAACAGTCACTTTAATTTTGAGGAATATAGTCACCTAGTTCGTATACTTATCTTCTTACTATATACTGAGGTTATAGCTGGAGTTAATTTCAAACTCAAATGACAGCTTAATCTCTGGAAAGTGGTTTTCTAGTTCCATTTTAACACTTGACACATGGAAGCACTCCCTTCATCTTTACGCTCAATTAATGTGGCTCAGTTTGCACACTATGAATATAAATGGGGCATGTGACAAGTTCCAAGAAACTCCTTTACAAAGCTATTCCATAAGAAAGCTTAATCCCCTTAAGTCTTACAAATTATTTCAGAAAAGAATTCTTTCCACGTTGTCCACTAGGTGTCAGCCAAGGACCACTCGGGAGCTAGAGGTCTGGGTGGAGGCTGGCAGAATTCAGTGACCCATCGGCCACTGTGTTGACATTACAAGATGGGGTATACACGTTTGTTGTTTAAAGTGCCCCATTAGACATTTGTTTGATTTCACAGAAATAAACACATTTGGAAGGCCTTAAGAAAACAATTGAGTAGTCTTGATGAAAGACCTTTAAAAAAAACCCTTCATTTAATAACCCTACTTAAATAGAGCAAAAGAATTATTTTTAACATTTCAGTGGATAGAGTATATTAAGTCCGCTTTCCTTTCTAGTGGGGAAAATACGGTTTAGAGGTTCCTTGAGGCCAGATGTTTGGGTTTGAATCTGAATTAGGCCATGCACTGGTTGTAAAATGTGGACAGTGGACTTCCTGTTTCTGACTCTTGCTTTTACTTCTCTATCAGAGGAAGAACAGGACCTGTCTCCGAGGTATTTTACTGAGTGTGAAGTAAGAATACAGTATACTTACCACTATGGTTATGTGTTAATACATTAATACGCTGTAAATTAAAATCCATTTTAGATTCTAAGTGGACTAATAACTAGGGTGAAAGGAATAATTTTATTGTGGCGGTTTTAACTGTTTTACACATCAAGGGAGAGCCATCAGGAATATGTAGGATGGAAGGAAGAAGACAGGCAAAGTGAGCGGTCTCATTCGGTAACTAGCCTTTCAGAATCTTGTTAAGCAATTGGATTTTCCCAGGATTCTTGGGACCAGTAGGCGGGGCATATCAATGTCTCATGCAGAAGGGTCCAGCCTGAGTAACCACAGGAGAAGGTGATCGCGGCTCTGCGTGAGTTCCCTTGTATTGCACAGTGGTTGAAAAAGTAAAACTCACACTTGAGCACACACCTCTCTGCACAGATCCTAGAGGCCAGCCTGGATGTCTTTTCAAAACACATATGATCCCAGCACTTAGGAGGCCAAAGCAGGGGGCGTTCCAAGTTCAAGGCTTGCCTGGGTTATATATATAGTGAGACCCTGTCTCAACCAGCCAACCAACCAACCAAAGGCAAAGACAAATCTTTCCTTTCCCAGAATTTCTTCTGATTTTCCCCATCAGTACCACTCTATGACCCTGATGTCACTTCCTGTTCTACTTCTCTCCTCCTGGTCCCATCACAGACATCCCACCATCCTCACAGATGGCCATTCACACCCAACCCTTTTAGACTTTTGCTACGTCATCTCTAATAACTGTTTCCTCTACTCCACAGCAGCATGGTAAAGCCATCCCAGAACATGCACACACCAGCGTTGCCCTGCTTCTCAGGTAGGGTACCAGGGACCATCCTCAACTTCAGATTTCAGGTTTCCCACTGAACCAGCTGACTTCTGCAAGTCTCTTTCCCCTGTTCAGCCTGGAATCATAGTCACTGCAGCTACAGGCTCATGAGTGTGCAATGTTCTCTGTTCCCCAGCTCCACCTGTCCCCTCCCTGCAGAGGAACTCCTGTATGCCATGCTCCCTTAGGGCAGTTGTTAAGTGGTTTGTTATGACGCCATCAAACTGATTCACACAGCAGTCCCACAGCCCCAGTCAGGTCTTTGGCGTCTTCCAGATGGGACCTGAGTCACCTCCAGTGACAGGATCGTCTTCCTTTGCATCGAATCTGACTCTCTCCATTTTCAAGGACAAACCCTCTTCCTGTGTCGTCACTCACAGTAGTGTCTCTGATCCTTTATGATTTCCTAATTCTCCTCAGTTCCCCGCCAGACTCTTTCCAAGGCTCCTCTCTACCATCCCTGTGCTTACGGGCCCCATTCCTTCCACCTCCCTTGACAAACTGCTCTTCTGCATCCTGTTGCATCCTGCCTCTTAGTCTCCCCAGACAACTCAGAAACCTATATTGTGTTTTCCACCCAGATAGTGAGCTTTGCTTTGATGAGTTTTCTCTAAACTGCATCTTTTTGAACTTTGGGGGTGGGGCAGTCGGTACCAGTCTGTTCTCTAATTTCTTTCAACCCATTGCAAAAATCCCAGTTGTCGAACCCACACTCTGCATCTGTTTTGCCCTCTCAAGGTGGAGGTTCTTCTGTCCCCTCCTTCCTCACCAGCTGTCCCTTCCTGCTCTTTACTGGGTTTCTGCTGTTCTCTCTGGTCTTCCAGGTGCCCCTCCCCCAGCAGGTGACTTGCTGAGATTCCTAAGACTCCTCTTTTTTTCCCTAATAATTTTTTTAAAATTCACTTTACATCTCGATCGAAGCCCCTCCCCCTCCCCCTTGCTTCCCCACATTACAAGCCCCTTCCCCCATTACCCCTCCCAGTCTCCTCAGAGCAAGGGGCAACCTTGTTTCCTTTATACATTCTTGTGGGCCTTAGCCCTGTCAAGCCTTAGGGCCTCAGTCACTGCCTCTCCTAATCCTGGGCTGCCAGAACCTGAATTTCCACCTCCATTCACCGGCCAGATGCTCCTCCACTCCCATCTAACCAGTTAGGCCACCTCTGTGAGCCAGTCTGGCTAACTCCCAACCCAGAGGTCTTCCCGCAACTCAAGCACAATGTCAGAGGTGACTTCTGTTCCCTTTGCCTGGGTGACCTGCTTTGCATCTGCGCCTTGTGTTCTGCTCCCTAGACTACTTCCCCAGCCGCATTCCTGCCCCATTTCCTGGTCCTCCTGTCCCAACACCAGCTGTGTTTGGCAAACAGGGTGTCACTTGTGTTTTTGTGACTTTGTTGTCTCAGCCTAGTTCCGCCCTTCCCCCTCCCCAACTTCAGAAGGACATTCCTCACCCTTCAAGAAAGCAGGAGGTATTTTCCTTCCTGCCCTTACTGGCTAGACCTGAACACTTTGTCCTTTTGCCACCCCCCCACCCCACCCCCCCTCCCCGGGGCCACCTGGCTTTCAACGCTATTGTTTCCCCATGGCCGACAAACAGATCTGGGTTAGGCGGGCAGCTGGCTCTCTGCTGGTAAATTCCTTTCCCGCCAAACTGGGCTTGGTTTTCCACTGTTCCCACGGGACCCAACACAGGGGGATGGGGGTAGGGAATGGGGGGTGGCAGTGATTCCCAGTAGTTTAGTTTCTATTCTCTATAAGCTTCCTTATTTTATATATATGTGTGTATCTCCACCCCTAAATCTCTAGTGGGTGCCACTGACTCTCTTTTGTCTATATGTCAATATAACCTCTGAAATGCCTTATTGCAGACTTGGCCAGCCTCCTGACTCAGCCTCCTCAGTGCTGGGATTTCAGGCTCCATTGTGAAGCTAGGCCTTATTTCCTCGTCAGACCCCACACCGCCATGTGTCCCCCCCAAACCCCCGCCTGGGTCCTTTCTACATTATGGTGTGCTGGCTGACGTTTCTCTCTCACCTTAGCTGGGATCTTTGCTGCTGCTGCGTGGTTCTCCAGAATTAATCTCTTCAGGTGCAGAACCCAGAGACGTTTGTCTTGCTGGGATTTGGCCTGCAATGGGAGATTTAAATTGTCAGAAGTGAGGCAACAGAGATGGCGGCTGGGTCCAGCACACCTCTCCCCTTTGGGGACCTCGGAGTAGCCCTGTTACCTGAACTGTGTGCTGAAGCTTGGGGTTCTTGTAGTGGAAGACACTGAAGCTGAGCGGTTCTTTTGGTATGACCTCTACAAGCATGAGGTTGCCACACTGCAGCAGAGAGCACAGTGCATCAGGCACACATGGGACACAAAGAGCCACCCCCAGGCCTTGCATGCCACCCCGTGAAGACCCACCAGGATGTGAGCCTTGTATGTAAACGTGTCATCTCTCTTTTTTGTGATGAGCAGCAGCTGGTCCAGGAGAAAAAGAGTCCTCTCCTTTTTGGCCTTCTGGATGCGGAAGGTTCCTTCAAGCACCAGCTCCCCATAGCTGGTGAGGTCAGGCCCCTCCCAGTTGGTTAGCAAGCTCTGGATCTCCTGGATACAAAGTAAAAAATTCTCAGAAGGAAACACCAGGCAAGCTGCATTGCACACTCAGTGGCCTGTTGTTGGATCTCAAGGATGGGGGCTGGCATATCTGTGTTTATGGGGTGAGGCTATCCGTCGAGGATCACCCAAAAGGAACTGAATTTTTAGTTGCTGAATTGCCAGGGGGTTATTGTCATCCCTGAATGGTCCAGAGTCATAGCCACCAGCGGCAGTGGCTGCAGCTCGACCTTTCAAAGGCTTCACGAGGCAGTCAACATGGAGCGCCATCTTAGACGGGCTCCTCCTCTAACCTGTCTCAGCCTCTCCTTTTTGGATTATAAAACCTCCAATGTCCAACTTCAGGATGTTCTCTCACAAACTGAGTCCACACCATACACAACTGAAAACTAAAGCCTTTGTAAAACCACAGACATTTTCTCAGGATTTCTCCCAACTTTGAATTCATTTATTGAGAAAGGACATGGCCTTTGCTACTGTTTGAGAGCTCTCCATGGGACTTAGGGAATACGAATTAGTGATACGGCTGATAGCCCTTTAGGATTTGTTGCACATCAACATTTTAAATTAGTGATACGGCTGATAGCCCTATAGGATTTGTTGCACATCAACATTTTAAGGAAGCTGCCTAAAATGACTTTGAAAACTGAAGATATTCACAAGTACTACTTAAGAAAAGCCACAAGATGGTCAATGTCTTCACTGGGAAGCTGGGTGTGTAGCTCAGCAGTGGCATGTGTAGTTTGTGCAAGTCCCTGGGTTCGTCTTACTATCACACTTGACCTTAGCCAAAAGGTCAAGAAGTGAGTCGTCTTACTACCAAACAGAAAATCAAACAAACAAAACTACTTTTGTTGGCTACAAATTGACATGGTATGAATAAAGTTTGAGACAGGGTCTGATTTAGTGGGATCTTCAGAATGTCACGCAGATCAAGACAGCATGAAAAATGAGCCATTTGGTCGTTTTTGACTATAGAAAAGATGTCTGATATTATATTTGTAAAAAAACCAAACTTGAACAATAAGATTTTTTGTTACTGCTTCAAAGAGAACAACAACATCAAAAACACCTGGAAATAGAATGTTGCTGTTTCTTGAGGCAGTGACATCACACCGAACTCTGGTTGTTTGCAGGTGAATCTAGACTTTCTTCTGACTTCTGAGGAGAAAGGTGCACCCTTCACTGACTGGAGCTCTCTGCTATGGCTTCCCTCTGCATCTTTCTGTCCTACTTGTAGGCTCCCAAACAAGTTTGGAATGAGCTGCTGGACCACGTGCTTTCTCCTTTAGGATTTATTTTTATTCTCTGTGTATGCATGTCTTGCCTCCCTTGGCGTGTGTATGTATATCATGTGTGAGTCTGGCGTTCATGGAGTCTTAACATGGTGTCAGATCCCCTGGAACTGGAACTATGGACAGGTGTGAGCCTGCATCTGTGTGGATGCTGGGAAATGAACCTGGATCCCTTGTAAGAGCAGCAAGTGTTCCTAACCACCAAGTCCTCTCTCCAACCCCTTGTTTTTTAAGTGGTTCTTTTTCTTTTTCTTTTTTTTTTCTTTTTTCTTTTTTTTTTTTTTTTTGGAGTCAGGAACATAACCAAAAGTTCCTGAGTGGGGAGAAAAGTTCCTGAGAATTTAGGGTTCATATTGGTGCTGGATGGACCTTAGCAAGCCTGTCACTGGGCTGTCAGATTTTAAAGTTGAAGAGACTGAAACAACGTGCATGGGACTCATGTCAAGGGAAATACAAAGGAGCTGCCCCAGCTCCCTGAAATTCAGTCGCCTGCCCCAAGACTTCCCTTGTACACCACCATTTTGTATAAACTAGCAAGAGAGAATAGGGGCTTTAGAAGTCCTTAAGTAGTTTAGAGGAAACTGTTTTCAGCAAGAATTATTGATTTGTCAATATATAAAATAAAGCCTCGGGACACTCATATTTACTCAGACTCATCAAAGGAGCTATAAGAAAACTTAGTTGAAAAGTAATAAAAGTTGTCCTATGTAGCTACTCTAACAGACGGTTGGCATTATTCATGTCCTGACCCATCTTCAGGGAGACCTGGTGGGGAGGATCATAAATGAGGGACATTACTTATGCAGCCTTGTAATCTGACATGTTGGAAAACAGCAACGTGTCAGAGCATCTGCCTGGTGCTGTCGTCTGACTGTGTGCTCACCTGCAAGCGGACAGCATGCTCATGCTTCCGTTTCATGTCATTGATGTGCCAGGCCACTCGCTGCATCGTGTCTATGGCATCCAGCACAACATCGTAGCCTTCCGTGGCCTTATCAAGGTGGTTCTCTATTTCCTTTCAAAAAATAAAAAGAAACTCTTACTCGATTTTTTTCATGTACTCAGTGAGGCAAATGGATTGCCTATGTTTGGTTTCACACACACACACACACACACACACACACACACACACACACACACACACACTATATTTATGTATCACCATCATTCCTTAAGTTTAACCCTAACCGCATATTTCAAAATGGGCAAGAATAATGAAAGTTTCTTACAGTTCCACTATAAAGTATACAGAGGCTTCAGTAAGTCACATGAAGATATTGCAGTTGCAGTGGTGGCCGGCTTAAGAGAGCATTCAGTAATATAGTTCTCAGTCTCAAAGACAAGACTCTTTTAAAAATATATTACTTAGCCAGAAGGTAGGGGTTGGGGGTGGATGCAGGCCTTTAATCCCAGTACTTGAGAGGCAGAAACAGGCAGATCTGAGTATGAGGCCAGCCTGGTCTACAGAGCAAGTTCCAGGATAGCCAGAGGTACGCAGAGAAACCCTGTGTCAAGAAAACAACCAACCAACCAACCAACCAACCAACCAACCCCCACACAGACATAAAAATAGTACTTAGAACTATGTGGGGGACATCATGTTCAGAGCCCAGTGATAAGAGTATGTGTTCAGTATGTCCTGTATTTGATCCTCAGCACCAGAGAAGAGAGGTGAAGGATGGAAGAGGGATAGAGAGATAGAAGAAGGAATGAAGGGAGGGAGGAAAAGAGAGAGGGGGCTTCTCTGACAGTCATTCAGTGTGTTGAAACAGTTCAAGGTTCAAGAGGAAATTCTCTGACTACTATCAGGGCAGTTTGCATTGTCATACATCTTACCACAGAATTTCACAATCCCAAGGAGAGGAGAGACTATTCAACCCATGTTATAATTATTTATTCCTGCTAAGCCCCCAGACTCCTGAAGATTCCAAACTGAGAGACCACCAGTCTTATCTTCTTTCTTATCTTCTCCACTGTGCCTAACAGGCCAGTGGTGTCAGAAAATTCTTTTTCCTGTTTTTGGTAGTAGAGACCAAGTTTTGGTCCAGAAAAGTGTTCTACTGTTATGTTACATCTCTAGCCTCAATAAATGCTTACTAGTTTGAAGCAATACCTTTTTTTTTTTTTTTTTTTGGTTTTTCGAGACAGGGTTTCTCTGTATAGTCCTGGCTGTCCTGGAACTCACTTTGTAGACTAGGCTGGCCTCGAACTCAGAAATCCGCCTGCCTCTGCCTCCCGAGTGCTGGGATTAAAGGCGTGTGCCACCACCTCTTAAAAAGAGTAATCTTACTTAGTATAGGGAGCTTTCATATCCATAGGTTCCCCATACATCAATGCAGATTATATTCCCTAGCGAACTTAATAGCTGAACACATGGCACTTACATTATATTAGATAATAGCAGTAACCTAGAGGCTATTTAGAGTCTCATATATGGGGAAAGTTATTTGCAAACAATTCTCTGATTTCATTATTATTGTTATTATTAATCATTTAAGATTTATTTATTTATTTATTTATTTATTTATTATATGTAAGTACACTGTAGCTATCTTCAGATACTCCAGAAGAGAGAGTCAGGTCTCATTACAGATGGTTGTGAGCCACCATGTAGTTGCTGGGATTTGAACTCAGGACCTACTGAAGAGCAGTCAGTGCTCTTAAACACTGAGCCATCTCTCTAGCCCCCCTTTTTTATTTTATTATTTTTAAAAACATAGTACCTACAGTAATAGGTTTCATTGTGACATTCTCTGCTATTTGTATGAGGGACTTGAGCATCTCCAGAGTTCAGTATTTGGAGGGACCTGGAATCTATCCTTTGCAGATGCTAAAGGATGCTCTATCTACAGAAGTAAGAGATTTGTCGTTAGGTGCTTTATGACTTCTGTCATGCCTAATTATCTAAAGAGCAGACGCTAGAGCTTTTGGGATAATCCTGAGGACTAATTTTACTACTCCATAGTAACACTGTTAAACACTGAATATTCAAGGTTTTTTGTCTAGCTTGGCTGTGGGGCAGGATCTGTATTTTCTTCCTAAACTGTCAGGCCCACCTGTTAAAATGTTGTAGGAAAATGTACTGTAAAATTAAGGTCAGAATGAATCTCTTCTCGGGGATAGTCCCGTGGGGAATATGTGCCTGTGGCTCAGCTCTGAATTGATATGAATTATGGAGGGATGTTCTAAGCTACGTGTAAAAGCAAAGATGCTTCAAGGGCAACAAGAAGTTAATTTGGAATTGGTTCAGTTTCCATCCTTCCCTCTCCCCTCCATTAACAGTCATTTGTAAAAATCAAACTACAGGGGCTGGTGAGATGGCTCAGTGGGTTGGGTAAGAGCACCCGACTGCTCTTCCGAAGGTCTGACGTTCAAATCCCAGCAACCACATGGTGGCTCACAACCATCTGTAACAAGATCTGACGCCCTCTTCTGGAGTGTCTGAAGACAGCTACAGTGTACTTACATATAATAAATAAGTAAATCTTTTAAAAAAAATCAAACTACATATATCAAATTATAAATATCAACTAAGCTCTTGTAAGGATCTTGATTACTTACAGGAGCTGAGGTCTTAGTTTTTTCCTTGATTGATGGCTACCTGACCCTCTAGAAGACCATATCTTATAAGTCACATTAACACAGTTTAGGAGAGATGTATTCTCAGGATGGTGTTCCTTTTTCAACAACTGTCAGGACACTGATTTAGCAAACTTATCCCACTAAATCTAGAAGGCCCTTAGAATTAATTTAAAAATTAAGGAATTCTTTTCAGGGTGGTTTCAGAAGACGACAGGCTATCCTCCCAAGGATGAGAGACTTAAGCAAGCAGACAAACTTTTGTTAAAGTTTTACACATGTGAACTTAGCAAACCAGAATGATTGCCCCAGTTAGAAACCTGGAATCATTTCAAAAGAGACACCACACACAGTCAATGGTTATACTGCCCCGAACACGCCTGGTCTTGTCAAAAGAGACACCACACACTCAATGGTTATACTGCCCCGAACACTCCTGGTCTTGTCTGAGCTTGGAAGCAAGACAGGGTTGGGCCTGATTAGTACCTGTATCGGAGAGATAGCAGGCATGCTGATAAAATGGGACTCTGGATTAAAATTCGTTTATTTAAAATTTTTTATTTATTTATTAATTGATTGTGCAAGTCTCTCTATCCTATAGGCCACAATGAGCCTATAGGATCTGGAGGCAGATAGACTTGCCACAGAGCTCTGTACCTTAAGCCTGATGTTCCGCCTTTCCCCCACTGCGAAGCTAACCAAACTCACAAATTGTCTTCAATAAAACTTTCCCCATCTTTGCGAACTTCATTAGAGGATGAGAAAGGAGAATCTGATATCTAGCTGCATCTTATTTCAAAAGTCTCCTTGAGGGATTTTTTTAAAACATTTAGTTATTTATTATGTTCTGCTTATATATATGCCTGCACACCAGAAGAAGACACTGGATCCCATCACAGAGGGTTGTGAGCCACCGTGTGGTTGCTAGGAATTGAACTCAGGACCTCTGGAAGATCAGTCAGTGCTCTCAACCTCTGAGCCATCTCTCCAGCCCTCTCCTTGAGTTTTATAAAAGTAGTAGGAAAGGTTAACAGCCAGAAATGAGGCTAAGCCCCACCCACGGACCCTCCACAGCCCTCAGGGATTCTCCCTGTCCCTGCTCATCTGTCCTCCCTACTCTTGAGCACTTTCTTTTCTTACACATGGGTACCAATCTACAACAGTTTCCCCTCCCAGAGGCCTGCTGAATTGGGTCTCATGGAAAAAAAACAGGAAAATGAATGTGGTCTTCATTTAGATGCTAGCTCCCTGCCTGAAACTGACCCTGTCCAGCACGAGTCATCCCTCAGTCCTGTCACTTTCCAAGTTTAAATTAACCTTTCATCTTGGCTGCCATCAGTGGGGCTGTAAGACCCAGCATATATAGATCTCTCATTCGTCAAAGAAAATCAGTCAGTTGTAAAGCAAGAAAAAAAAAAAAGTTTCCATATGAACACAGCAGTTTCTGGTGTTCCCCTACCCCCACCCCCCAAATACCTAATATACACACCCTGAAACCCCACCCCTTGACAGATGTTCTAGCACAGGCTGAGACTTACATGAAGAAGGAGATGATATTTGAGAATCCGCTGGACTGGTTTTAGGAGGTAGGACCCTAGGGGTAGTGAGTGTCTCAGAGTTTCCTGGCGCTCCCGGAAGAACTTGGTGAGTATCTTGTTCCTCATGCACTCAGTTAGCACGGCCACAGACCTGCGAGAGAAGGGCATGTTTTTCATCACGGTGACGCCATGTTTTAGGTGGGTGTTTGAGGTTTAAATGTCAGACTCGAATGGAAATGCCCTAAAATGGGCGGGACAGGGAGAAGGAATGTGCTTTTAATTTAGATGCAAGCTCCTGACTGAAATTGACCCACAGAGTCATCCATCCCTGCTAGGATGCCTCGGGGCAAGTTTTAAAAAGGTGTCCTTTGGATGGGTTGAGTTAGAAAAAGGAATTGAGTTCAGAGATATAGAACCACGGACTTGCAGCCCCACATCAGGAGGTGGGCAAGAGACACAAGCATTGGATTTTAGCTCCTACACATGCCCCATCCACATGTCTTTGTACAGTGCTCATCCTGCACATCGGGATTCTAAGGCACAGCATCCCTGGATTAAGACAAAACAGTTCCTTTGTAGCATAGACTTGGCCTCCCACCAGGGCATTTGTCCACACCCCACACCCTCCGCTGCCCATATGGTTTGTGAAGTGGACCACTGTACAACTTTCCCAGAGGTGACTTCTCTCAGAGAAATTCTGAACATGTCCCCCCTTTATCTTTGATAGTCTCACAAAAGGGTGCTAGAGTCCCTTCTGCAGCCCCCAGAGTAATACCCAGCCCCAGTGCATCTTTTTATTATTAATAATTTATTTATTTACTTTATATCCCAATATTAGCTTCCCTCACCTTTTGTACCCCCTCACATACCCCCTCCCTCATTTTCTCCTCTGAGAAGGGTGGGTTCCCCTTTGGCATCTCCTGCCCCCACCCATGTTAAGTCACTTCAGGACTAGGTGAGTCCTCTCCCACTGAGGCCAGACAAGGTGGTCCAGTTAGTGGAATAGGGTCCTCAGGTATGTAGGCAGGCAACAAATTCAGGGACAGCCCCTGCTCCAGTTGAAGAACACGCTGCACATCTGCTGCATATGTGCGGGAGGCCTAGGTCCAGCCCATGCTCACTCTCTGGTTGGTGATTCAGAGGTCCAGGCTAGTTATATATTTTAAAGCAACAGTTGAAACAATTCATATCTTCTTCCACATCAAGCTAGCTAAGAGAATGGGATTTCACACACACCGGTGCAAATTAAAATCCTGATGTGGTATAACTAGGATGCAGGCAGGAATCATTTTATTCTTGTCTTTCCATGTCTTTGCTATATTTTCAAAATTAATTGAGACAATCAGATGGAGTCAAACAACGAACTAAGACTCCTTAGAATGATGCTAAGTGGAAGTCTTGTAGTTAAGGTGTCCGTTAAGCCGTTAGAACCCTCTGTGCATCAGCTTTAGAAGATAGCCCACCAGACGGACTTATTTCTCCCTTGAGTCCTGATTTTGAAATTCTTCATCGTGTGACCTGGACATTTCTCTGAAGTCCTTTGGCATTAAGTGCAGCCACCCAGTAGCCTTGTGGCTAACTGACTGCCCAAGTTCTTGCTCAAGATTGGAATCTGCTACAAATCAGGGCACATGGCACTCTAGGTTCCTGGAAATCTTAGAAATAGGGCAGGAATATGAAGACAATGGCTTGACCTCCTTTGTGCCTTTCCCTGGGGGAAGGAGGGAGGGACATGTGCCTCTTCACAGTGAAATCACTAGGATGTGACTGGCAGGAAGAAAGAAGTCACTTGCCAAGGCATGCTGGTCACATTTACAATCACTAGCCTGCTTCTCAAGAGGAGAGAAAAAAGCTTAGCACTCTTGGCTTGCTAAGACAGGGAGGATAGAATCTCAGGGTCAGAGCAAACTACTTGGGGACAGGCATGGGATTATTTCTTTGTGGACACTAAAGCCACACACGGGGCAATTACTGGGCATGGCTTCTGCATTAAGTTCGTCCTTATGCTAACAGGGGTTTCCTTAAAGTCAGACTCAAAATCAAAACACACACTTTCCAGGAAACTGTCCTTAGCTTAGAAATAATATCCCCACTGGGGTTATTTCTCATTATTTTGTGTCTAGCTTCCATGGCATGCCACCAAGTCTATTCCATATTAATTCCAATTAGGTATCTAATCTCCCCTATCATGCTATTTCACTGATGTATTTATTTGGGTTCTGTTCCTCCAAAGCATACAAACTGCTTGAATGTTGGTTCCTAGTTTCTGCAGATCTGCACTAAGTATGGGATAGCGCCACATGAATGACAAGCTCTTAACAATCCTTTTTCCACACAGGAGTCTGCTTCTGCAGGATCTCAAAACAGCCACAATGACAAAGCATGGTGCTTGATCAGTAAGTCAGAAAAATCTTCTGACTTTGTGATTGGAATAAAGTTTCTACAGTGAGGTTATGTCTTTGGATAGTATATTTACAGTGAAATGCACACAGACAGACCCTCCCAAGCTAGCCCCTCTGATCACCAGACCCAGAACTTTACTGATTTGTCAGTTTGAACATCTTCCTTTTTGCTTTGGAAGAACTTTTATGTAGAGGCTGTGAGTTGACTCTATAGTTCCTCTGCTGTGTGGTGTTTTGGATTAAGGACCATGAGATTTAGTTGGGGCATTCTATAGTTCACATTGTATTAGAAAAGAACAAGGCTTAAGTGTAATCCTGCAAACTATGGGTGTGTCTATAGATGAGGTTTGTGACATATGCCTGAATATGCGTGTCTGTGTGTGTGTGTGTGTGTGTGTGTGTGTGTGTGTGAGAGAGAGAGAGAGAGAGAGAGAGAGAGAGAAACCTGAGAAATGCATGGCTGTCCATCCAAATAAATAAACATGGTGTCACATCCTGACCATTGTTTACAGGAAAATATTACAATGGGAAGTTGTTGTTAAGTAATTCTGAACTTCAGGCTTCTTAGGACACACTAGTTTTTCTAGGCTACTCCTGTGTTGGAGGTTGGGGGTGTTTGTCTATCCTTCCCTTGGCTGTTACAAGGATTCTACCGTATACCGTATTCTTGTGGACCACCTCTGCTAGCATTGACTCTGAGTGTGCAAGTCATCCCCCAGCCCTCTTTCTGGCTGGGTTGTAAGAGCCTGCTGATCATGGCTTTACACAAAGCTCCAAAACATTAAAAAATATGGTGGCAGGTGGCCTGAGGCTGGAGCAAGTTGTTTGATATCCTCAGTGGGCCATTCATCAGCTGTAGGACCCTTGTGGAGTCAGTTTGTCATGGATCCTTCAAGCAGGGTCATCTATAAGATGGGAAGAAAGAAGGGGTGGTATGGTGGTTTGAATAAGTTTGGCCCAGGAAGTAGCACCATTAGGATGTGTGGCCTTGTTGGAGTAGGTGTGGCCTTATTGGAGGAAGTATGTCACTTCATGTTATGACTCAAATAAAATCATCAATGGAAAAGAGCCCCACTCCTTTCCAAGCCATACCTTGGGTAATTGGTGCAATACTGGGTATAAATGTGGAACTCTTCACTCTACAAAGAAACAAAAGAGATTTTCATGAGCCCCAAAGCATAGCCAACAACATTCATTCAACAACATAGTAAGAAATAACCATCAGGCTTTTATTATTCCAATTGCATTAGTCTACCCCTTGCACCCATGTGGCCAGATCCGTGCTCATTATTCTTTACCAAGAATCCACAAATCTTGAAATCATTTAAGTCCAATAAACACTTGCTGGGTCCCAGTGAATATGAAGACAACCAGGAAGAGGATGAAAATAAAGTTTCTGCCCCAAGGTGCTTATGACCATCTTGTGGGTGTGCATGCATCAGGAAAATATAGGTAGGTTATAGTTAAACATCACTCAGTAAGAATATGTTGGAATTTGTATGGGAGATCAGGAGGCTGCTACATACTCTTAAGCCTTACATATGTACCTTTCCTTGACCATGGTCATTCTTGCCCTTCTTACAGCATAGTCACTGGGCCTGCCTTGAGAATGAATCCAGGCTGTATTTCTTCCAAGTAGCCTTCCTGGAGCTCGTGAGTTGAGCCAACTCTTTCTATGGTGGATTTGTGAACATCCACCATACCCAGCATCTATCTGTCTGGGAGCACTGACCAAATGATACTGATGCTTTCTGTTTATCTGTCTGGATCATGGTAGTCAGGACAGGGCCATAACATCTATGGCCATAATGTGTCAGGGCCTGACAGATAATATCTATTGACTTGAGAACAAAGTCTATTCACTGGCATGCATTGTTTCTTACCTTATTTCACCTATTAAGGAGGAAATCAGACAGGTGCTATACACTGGATCAAAAGAGGAAGAAAGAGAGCACACTGAGGTGTGCTCAAGAAGGATGACATGAATTTTACAAAGAGACAGGAAGCTGCCCTTTTCCTTCTGAGGACTGGGGGAAGGGAAGAAATGAATTGTTGAGTCAATCATGATGATGCAAGACTGGGCCGAGAAGAGCTGGAGGTCAGCTTAGGCTAAAACGCAAGACCGCCCGGAAGAAAGGAAGAAAGGAAGAAAGGAAGAAAGGAAGAAAGGAAGAAAGAAAGAAAGGAAGGAAGAAAGAAAGAAAGAGGGAGGGAGGGAGGGAGGGAAGGAAGGAAGGAAGGAAGGAAGGAAGGAAGGAAGGAAGGAGTGAGTCAGGGTAGGAAGGGGAAGAGGGAAGGAAGAAAAAAGAAGAGGCAAAGGAAAAGGAAGGAAGGGATAAAGAAGGAAGGAAGGAAGGAAGGAAGGAAAGAAAGAAAGAAAGAAAGAAAGAAAGGAAGGAAGGAAGAAAGGAAGAAAGGAAGGAAGGAAGGAAGGAAGGAGTGAGTCAGGGTAGGAAGGGGAAGAGAGGGAAGGAAGAAAAAAGAAGAGGCAAAGGAAGAGAAAAGGAAGGAAGGGGTAAAGAAGGAAGGAAGGAAGGAAGGAAGGAGGAAGGAAGGAAGGAAGGAAGGAAGGAAGGAAGGAAGGAAGGAAAGAAAGAAAGAAAGAAAGAAAGAAAGAAAGAAAGGAAGGAAGGAAGGAAGGAGTGAGTCAGGGTAGGAAGGGGAAGAGAGGGAAGGAAGAAAAAAAGAAGAGGCAAAGGAAGAGAAAAGGAAGGAAGGGATAAAGAAGGAAGGAAGGAAGGAAGGAAGGAAGGAAGGGAAGGAAGGTGTTGAAGGAAGAAGGGGCAAGAGGGGGAGGAAAGGAGAGGAAGAATAAATAGGAAGGAAGAACAAAGGCTAACCCATCACCCTAGTTCATTTACAGCAAGAACCGTTTGTACTTCTCTCAGTTATATAAAATTGGCAAAGATGGAAAACATTGTATACACTCTCAGGGAAAAGTGCAGGGACCCTGCTGAATGACAGAGTGGGATGAATAAACCAGAAAACAGGCGGTGACACCCACTAACCAATCTGGTTTTTCTCTCTCTCTTTCTGATTGTCTATACTGCCAAAGGAAGAAATATATCCACAGAAGGTGTAGGCGAGAGTTAGGGTTTCAAACTTCTGATTGGGCAACAGTCAGAATGAGTGACTCAAGCCGAAGAGTAACTGGATCTTACAAAAACTGACCAAGAGCCACAGGGTATTTGCTGGAAATCCACATTTCCCAACTTCTTAAACTGTTTCATGCAGGATTCACAGGTAACTCTAGGACAATTATTTCTGGTGTTGCTAGCTTTAATTTTTAATCCTGGTCTCTATTTAGAATCTTCTCTGTTAAACTCAAGTAGTACTAAGTCTATATATGTGTGTGTATATACCTATACATACATATATACATATATATTCATTGTGGAAATTATTTTAAGCATATATAGAATTATTATTTTAAGCATATATAAAATTGGAGAGGATGGTATGGTAACTTTTCAGGTAGTCACCATCCATCCTGATAACCATTACCTCAGGATTTAGATCCTACCTATTCCTCTTGTCCCCAATACCATTACTCTGAAGCAAATTCTAGACAACATATAAATATTTACTGCATGTCTCTAAGCATTTCAAAAGATTTATTTTTTATGTGTATGGGTGTTTTGTCGGCAAGGATTTTACATGCTACATGTGAGCATGGTGTCCTTTGGGCCCAGAAGTAGGCCTTAGATCCCTTGGGACAATATTTACAGGTGTTTGTGAGGCAGTCCACTGGAAGAGCAGCCAGACCTTTTAACCCCTGTCCCATCTCTCTAGGGCCCTATCACTAAGCATTTCAATCAATAGGCATCACAATGTTCTGATCATACTTAAAAGAATTCTATGATAAAAAGTTTGCCAGTAACTACTGACATTCCCTTCCTTTCCTGACTTCTTCTTCTATGTTTCATTGTTTGATTTGAAGCCCAAAGAAGTTTCATACAAAGCAAAGGCGATTGATTAGCTGTGTGATTGTTTGCTTGCTTGCTTTCTAGAACTGGATGGAGTCTTAGCATCCCAGGCAAATCCTCTGCCCTCCATTGATCTTTTCATCCTCTTCACCATTTCTCCCTTTGCGATTTAGTTGTTGGAGAAACCAGACCATTCATTCTGACCACATGGTCAAAGTCTCTGGGTTCCTGGTGACACACAACGGTCCCCTTTCTGCGCTCTGTCCACTGTACTCCCGAGGGTCAACAGAGGTTTGCTTAGGTTGAGGTTTTATAATTTGGCAGGATGCACCATAGGGTTGCCCCATGCTCCCATCAGGAGCTGCAACATCTGATGTCTTTTTTGTGATGGTAACAGGTGCTGGTGATTACTGCACAGGTCTATCAGAGGCTATATATAATGGTGATATTTCTATTTTGGTTATTCCTTCTTTATTCATTATTCTCAGAATAATGTGTTGGTTTCCTAATAGCCCATAAAGGGCCTGTCTGATTTTAATGCCACTATAAATTCATAAATAGAAACATTTATTTCATATGCTTAAGTTGTTTTCAATTAACTGTCTTTATTGGTTGTGCTAGTCAGGGTTCTTTAGAGGAACAGAATTTATATAAGGAATCTATCTATCTATCTATCTATCTATCTATCTATCTATCTATCTATCTATCTATCTATCTATCCATCCATCCATCCATCCATCCACCCACCCACCCATCCATCCTTCTATCTATCTATCTATCTATCTATCTATCTATCTATCTATCTATCTATCTATCTTTCTTTCTTTCTTTCTATCTATCTATCTATCTATCTATCTATCTATCTATCTATCTATCTATCTATCTATCTATCCATCCATCTATTATCTATCATCTGTCTGTCTGTCTATCTATCTATCCATCTATTATCTATCATCTACCTGTCTGTCTGTCTGTCTGTCTATCTATCTATCTATCTATCTATCTATCTATCTATCTATCATCTATTTATCCATCCATCCATCCTACCTATCTACACACTTACCTATTAAAAGGTGATTTATTAAAATGGTTTACAGGCTTAAGTCTAGCTGGTCCAACAGTGGCTGTCTGAACATCAACAGAAGGTCTGAGAATGTAGTAGTTATTTGGCCCATGAGGCTGGATGTCTTAACTGGTCTTAGGCATACTCTAGAATCCCAAAGAAGTAGGTTCTAATGCCAGCGAAGGAATAGACTTGTCCCAGAGTGAGAGCAGGCAGGCAAAGAGAGCAAGTTTCCTTCTTCCATATTTTTTACATAGGCTGCTAGACAAAGATGTAGCCCGGATTAAAGGTGGATCTTCACACTTCAAAAGATCTGGATTAAAACAGAGTCTTCTCAGCTCAAATGATTTAACTAAGGGGGAAATCCCTCTTCTCTTCTCATACCGGCCTCTTTATGCCTGTGACATGACTGGTCATCTCCAGAAGCTTCATGTGTTATGTGTGATAAGACATTCCTTACCATCTTATGTATTTCCAACCACCCACACCCATGCTTCCCAGAGTCCTGATCCTCAGTTGGAAGCAATATTTGTAGACCAGTCTGGGATGTCTTGCTACTAGGGTTGCTCTAGCTACTGGCTTAATCATTGTTTTTAGGGCTTTTCAATGGATAAAGTTAGAAATATTGCTTTTCTAAGAGTTGTTTTGTTTTGTTTTTTTTTTTCAAGACAAGGTTTCTCAGTGAAACCTGGATGTCCTGGACTCAGTTTGCAGACCAGGCTAGCCTTGAACTCACAGAAATCCACCTCCTCTGCCTTCCAAGAGCTGGAATTAAAGGTATGTGCCACTATGCCAGGCTTTTCTAAGTGATTTTAAAGGAGGCTCGGTCCATACTAATACATACTGATACAATAAAAAAACTCATAATGCTTAAAATCTAAATCTTTGAGAATGAGCATGACACAACAAGTAGGTGACCTTAACCTGAACTCATACAATGAGTAGCACAAGACTCCGCTGCACTGAGAACACAGCACAGAATCCCTTCAGCCTAGGCACCATGGAAGCTTTCCTGAGTCCACACCTGCACCTCTTCCTCAAGATACTGTATTATATATATGAAAAGTTCCAAAATCTAAAAGCATCTGACATATTTCTGGTTCTCAGCATTTAGAATCAGGGTAACATGGGATAAAGGTGACCAGCATTTGGACCATGGGGTTTAATTAGCCTGGAGCATTTCTACTTCTATATCTTACTTCTCCTGGCAATTTCACTTCTCAAGGGCACCGACATCAGTGTACATGCACTATACCATAGTGCACACTATAATTTTCATAGGAGAAGAACAGAAATGTCACCATAGATATGTGTTAACTGCATTTGGCCACCATGTGCTTTCCAAATCAATTAGAATGTCCATTGCATGGCTGCCTACTAACTGTATGAACATTCTTTTGTGTCTGTTTCATATTTCTCTTGGTATAGAGAGCCTGTTTTAGAAAGCCATACTTTGGGTTTTTGAGTTATATAGATGCAGAGCTGGTTTTACAAGTAAATCCATGTTCAGAGAAGTTAACTCTTTCTGTTCCATTCTGGGTAATCCCTTCCTTTTCTCAGTTTGTTGTTTGTTGAAATAAGAATCTCATGAGTACTTTCTCTGGCTCCTCCATTGGGGACCTTATGCTCCGTCCAATAGATGACCGTGAACATCCACTTCTGTATTTGCCAGGCACTGGTAGAGCTTCTCAGGAGACAGTTATGTCAAGATCCTGTCAGCAAAATCTTGTTGGCATCTGCAATAGTGTCTGGGTTTGGTGGTTGTTTATGGGATGAATGCCCAGGTATGAAGTCTCTGGATGGTCATTCCTTCAGTCTCTGCTCCGAACTTTGTCTCTGTAACTCCTTCCGTAGGCATTTTGTTCCCTTTTCCAAGAAGGATCGAAGTATCCACACTTTGGTCTTCCTTCTTCTCGAGTTTCATGTGTTTTGCAAATTGTATCTTGGGTATTCTGAGCTTCTGGGCTAATATCCACTTATCAGTGGGTGTATATCATGTGTGTTCTTTTGTGATTGAGTTACCTCACTCAGGATGATATCCTCCAGATACATCCTTTTGTCTACGAATTTCATAAATTCATTGTTTTTAATAGCTGAGTAGTACTCCATTGTGTAAATGTACCACATTTTCTGTATCCATTCCTCTGTTGAGGGACATCTGGGTTCTTTCCAGCTCCTGGCTATTATAAATAAGGTTGTTGTGAACATAGTAGAACATGTGTCCTTATTACAAGTTGGACCCAAGGAGCTGAAGGGGTTTGTGGTCCTATAGGAGGAACAACAATATGAACTAACCAGTACCCCCAGAGCTCCCTGAGACTAAACCACCAATCAAAGAAAACACATGGTGGGACTCATGGCTCTAGCTGCATATGTAGCAGAGCATGGCCTAGTCGGTCATCAATGGGAGGAGAAGCCCTTGGTCCGGTGAAGGTTCTATGCCCTAGTATAGGGGAAGGCCAGGCCCAGGAAGCAGGAGTGGGTGGGTTAGGGAGCAGGGGGAGAGGGGATAGGGGATAGGGGACTGGGGATTTTTGGAGGGGAAACTAGGAAAGGGGATAATATTTGAAATGTAAATAAAGAAAATATCTAATAAAAAAACTAAAAACTAAAAATAAAAAATAAAAAAAGTCTTATGAGCCCAGAATTGGCCTCCAGTTTGCTATGTGGCTGAGGAGGACCTTGAACTGCTGATCCTCTGGGGATTTCAGCTTCAAGCTACCACATCCAGTTCCTTCCTCTTATGTTTTAATCTTATTTGTTATACTGTTTTTAAACACAGACATCCCTTTATCAGATAAGCAAATCACACGGTAGGATTGAACTTGAGTGAACTCCACTGAAAGGCTTATGAAAACAAATTTCTGGATGGAGCACCATCCAGGTTTTAGTTAGGGAACATGGAGTTTTCAGTTAGGGACCATGCTTTGAGACACTTGTGCTCTGCATACTTAACTGCCTGTCCCCCACCCCCAACAGTCTATGGAGGCATTCCTTACTGGCTTACATTGCTCCACAGTACTTCATTATTTGGTTGAATATACAAAAGATTATTCAAGCAGCTTTTTGTTTAGGTTGTCTCTAGTCTTTGGAGGACCCATTATTACTGCCAAGTATCATATTAGACTGACTGAAATTCTGTCAGTTTATCCTATGGGTACCTTTCTGGAAGAAGGATTGGTGGGTGAAATTCCAATTTCTAAAAACTAGATTTGCATAGATTCTTCTTCATAGCTTCTGGGCCAATTTGAATCTGTTCCCTTGTAGCCTAAACAGCATTTTAAACACAGCAAATTTTGCAGTATAATACTTCACAAGTTCTAAATCAGTTGTCAACTTCTAAGCATTGGAGAATATAAATAGCTTGATTTTTTTTTTTTTTTTTTTTGCTTTTCCTGTAAAAGTATAGATACCATGGACCTACAAGTCATATGGCAAACACCTATACCACTGTACCCTCTAAATGGCTTCTCCACATGGAGTGTGGTGTTTTGAATATGCTTGACCCAGGGAGTGGCAGTATAAGGAGGTATGGCCTTGTTCGAGTGGGTGTGGCTTTGTTGGAGGAAGTGTGTCACTTTGAGACCCTCCTCCTGGTTGACTAGAAGACTGTCTTCTCCTTCCGACTGCCCTTCTTCCAGAAAGCTACCCAAAGGATAAACTGACAGAATTTCAGTCAGTCTGATATGATACTTGGTAGAACTCTTGGCTCCTCTAGCACCATGTCTGCGTACATGCTGAAATGTTTTCTTTCATGATGATAATGAACTGAACCTCTAAAAGCCAGCTCCAACTAAATGTTGTTCTTTATAAGAGTTGCCTTGGTCATAGTATCTCTTTATAGCAATGGAAACCCTAAGACATTAAGTTAGACATTTATTGGCTGTGCAGCACATCCCTGGCTCCAGGGATAAGAAAAGCAAAGAGATTTGCCTAGGTCCTTCAGCAAGTGTACAGAAGACAGGAGCTTTTCAGCAGTCCTCAGTAACTCAGAGTGTCTGGTCTTTTCTCACTCTGGGATAGAAGAATATCCAGCTACCTTTCCTCACACACGGAGACATTTAGGATCACAGGACATGCCACATTGAAAAAAAAAATGGCCTTCATGAAGATACATTTCATATAGTCATATAGTCAACCTATATATACAGCCTGAAGTGGGCTGATGCAGACCTTGTTGCCACTGAGGTGGGGCCACCTGTGGTGCAGCTTTCCCACTTGGCTGGCTTCTTTTGAAGTGAGAATTGACCAAGTGCTGACAGCATGGCGACAAAGCACCAAGGATGGACTGGTGGTGGGGGGGTGTTGGAGGGTGGGCCTTCCCCCTTATAAGCACAGTCTCTTAATAAACTCGCGGGACTTGATCAGAAAAAATTTGTCTTGGCTTCATTCTTTTCTTGATGTCCAGTCTCTCCCTCTTTCAGCCCCAGCCTGCCTTCCAGGAATACCCGGTTCGTGTAGCCCGCAGGCCGCCTCCTACTACATATATACTAGACCCAATTTTGTCACAGTTGATCCTGTTCCTGTTCTAGAGATTTCTCCATCACTAGCATATCCTTAATAGAGGATTAAATGCAGATTTGACCTTAGATGTTCCAGGATCAGCACACCTCGCAAGCAATGGTTTTATTACAGCAGCAACAACAACCCAATAGCCCCTAGGCCTGTTAATGCTTAAATGTCATTAGTCATTGTATGATGCTAGTCCAAATCCTTTTAAAGATGCAGTTATAGGAATATATTATACAAATTAGAAAAAGCAGGTACAGCTTTCTAGTTATTCAGCTTTTTCAGATTCTAATTAGAGAGGATGCAGAAATGAGGGAATTATGCAAAAACCCAAGCTATAAGATACAGCACTGCCAATCAGAGCACACAGGACACCTAATGGCGGCTGAATGGGTGACAGGGAAAAGAAGTCTGTGGGATTTCAGTGCTTTTCTGCCACAAATCTCCCTCTCCCTTATAGTCTTTGACTTCAAAGATGTTTTCCTGGACTCACTACATATGTAGCACATGGGGCCAGTCACTTGACATACGTTTTCAACACTAGTGACTTCTTGATGATAATTCCAATATGTGGCGTGCGTGTGTTCTCTGTGTACATACACGTATTTATATGTAGCGAGTGTTTGCCGCATCTTTCTGTGTATATGTGTTCATTCTCCTCAGCTATGAAGGAAGGGAAGCAAGCCCTCAGGGGAGGCGACGGGGCACTGAGGGAGAAGAGGCTAAGGGGAAATCATTCAGTCTCTCCTGCACGTTGCCCAGAGTAAGCTCTAGTGACGGTCCAATGAGGGATGAGCATGATGGTGGCTAAGAGGCAATCCGAGGACAGACTCAGGCCTTTCAAGATGCGTCCAGAACCCTGATTATAGATCAGTATACGTGGGGCATCAGGCCCAGTAGTGGAGGCTTCGCTCTGTTCCTCAAGCCATCCGGAAGCAGTCAGGAAGACGAAACTGTTTTCTTTCTCTGGTTAGGGACTTCCTTAGCCTACACGTACTACAAAAGTAACCCAGGTCAAAGATGACTCTCAGTGTGGGAGCCCCAGTGATTCAGATAAGAGCAAAAATCGACTGCCAGCTCTATGTCTTCTGCTAATGACATCGCAATTAAAGCAATTTTCCATTCCTCTCAAAGCAGAGCAGCTGGTGGCGGTTCAGCAAAACATAACCTCGTGTAAATGTCAGGGTGCTGAGTGAGAGGCGGGCAGTGCAGAGGCTGGCACTCCCTCCCGACTCTGGCTCCCATGTGAAAGTGCCGAGTACTGAAGTCGGTCTTCTAATTAAGCTTGGCAATATTACAATGAAAAATGAGATTTGAGAGTTGGCAGGGAGGCACATAAACAAACATTTATGTGAATAATTAAGCCAGAGTTAAGTGAACACTGGAGACTCTTTAATCAGCCTGTGATTGCAGTTAGTAGTAAAAGCTGAAAGTTTTCTGAAATGTCAGTGTTGCGCATGTACAGTAGTTATTTTAACATACCTTCCTTGAAAGGCTCAGCCTATCTCTTTGTTTTTACACCATTTTTCCTGTTTTTGTTTTCTTTGTCTTCTAAAAATTCCTCCCTATAAAAGAATCCATTACAAAGACGGCAGCAGTGAATCATGTCTGCACCGATGTCTTAAATGGGAACGCACACAACGCTGTAAAGACAGGAGGAGTTATACACAGACCTGCCGATTAGCTTTTAGTGATTTCCATCAAACCTAAGGAGCTATTAGGTTTGACTTCCCAGCCACGTGGATGGGTCTGCAGCCATCAGAACTAACCCTATGGAGCCACATCTTAGTTCACCTTGGCCTTCAGGGCTCTAAATGAGGCGCCAATTGATAGTAGGTTCCAAAGCATTGCTATGAACTCTGCCTCAACCTGGTCCACTTCAGGCCTTCATACATCCTCAGAAATCACATGAGGTTCTTCTGCAAGATGAGTTCCTCTAGCTCAAGCTTTTCCAGAGCTCCGAAGGAAAACTTGAATGAGACAGGAGGTTGTGTGCGTACACCAGGCAGCATCTTATGGGCTGCCCAGTATATTGCAGAGTGTCAGACTTCCAAGTTCAGAGCATGAACTTGCTTCATGCCAAGCTCATGTCTTGTACTTTTTTAAAAGCCACCAATGACAGATAAGGAAAGTATAGGAAATTCAGGGCATTTTTAAGCTGCAGGAAGTTGGCCTTACTGCTCTTTACTCCTTGAAGGGTAACAGCAGTGATACTGGTACCACACATATCACACACAAAACATGTAGTTTCTTTTGTGTGTGTGTGTTTGAATGGATTTAGAGGTATGTTATATGGATCTTTTTTTTTTTTTTTTTACATTCTCTACTCTGGATTCTCTCCTCTCAAACTTTAAATCTTTCCAAAAAAAGATAAATAACATTACCCAATCACTATACACAATCTGGGTATACTAGAGCTAATCTCTCTCTCTCTCTCTCCTATAACAGTGTGTGTGTTGTGTGTGTGTGTGAGCACACACACAACACACACACTCCCCTATGAAAACAAAAACAAAAAGTGCATGATTTGTTGGCTAGCTTAATTCAATGTAGAACAACATTTATTCTAACTTTAAAATGAAAATAAATTGCACTCTCTGTCTGCCTTGGTTGGCCCTAAAAAGATGAATTTTTCTGCTTACCTTGGACACAAAACATTCTGCTATGGCCACAGGATCGTTTTCACAGTTTTCCAGATCTTGAAGAAGTTCACTAATAAAACAAAACACATAGAGAGGAAGTATTAGGCTGTTATCTTTAGGACATTTTATGGAACTTAAAATTGACCTTTCCAATGGCATTTACAAGGAATTAGGCAATAGGGTCACAGGTCTACTGCCACTCTGACCAAGGCTTAGATAAGAGTTTTCAAGGTCATGGGTGGAACAGGAGTTTAGACACAGAGTTTAGGCTACCAGAGATAGGTATCCTGGACATCTGTCATCAGTTGTCAGAATGTTCACGCACATCCATCCATCGAAGAAGTGCTTAGGTACTCATGCAGTCTAAGGCACACAGCACATACACCCACCCACACCCACACCCATCAACAAGCAAAGTGAGCTATGTTGCCTGTCTCAATGAATTACTGATGCATTTGAAAAATAAGATGCTCAACTCATACTAATGAAATTATCAACAGAGGAAGTGCTCATAGGAAAGACTGTTCAAAGGACAGATATACCAAGAGAGGAGCTATCTCTGCTCAAATGGAAACTCATTAAGTTCTGGTGGCAGGATCATTGTATTGTATGGCTATCTGTTTAACCATTTAATCTCCCAGTGTTACACAAAACTCTGAATGTGGAATTGCTTGCTTATTAGATATTATTGGCCAAGTGACTCATTACCAAGTCACATTCCTTATACATTATAATAATGTGTAGTTTAATATCAGTCAGGTGGTTATTTTTAGATGCTATGTGCTATATATTTAGTAACAGTTTAGAGACAAACAGTTCTACAGGAATTAGAATAAAGCAGTTCCTTGCTTTGTGCTTCACATTCTTGATGGCCTCTGCTGAGAAGGATTCACTGTTTCCGAGTCTGCTGCTGCTGGGTTGTCGTTTTCCCAGTTTTAGCTGTTGTTTCTTTCATTTGATGAAACTCTCACCTGTAATCTTCTTAGCCAGTTGTATTCTGCAGTCTGACAAAGGGGAATACCATAGAAATGGCGTTCCTATTCTGCAGTCTGACAACGAGCGTAATATGGAAATGGCGTTCCTAGTTTAGCTTCAGCAGGAACCAGGATTCCTTTCCCTTTCGTGTAGATCCGTGGTGTCCCTGGACTTAAAATCATCTCCCCCAGGGCTGATGATTTGTTTTCATATTATTAGTTATGAGATTAATAAAATCATTTACCTCTATGCAGATGGGTGGAAGAAAACAAACCATGGTTGAAGAAAAGGGAGACCTGTTACTTCTTCATACAGTTCTATAACCGTGTCATTTGAAAAAAAAAAAAGACACAAAAATGTTCTCCTTTCCACATGTTTCTCTGACTACCCTGCTAATTCATTGCTAAACGGTGTGTGTAACTTAGGGCAAGCAAACATTTTCTCTGATGGCACCATTCTTAGGGGTATGCTGTTGGGGCCTTCTGTTCTGGAGCCTGTGGTCTGCTCTTCGGCCAACACAGACCATTCTCTCACAGTTCTGCAACTCTCTTGGTAATCTACCACCCTGGTTTGCCTCCTGTGTTGGCTGTCTTACTTCCTACCATTTCTCACAGATTCTCTCCTTTGAGAGAAGGCAGTTTCTGGTAGCTTCCTAAGTGAGGGTGGCCAGACGCCAGTGTTCAGAGTCTTCCTCTTCAGGAAATGTCCTCTTTCAGCTGGCCTGGTAATACCATGGGACACAGGACCCTGGCCTGGAGTGATTTTCTGAGGATGTTCACGGAGCCCAGTGAATTAAAATTCTGCTGTTGAGAATTTAGTACCACTTTTCTCTCCAGTTGATCCTCTATGTGATTTCTTATTATTCTGTAAGGTTTTTAGGACTTTGTCTTTGCTAACATAATTCTGAGGCTCTGTGCAGGTCAGCTTTGGGTCTGGTCTCTGATCATGTACACAGCCAGTCTGGATTTGATCTGATTGTGTACACAGCCAGTCTGGATTTGATCTGATTGTGTACACAGCCAGTCTGGATTTGACCTTGAGCTTTAGCATCAAAGGTTCCTTTCTTCAGGACACCCATAGGACATTAATTCATAAAAATGCTGTTTTCCACTCCATCTTCCATTCAGAATACAGCGAGCTTTGCCAGAGACTGTGTGACTGGCTTGCCTCACAGAAAGCAGGAGTAGACACATGGGGATGCAGGTGTGTGCTACAGCGTTAAACAGCAAGGAGAGCTTCAAAAATGGAAAATGGTTCCCAAACAAAACCTAAAAGCATAAAGGCATAAAATCATCTGCCAAAACGTGTGGGTTTATGATTATTTTATTATAATATAAATCGATACTTTAGTCATTTCTGCGCTTTAGTTCCTAACATGATAAATAAAACACAATAGAATACAGGCAAATATGCTTGTGGATCTTACCCACCTACAGGAATGCAAGGGATCCTGGGAGCAGAGAGCAAGGCCTACTGTTTTGGAATCAGGTGGAATCATTCTGCTGGGGGCTGGCAGAGGTTCCATTACTCACAATTTAGATCTGCTGGTCTGCTTTTCTAATTTGTCTCATTTTCTCCTCTTCTTTTCTTCAACTTGTTGCTGGCTGTCTGTTCCTAGGAGATCTTAACTTAATTTCTCATCGATTGACACCTTTAAAATTTTCTACCACTATACTCTTGAGTTTGAAGGGTTTGGGGTCATTTTTGTTTGAGCCTGCTCTTTGGATGTGTCTTTATGCTTCTTCTGTTCTTATCTCACATGCACGGAATATTCTGTTAGGTAGTACAAGGATAGGATGATGGTGGGGATGGTGCTGATGGGGATGGTGCTGATGGCAGCAGTGATGGTGATGCTTTCTGGCTGTTCTTTGTCTCGTGTTGAGTTCTTGTTCCTCTGCATGATGCTAATGTCATCTGGAGGAATGAGAAAATGCTTCTACAAGAACGGGCTGTAGGCAAGCTTGTTGGGCATTTTCTTTTTTCTTTATTCTTATTTTTATTTAATATTTTAAAATTAGGTATTATCTTCATTTACATTTCAAATGCTATCCCCAAAGTCCCCCATACCCTCCCCTCTCCAGTCCCCTACCCATCCACTCCCACTTCTTGGCCCTGGCATTCCCCTGTACTGGGCCATATAAAGTTTGCAAGACCAAGGGGCCTCTCTTCCCAGTGATGGCCGACTAGGCCATCTTCTGATACATATGCAGCTAGAGACACGAGCTCCGGGGGGTACTGGTTAGTTCATATTGTTGTTCCACCTACTGGGTTGCAGACCCTTTTAGCTCCTTGGGTACTTTCTCTAGCTCCTCCACTGGGGCCCTGTATTCCATCCAATAGCTGACTGTGAACATCCACTTTTGAGTTTGCCAGGCACCGGCATAGCCTCAAAAGAGACAGCTATATCAGGGTCCTTTCAGCAAAATCTTGCTGGTGTATGAGATGGTGTCAGTGTTTGGAGGCTGATTATGGGATGGATCTCTGGGTGCAGCAGTCTCTAGATGGTCCATCTTTTGTCTCAGCTCCAAACTTTGTCTCTGTAACTCCTTCCATGGGTGTTTTGTTCCCAATTCTAACAAGGGGCAAAGTGACCACACTTTGGTCTTTAGTCTTCTTGAGTTTCATGTGTTTTGCAACTTGTAACTTGGGTATTCTAAGTTTCTGGGGCATTTTCTTAATTAGTGATTGATGGGGCATGGTCAAGTTCATGGTGGGTGGGGTCTTCCCTGGGCTGGCAGTCTAGGTTTTATTAGAAAGCAGGCTGTGCAATCCACAATGAGCAAACCTGTAAATAGCATTCTCCACTGTAAGGAGGCCTCTGATCTGGCTTTGGCTCCAGAATCCCACACTGTTTGAGTTCCTGCTTTGGCTTTCTCAGTAGACAGTAACTCAGGTTATGTAAGCAAAAAACAAAAACAAAAACAAAAACAAAAACACAAAACAAAGCCCCTCCTGTCCTCAATTTGCTTTTAGCTGCAGTGTTTCGTTATAGCTGTAGTGACACTAAGACAAGTGAGACACCATGATGCTGATGACCTCTGTGCAAAGATGGATCTTATCAGGTAGCCACTCTCACTCTCAGGTAGGGATATTCAAATATTTTATTCGGCATGACCTATTTATACTCTGATAATTATATGAATATAAATATTCATTTGTGACAGTTTGTACAAAACAGAAGAACATGTCTTACATTTTTGTTCGATTCTCATATCTAACTCCAGCTGGGTTCTCTTACCTGCTTCTGAATTCAACCTGCTGTAATATATTAGGGTAAAATACACTGAAAACAGCAGACACAAAACCACATCATTAGGAGAGGAGGTGATCTTTTAATGGCTTCTTCAGAGCAGGGTGACGATATTTTGATAGTCTGCTGGAGGCAGAAACCACACCGAATGAGTCATCCTATCACCTTCAAATCCGCTCCATAGTCGTAATTACAAACATTTCCTCCAGGATTCTTATTAAAACATCTCCTTTGTAAGATTATTTTTACTTTGACAAATGTCATTCAGATATTTGTATTATTGTTATTTATATAGCGAGATGGGTGTAATTAAATGAGAAGCAGTTGAAAGCCAACCACTGTGTTCTGAGTACCGAGCAGAGATGAGAAAAGGTAAGAGACAAAGGGGAGCTGAAGACAAGGCTGTTGGGGTTGGTGTTCTTAGATACTGAAGGAAAGCTTACTCTGTATGGAAGGTCTGTGTCCGGGCCGATCAATATCAATCTTCTCTCTGGGGCGATCAGACTTCTGAGAGGCTTCCAGCACACTGTATCATAGTTTACTTGAACTATTCCTTGGTTATGCACAACTCCCCACGTTCTAAACTCTGCGCTCTGAGCATTCCCTCTAAGCATCGATTTTACTTTCA
Source organism: Mus musculus (assembly GCF_000001635.26). Classification (NCBI taxonomy): domain Eukaryota; kingdom Metazoa; phylum Chordata; class Mammalia; order Rodentia; family Muridae; genus Mus; species Mus musculus. Next base: position 3,914,352 of record NC_000076.6, on the reverse strand, counting down.
GAGTGGACTGACTGGGAGGAGGAAGTGCTTGGGGTCCCCATCGTGGCTCTAGACAGGTCACTTGTAAATAATTGACCAGCACTCACTGCCTGAGAACCACAGAGCAGGGAGGGAGCTAGATCCTAGACAGTGCTAATAAAGTAACCAGTGCCACCTGGTACCATGTAATCTGAAGTTAATAAAGCAGAGAAACTGAGGCAGGGGGAATTGGAGGCTTTATAAAGTTTGTGTTCTGAGAAGGTGACTGATTGATAGTTGAGGGCATGCAGAGGCTTGGGAGAAATCATTTAAGAAATGAGACCGCAAGTTAAAGACAGAATGAGTTTGGTATGTTCTTGTGTAAGATGTAGGAAAGAAGTTGTTGTGGCTGGGGGTTGCTGAACATTGCAGAATGTGGGGATTCAGGAAGACAAGGAATTGTGAGGAAGGAATGAAAGACTGTAAGATACAGTGTGTGTGTGTGTGTGTGTGTGTGTGTGTGTGTGCTTGTATGTTTAGTAGGACCAATCACCAGGAACAGGACTGGTCACCCAGTCCATCAGTCCAATTACAATTACAATTTACAATTAAATTACCAATTTACAGTCTAATGGGCTAATGACCATAGAGATGGCCTCAGTATAGCTTTGGGCCATGAGACAGACAAAGGATGGATGGAGTGTCAGAGTTTTATTGGAGTTAAAATCAGATTTCGGCCATCTTGCTTTCATGGTCTGGGTCTATTTTCTTTAGCCCGAGTAATTAATTATTCTGAATCTCTCCTCTCTTTTGAATGGGATCACGAACAAGAAAATGCTATTATTTCCTTCTTGAGCTCAGGCCCATGAACTTGCCCTAGTGGACAAAGAGCAACAGCTTTGCTCTCTTTCAAGAAAGTATTCTCTGTGATGCTTTCTCTGACCTCTGCTGTGAACCCGAAGGGAGGAATTGTGACTTCAAGGTCACACTGCCTTACGTTGAAGGGTCAGGAACAGGCCTCTCCTCTTCTGCCTGGCACAGACTCCAGGCAACACTTAGGTCCCCCACGACCTAACTACAATGTTTTAATGTGTGGCTTCCACAGAGACTCATGTGTATATGAGAATGGAAAATGGCTCACTGATACATAAGGCTTTTGTAGATGTTTGCTTTGTTTGATACAGGGTTTCTCTTTGTAACCCTGACTGTCCTGGAACTAATGACTAGATACATTAGCCTTTAACTCCAGCTGCCCGAAAGAACCCCTGTCTATAAAAGGATTCCCACCAGTGTACAAAGCTGTGACTCACTGAGGTGGGTTGTTGAAAATGTACTAAAATGGAAATTGTCCCACCTCTCTCTGCTTTGTTAAATGTTCCAATGAATCATTACATTGTATTAAAATTACATTTTATTTATTTATTTACTTTTAAATTTTATTTTAATTACGTATTTTCTTCATTTACATTTCCAATGCTACCCCAAAAGTTCCCCATACCCTCCCCTCCCACGCCTCCCCCCCCCCCCACTCCCATTTCTTGGCCCTGGCGTTCCTCTGTACTGAGGCATATAAAGTTTGCAAGACCAATGGGCCTCTCTTTCCACTGATGGCCGACTAGGCCTTCTTCTGCTACATATGCAGCTAGAGAAACGAGCTCGGGGTGGGTGGTGCTGGTTAGTTCATATTGTTGTTCCACCTATAGGGTTGCAGATCCCTTTAGCTCCTTGGGTACTTTCTCTAGCTCCTCCATTGGGAGCCCTGTGATCCATCCATAAGCTGACTGTGAGCAATAGCTTCTGTGTTTGCTAGGCCCCGGCATAGTCTCACAAGAGACAGCTACATCTGGGTCCTTTCAGCAAAATCTTGCTAGTGTGTACAATGGTATCAGTGATTGGAGGCTGATTATGGGATGGATCCCCGGGTGTGGCATTCTCTAAATAGTCCATCCTTTCATCTCAGCTCCAAACTTTGTCTCTGTAACTCGTTCCATGGGTGTTTTGTTCCCAATTCTAAGAAGGGGCAAACTGTCCACACTTTGGTCTTCGTTCTTCTTGAGTTTCATGTATTTTGCAAATTGTATCTTGTATCTTGGGTATTCTAGGTTTCTGGGCTAATATCCACTTATCAGTGAGTACATATCATGTGAGTTCTTTTGTGATTGGGTTACCTCACTCAGGATGATGCCCTTCAGGTCCATCCATTTGCCTAGGAATTTCATAAATTCATTCTTTTTAATAGCTGAGTAGTACTCCATTGTGTAAATGTTCCACATTTTCTGTATCCATTCCTCTGTTGAGGTGCATCTGGGTTCTTTCCAGCTTCTGGCTATTACAAATAAGGCTGCTATGAACATAGTGGAGCATGTGTCCTTCTTACTGGTTGGGACATCTTCTGGATATATGCCCAGGAGAGATATTGCGGGATCCTCTGGTAGTACTATGTCCAATTTTCTGAGGAACCGCCAGACTGATTTCCAGAGTGGTTGTACAAGCCTGCAACCCCACCAACAATGGAGGAGTGTTTCTCTTTCTCCACATCCTCGCCAGCATCTGCTGTCACCTGAATTTTTGATCTTAGCCATTCTGGCTGGTGTGAGGTGGAATCTCAGGGTTGTTTTGATTTGCATTTCACTGATGATTAAGGATGCTGAACATTTTTTCAGGTGCTTCTCAGCCATTCAGTATTCCTCAGGTGAGAATTCTTTGTTTAGCTCTGAGCCCCATTTTTTAACGGGGTTATTTGATTTTCTGGAGTCCACCTTCTTGAATTCTTTATATATTGGATATTAGTCCCCTATCTGATTTAGGATAGGTAAAGACCCTTTCCCAATCTGTTGGTGGCCTTTTTGTCTTATTGACGGTGTCCTTTGCCTTACAGAAGCTTTGCAATTTTATGAGGTCCCATTTGTTGATTCTCGATCTTACAGCACAAGCCATTGCTGTTCTATTCAGGAATTTTTCCCCTGTGCCTATATCTTTGAGACTTTTCCCCACTTTCTCCTCTATAAGTTTTAGTGTCTCTGGTTTTATGTGGAGTTCCTTGATCCACTTAGATTGGACCTTAGTACAAGGAGATAGGCATGGATCATTTCGCATTCTTCTACATGATAACCACCAGTTGTGCCAGCACCATTTGTTGAAAATGCTGTCTTTTTTCCACTGGATGGTTTTAGCTCCCTTGTCAAAGATCAAGTGACCATAGGTGTGTGGGTTCATTTCTGGGTCTTCAATTCTATTCCATTGGTCTACTTGTCTGTCTCTATACCAGTACCATGCAGTTTTTATCACTATTGCTCTATAGTACAGCTTTAGGTCGGGCATGGTGATCCCACCAGAGGTTCTTTTATCTTTGAGAAGAGTTTTTGCTATCCTAGGTTTTTTGTTATTCCAGATGAATTTGCAGATTGCCCTTTCTAATTCGTTGAAGAATTGAGTTGGAATTTTGATGGGGATTGCATTGAATTTGTAGACTGCTTTTGGCAAGATAGCCATTTTTTCTATATTCATCCTGCCCATCCATGAGCATAGGAGATCTTTCCATCTTCTGAGATCTTCTTTAATTTCTTTCTTCAGAGATTTGAAGTTCTTATCATACAGATCTTTCACTTCCTTAGTTAAGAGTCACGCCCAGGTATTTTATATTATTTGTGACTATTGAGAAGGGTGTTGTTTCCCTAATTTCTCTCTCAGCCTGTTTATCCTTTGTATAGAGAAAGACCATTGACTAAAGTTTCTTTAATGAATGTGGCTGCCCTTGCATTTGGAGCATAGATATTCAGAATTGAGAGTCCCTCTTGGAGGATTTTACCTTTGATGAGTATGAAGTGTCCATCCTTGTCTTTTTTGATAACTTTGGGTTGGAAGTCGATTTTATTCGATATTAGAATGGCTACTCCAGCTTGTTTCTTCAGACCATTTGCTTGGAAAATTGTTTTCCAGCCTTTTACTCTGAGGTAGTGTCTGTCTTTATCCCTGAGGTGGGTTTCCTGTAAGCAGCAAAATGTTGGGTCCTGTTTGTGTGGCCAGTCTGTTAGTCTATGTCTTTTTATTGGGGAATTGAGTCTAGTGATGTTAATCAATTCAGACATAATCAATTCAGACATAAAAATCCAAGTTGGAGGAACTGCCTGCATTTTCTCATGATTCATCCTAAAAGAAAGACTCAAGTTACAATTTAGACAATTTTTTCTGTATTCCAAGAGTACTGGCTTTTATTTATTTATTTATTTATTTATTTATTTATTTATTTATTTTGTGTGTGTGTGGTTGGCAATACAATCTTTTAAAAGCTTTGGGATTTTTGTGCTCAAGTGGTTTCTTTTAACTAACCTAGTTTCTGTCCATTTGGAGATTTGTTCCAGATACCAAACTGGAGACTAAAATTTCAGGGCTGGTGGGAGGTTTATATAGTAAGAGATGTGGCTACTAAAACGTAGACCAAAATGAAGTCTCAGTTGGATTTCATGATGAGAGATGTAAAAATTTAAACCCCATGATATATCAAAATAGAAAGGAAGATAACAAAAGAACAATAGTATTATCATCATTTATGTACAAGCATAAAATATTTCATCAGTATACAAACATCGAAAGCATCACGGGCACGTGGAGTTTATTCTAGTAATGATACATGTGTGTGATTCAAATCAGAACGTCTGCCAATGAAGTTCACTCAATATGCACAGAAGGAAAGTAATATTCTATATATTAAAGCCAAACTCTTAATTCAGTAATGTTCAATACCCACAATATTTCTAAAAGCTCTAGCAAAATGGAGAGGTGTCTCTCTAAGTTTCATTATGCTTAGTTCATAAATAGAAAAATGCTTCTGAAGATGCCAAAATGAAGATGAGGCAGTGAAGTTGTATGTGTGTGGGGGGGGGGGAGTCAATTCAGAGCAGTGGGGAAAGAAGAGGACACAAAGGGAAGACGATCCGAACAAGGAAACAAAATATGTCACCTCACTTTCAGATTGACACCATAGAGTTCTAGCAGCATCTACAAGCCATTGTTAGACATCATGGGGAAGCCTGGAGATATGACAACATATGTAAGAATCCAAAGCACCTAGCTGAGAATACACAGTTAAAGAATAGGAAATTGTTTTAGTCAAAATGGTATTAGCATTTTAAGGTCCATAGGAGTAAATTTTTAAACTACGTGTTATCACATGGGAGAAAACTTGTTAAATACTCTTACGGGACACTTTAAACAGTAGATGGGATCTGGTGAGTGCCTGGAACCCCAGGATGTGGGAAGTGGAGGCAGAAGGGTTAGGAGTCTGAGGTCATCCTTGGTTATATATTGAGTTCTAGGCCAGCCTGGGTTACATGAAATTCTGTCTCAAAAATAAGTAAGTAAATAAATAATTGGTCAGAGAGGCACAGGGCTATAGATGCAATGACTGAGTCATGTAAAGCTGTCATTTTAAACCTTAGACTTATAAAGTTACCAATGGAGTACTAGATGAATGTTGGAAAACTAATGAAACGGTAACAAAACCACTTGATAGGGCTAAATCAAGAGAAATTAAATCAGAGTTGAGGACTCGCTGTTGAAGGCAGCATGCCACCAGCACAGTGGGAAAAGAAGACTAAAGAGGACTCAGTGCCCAGACTCATCCTGACACACCTATGTAAACTCGGCATACAAAGGACAGGAAATGCAGCTTAGTGTGGAGAGTTTGTGTATTTCAATCAGCTGTGATGGGACCTTTGGCTAGGCATGTGACATCAGAGCTTAGGTCTTCTGTCAAAGAGTTCACCATTAGCAGTTTCAGGCAGATTAAAAAGAAATGCAATAAGAAGCAAAATTTTAGGAGTCTGGGAAAAAAATATACTTATCGCCCAAGAATGGGAGATAATTTTAATACCCACCCCCAAAGAATCCTAGTTTTGGAAGTGTATTTTGTGTTGTGAATTGTGGGATTTGTCTTCTGAGAAGCCACATTATAGACAAAGGGCATGTCTCACCCCAGGAAATACTTGGCACTCCCGTGGGCCATATAATTTACCAACAACCCTTATAAGGGCGTGAGAGGAGAGAAGAAAAATCCACTGTGAGAGCAGGTGATGTATATGGTCAGGAGAGTCACAGAAGAATATCGGTGGCCAGCAACGGGAAAGAAAAAAGAATCATCCTTGTTGCAATTGGCCCAATGCAAAATGCAGGCACACTCTGGGAAGAGTCACACTGTGGTCACACAAAAACTAGAGGATTAAAGCTCAAAAATGATGTTGAATGAAAAGAAATATGGAGTATATATGCCATGTCTGAACGAAAAGAAAGCATATATGTTTCAAATAAACACATCTGTAATGATGCCAAGTCTCCTACCCCCAGGCTGGGTGGTAGAACACATATATGCAGTATGTGTGAGACCCTGGGTACTATCCCCAGAAACATGGATGCTATCACTGCAATAAAACAAACCAGGAAAACAAACAAACCCAGCTTGGAAAGTCGATTACAATGCAAAATGGATCCAAAACTTGGTCTATATTAACTGGTTCCGCATCTCGCCTACTCTTCCCTCAATGATGACATAGAGCACTGACATCTAAGACATTTGTGTCTCTGGTTTTCACTATATGAGGGGATGATACATGATAGGGATGTTTGTGCCATAGAACTTGGCAATCATGATCAAGCCCAGATTTCTCCCCTAATGCCATGGCAGAGAACTGGTTCTCCAGCACGTGTGTGTCTGCTCTACACAGTGCAGAATGATGTTGGAGGAGGGCACATAAGAGGTTTTCAGTGGGATGTTTAATGCCTTTATAACTGAAAGAATTTAAAAAGTAAACGTGGTACAAGATAGCTTGGAAGGAGCTGGAGTTTATTATACATCACTCTGTACTTTTCTCTGTTTTGGAAATCCAGGTCAAGAGTTCCCTAAACCACATGTTTGGGACCAGAAGTTCTTTTTTTTTTTTTTTTTTTTTTTTTAATTTTGATATATCTGCATAAAATGGTGCAGTATCTTGGAGACGAAGCCCAAGTATGACACAGAGATTTCTGTTATTTCATCTGCAGGTTATACGTGTAGCTTCAAGGTAATTTTGCAGTTTTCAGTGGATCTGTGCTAGGACTATGACACATTACTTGAGGTCAGATGTGGAAATTTTTCACGTGAGCCACACTGTTTAAAAGATTTCCAATTTGGAGCATTTTGGATTTTCAGGTTTAAGGATGCCCAATGTGTGTGTTTTGGAAAAAATGAACCAATTCAGCTGAAAATTTCAGGCTAATCTAGCCACCCCTTAAATTCAGAAGACTTAAGCTCTACTAACTTGGACACAATATTACAACTTTATTTAGAAAAACCTAGAACTAAGCTAACAAGAGACCTTTGGAGACTGTTATTTAAAGCTCCATCATGATTTGCCAGACAGTTGCATCTTGGAAATCAATTGGAGGATCATTAAAGATGCATGAGTGATGACATAAGAGGTCGCATTAATGTCCTTACTTAACCAACTCTAACAACCACAGGGTCATCTAAAGGATAAATATAGATTCTAGGTCTGAGAAAATGGAAATCAAAACAGATGGGAACAAAACATACAGTCCTACTGTATGCAGCTGGGCATGGTAGTGAATCCCTATAACCCTACCACTCTGGAGGCTACCACACAAAGACTGTGAGTTTGAGGATAGCCTGGGCTACCTAACGAGTTCAGGGTCAGCTTGGAATACATAGTAAAGCTCTGTCCCAAACAAAGATACAAGTAAGCAAGCAAAGAACTAACCTACAAAACCCAGACAATTTGACAGTAAAGTTAAACAACAGATATTTTTTCAAAGCAGACGAAGATATTAGAAATTAACAGTAGTATCCAAAGTAGCTCAGGACTATTGAGCAGAAGACTTCCTGGCCTGAAAGGATGATTCACATGTATGAAGTTTGTGTGTCTTGTTGTGTTTGGTTCACATTGCAGAGTTGCTAAGAGGATAAAGGCACCGCATGGACTGCGACTATGCAAATGTGATCACTACAGCCACTGGCATGAACCTGATGGGTTGCCACCATGTGACCTCATCCATGCCTTGTACAACATCATCAGCAGTGTATTCCTTCACTCTGACCCAGGCATATCTCAAACAGGAATGGCTTTCATAGCCCATGGACATCCAACAGAAAAGAGCAGAGAATGGGTTTGAGGCCAGAGAGTTCTTCCTGGCCACCAAGCTTTGGCAGAGTGGTCCTCACTGCCAAGTACCTTGTTGCTAGTTTCCCTTTATGGTTCCATAGACTAGGAGACACATGAACGTTTAAGCTTCAAGGAGTGAAAAATCTCTCCTGAGTTCAGCCATAGTCTCCCAGTGTTCATTAAGGGCTTGAAGAACAAAGTTCTACTGTGCAGGAGGGCACATGGATGAGTGAGCCCCGATGACATGTATGAGGGGTGATGCCTCTAAAGCTGTCTGGCCTCTGGCACAAAGGAAACACTCCACAAGTTCTTGTCATCATCAATTTACAGCCAAACCACAGAGGAGCTAGGCCAGGGGTCTCTCAGCATCTAGCATCTTTCTGGGTCACAGTTTCATTACCGGGCTCTGGAAGCTGATGCTATCCAGGGACTTGTGGAATTGCTAAATAGAAGCCTGCATTAAAACCAACACATCAGTAATGAACATGTGGCTTCTGCAGTTTGTGATGTCGTTCTCACCATCTTATTGCTGGGCTGATTTATGTAGATAGTGTTTCAATAGTGTTTCTTGGCTGTGGCTTCACATTATAAAGACCTGAGGGCCTTTTAGAAAATTCTAATGCTGTGGTCCCATCACAGAACAATGAGTCAATTTTTATGGATAGGGTGCAGATATTGCTTTTAATAGAAATCATATTTTTATTTTTTGAGAATTTCATGTAGTAAATTTCATTAGCTTTTTCCCTCTATCAACTCTTCCCCAATTCCTTACCCCCAACATTTCCCTACCCACCCAATTTCAAGTTTTTTCTGTCTGTTAAAAACAATAACAACAAGCCCATGGAGTCCAATTTGTGTTGGTTGACTACTACTTAGCACAGGGTCCACCCTGGAGTGTGGTTGATATACTCAGTGTCATTCCATTGAAGATTCCATTGAACTGATTTTGCCCCTTCCAGCAGTTATCAATTTCAAATAACTTCTTGGCTAGGGGTGGGACATCATGTCCACTTCCCTTACATGCTAGCTGGCTTGAGCTTGTATGCACAGTCACAGTCTATGAGTTCATATGTGCACCAGCCCTGCTGTGTCTGCAAAGTGCTATTTCTTTGGGGTCATCCACCACCTCTTGCTCTTAGAATCTCTCTGTCTTCTTTTATAAACCCCGAGTCTTTAAAAGAAGTGATAGGATTCCATTTAGGGTCAGATATTGTTTGTTAGTTTGAGATGTGGTGCCATATAGCCCAGGCTGACCTTGAACTCACTGCATAGCTGAGGATGACTGTTTTACTTCTGATCCGCCTATCTCTGCAGGTGAGCCCATAACCTATGATTTTATTTGGAGCTGAGAATTGCTCTGCATGTAATTTACAATACGCTCACTGTGTGTGTGTGTGTGTTTGTGGTTTTGTTTTGTTTTGTTTTTTTAAAGGAAATTTCCTAGGTGCTTCAGTGGGTGCCACAGTGGGTGGCCCAATGGGTGGCCCAGGAGAAGCATGGGGTAGGAACATAGAAAATGGCTCTCAGAGTCTGCAGGATCAGGCACATGAAACCCTGATGTAACTTTGGTGTTTCCTATGAACTCGGTAGTCAGAATGGGAGGATCCTGTCTCCTACAAGCCAGGTTGGTGCTAAATATCAAGGCTCCAAAGGGGCCGCAGGAGATGGAGACCATGCTTCCGAGGAACTCATCTTTATTGATCCGAATAAGCAATGAGGGATAGGACTCAGTTTGTAGTACGGTTGAGTCACAGGAGGAGGGAGAAATGTCAAGTTTTATAACAGCAGTTCACTTTGTCAAGTGCACACCTCCAGTGGGAACATGTTAGTCCTTGCTCTATGATGCCACTGAGCTGGCCCTTCAAGCATGTCAGCTAAGAGCTTCACCACAGCCACGGGAGGGGGCATTTTGTGGTATTTGAATCTATTTGTTTATCAAAGTGTGGACATCTCCCACGGGCCAGATGAAATGACAAACACCAGAACCTGTGTTCTTAGCCTGACGTTTGTGTCTTCCAAGCTGTGCTACAAACTGTTATAATAGCTTATATATCTGTTTCCAGTCCCTGCAGTTTCCAGCCTTGGTTACAAGTATAATTTTCTAGCCTAGTGTTTACCATCCAGGACCTACTTAATACGTATGTGAATTAAGTTATTTGAACTGGGGATTGCAAGATGGCTCAGCAGGTAAAGGTGCTTGCTGACAAAGCTTGGCAATCCAAGTTCCTTTTCTGAAACCTATATGAAAGAAGGAAATAATTCCTGAAAGTTTTCTGTCACTGTGATACACACACACCCACAAATAAATGCAAGAATACTGTAATAATTTGGCAGGAGAAAACATGTTGAAAACCCAGTATAGGGGTAGATTCTGGAGACCAAGCTAGTGTGATATTTGGATGCTCCGCTTGCATTCTGTTATGGACAAAAGATGTTGATGCTCTATCAGGGAGCCAATAGAACAGACAGTGACAATATTTATGAAGCCAAATCAAGGATGATGGGCAAAGTTTCCTAGGTGTGTTCACCCAAGAGAAATTCACAACATTCTTATGTTAAAACAACCTTTCATGCATTAACTTACCTATTGAAGTGGTAGATATCCTGTATATTTCCAAAAAGAGCAGCCCTGTCTTCGGTCACCAGGGGAAGTTTGGTTTGGTCCCGTATGCATTCCAGGTAACCCTGTGAAATCAATGAGAAGGATGCCTTAGGACTCCTGATCTTTTCTATGACATTTTTAATATGCAAGATGAATCACTGGCATCTATTTTAAATAATTAGTGATACTAATGCAATTATCACTTTTATCATGGGGTACAAACAAATTTTCTCTCATGAATGAGTACAAGGAGAATGTGTGGCCTCCATTAAAGGATCGATCCTACCCCCAGTCCACCAGAGCACCTCTCTGTGGGTGCTGGTCACAGTTCGTGATAATGTCAGAGTTAGGACAGGCTACCATTCCCCGTGTCTTTAAGTGATTAAGAAAAACTTTACAGGCCTCAGGAGATAGCTAAGTTGGAAAGTGCTTGCTGATCAAGTGTGAGGATCTGAGTTCAAGCCCTGGGACCAGCATGAAAATGTCTGTGATGGTGATGCACGCTTGTCATCCCGGTACTGGGGAGGTGGAGATGGGGGCTTGTCTGTTGGCCAACCAGCCTAGTCTGACTTTCCAGTCCCAGGCCAATGTGAGACCCTGTTTCAAAAACCAAAGCAGACAGAACTTGAAGAACAACACTCAAGGTTGATCTCTGGCTTTCCCATTCACCCTCAAACATATATGAAATGCATACAGTGGGAAATCAAGAAATAAAAAAAATTCAAAGTGTGATAGAGTTGCATTAGACAAGCCTTTAAAGTAGAAAGGTATCAGATTTATATATAGGTTAAGATTCCCCTACAAAAGATAATTTGGAAAAGTTTAAAATCCAAGCACATTACTCACTTTTGTTAAGTGTTAAGTTATATTAATGAATTTGGGAATGGGAATAATTTTATATGTCTAGCACTTAAATGGTTCTCAGATATATCCCACATCTGTCAGACCCACAAGGGTGAAACCAACATATCCCGGAAGCTGTTTGAATTGTCAGGAGAGGGGAAACCTGTGTGTTCCAGAGTTCATAACTCAGTGTTCCTCTCTCCCAGCATTCCTGAAGCATGAACTCAGTAGGAAACAAGGACAGAGTAAAGAAAAAAAGTGAGAACAGCTGAAATAATGTAAAAAAAAAAAAAAAAATCCAAAAACAAACAAAGAAACAAACCCAAATATAACAAAAACAAACAAACAAACAAACAAACAAAAACAAAACAAAACCCAAAGCAAAACCCAGTCCCTTCCCAAGGCTACATTGCAGGTCCACTTCCTCTCAAGTACCAGATATAATCTGCAAGCATTAGGGGGCAGGTGAGCGGCAACATTGTGGGGTGCATGTGCAAAGTGACAGGGATTTCAGAGGCCAGCTCCTGGCTGGATCCCATTTTCCAGCAACATGTGAGAGATGGTATGTGGAAGAACCCACAGAAGGAGAAGCTGTGACTTCGCATGCGTTGGATTCTCATTTTTTACGTCTTTCCCTAAGTCGTGTTCATTCTCCGTCTTTGCTCCTTTGGAAAAAAGCAAAGGCTTTGCTGTTAGCTTCCTGAAGTAGCACAGGTCACTGTCTACCCCCAGTAGGCTCTCATTCTGGTCATTTCCTCCTAAAAGCTTGGTCACACATGACCTTTCTTATCTTTTGAAGCAAGCTTTGTTGGTACGGCCTTTCTTTTCTCCTCTGTTCTTCCTTCCCTCTCTTTCTGGAATGTCTCGTAAGAAAGCGGGCTCACGAGATTTTAGTGTAGTTAGCATCAATCCGTACTCTTCAAGCAAAGCTTACTGTCACCATCACGGGTGAGACTGAGGTAAAGAAGCTGTGTATGTACAGAGAAGTTAATGTCCAGCCACGAGCAGCTAAGCACAACAGACCTGAAGGAACAGTACACTTAGAACAACAGGTACAACCTGAACTTCATCCAAAAAACAAAACCAGCCAGCCAACCAACCAAACAAACAAAAAACCCGCCCCTCCCTGAGCGGAATGGGTCAGTGGGTAACGGCCCTTATTATCCAGCCTGATGACCTGAGTTTCCTGCCCAGAACCCTGGTGCCGCACGGCAGGAGAGAACCAACTCGCACTGGTTTTCCTCTGACCTCCATGCTCAGGCATGGCATACAGTCATCTTCCAATAGATGCCAAACAAAAGGAATTTATGTTTCTGTTAAAATTACACATGGGACATAAAAATGGTCTAATGACTACCATCAAATATAAACATTTGATAGTAGCTTAGTATGTCAATAGATATTTAGAGTTCTTTGTTATTTTTATATTTGTGCATGTGTCTGTATGTGTGTGCGCACACACATAAGTGTCCAAGGAAGCAGGATGTATCTGATCCCCCTAGAGCTATAGTTACAAACAGCTGTGAACTGCTCGACTTGGGCACTGGAAACTGAACTTGGGTCCTCTGGAAGAGCAGTAAATGGTCTTAACCACTGAGACACCTTTCCAGACCCTAATTAGACATTCTAAGGGGCATTTTGCATGAAAACTAAAAGTAAACTAGAGAATGTGGCCCCTGCCAACACATCAAGCTGAGAGTACAGTTGGGTTGGGGTCTGGGTTGCTAGACTCACATGACTAGCTGCTGCAGGCTGTGAATGAGAAACCCAGGCAAAAGCCTTAAAAAGCTTCATCTGGGGTTACAGATAAAGCCTCTCCCCCCGACCCCTGCTCCCCATCAGATCTCTAAAGGAAAGTGCTTTGAAACCCTGAGAGTCCATGGCAGAGACCCTGTATTTTAAAAGTTGCTTGCTTTTCTTGTTGAGAAAATAGGCCACTAGGAGTCCACATTTTTGTAGGTCACTCTAGATAACAGATCAAAGTTTAATGGCCACAACTGGTTCCCCGCTCTGACCATAATTAAGTCTTTTAAATAGGGGACGTTAACCCTGAACCAGTTACTGGAAACTACTGTAGCATGTGCTGCCTTGGCAGCTGTAATCATCCGCAGCCAAAATGAGAGGCTGGAAACTCGGCCTAATAACAGCTCCGTCTCAGCCGAAATGACGGAGTGGGCACATCAGTGAGCCCTCTGAGAGCCCGTCGTCACACTGCCTAGTAATTTCACTGGCTTCATGTCAGCACCTATGGCCATTACGCGGCTCACAACCAATCCACAGAAGATGTCTGCATGGGAAAGAATTCTAGGCTAAGAAGGCATTCACTCTATATCAGGTGGGAGTAAACTGACAGAGACCCTCAGAAAGAGAGCTTTCTCCCACTCGGCTTTCCTACTGCAATTGTAAATGTGCTTTGGAGTGTCTAGTTTTTAAGTAGTTTATGTCCCTAAGGTTGTCTTCACTGGATGGCTTGTATGTGACCCGTCTTATTCTGGCTTTTTATTTGAAAATATCAAAGTAGAGTCTAACTTAGTGCCCAGTCGAGGTGTGGCAGTGGACAGAAGACAGTTTAAACACTGTTTTGGACCCTACAATAATGTAAGGACAGAACCTGAAGGTAACCAGGTTGACACCTTAATAATAAGTTTGACTATTTTGGTTCTATTAATAAATTTGTTTTTATAATTGATATGTATTTTATGTATTTACCATCTAGAGACTGCCATACCCGGCGATCCATCCCATAATCAGCTTCCAAACGCTGATACCATTGCATACACCAGCAAGATTTTGCTGAAAGGACCCTGATATAGCTCTCTCTTGTGAGACTATGCTGGGGCCTAGCAAACACAGAAGTGGATGCTCACAGTCAGCTATTGGATGGGTCACACGGCCCCCAATGGAGGAGCTAAAGAAAGTACCCAAGGAGCTAAAGGGATCTGCAACCCTATAGGTGGAACAAAATTATGAACTAACCAGTACCCCGGAGCTCTTGACTCTAGCTGCATATGTATCAAAAGATGGCCTAGTCAGCTATCACTGGAAAGAGAGGCCCATTGGACACGCAAACTTTATATGCCCCAGTACAGGGGAACGCCAGGGCCAAAAAGTGGGAGTGGGTGGGTAGGGCAGTGGGGAGGGGGGAGGGTATGGGGGACTTTTGGGATAGCATTGGAAATGTAAATGAGAAAAATACCTAATTAAAAAATATATAAAAGAAAGATAGAAAACTAGAAAAAAATTAAAATTATTTAAAATTTTTATTTTTTAAAGATTTTTTAAAAAAGATTTATTTATTTATTATGTATAAGAGTACACTGTAGTTGTGAGCCTTTACGTGGTTCTTGGGAATTGAATTTAGGACCTCTGCTAGCTCTAGTCAGCCTTGCTCACTCTGGCCCAAAGATTTATTAATTATTATAAGTAAGTACACTGTAGCTGTCTTCAGACACACCAGAAAAGGGCATCATATCCCATTACAGGTGGTTGTGAGCCACCATGTGATTGCTGGGATTTGAACTCAGGACCTTTGGAAAAGCAGTCCTCTTACCCACTGAACCATCTCGCCAACCCATTGGTATTATTATTATTACTATTATTATTATTTTATGTGCATGAATACTTTGCCTGCATGTATGTCTGTGCACCATGAGCTTCCATGATTCCTCAGAAATCAAAAGAGGGTGTCTGACCTTCACTGGACCTGTGCTTATAGGCAGGTGTGAGTTTCCACACGAGTACCAGGAACAGAACCATACCTCTAACCACAGAACTAGCATACCTTTATTCTTTCCCATTTCATTATTTTACAAAAACAATAATGAGTAACAAACTATAAAATGGTATGCATGCACACACACGCACACACACACACACACACACACACACACACACACACACACGTGAAGCAGTTAAAGAAATCTTGGTCTAGATAATCATGCTGCAAAGACACAAAAGGATACTACAGCTCTACAGAGCTCACTGGGACAATTTCTACAAGGTGCTTGAAGGAGCTTAGCCAGTGGCTCCTCCATCCTCTCTCTTCTTTGAGATCATGTTTAAAATGTTAGAACCTGGTTAACATGGCACTAGAGACAAACCACAATGAAGAACAGGCAGTTATTTACATGAAATGTAGCTATGGTGCCTCCTTATGTTTAAATCCATCTTATCCTGCACTCTCTTTAGCTTGGAGATACAAAGGAAACTGGAAACGTCTTTCCTAATTGTCTTGCTTGTATTTCAAGCTCCTACACAGTGGACTTCTATAGTGTTTTTGTGTTCAGCCTCTTCTGTTAGCACTTTGTACCCTGGTCTTTGAATAGAGTGCCTATAGTTTCCCCTTTTCTTGATGGTGGTGGTGGTCTTTTATTTTGGAGAGAGCATCTCCTCCATTTCACAGAAGCCACCACCTGGTACTGTGTTAGGATGCCAGTGACACCAGAATGACCTACATTGATATATTGATTTACAGTGTAGAAGCACACTCCCTTCCACTCAGCTAGTCCTTCCTCCTGTTTTTTCCGAGGGCGTTAAGAGTAGGTGCCAAGTTCTATTTTACAAGCTAGTTGTTTACAAGCTGAATCACACAGGATCCCTTCCTGCAAGGAGCTGCCTCCTTGGCTAGCTGAAACGACAAGTATCAACAAACAGGTCCATGTACATTTCTGGCTAAAAGACCAATACATGATCAGGAGAGAAGGACCCACATATTCAGTACAGAAGGATCACAGGCAAAGGCAGAGGTGGTCCATTCCAGGAACGGATTGTAGCCCTTGGCAGGAGAGAAGATCTTTTTAAAGAGAGACACTTGTGCTACCCTACTGAAAAACAATGGACTCCAAAGGAAAACATTTGTACTGCAATTCCACACTGGGCATGGGGGAGAGGAGAAAGGCTTTGATATTAGCCAGAAGAGGAACTTGTCTCCCAAGAGGGCATCACCCAAAAGCTGGATCAATGACGGGCAGAGACAAACCTTGATCAGGATCATACACACACACACACACACACACACACACACACACACACACACACATGTATGTATGTATGTATGTATGTATGTATGTATGTGGATATATGTGAAGATACATATTTATGAGGATATATAGTGATGTATATTATATATATATATAAGCCATACCTCTAAAACTCCCTGCTGCAAAGCAACTTCCATCAGGCAGCAGTACAGAGGAGCCCTAACTTTTTCTTTTTTGTAACTTTTCCCTTTCCTTTCCCCCATTTCTTTTTCTTTTGGATGCTTGCCCGAAGTCTAAGCATGCTCTCCCAGACACTCTGGCCTTTCCCACCTGCCCTCTGAAGCTCCCACTGCTGCCCTCTCTCTGACACACACACATCTGGCTTCTGCCAGGCCCCTGCCTGTTGACTTCCATTGCACAGATTGCTGGCCTAACTCAAATGGCATGCCTCTCTTCCTCTTCTCTGTCTCCATTTCCCTGGCAGCTGTTGAGATTTACAGCTTGCCTGTTCTGTTTTTCTCCCAACCGCTAATAATATTGTCCTAGAGCTTCCTTCCAAGTCTATTTCTAAGTTCTTTTATTAACAAAACTATCCAGACTACAATCCAAAAGAGGCCACTCCTAATTCCCTAGCAACAGTAGTAGCAACCAGAGGATGCAATGAGATAAATACTCTAGCATTAGTACCAAAAAGGCAACCATAGGGAGTTTGGTTAGACCAGAGTAGCTACATATGGGAGCACGCTACCTGAACCTGAAAGCAGTGGAGGGAGGGACATTTAACAAGTGAGGAGGGGGAGGGGAGGGAGGGCGTCCGAGAGAGGTGTGCTTGGATCACCTGGTCTAGTAATTGCAGGCCTCCAGAGGAGGAAGCCTGGGATCCCCTCCCTTTTTCCACATTTTGTCACTGAGGAGGAATGAGCAGTTCTTCAGCTCCCTACAGGGCACTTTACTGTCCACTGGGCTAGCAGGTGGGTTGAAAGGCACTGAGTACACAGGACCCTTGGCTTCCTCTTTTGTTGGGTCATATCAGGGAGGCAGCTGAGCTATGGGCCTAGGCACCCACCATCTTCTATCTTCCCTTTTAGTTTTTTTCCAGGTATTGGACCTGCAGAGGCCAAAGTAGGTAGTTTTAGACTTTTTTGACAGGCTGGACACGTCTCCAAACCAAGACGACCTTTCTCTAACATCTCTGAAGATTTGTGGTGAGAGGAACAATGCCTATTTTGACCTGTCACATGCAGATAGTAGGGTTTTGCATAGCTCCGGCTTGTAGTCTGTCCCTATCAGGGGCCAAGCTCTGAGTAGGGCTTCTGTTTTGTAGTCACTGTCCTCTGTATAGCATGCCGGGGAATGGCTATGCCTGCTAAGACTGGCTTAGAATCCCAGGCCTCTGACTGAATCCCTACTTGGTCACCTTAGCATTCTGTCCCTAAGGGGATGGACCAGAAGGCAGCATTAGCCTGAGGATAAAGATAACACACAAACATTGGACCTGTTAAGATTGTGGTGACTTAGGGACATCTCTGAGGAATCACCAGGAAGGAGTGACCCATGAATAGTTGGCCAAGGGAGTTCTGGCCCATCTATGAAGAGTTGAGGTCCATCTTAATTACACTCTATTGACAGAAAGCAGGAGCCAATGCTTATCCTGTGTTTCAGATTCAATGAGCACAGCAAGTGCCTGTTCATGAGAAGGTGGGATCCCAGGGCCAGCACACCTTAACCTCAGTAGACCAGCAGCCTACACTGGCAGGAAAGAACAACTCAGGAGTCTTCTTACCTGGAGGAGCATCTAACATCTCCGGCAAATAGAGGCTTAGCAAGGAGTGTTGGGGATGCAAGACTTTGGGTAGTGGCGAATACAGTGTCTACCCCATGGAGATCAGGCCCTGGGCAAAGGTGAGGAAGAGGCGATTGCGTGGACTGTAAGGGTCTGAAAGTCCAGAGCCAGCCATGATACTTCTTACTTTCCCCTGAAACAATCTTAGGAACGTTGGGTAGGGATGGATGTCTAACCCTAACACTAGAAGGGCTTATTGATCGATTTGGAAGAAGGGTAGTAGATTGGGGGAAGATCGAAAGGTTTTGCTAGATAAGAAGGGGTGTATGAGCAGGAGGGTGTGTGGAGAGATGGATGTGTCCACCCATCATCATCTGTCACCTTTGCATCCACAGCTGGGCTCTTGACACAGGAGGAAGCAGGAAAAAGAAGCTTGAAACTTTAAGATGCCATCCAATAACTTTATTATAATGCATTCAGTAAAGGCTTAGAGGTACGTGCTATGCTTTATGTCTTGTGTACAGGGTTAGGAAAATGTTCAGAAATGACAATACTATCCCTATCTCTGTAGGTTCTACACACACACACACACACACACACACACACACACACACACAGAGACAGAGAGAGAGACAGAGACTTAAAATGTAAGTCACAGCATGGTAATTTGAGTGGGGTAAGAATTATTTACAAAGAGCTTTGAGCCATTTTCAAAGTATATAAACTTTTAATCTTTCCTTCAAATACACCACTGAAATCTTATAGTGAAAAATCCCTGTGGTGGTTGGAAAGCTCTAATATTCAGGCTGATGTCTGTCTCTCTTTGCTCAACGCTTCTGTGGGAGGAGGACACTGTTAAAATACTGGGAGCTGAGACCCTGTACAGCTGCCCTATCAGGCCCCAAACAAAAGCTGGAACGATGGAGACAATGCTACTTCAGGCCTATGGCATACGCCAACAGGGTGGCTTGAAGCACTGTGGACAGTGGAACACCACAAAGATCTTTCTGTAAGTGTCTCTGAAGGGGGGGGGGGGAGGGGAGAAGAAAGGGAAGAGAGAGAAAGAGAAGCAGAAGAAAGTGGTAGAAAAAAAAAAACAGCAGGAAAACAGAAAGACAAAGATGGGTGATGGAAAGAGGAGAAAGGGGAAAGAGGGGAGAGTTGGGGCAGGGTGTCACACTGAACATTAGAATTAGAGGCAGCTCCTCCTCCTGCTGACAGGAACTCGGGTCTCATTTCAGGCTTCCCAATCTATCGCACAGAGGCTGGGCCCATTGACAATATGTGGACATCTGCTAAGGACTCGGAGATGTTTTGATAAAAGAGTAATAAACCCTGAGGTTTTGCCTCATTTAAGCTCTGTAAGATTTTTCAATACACAAAACCAGCAAAAAATGCAAGGAATGGCCCTCTAGTCAAGCTTTGACAAATGACACTTGTGCTTGCTCAGGGCTCTCTATTGTCTCTCTTTATCCTGAACAAGGTCTCCTCACAGTGAGGACACGAGACACCAGATCTGTGGGAGTTGGGGGGTAGGGAGGAAAGGGGCCCAGCAGCTCTCCCCAGAAAGAGGTTTCAGAGAGGAGGAGGGAACATGGATTTTGTTAAAAACAGATCCATTGAGAAGGAGGACAACATTAGAGCTGAACTCAGTCCACAGAGCAGAGGATTCTAAAAACTGAGTCAACTTCATCTCTTCGTGTAGACATGGTTTCTGTAACTGCCTAGGCTGGCCTGGAACTTGCAGTCCTCTCACCTTCTCATATTTTCTCTCATGGTGTTCCAACTCTCTCTGTGAGCTCTGCACGTCACTTTGCTACATGGGTGGCCTCAAAGCTTCACCAGCCAGAAAAATGACTAGTGATTTCAGAAGCAAAAACACTCCCATGTCACAAACCCAACAATGACCTACAACCTACCCAGGAACTAACTCTGGGAATTTTGAAATAAAAGAGACCAAGTAATGGCCTATTCAAATAGATATAACTTTTCCACATACATGTTACCAATGATCACATGCTTAACTTAGACAATGATGAGTCATATCAGTTACATAATATACTAGGGTACCTCCCAACTATTCTACAAAGCCCGTGATGGCAACATAGCTAATTCTCCAAGAGCGTTTTCTTAGGGTTCATCTGATGGAGAAGAAACAGGTTTTAAAAATAAGCCTCATGGGCTAGAGAGATAGATAAATGGTTAAGAACACTGGCTGCTCTTCCAGAGGTCCCAAGTTCAATTCCCAGCAACCACATGGTGGCTTATAACCATTTATAATAGGATCCGATGCCGTCTTCTGGTATGGCAGAAGATAGCTACAGTATACACAAAATAAAAACATCTTAAATATCTTGGAACTCGGACATAAAATAAGGTTTCAACTGGCTACCAAGGTAGGGGCTACCTGAATAAAATTATTTAGAGAGAGGAAAAAGCTGGAAGAGGCTAGCCCAACTTTCCACTTACTGGGTCACACAGATGGCAACAGGGTTCTTTATGCTGTGTCTTTCCAACAACTATAGGATCTTCTACTACCAGAGAGGGTTGATAGCAAGTACGCCACTGCTGCTGTCGGCACTAGTGGCCGAGGGGAGTATGGGGCAGAGCTTATTAGAAATCTTCGATGTGCAAATAGAGTTTGTTAGCTTTTGAACCAAAAATGGCTGTGGTCTGCCATACTTCACAGTGTTTTTTGAGGAGGAACCTGAGAGCCAGAAGACCTTAGAACCTTAGAGCTACTGTCATAGCCAGTACTAAGCCTCCTGGTACTGGCACCTAGAGCAGAGCTGCGGTGGTCAGCTATGGAAGGTTTGGCTTTGCATGGCTCCCACTGAAGAGGTAAGGCAATGGAGTCTTGAAAAGCGGTCAGTAGCAGCATACCCCCGGGCTCAGAAGGCTGTGACAGGCCAACAGGCATGCTAGCATCACATGGTACCTGGAACCCACACACAGTGGGACCTTCATAGTGAACCCTGCCTTCTGGCCTCAAGGGCCAAACTTCATTCTCTCATAAATCTCCTGTCTTGCAAAAGATGGAAACTGCAGTTATATGAAAAGCATGCAGTTTGCTTTTGCTCAGATCACCAAAAGAAAATAGAGCTAGCCGGGAATAGAGCCCAGTGGTAGAGCATTTGCCTGGCACCCACGAACCCTGGGTTCAGTCCTCAGCAGTGCAAACAAACAATAAATTACTGCTCTAGATATCCATCTAATCACTCAAAATATCACTTATGAGAACCCTGTCCTGTGAGCAGATCTGCTCTTCACTCTCGCCACCTTTGTTTCTGTCACTCTGTCTCTAAGTTCTGAGAACCAAGATACCTGCAGGCAAGTAAGTGGAGCTTTTTATTTTTTTAATTAATGATTGATGTGGGAAGGCCCAGCCCTCTATGGGCAGTACCACCACTGGACAGATGTTTCTGGGAGGTACAAGGAAGGTAGGTAGTTGAATGTGAGACTGAGGAAGGAGGAGCCAGTGAGCAAGCACCCCTCCATGGTCCCTGCTCCAGTGTCTGCGTCAAGCTTCCTGCTTGAGTCCCTGCCCTGACTTTTGTTACTTAGTTTCTGGTGTTTATCACAGCAATAAGAGGAAGCCGACTACAATACCTAGTTAACTCATCTTTTAGGATTCTTCCAAGGTCCTCCTGTGTCTCAGGGAGTTGGAAGCTCTCCTTAGTGGTTATTGTAGCAATTCCAGAATATTCTTCAGGAGAGCTAGCAAGTCTCTCCAGAGCTCTCACTCTCTCACAGAATAACGAGAGCAATGGTGGGAACCCTGCTCCAGCTGACCTATCTTGATGGACAGAATGAGTCTCTGTAATGTGAGCCTGTGCTACCGGGGATAAAGAGAGCCAGAAAGGGAAGGGTTAAGGGAAGGCCTGTCACTCTGTGTCAGCATCAGAAGCTGCATAAAATTTCAACCCAGCTCAACATTCCTCCTTTGTCACAAAGCAGGAAGAGGCTGCTAGCCCTGCTTCTCCTCTCAAACTTTCCCCTACACTGGCCTCTGCATAAGAAAAGAAATGCTTTTCTAATCAAAAGTAGATTAACTCCCACCCTTTCTCTGCATTTGCAACACCATTGTCCAGGCCTTAAACAGACCCCAGGGGGAGTGATTTATCCCTTGCTTTGTGCTTGGCAACTCTGCATTTATTGTGGGCTAGCTCACAGACCCAGCCTTACTCTCTTGGCCCAGGGTGGGATTGCTGGAAGCCTGGGTACAATTACAAAGGCAAGGCCTGCTCAAAAACAAAAGAGATACTGGTAGGTTTTCTTGTTGACACAGATAGAGAAAAAACAAAACAAAACAAACAAAAACTCTGAACAAGTTTCATTAATCTTTCTGACTAAAATACAGGTAGTTTTATTTTCACAATAAATGGCTTCTTGAAATTAGTTCCAGAAAGATGAATGTGAATGCAAGGACTTCACAGCTCCAATCCCACATCACCAACTCCTGTGATGCAGAAAGCATAATCTACAGCGACAGGCACTGTTTGTCTGTGTTAATTAAAAATAACAAAAGGAAATATTATAAAGTGTAAAGAATGGCCTCTCCCAATACCACACAAACACACACACACACACACACACACAACACATACACAACACATACATATATATACACACGCACACACACAAACATGACACATACACAACACATACACACACACAAACACAACACATACATATATATACACATGCACACACACAAACATGACACATACACAACACATACACACACACTCAACACATACACAAACACAACACATACATAACACATACACACACACACACACTCACACACACAAACACAACACATACACAACACATACACATATACACACACAAACACAACATATACACACATACATACTCACTCACATATACACACATATACACAATACATACACACACACAAACATAACACATGCACAACACATTCACACACACATCTGCCCACACACTCACACCCACACAACATACATACATACATACATACACACACATACTTCTGAAGGGACCTTATGGGGAAAACTTAGTGTACATCCATTCTCCATTCCTTTGTGACCTGTCTTTGAGTAGATTTCTTTACAGAATAGTTAGCTAAAGCAACCTTAGCCTCTGCAGCAAGCGCTGGTCTTTGTATCTTATTAGGGAGTTGTCTGCAAAGCTTCTCACGATGTGCCTACTGCCAGCACCCACTCTCCCTTCCATGGAGGAATTTATTTTTTCTTTTTTATGAGATGACACTTCATTTTGGTGCTGAATAAGTGTATAAAAATATATTTGATCTCACAGGTCTCACCTCTAGACAAAGAACTGCAGGCAACTACAGACTGTTGAGGAGGGAGAATTAACCGTGCCCGGTAATGAGTCCCTTGGCTATCCAATACAAAGCCAGCAGCCCTGAAACCATAGATACATAAACAACAAAAATGGATTCAGAGGTTGTACATACGTATTTTTCTGTCTGTTTGATTGTATGTATGTATGTATGTATGTATGTATATATGAATGTGTACATGTATTTGTATGAATATACATATATGGTATGTATATATATACATGTGTATAAGTATGTATATATGCATGTGTGTATGAATGTGTGTATGTATGTGTATGTGTGTGTATATGTGTATGCATGTATATAATGTGAATGTATGTATGTACATGTGTATGTATGTATATATGTATATGCATATATATGTGTGTATGTGTATATGCATGCATGCATGTATATGGTATGTGTACATGTGTGCATACATGTATGTATATGTGTATCATGTGTGTATGTTTGTATATATATGTATGTGCATATGTCTTTATGTGCAAATATATGTATATATGCATATGTGTGTATATATGGTATATGTACGTATATATATGTGTGTGTGTGTGTGTGTGTGTGTGTTTATGTATGTATATATGTATGTGTGTATATGTATGTATGTATATATATGTATATGTGTATGTATGTGTATATTTGTGTATATATGTGGATATATGTATATATGCATGTATTATGTATACTCTGAGATTAGAGCAGGATATTGGGTGACTTCCTTTATCACTTTTACTGTTTCTATCAATCTCTGAAATGTGAGCTTGCTACTTCAGCTCCACTGGCTGCAGAGCCCTTGGGATCTGCCTGTCTCCATTTTCCAGTGTTAGGGTTACAGGCATGTACAGTTATGCTTGGCTTTGGTGATTCAAACTCAGGTCCTCATATTCGCAGAGTAAACCTTCTTACCCACTCAGACATCTCTGCCTCTGGAGTTACTGTTTATCTGGCCCAGAGTTTCTGGCCGGGATGAGAGGAAAGTTCTGGAAATGGACAGTATGATGGCCACACAACAGCCTACCTGTGCTTACTGCTGTCATGGGAGGAGTGTGGGATAAAACATTCAGGTGTATCTACTTTACTACCACTAAACAGTCTTTAAAATGTTAATTAAAAAGACTAATTTTGTTTATGTGAGACAAACATCAGACAACATATTTTAGATACTACAGCCACTACAGTGTCATTACTTGCTATTGGGAACCGAGGTTGATCACAGTAGTTACAAGCTTTTACTATTGCTGCAGAGAACCTAGGCGAGATTGCCAGCACCTCGGTGGTTCACAACCATCCAAAACTCCAGTTCCAGGGGAGCTGGCCCTGGTTTGACTATCTTGGGCACCAGGCACACATATGCGTTGTGCACATACATATATGTAGGCAAAACACTTACACACATAAAATGAAACAAACAATGTTTTTTTGAAAAAAAAAGAGAGAAAAGACTTGCTATGTCTGGGTTTTAATTCTCTAATAAAATTCATCAAGACTATATCAAGATAGTTTTATGCCCAGGCCATACAGCAATGGTTCTCAACCTGTGGGTCACAACCACTGTGGCAACTATCACTCTTCCAAAATACTTTCAATTACATAACAGTAGCAAAATTACAGTTATGAAATAGCAATGAAAATAATTGTATGGTTTGGGGTCCCCACAACATGAGGAGTGGAATTAAAGGGTCGCAGCATTAGGAAGGCTGAGAACCACTGCCCTAGAGTGTAACTTTAGTCATCAGAGGAAGTTTTTTCCCCTGGCTTGTTGGTGCTGGCACATCTCTCTACTTGCCATAGGCTATGAAACCAAGTAATTAAGCTTATTTTAGACATGTAGGGTAAATGGGCTCTTAGTGACAGCCCGGGCCTCTTGGGCAAAGACACAGGGTTTACTGTCTAGTGTTTGAAATATCTCTTTTGGCAGCTCAAAAGACACACTTGTGTCTGGGCTGCATTCTTGAGAGCTGAGGCTGGTGGAGACGCGATCGCCAGTCATCTGTAGATTGGGGCCTTCTGAATTAGACTCATTTATGGAAGAAGAGGCTGAGATCAGACTGGTCATTTGTTTCTGGATACACAGCTGATTGTCACATGAGCCTGGAGTCTTGACCAGAGCTTTGTCCCATTAAATCAACCCCAGTTCAACTTGGCTCAAATCAACACCCTGGGAGAAAGGACTCATCCCACTATGAAGTCCTTTTCATCTGTTAGAAATGAATCGCAATTACATGCAGGCATGTAAGATATACGCAAAAGTACAGCAAACTGGGTATATCCAGCAATTAAAATTACTTTTATTTTATTTTTAATTAGGTAGGTATGTGTATGTGTGTGTGTGTAGGCATGTACATGTGACTACAGGTTCTCTGGAAGGCCAGAAGTGAACACTGGATCTGCTGGAATTGTAGTTATAGGCAGGAGTAGGCTGCCCAAACATGGGTGCTAGGCAGTATGTGCTCTTAACCACTGAGACACCTTTCCAACCCATATAACATTCTCTTTTTAAAGCACAAATTTTAAGGGTCAGGGAGATAGCTCAGCAGCTAAAAGCACTCACTGATGACCTGAGTTTGTTTGGTCCCTGGGACCCAAGCAGAAGGAGAGAACTGACTCCTTGTTTTATGACCTCTCTACACATGTGATTCACACACACACACACACACACACACACACACACACACACACACACACAAGTTAAAGTATAAAGTTAAGATTTTTGTTTTGTTTTGAGACAGGGCCTCACTATGTAGCTCTGGCTATTCTAGAACTTACTACATAGACCAAGTTGGCCTTGAACTCACAGAGATTCATCGGCCTTTGCCTATAGAGTGCTGAGAGGAAAGGCATAGGCCACTGTGCTTGGCTTTAAGATAATTTTCTTAACTAAAAATTGATATAGATGTACAAATCTCTAAAATCTACCAGAAATGATTGGTTTTGTAGAGGAACTAATTGCATGACTAATAATTTAGTGAGAACAATGACCCTATCTAAAACATTGATTATATTCTTAGTACTGTGTAAGCATTGTACACAAAGGATCCCAAACTCTTGATCCCATTTTTCAAGTGGAAAAAAAGTATCCTTTAAAACTTGTGGCAACTCGTGGGTTTCATTGGCAGATGGTGAAGCAAAGGTCAGCCTCATTCTGGTGGCTTTGAAAGCCTGTGCTTTTATCATTTTTATTTTACACTCCATGAACATGAGGAGGTAATTTATACTGCCTTTAAAGGTTATTGTCGGCTTCATAACAACAACACCAACAACAATCTCCCAAGGACCAGGGGCCTCTCTGTTGAATGGCTGTTAGAATATGAGGATCATCAAGGAAGACCTCCCTCAGTTCCACAGATGTATCCCATCAGCCTAGGCGGCAGCACAGGTCTGACTAGGAGCTAGGACGCTCCCATGGTCCTCTCCCCAGCAGCCTCTGTACTAGAACAACCCTGCCTAGGTTTCTGTTGTTCCTCCAAGTCAGATTTCTCAAGTGATAGCTTTTAATTGCCCAAATAATAGCGCCTTTGAACTGTTTATGAGGGCACGGAGCTGGCTGATGACCATTAATTGCCTGTTTCTCGTGAAGGGTCATTATGGTGTTTGATTAATTCCTAGTTTTGAAGTGGGAATTTTCTCTAAGTGGACTAACACAAAGTCAGCTTTGAACATTCTGAATGGCTTGGATATGGGTAACCTTACATATTCTTTTTAAAAATATATATGTTTAAAAGGTTTATTTATTTAATTTATATAAATATGCTGTCTTCAGACACACCAGTAGAGGGCATCAGATCCCATCACAGATGGTTGTGAGCCACCATGTGGTTGCTGGGAATTGAACTCAGGATCTCCGGAAGAGCAGTCAGTGCTCTTGACCCCTGAGCCATCTCTCCAGCCCAATCTACATATTCCATCAGTATCCTTTTTGTCCTTATTTCGCTTTAAATAGGACTTGGATCTCGGCTTCCATTTTAGAATAGAAGTTCGTAAAAATGGGTCTCTGGAGGGAGCAACTGGTTGGCCAATGATCACATGTGGACCAACCTGGGAAGACCTGGTCTTGCAGGAGAGGGAAAGTCAACCTTTCACCTTAAAAGTGACTATACTAGAATTACTGCGGAAGGGTAAGCTGTGGATGTCTTGTTTGTGTTTGTTTTTGTTTTGTTTTGTTTTGTTTTGTGACAGGGTTTCTCTGTGTAGCCCTGGCTGTCCTGGAACTCACTCTGTAGACCAGGCTGGCCTCGAATTCAGAAATTCGCCTGCATCTGCCTCCTAAGTGCTGGGATTAAAGGTGTGCGCCACCATGCCCGGTTGCTGTGGATGTCTTTTACCTCATCCTGGGGTGGAAGTGAGCCTAACATGAGGATTCCTCTGTCTTACAGTCTGGATTGGCTCACTACAGATAGACAGGGGCAGCAAACTCTTTCTTACATACCTACACGGTATGGTTTCTTTGTTAATGCCAGAAGCACAGAGAACTAAGCAAGAAAAACAGCTTGCTTCCAGGAAGTTTCATTCATGAGGCCTCACCCTAACTGGTGCCTATGAGATGTTTGCTTCTAGTTTGTTCTCTTCCACTTGGTTCTAAGTGGCTTTGCTGTGCCACACCTTCTGCCACCATGCTAGACTGATACCTACAGAAACTGTGAGCCCAAATCAGCTGTTTTTCCCCTTAACCTGTCTGCAGTTACTTGGAGTGCATACAAAAGCAACATGGTTGTTTTTATTTTGTATTTTAACCTTTAAAAAGGATTGTTTAGCAGTTCTATTCAAGAGGTGGAGTTGAGTGGTATCATTGGCTTTAAGGGGCAAAGCAAGCGTTGTGCAGAAGGGAGGAATTGAAGGCACAGTGGAGCAGTTAATGCTGAGGTCACATAGATAGGTGACAAGATAGACAACGCTGTTCTTGTCTGTGTTGTGGAGAGGGACTGCTTGGTCATCTGCATTGTCTTCAGGTCTTTCTTATGATCTGGGTGAATTCTCTCCCATAATTCATTTTACCATGTGCAGGCAACACATTTTATTTGGCAGACACATCTGGCCATAGGAAATTTCTCCCAAAGGCAGGTTGGTTTGTTCAGAACATAATCTGAAATTTATAATTTTCTCCCCTACTGGCTGTAGCAGAATATTCAAGATGGCACATACCCAGAAAAGCAGCCTGACTCTAACCCAAAAGAAAGGACTTGTTTCAGCAGATCTGTAGTAGGACTTTGCCCACAGGCAGACTTTGAAATTTATGAGTAGCCCTTTCGTAGACCCGTAAAGTGGCTACTCAGTTGCCTGCATTAACTTACATTTTTAAGATACCTTTTCATTTCAGGGAGGAAAAAAAAATCTAAATATAGGCTCAGACAGAAAGAGTAGAAAGGGACCTTTTAGTTCCAAGCAATGTAAAGTGCTTAATTGGGCAAACAGAACACGTGGCTGGCTCAGTTACGTCTGAGACCAGCACAGCATCTCTCAATATCTACTTCCCCCATGACTATCTTTTCCTTCGCTTCATCTATCTCTGAATTTGCCAGTGCATATGGGAAATATTCAGTCATCAGAAGTTCATTGGTAATGTTACTCTCTGTGATGTGCCGACAATTTGCAAGGCAGCAAAGTCTGTACTTGACCCAAGGACAGTCAACTGAATTGGGCAAATCCGAAAAGAAAACTTTCCTGAAATTATTTGTATTTCTAAGCAAGCAAGTCACTTTCAGCAACGAGTCAACTCTCAGGCTGTGGAGATAGAGTACAATATTACTTTTTTTCTTTCTATTGAGACAGGATCATGTAACCCAAACTAGCCTCAAATTTGCCACTTGCCACTTTGAACTTTTGATCTTGCTTTTACCAACTAAATGCTGAGATTATAGTTCTGGACCACCATCCCCGGTTGATGTGGAGCTGGAGATGGAACGTTGGGGTTTTGTGTATACTGAGCAAGCACTCTAGTCTCTCAATTACAAGTGAAATAATTGGAAGCTGATTTTTGTTACACAGTAGAAATGAAAACATCATTAAGAATAGTTGTGGGGGTTGTTTTTAGCCTTGTGCTTTACTTACAGTAATGGAAGACCATTTATCCATACAGCAGGTGGAATATTTTACACTCTTCAGGTCTAGGTGATGAGTGGTCAGACCCCTTTAGGATAAGTTATGAGATCCTAAAGAACAAGTCAGTCAGCTTTGATAGAACCTCTTGTTTGCAATATATGAATTACATATATGTTAAAGAACATTTTAATTTTAATTTTAATTTCCAAGGGTTCCTTTGTTCATGCAGCTGCTGTCCAGTTCTAGAAGGAGAGCAGAAACATGAACACATCTCATGACTACCCACGAGCTACTGTCAGCTTGGTCTTTATTCTCCACACAGTGTGTTCTCATCCGTCACAGCTCCTGAGCAGCATCTCTGTCTGTTCCTCCAAGGCCCCTATCCTCAGAGCCTAATGACAACTTTCTTTTGTTCTTCTTCTACGTTCCTGGGTTCTCATTCTTTTCTTGCTTCCTACTATTTTCTGCTTTTCATACACAGGGTGGGATGGGGAAAAATCTGGTGAATTTTACAATCAAGTTTTTTTTTCAAGGTCACATATAATATGTGCCACAGCGTGTATTTGTTAACTATTATGTATAAGTGATGGTTCAATTTTTGTTACATACCTTGTTTTTGAAATGATCTGATTGAGATTTTGGGTATTAACCTCATTCTCTCATAATTCCTGTTCCCATGGAGATTCTGCACACAGAATGTTTTTAAAGAACACATGCATTCTATTGTGCCTGTTAAGCATTTAAAAACCTCTACATCTCTCTCCCTCTAGCAACTTCCTTTCCTTTTGTTGGGCTTTAGATCTCAGTCACAGGGGCTAGAACAATCCCTGACTGCAAGCTTTCTTTAGAGCATGCACACCTACAACCAGAGGAGCACAAGGAAGACGGCCCTAGGAGCTGAACCTGACTCTGGACCACCAGCACCCTGGATAGCCTGAGACTGCTGATCCTAAGTATTCATCTCAGCCTCAGGTTTCAAGAAACAAATCAGGACCATCGGCAACTCAAGGGCAAGCTGTCCACTGTTTTAGAGTTAGGCATTCTCAGTGAGATTTTAGAATGTTAGTACATGCATAACTGTTTTGCACATTGGTGATTCTTATGTGACTGTTATCAAATTCTTCAGGTTTTTAAAAACCGTAGCCTGGTAAAGGTTAACAACATACACAGTGTATTTTTCTGAGAAGCTCAATACTGAAAAGATACGTGTTGACTGGGTTTTCTATGGGATGCATCCATGATAATGTTGATTTGGGTAGTACATGGCTTCTCCTTACACTAAATCAATTTCAACAATCCCTTTTCCCATGGTTTTCTTTTTCTTCAAGTACTCATACTCACCAAAATGCCTATAAAATTTTCATTCTCTCTCTCTCTGTTGTTGTTGCTGCTGCTGCTACTGCTGCTGTTTGTTTCTCTGTGTAGCCCTGGCTGTCCTGAAAATCACTCTGTAGACCAGGCTGGCCTCAAACTCAGAGATTCTCCTGCTTCTGCCTCCCAAGTGTTGGGATTAAAGAGGTATGCCACCACCCAAGAGTAAGGCTCAAAATCCTTAAGGATTTAAGCAATATGACAAGAACCTTATAACTCCCATGAACAATTTGGTAAATATTTGGTAGCCAATAGGTTAGTCCCTTCTGATCCTTGATTTCCTTCTACCCAGAAGGTTCCCAAAATGCTATCAACATAAACACAGCCTGTGCCTTTAAAGTAGGCTGTACCAGCGACCCTCATTTTAATCTTGAGGATTAATGATACTGCCAACTTCCAAATAGCCTTACTGTGAGTTGAATGGATGGGGCTGGGTAGGAAAGCAGAGTGTGTGTGTGAGGGGTCAGGTGTATAGAAATTAGAAATGATGGGAAAGGATAGAGAAGAAGAGCAATAAAAACATACATTGGTCTGAATCTTATCTGAGCTCTAAAGGAAGACATCATTTTATGAGGATACGGATATAAAATTTATATATATATATATATATATATATATATATATATATATATATATATATATATATATATATGTATATAATGCCTGCTATCTGATAAACACATTTCAGTTGCTGCTAAGGTCATTTTTAGTGATTTCAGTGTTACAAAGACACAGTTCAGGAGATTCAGAAGCAGTCGTTACACAGCAGGTTTACTGAGGCATTTACCTCATCACAGAAGCATTATTGACATCTGTCCTATTTTCTTTTTTAATATTTTTGATGATGAGGTGGTAGATATAATGGTGAAGGTTTGTCAGTAAGACTGTCTTTGTTACCTATAAAATGTATGGTGGAGAACACTAGTTGTTGATAAAAATGCTTCTACCTTCTTTGGGCCCACAACTAGAATATATGTCCCTCTTCCTACAGAGTCTTGTGTGAGCATACGACAAGGGCCTCCTTCCCACACAGGCTAGATGTGAGGAAAGGAGAGGGACATTCACAGTTCCTCTGTGTTGCTAGAGATGTTGAGATATGAGAGTGAGGCAGGGTGGGGACAAGGGGTCAGACAGTAGTACAGATGACAGTGACAATATAAAGGACAAGCATGTGCCAAGGTGAAGTCTATGTGCAGTACATTCTATGACAAACACCACTGAAGAAATACCTTCTACACAAGCAGGACATGATCTGCTTACTTCTAAAGGACCATAGATCTCAAATGATTTTAACAAAGGTCCCATGCACTCATTATGGTGAGAGTTCTTAGAAGACAGATTGAAAAGAGGCACCCACCCGAAGGTGCTCAGATACCACATTAAGCTACGTTGATGGCATTACATCAAGTATTACAGTGCAAATTCTTTATTAAATTAACCCACAGAGAACTCTTTCATTAAAAAAAAAAAATTATCCCTTGTAGGTCCTACCATCTAGGAGGGAACAGACTTTCCTCCTCAGCATTCAAAAAGCTTCCACCTTAATGAACCTTATTAAAATGTATAAGCATGATAAATGCTATATAAATTAAAGGGAGAGTTATACACTGAGAACCTAATCAAAGAAAATGACAAGGAAATCTGTGACAACCTTTATGGACAGCCTTCTACCTCAGTCCGTAGCCATTTCTCCTTTGGGGGCTGTGTAGGGCATATGGCTGGTCTAGAGAGTTTCCATAAAGCCAATTGATTATGATGGAGATAAACCATGCCATTCCAAACCCAACAGGTCTACCTTCCCCAGGATCACGTGGGAGCCAAGCCTTGTTACAAACGGCCTCCAGATTCTACAACACACTGTTGTCCTTAAGGGCAGGGTGTCCTAGAACAAAGGCCATCTCAGATTCCATTTGTCCCAGTCACAGATGCCTTGAAAGGCCCAGAGCAGAGCATCTGGATGGAACTTGCTGAACAAGCTCCCCAGGCCTGGGTTGGGGTTTCTTCTTTCATTCTGTACAAACTAGAGAGGAGTACTATTCATTGTCCTTCTGACCAATGTGAGTCCACCAATTCTCCTTTCTAAGCTACAGTGCCAAGCAGAGCAGTTTTCCATGAATCTGCCATCATTAAGGTATGGAAATCAGTGTTTACTCTTCACGTGTTCTGACACTATCTACTCAATTAACAAATGTGCTATAAGTAGAAGTTGACACTGGAATACTTGGTCATCCAAAACTTTTTACTTTATTCTTCTTTTCTCTTCTCTTTTCTCTTCTCTTCTTTTCTCTTTTTTTTCTTCTCTTCTCTTTTCTCTTCTCTTCCTTCCCTCCTTCCTGTTTTTTCTCTCTCTCTCAATTTCTCTCTCTCAATTTCTCTCTCTCTCTCTCTCTCTCTCTCTCTCTCTCTCTCTCTCTCTCTCTCTAACAGTATCTCTTGAATCCCAGGCTGGCCTTGAACTCACTACATTGCCAAGAAGAATCTTGAAATCTGCATTCTCTTGCCATTACTTTGCAAGTGCTAGGATTACAGGCACATGTAACCACATCTGCTTTTATGTGATGATGTGGCTTGAATCTAGGGCTTCATGCATGTTAGGTACACATCATATCCACTGAGGTACAGCTATTGAGCAATGCTGAGAGTTTCCAATGAAGGTATTATTAAGCTTTGACTGTTTAGAGCTACCTACAGCATGCAAGTTTATGGTGACATTATTGCATAGTAGCTAAGATATGAAAGCAATCCACATTCCCATCAACAGATAAGCAGATAAAGAAAATGCATCCTATATGCACAAGAAGCATAAAATGATGTCATCTGCAGGGAAATGGTTTGTACTAAAAATCATCATGCTAAGTGATAGCCAGAGCCAGAAAGGTAAATAACACAATTTTTCTATATGCAGAATCAATCTCTCTCTTCCACTTCCACCTCCTGCCCCCAGGCACGCATGTGAAACTAAAAGAGAAACTATTTGGGGAAAGAAAGGCAGACAAAGGAGGGTAATGGAGAACATTATGTGGAATATGAACAAAGAAGATTATTATATAAGTATGAAAATGACATCGTAAAACTTCTTAGTTCATATGCTCAGTAGCATATTTTATATGTTGGTCCACTATATGTAGACCACTATGTAGGTCCTGTAGACTGGAGTAAGGTTGTTTGACTCATTTCACTGGCCCTTACAATACTTCAAGGGTTTGACTGTTAACATTTTGGACATTAAAACTATAATACTTAGGGTTTTTTTTTTTTAAAAACATACTTTACAAATAAAGGTACTTAAAACGCATTTTAAGTCTCTGGTAGATAATAGGGAGGAAAAGGTCATACTTATTTTATTGACTTCCCACCCCACACTAAATACACATGTCTTTTTACATCCCCTAGTTTCTTACCTTAGAGTTCAAAGACACCATTTGTAAGGGGGTGGGGTGGGGATGTGACTCCCAATTACACAGCATTATATAACATTCTGAACTATTTTAAAATTCACTAAAAGGGTAAAAGAGGCTGTGAGCTCTATCTGAGGTCCAATCTCATGAGACCCTCAAAGGTTCTTTTATAGATCATTTAGAAAGATTAAAAGAATCCTACCTTTGACCAGTCACTCAAAGATCCATTAAACATGAAAGAGACCCTCTGGCTATGGATTCCAATCTCAACACAAAGTGTATGGTTGGCTATTTTACTTTCAACTTGTTTTCATGTTTATTATCTCATGTCATCGGTGACTAATGAAAATATAGGAACCATATATAAAGAATGGAAGAGCCACCCATTGCTCCTTAGAGTGTGGGTGAGACTCAAAATCGCATCTTTCCTTTTCAATTGTTAGCCGTAAAATGGCTAAGATGCTCAGAGGAAAGCTGCAGAGGATAGGACGGTCACTATGGCAGATGGCACAGGGGTCCAGAGAATAATGGAGAAAATAAAGATGCAAGGAATAAATAAGAGTAGGGAGAGAAAGCCCACATGTTGTCAAAGCTTTAGGATTCAGTAATGACATGTGGATGTCATCATTACTGAATCTCTACCTGGTAAGAGAAAAAAAATCCTCTATGTATTTTGGATTAGTTTAATACAATGTCTCTGTGCGTGGTAAAGAAGGTATTTTCTTTGTCTATACAACCAGCATGTAGAACCCAACCACCCAGGCTAGAAGGTTCTCTTCTTAGAAATCAGTTAGCTGGGACAAGTCTAACTGCATTCTGTGACTCTCTCTTAAATCAGTCCATATCAATAACGTTCACAAAAATCTCACTGCTCACGAATCCTAACGACAAAACCTAAACTTGAGCTGGAGAGGTTCTGTTTATACAGTATATAGCTAACATGTACCCAGCCCAGAAAAATTCATTCAACTGGGCATGCTACTGATTCATGATACAACAAAGTGTATAAAACCGTGAGTTGGGCTCAGAAAGCTGAGACTCTTCCCTGTGTACAGAGAGGGTTAACGTGTGTCTGCAGAGGCGAGACAAGAACGCTTGGACAGCCTCAATCAGTATTGATGGGGTGAAACTTGGATAGGAAAAAACACCTCTCCCTATCTGGTTTCTCTCATCCATATCATATTTCTTCTCTCCACAGTTTTATCAAGCAACCTAAAAGAAAACAAAACCAAGAGTCTTCATGGAATAGTTGAGTAGCTCCAGGTTTCTCTCCCAGTAAGATGAGTTTTGTTTAGGTGGAAAAGTTACTAGGAAAATGGTAAGGAAAAAAAAAAAAACCTACCATAAAGCAACAACAGCTTTAATCACATTAAGTTTCCTGAGAGGTTTTAAAACTGTTGGCAGTTTCGGAGGTACCCTACAAATGACATCATGGTTGAAAGTTAGAAATTGAACTTCTTTGGGTTCCATTTGGCACCACATATTGTTTTGGTTGAACATCAGTTAACTTTCTATTTTTACTGGGAGTGATGTCATAACTGTTTTTAGGACAGTGTCTGGCTCTGTCATCTGTGGAACTCAACACATGATCATGTTTTTGAATGTCATTTTTTTTTCTAAAGCTGGAAGCATGTGTGTATTTGGTGGAGAATGTGCTCATCAGCAAATATTCCACAATTTCTGAAACATATTTTTGATTAAAAGTCAAATCCAGAGGCACCCAGGAACTCCCAACCAGTGGCATGGCTTCCTTCTGGTCTGGGCTGGTGTCCTGAGCAGACCTTGGGTGCGAACTCCACATCCAGTCCCATAATACCCAGAGGACGCTCCACTCCCAGGCGCTCTAACACACCCAGGACCACAGGATCTCAGGATCCCAGAAGCTTGGGCACACCAGGATCTCAGGGTCCCAGAGGCAGCTTGACTCCCAGGAACTCTGACACACCCAGGATCTCAGGATCACAGGATCCCAGAATCACAGGATCACAGAGACAGCTGAACTCTAAGGAGTTCTGACACAACCAGGATCACAGGAAGGACAGGCTCCAGTCAGATATAGGGAGGACAGGTAACACTAGCAATAACCAGATGGCACGAGGCAAGCATAAGAACATAAGCAATAGAAATCAAGGTTACTTGGCATCATCAGAACCAAATTCTCCCACCACAGCAAGTCCTGGATATACCAACACACTGGAAAAGTAATATTTGGGTTTCAAATCACTTCTCATGATGATGATAGAGGACTTTAAGAAGGAAATAAATAACTCCCTTAAAGAAATATAGGAAAACACAGGTAAGCAGCTAGAAGCCTTTAAAGAGGAAACACAAAAATTCCTTAAAGAATTACAGGAAAACACAATCAAACAGGCAAAGGAAATGAACAAAACCATCCAAGATATAAAAATGGAAATAGAAACAATAAAGAAATCACAAAGGGAGACAACCCTGGAGATGGAAAACCTAGGAAAGAAATCAGGAGTCATAGATGCAAGCATCATTAACAGAATACAAGAGATAGAGGAGAGAATCTCAGGTGCAGAAGATACCATAGAAAACATGGACACAACAGTCAAAGAAGATGCAAAGAGCAAAAGCTCCTAAGCCAAAACATCCAGGAAATCCAGAACACAATCAGAAAACCAAGCCTAAGGATAATGGGTAAAGATAAGAATGCAGATTTTCAACTTAAAGGGCCAGCAAATATCTTCAACAAAATTATAGAAGAAAAATTCCCATACCTAAAGAAAGAGATGCCTGTGAACATACAAGTAGCCTAGAGAACTCCAGATAAACTGAACCAGAAAAGAAATTCCTCCTGTCATATAATAATCAAAACACCAAATGTACTAAACAAAGAAAGAATATTAAAAGCAGTAAGGAAAAAAGGTCAAGTAATATATAAAGGCAGACATATCAGAATTACACCAGACTTCTTACCAGAGACCATGAAAGCCAGGAAATCCTGGTCAGATCTCATACAGACCAGAAGAGAACACAAATACCAGCCCAGGTTACTATATCCAGCAAAACTCTCAATTATCATAGATGGAGAAACCAAGATATTCCATGACAAAACCAAATTTACACAATGTCTTTCCATAAATCCATCCCTACGAAGGGAAAACTCCAACACAAGGAGGGAAACTACACCCTAGAAAAAGCAAGAAAGTAATCTTTCAAGAAACCCAAAAGAAGATGGCCACACAAACATAATTCCACCTCTAACAACAAGAATAACAGGAAGTAGCCGGGCATGGTGGCGCATGCTTTTAATCCCAGTACTCAGGAGGCAGAGGTAGGCTGATTTCTGAGTTCGAGGTCGGCCTGGTCTACAAAGTGAGTTCCAGGACAGCCAAGGCTATACAAAGAAACCTTGTCTCGAAAAACCAAAAAAAAAAAAAAAAAAAAAAAAAAACCAGGAAGTAACAATCACTTTTCCTTAATATCTCTTAGCATCAATGGACTCAATTTTCCCCAAAAGACATAGATAACAGACTGGCTATGTAAACAGGACCCAGCATTTTGCTGTATACAGGAAATGCAAAGTGACAAAGACAGACACTATCTCAGAGTAAAAGGTTGGAAAATAATTTTCCAAGCAAATGGTCCCAAGAAACAAGCTGGAATAGCCATTCTAATATCAAATAAAATCAACTTTCAACCAAGAATTATCAAAAAAAAAGATAAGGAAGGACACATCATACTGGCCAAAGGAAAAAAAATCTACCAAGATAAACTCTCAATTCTGAACATTTATGCTCCAAGTGTAAGGGCACTCACATTCATTTCAAGAGAAACTTTGCTAAATCTCAAAGCACATATTGCACTCCACACAATAATAGTGGGAGACTCCAACATCCCACTCTCAGCAATTGATGGATCATGGAAACAGAAACTAAACAGAGACACAGTGAAACTAACAAGTTATGAAGCAAATGGATCTAACAGATATTTATAGAATATTTCATCCTAAAGCAAAAGAATATACCTTCTTCTCAGCACCTTATGGTACCTTCTCCAAAACTGACCATATAATTGGTCATAACACAGGCCTCAACCGATACAAGAAGATTGAAATAATCCCATGCACACTATCAGATCACCACAGACTAAGGCTGGTCTTAAATACCAACACAAACAACGGAAAGCACACATACACATGAAAGCTGAACAATGCTCTACTCAATAGCTTGGTCAAGGAAGAAATAAAGAAAGAAAGTAAAGGCTTTTTAGGATTTAATGAAAATGAAGACACATCATGCCAAAACGTATGGGACACAATGAAAGCAGTGGTAAGAGGAAAACTCATAGCTCTAAGTTCCTCCAAAAAGAAACTGAAGAGAGCTTACACTAGCAGCTTGACAGCACACCTGAAAGCTCTAGAACAAAAAGAAGCAAATACACCCAAGAGGAGTAGACAGCTGGAAATAATCAAACTCAGGACTGAAATACACCAAATAGAAACAAAAAGAACTATACAAAGAATCAACCAAACCAGGAGCTGGTTCTTTGAGAAAATCAAAAAGATAGATAAACCCTTAGCCAGACTAACTAGAGGGCACAGAGACAGTATCCAAATTAATAAAATCAGAAATAAAAAGGGAGACATAACAATGAAATATATCTTAAAATAACTATTCTGTTTATTAAATATTAACAGTTGAAAATATTTAAATCATGTTCTACAAAAAGAAGAAAAGGAAAGAAAAGAAAAGAAAAAAAAGAAAATGCCCTAAATATTTGCCTACAGCCCAATCTTATGGAGGCATTTCCTCAGCTGAGAGTTCCTCTTCCTAGATGACTTATG
This sequence comes from Mus musculus, assembly GCF_000001635.26. NCBI lineage: Eukaryota > Metazoa > Chordata > Mammalia > Rodentia > Muridae > Mus > Mus musculus. The sequence continues at coordinate 3,875,069 of NC_000076.6, read as the reverse complement.
TATCAAGTTGACATAAAACTGCCAGTACATCTATCATCCTGTGAAACTGTGAGTCAAAATAAGTCTTTTCTCTTTTTAAAAGAAAAAAAAAAATCAACAAGTAAAATGTAATTGTTTGTAAATTAAAAGTAAACTAACTTTATGATGATGTTAAACAAAATCTTCAAAACTATAAAGTAATTGTAAAATTAAGTTATATGCCAAAAGATAATTTTGTAAAAAAGAAAGAAAAAAAGGAAGAAAGAAAGAAAGAAAGAAAGAAAGAAAGAAAGGAAAGTCTAATCTAGAAGCTAGCATGTGGCACACACCTGTAAATCCCAGAGTGTGAGAGACTGAGGCAGGGGGATTGTTTCAGACCAGGAATTGAGGTCATAAAGAAAAAAGTCTAAAACAGGCTTTAGGTACAAAAGAAAAAGAAAAAGAAAAAGAAAAAGAAAAAGAAAAAGAAAAAGAAAAAGAAAAAGAAAAAGAAAAAGAAAAAGAAAAAGAAAAAGAAAAAGAAAAAGAAAAAGAAAAAGAAAAAGAAAGAAAAAGAAAAAGAAAAAAAGAAAAAGGAAAAGGAAAGGAAAGGAAAGGAAAGGAGAAAGGAAAGGAAAGGAAAGGAAAGGAAAGGAAAGGAAAGGAAAGGAAAAAGGAAAGAAAAGAAGAGAAAAGACAAGAAAAAAGGAAGCTATTTGATATTAGGCAGCAAAATGAGTAACTTTGTAATACATAGATTTACCATAGAAATACTAATATTCTATAACATCTGAACTCTAGTATTTATCCATGGAAACTGATCAATAACTCATAGCCAAATTAAAAACTGAATTACCAGAGGGAAATCTTGTATATAATTGAGCTAAGTTCCCATTGAATAATTTATACAAATAATTTGTATGGTAATAATTTATGCAAAAAAAGTGAACAGAAAAGAAAAATAAGACAAGCCCCAGGACTTTTCCTTCCCTGATTCACTCACTCTCTTCCTCCAAACACCAAGCAACAAATGGTCCGGTACCAAACCTTAGGGTAAGCCTTAGGGTAATGCATGGAATCAGCTGGTGGTCTTTGCAAGTTCTACCTTGTAGGTCCCACACTCCGGGACACAGAAATCACAGCTGAAGGGTGTGTGTGTGTGTGTGTGTGTGTGTGTGTGTGTGTGTGTGTGTGTGTGTGTGTGTGTTCGCGCGCACGCGCGCGCAGAATCCAGCGATCAGTTTCAGAAACTTCTAGACACACAGACTGTTATGGTACAGGTGACAACAGTTGAGTTCAGTTACATCTACCGCCTACTCAGAAGCTTGGGGTCCCCTCCCCTCAATTATCTGCTCCACTAGCTGAGAGGTATCCTGAGATGTCTGCTGTGGAATTCTGTGGAACTGTATGCTGGCTGACCATGTGCACAGTATCATCATCATTGCGCGTGACACATGCTGATTTGCATAGCTGATGGCTATGCAAATATTAACTGCTCCTTTGACCAGGCGACAGCATTAGGTTTCTCTTCATTTGTTTTAGAGTTCTCCTCCTGCACATAGAAGACACCACTCCCAACCCAAACGAAGCCCCGGGTTTTCCTCTATAGTTTTGCAAGTCTATTTCTCCTGCTTATCAAATTTAGAAGAAGTCTTTAGAGTCTGCCTTACCTCCACGATGCTTTTTAGATCTTGCACGTAGGTCCTCTCTGTCTCCAGGATTTCCTGTACAACTCTATCTACATAGAGGAGCTTGGGGCTGGTGGCCGAGTCTGCAGTGGTTTGTGGTGTCCCACTCGTGTCCATTCTCCATGGAGTCCTAGGCTGCTTCTCGCTGACCCCATTCATGTTTTGTGGTCCGGCAGGCTTGTCCCTCTGCAGTTCGCTGCTGGAAAATGGTCGTGCTGGTACCAGCTCCAGCTTTATGGCCCCAGCTTCTTTATCCTGGTGAAATAAGCCCAAGTGGCTGTTTGAAACCAAAGTCATTCTGCTGCCAAAGGAACCGTGGCTGTCCCTGGAGGAGGCCGAGGATGAGGTGGAGCCGAAGCTGATGGGTCGGTCGCTGTCGGAAAGCTCCATAGTTTTTGGTTCTGGGGACTCGGAGGGTTCCGCTGTGGTCCTTGGATCAGGAACTAGACTTACAGCTGAAGGCACGTCCAGTTGCAAATGGCGGTGTCCATCTGTTTCTGTTGCAGGAGGATAGAAAAGACAGAAGAAGGTCAGTGAGCGTCCTCCCAACAGAAGGAGGGCAAAACCGGCTCCAGGTGCAGAGCAGTGGCAAGTTAACCGGGAAAGGCAGACTGAGATGCCTAGGAGAGTTTCTGCTTCTGAGCATCCTCTGAGCCTGCCGGAAATGCAGCCTCGGGCTCTGCCCCAGACCTCCTGACCTTGAAACTGCAACCTAACAGACTGCAGCGTGAGCAGGGGTGCCCCAGACTGTGAGAAGCAAGACATCCACAACATACTCTTATTAAAAGTGTGACCACCTGCACTGACTTATATAAGCAGGTGAGTCCAGGCTTACCGACTTTAAAGGCTCTGCGGTCAGGACAAGACGAACAGGCAACTTTAATCAACAGCACAAGTGGTTCTTAAGTGCTGAGAAAGGAGAGGGAGTCTTACAGAATTTTGAGAAAGGTTGTTTTAAATTTTAATTGTTCCATCATAATTCCACCATCTTAAAGCAAGGGACCTGGGGCATGAAGACTTGGTTTGAGTGACACATTTCACTCCAGCACAACACTGAAAATAGAGATTTGGTGGCTCTTTTTTTTTTTTTTTTCCCTAATAGGAAGGCACAAAAACCAAACTAAACAATACCACCAACACCCTACGTAAGACGGACCCTTCACCTAAAGCCTTCCTTAAGCGGGGATGCTAGGCTTGCTAGCTGGTAATGATCACCCGGTAACAGACAATCTGACTTTGAGGCCAGGATCACAGGAAAGAGCTGACTCCTGCAAGCTGTCCCACATTCCCAACTGACCTAGAAGATGCGTTCAAATGCTCATGTGGCACCTCGCTGCGTCTTTCTTCCTATATCTCTGTCTGTCTGTCTGTTGTCTGTCTCTTAAAAATCAATCAATCAATCAATCAATCAATCAATCGTGTCATGAGGAAACTGACCTGCCTATGACAAAGAGACAAGGTCTTGTCGTATCTTTCAAGTGATCCAAGTATCCAAGAGCTACTGGAATAGCTCCAACAGTCCATGCGCCAAAGCCATAAAACAACAGTTTTAAACTAGGAACTAAATGATAGCAAAATTAAGCACATCTGGGTCGTTAACATTTGTGAGACAGCACAAGCTGAGACCGACTGCCAACCAGAGAGGTGGTAAGGAGAATTATCCTGGGTTCAAAATGGGCTGTATCTGAACTTCGACATTCCGAAATTATTCTTATGAAACATGCAAGAATCCAGATGTTTTTTCTCAGCTGTCAAAGCAGAATTAGTTTTTTTTTTGCCCCATAATTAATAAGATTGTGTCATATGATAAGGGCTTTGATTGATAATGAAATTGGCAGGGCATCTTACTACCAAAAATCCCTGTTTAGATTAGAGGTTTTATTAGAAACAAGAGAGGTGGCAGGGAGAGCAGATGGGGAGATTTACACTGGAAAGGTTACAATATGGCAGATATATAAGAATATAGATCAATGGTCATTTTTGATAGCTTTGACTTTACAATAAAGATCAAACAGCTGGTACAGATCTCTTTAGAATATAAGTCCTTCGGATCCCTATCTTTTTCCTGGGCAATGTGCACAGAAGATATCAGTGCCAACTTATTAAAACAAATATTAAAACTGCAAATACAACCCTCACTTTCGTTGACAACAAGGAACGGTAAGAAACACACAGGAAATGAGCACACTCAGGACGGCCGGCCACTAGCACTTGGTATGAGTTTGCTGTGAGTTTTTAAAGCTTTTGAAATATGCTTTCTGCTTGCTCTGTAACAACTTTATAGCCCATAAAACATGGATCGGTTTGTAGTTAAAGAGCACTTGACCTAAAATTCTTGATCCAACTTGAGTGTGGCGAAGATCCAAGAAGTGGCCATGCATTCAGACATGCTTGTTGCAAAGTACACTTGGCAAAGCTCAGAGCTGCTGCTATGAAAAACTAGAATGTGATAGTTTGGGGAGGTGGCTCCGTGGGTAGAGACAGTAGCTGTGGCAGCTTGAGGATCTGAGTTCAAATCTCTGAACCCACATGAAGCTCGACACAGTAGTGGGTATCCATAACACTGAAGATCCTATAGTGAGATGGAAGGTAGAGATGGAAGGATCTCTGCAAGCTTGCAGGCCACCTAGCCTGGCCTGTTCAGGAACACACACACACACACACACAGACACACACACACACACACACACACAGACACATGCGCACACACACGCACACACACACACACAGACTACACACACGCACACGCACACGCACACACACACATAAACTACACACTACATGCACATTCACACACATACACACTCAAACATTCACACACAGGCACACACACATACACTCAAATACACAAACACACAGTCACATACACATGCACATTTACACACATATATATACTTAAACACACACAGATACACACATTCACACATATAAAAACACTCAGACACATGCCACACACATTCACACTCATTTATACTCATACACACATTCACATATATACACACACATACACTCACATTCACATACAAATGTGGGCACACACACACACACAAACATATACAAGCAAATAGATGCAGTTTTACACACACACACACACACACACACACACACATTTCTATACTTATTAACTGTGGATGCAGTAAGATTTCGCTCAGTGGGATCTGCCATAATTGTGACCCTGATAGTGCTTCCAATGTAGGGAATGGCTACTCTCTTGAGGTCCTAAAGGTCCAACATCTCAAGGCTATGACTTAGGGTCAACATAAGTTGGATATGTTCAATACCAAAGGCCAAGCTATCTAGACAGTTCTAGGTCAAACAATTGGCCCCTATAGATGACACAGGGTGATTTTCAGAGCCAGTTCCTACTTCCTAACTAGGCAAGTCTTCTCCCTGCTCCTGAAACCATTCTTTCACACAGTCCCATTTCTTTCTTACCGTTTTCTTTTTCTATTGACTGTCACTCTGAGATCAAGGGAGATAAATTTGTTTCTGGCATCTAAGTTATACCACTCTGAATGGGAACACCTTTGAGATGTTTTCAAAAGTAGGAAAAATTGGAACATGGCAATGAGGTTAACAGATCTGCTTCTGGGTCACTCTTAAAAGGACACATGAATGGGTCCTGGTCTGGGAATGCTCCTAAACCAGACCACTGAAGCCCTTGGGACCCACCTACTCTGTAATTGCAGATAGATACCTTATACAACAGAATCTTGCAGATATTTGTAGTATTCAGCCATGCTTACATCTTGGCTAAACATCTTCCAAAGCTACCAAAGACAGAAATAAGACATTTGGCCCCTGCTCGGGGTCAGGATGGGCAGCAAGATGGCTTCCACCACCAGGGTCGTGCAGGTAGTGAAGCCACATGCTCCATTAATAAAGTTCCCTAACAGAAGAGACAAAGCTAAACTCAGTGCCTCAGAAGCTCTGTGGTCTGCTGCGCTCCCCTCCCACTCCTCTGTCACTTCACAGCATTCTAAAGGAAGTACGTCCCCGGATTTACTGATACACCAGGGGCCACCAGACACTGCAGAAATGATAAAATCATTACCCCAGAAATACAGAAGGAAACCTATATCTCAAGAGGAAATGGAATTTATCCAGCGTGGGGGTCCAGAGTGACCGCCTTGGCTGCTGCTTGTCACCAGGCAGAAGGATTAGCTTTGCAATCAAGGACTTCCACAAAGTCAAATGAAAGTCATACATTAAGTAACCTTAATAAATATTCTGTAAGCAGAATGAAGTATAGAAACCCCAGGTGGCCACGTGTATCTCCTACGTTATGTATCTTGGTCAGCTGCCCCACAAGCTGACCTGTACACTTATTAAAGTCTACATTTTTAAATGCTGAAAGAAAGAAAGAAAGAAAGAAAGAAAGAAAGAAAGAAAGAAAGAAAGAAAAAAGAAAGAAAGGAAGAAGGAAGGAAAGAAAGGAAGGAAGAGAGAAAGAAAGAAAAAAAGAAAGAAAGAAAGAAAGAAAGAAAGAAAAAAGAAAGAAAGGAAGAAGGAAAGAAAGGAAGGAAGAAAGAAAGAGAAAAAAGAAAGAAAGAAAGAAAGAAAGAAAGAAAGAAAGAAAGAAAGAAAGAAAGAAAGAAAGAAGGAAGAAGAAAGAAAGAAAGAAGGAAGACATTTGAAATCAGGTCAAACACTAGCCTGTGATTTGAGGCTATTCGTGTCAACGAGTAGCGTCTTTTATGTTGACTCGTGGCTTAGAAGGTAATTATAGTTTTCTCATTCAAGGCAACATGCCTCATAACAACTGTCTCGTCTTGCTCTCACTTCCTTCAAAATAATCAATGATTTATATTGTCTGGACTCTTCTTTCTCATATAAATCTCCAGTGATTCATATTTATAAAACTGTGCTGCTCAACATAGCCACTAGCTCTGTGGGGCCATTGAGCACTGGAGATGGGGTAGTGCAGATGGGGTGAGCTGAGCAGAATGTATAGAATACATGCTGGATTTTAAGGTAAGTATGAAACAAAATTATCAAATTCCTCATTAATAATTTTGATTATATGTTGAAATGATATTTTAGAATAGTGAGATACTTTTAATATCTTATTAAAAATTGCCAGTGTTGTTTTACCTTTGTGTCACTACTAGCAAATTTTAAATCCTATGTGTGTATGCCTGTGTGTATTTTTTTTATCAAACAAAGCTTATGTTGAAGTCATCTAGATAATTGCATTAATCTGTAAGATTTAGGGGCTGGAGAGGAGGCTCAGTGGTTAAAGGTATGCACCGCTCTTGCAGAAGACCTGAGTTTGGCTCCCCACACCCACATTGGATAGCATTGGATAGCTCAGAACCACCTGTAACTATGAGGTTTATTTGCTCTGTATTGTAATGCTAAGAACTGGTTGCCCCAGAGAGGAGAGAGTCCAAATGTAGACCCAAGTGATGCTATGTGTCTTTGCCCCCAAGTTATTTTTGACTGCTAAATAAAGATGCTGACAGCCAATAATCTGGCAGAAGAGACACAAGGATTGAGGGTTCCTGGGCTTATGGGGTTGGAGGGGAACAGAGAGAGGAGGAGGGGAAAAAGGACAGGGAAGAGGGAGGGGAAACGGGAGGGGGGAAATGGAAAGGGCAAGGGAGAGGAAGAAGAGGAAGTCACCATGGGTTAGGTAAGTCAAGAAAAGAAGACTCAGGTCTGACCAGTTGGAGTTAAGAGCAGCTCAAATGAAACATTGTAAGTAATAACTCAGGGTTATGGATAGAAAATAGATTTTAGTAGCATAGAGGGTAGATATCTACCCAGCTCTGGTGCTGTTTAAGGCTTATTGTAAATAATAAAAGTTGTGTGTCTTTTTTATCCAGTAACTGAATAATCAAAGATGGGGTAGAAACCCCCAGATCAGGATCAAACATTTCTACAGCATGTAACTTCAGCTCCAGGGGATCTGACTCCCTCTTCTGGCCACTGTAGGCATCTGCATACATGTGCACATAACCCCACACAGACACACATACACATAACTTAAAATTACAATGACTATTTAAAGTTATCTGCTTATCCATTGTTGTTCAAATAATGGTGAGTGAGTGATGTGCAAAACCCTTCCTCTATTACTATATCCATGCATGTAAAATGATGTTAGGGATAAGGAGAAAGAGAGGGAGATAAAACTGCTGGACACAGTGGAACTGCTGATTTTCCATGACAAATGGACCCAGATGGGATCTCTGGCAGATACCTTTTTATTCTGCTTTGAGTGAAAGATTCATGTGTATACCATTCTGCTTTCCTTCCCAGAGCTACCTTCTCTTTCTACATTCCAAATTGCCAGCTAACAGTAGATAGGGTCGGAGAACTCATGGGTATCACAGGTAGATCTTTTGACCATTACTACTGTGACATAAGCCAGTGTTTTTTTTGTTTTTTTTCTTTTTTGGTTTTTCGAGACAGGGTTTTTCTGTGTAGCCCTGGCTGTCCTGGAACTCACTCTGTAGACCAGGCCGGCCTCGAACTCAGAAATCCGCCTGCCTCTGCCTCCCAAGTGCTGGGATTAAAGGCGTGCGCAACCACACCCGGCTGACATAAGCCAGTTTTATCCACATAGAGGCCATGACCAGGCTCTTTTTTGGTGAGCTTGTAGGTGGTTGGAGGAAAAGCATCTGTAAGGGTCATGGAGGCTTGGTGACTCTGGATATAAGAAGGGACTTTGCTTCTGACAGGAGAGTGGCTCTAGAGCCTCCAGCATGGTGAGCAGGAAGGGAGCTGGAACCTCCGAATCACCATAGGAAGAAGCTCACTTCCTGACCTGCCATGCTGGGGGAGGGGGCAGCCATGCTGGGGGAGGGGGCAGCCATGCTGGGGGAGGGGGCAGCCATGCTGGGGGAGGGGGCAGCCATGCTGGGGGAGGGGGCAGCCATGCTGGGGGAAGCTGCCATTCGGGGAAATCCAGGGCTGTTCAGAAGCCCTCGCTGCTCCAGCCCTAGCTACTGGAGCAAATGAGATGCCTTCAGCCCATGCATTCCCATCCTGTAGATGAACGGCCTCACATAACCCAAGTCAGAAAAAGCACTTGGGCACAGTGTCTCCTGAGTTCCCAGCTCACAGGAACCCTGAGAGGTTATAAATGACTATTGCTGTTTCTAACTCCCGAGGTTTGGGAGTGATTTGGTTTGTAGTAAGAGATTACCTAAGCAGATTCACCTTCTGTAATAAAAGCTACACATCAAAATTACCCATAGCCTCCCTCCAAGGGTTTCGTTCCTCCACAAAAACCTTGAAATTTGTGGATTTCATCATGTTTAAAAGATTTCATAAAGAGAAAAGAAGAACTAAATCATCCTAACCTCAGAGAGATTAGGTACACAGCAATCATAATTGGACCATGAAATAGAGATTACAGTTTAATTTCTAGTCTGTCACAGGGATACATAAACTATTAGGGCAAAGAGAAGTTTGGAGATGAGAAAATAACACAACCTAAGCTACTTGTCTAAAGCGCTTGGTATTTGTACCCAGAAAGCTTATATAGTATGTGTCTGTGTGTGTATGAGTGTGTGTGGTATACGTGATGTATGTATATGTGTGTGTATGCATGTGTTTGTATGTGTGTGTGATATATGGTGTGTGTATATGTGTATATGTGTGTGTGCATGTGTGTGTTTGGTATTTGTGGTATGCATGGTATATATGGTATATGTGTGTGTTTGTGTGTATGTGTATGCCTATATTTGTATTTGGTATTTGTGATATGTGCGGTATGTGTACGTGTACATGTTTATGTATGTATAAATCTATCTCCCACCGATAGAGATCAGACAGTAGAGTAGAAATACCATGCATGATATTTTCTTCCCGTCAGAGCATGCGTGTGTTTGCTCTGGTTCATGTCCTTTTAGTTGACCACATCATTGGTTCATCCCATGATAGTGAGGTAGCTGGACCAGATGGCCTTCCCAAGCCCACACAACCTATGACTCCAATCCAGAAGTAACCAGAAGGTCACTAGTTGATGCCCACATTGTCCATTCCTAACTGGCACAAGTACCAACTCCATGCTAGTGATGTCTTATATGGTACTGATGCCAGGTTTTAGCCGGGAAAGTTTATCGCTGACTTTGCCATGGAAAAAATGAAACAAACCACCACCCTTGTTTCTAATTTAAATTGAAAAATAACTAGTTCCAGTTTCACTTTGAACAGTACTTTCCTGCTAGTATGAAACTTCTGGACTCAAGAAGTGAAAAAGAGTCACAAACTCCAGCCTCATCTGTGTGGAACTCACGCTGTTCCCGAACATCTCTGCTGTCTGGAAGAAGGCATGAAGCAAAATGACATCTTAAAGCAGGAGGAGGAAAGACAGAATTCCAAGGGATTGACAATAGCACTTGGCAAATAAACCCTCCCCAAAGTACATTAAACATTTTCTTCATGAGAGGGCTGGAAGGGAAATTGAAATGCCAACAATAGGGTCAGAGTAAATGCAAAACGTCCTTAAAGGGAGAGGAAGCTGCGTGTTCAAAATACATAGCTGAGCAAAGACGAATGGGTTAATAAATGTGAATGAGCTCTGAAATTTAAATTTTAGATACCAATTTACTGCCACAAAAAGGATATATTGTAAAATACTAACATGACTTTTCCCAAGTAGAAATAAATGGGTTATTTTCTTTGACTGTTTATCTAAAAATATCTTTTTTCTTCAATAACCTTTCAAATAGCTTTCAAAATCTGCCCAAATTACTTAAGAGAATTAAAACCACAGCCCCTATCTGTGTCAAATACATAAACATCTTAAGTGAACATAATTTGATTCTCATATACAAAATATGATAAAGTGAAATCTATACACATGAAAAATGTCGACATCACAAAGTTGAGAAAATTAGTAAGACAGTATAAAGTTAATTCCAGTAGATAATAACATTGAATACAAGCCCAGCTGCCTCTCTATCCCAGTAATTTCTTTTAATAAAAGTATTTTCTACCAACAGAACACTCAAACAAACTGAATTTCCATAGTTCACTTTGGTTGCCATGCGCCTCAGGCTAAGCTGCATTGATGCAGCTGCAAAGCGCAAAGTCTGCAAGTGTTTATTCCTCTCCCCAGCTCAGCTCGCCAGAACCACAATAAGAAACAAGAATATTACAGTGTGAAGCATTCAGTGTGTGCTTGGAAGTTTCTCCCCGGAGGGAGTCGGGAACATGAGCTCTCCGGTTATTTCAAACTAACTTTAAGGGGAGATCAAAGCCAAACTAAAGGCAAACAAGCAAAAACAATTTAATATGGACTTCAGTTCAGATGCAAGGGGGTGGGATAAGGATAATTTAGATGAATTCCATTGTCAGAAAACTTCAGGGCATGCATAGCGTTTGCACCAGGACATGTGTGCTGCATACTCCGAGCTTCTGTCAATACAGTGTTGTAAAGAAAGCCCCCCACCCCCTGTGAAAGTTTCTCCCCTTTCTTGGCTGCTGCTGCTTCAGCTGCTAAGAGACGGAAGGAACTAGTGTTTATTTCCCTGCAAACACCTCCACCAGCACCTACCTGCTCTCCACCGAGGCTGAACATGTCTGTCTTCAGCTGGTGCAGTGGCCGCACTGGGCGCCCAGTCAGGTAAGACAAGAAGCCCTTACTAGTCTGTGCAGCGTCTTGTGCTGAAATATTGCATGAGTCAGCTTTTATCTTTCAAACCCAACACACAAAGGCTTTACAAAAAACCTGATTCGCAACTTTCTGGCTGCCTTTCCCTCGTGCATAGACCACAGACTTCAGCATCGCAGAGAGTCTAAATGAAACATGACATCATTCAATTGAGAAATAGGACAATAGACACCCACTGTGGGTTAGTCGAAAACTTAGCTTCTCTGAGAGACACCCTATGGCTTGCACTCTTTTGTGCACATCAAATGCAGCCCACAGCCTGAAAGCCCTTTGGCTTTTACCTTCTGGCTCAGGCCAGAGTTCTTCACAAGCCTCACATTAAAATGAGCTGGAGTTAGTTCTGGCGGTCAGAGATTTTCAAGTTCACTTCCTGATTTACAAGCTTGTTTGAAAGTGAATCATGCAACTTTAACAGAGCTTTTAAAGGGGGTACAGGACTGACTAGCGCCCAGTTCAGGGTGCCCTGGGTAACCTTAATCGCCAGTTAACAGCCTGGATAGCTCAGTCCGCAGAGTTGCACTGGACTTTAAAGAAGCGTTTTAAAAGTTCTGCCTGTAGGCAAATGCCTAAAATCAAAATGTGCAGGATTCTTCTTTTTTATTGAAAAACTGTTAAATTCTATTATATTTAATTTGCACATTTCAGTAAATTGGACTCATTTGGGATTTTAAGTTTTCCTAAGGCCACTTGTCTTTAAAAATGTCACACCTCTCTCTCTTTCTCTCTCTCTCTCTCTCTCTCTCTCTCTCTCTCTCTCTCTCTCTCTCTCTTTCTCTCACTCACACACACACACACACACACACACACACACACACACACACTAAAGTGAAATAAAACGCTATGACTATCCTGAGATAAAGTTCCAATGCCCATTACCCAAGACTGGATCTCCATCATCTTACACTTAATGATCTCACACCATCAGACGCTTTTCAGTACACATTCCACTGAAAGCCTTCAGCTGTGGTTATGAAAAAAAAAAAAAAAAAAAACCAACCCGGCATTCGCAAATCAACTTTAATACAGCAATTTCTATCATGCCTATTAGGTGATTTGGAGCTAACAACATAATAGGATAATTTGTGTTAATGCTTGTTTCCTTTGAATGGGTCTGTGCACACTCGGGCTTCTCTACTCATCAATTTAGACAGCCTTGCATGTTTGGAAGACACTGTGGTAGGATGTTTGTTCTCTCATGTCCACCAGATCAACTGACATCATGAAGTCAGGATGCTAGGAGACCTGGTGAGAGGAAGCCTCCTCCCCTATGCCCCAGCCTGTGGAAACAGCCTTACTTTTCCTTTTGCGACCACCATAGTGGTCTCTTTGTTCTCATCAGTGTTTGTGAACCTACACCAGAGCCCAGATATACCCTCCTTTCCACTTTGACAAATCCCCTCCATCTTCCTATCTAAGTCTCCACAGCCTCCATTATTGTGGTTCCTCCTGGTCAAACAGGTACTTATTACACGCAGAGTAAGCTTTCAGCAAACCTCTCCAAACACAGTGAGATTAGTCACACTATCAGATACACATGTATCGTCCTTCGTGGATAAAGATACATTGCTGCAAAGTCACTCTTTTTGAATCCTCTTGTAGCACTGGTACAATTGGGAGGAGGAGACTTTCCCATGTTGTCATCTAGAATGAGGGATGGAGGCCCCGAGGAATATCATGTAACAGGGACATATCTAGAGTAACTAGAACACAAGCTAGCAAGAAAAGAAAACTTGAGCCAGCAGGTGGCCTGAAAGTCAGCAGGATGAGAAAGTCCTCTGTCAGTAAAAATGCAAACCTTTCCTAGAGTTTGCCACAGCCTGGAATCCATCCCACCACAAGCTGACTATTCCTTGCCGGAATGCTCAGGATTGATGGGTTTCAGATTTTTTTGGATTTTGAAATATTCATATATACATTGTCTATCTTGGGCATAGACACAGTGTTTTTCATTTTCATAGCATATACATACACCTATGCACATAAAATGAAATTAATTCATGACAACATTTGCTATACATTGGTGCAGGAGACAACGTTTTTGTCATCTGGAATTTTCCATTTGTGATATTATGTCAACACTCCAAGTGCTCTGAGATCTGTGGGTTTCTGGTTTCCCAGTCTTTCAGTCAGGTTTTCAGAGTAGGGTGTATACTCTGTGCTAGAAACTAAGTCTTAAGCTAGGGAGATGGCTGTTAGGAAAGTCTTTGCCTTGCAGGCATGAGAACTGAGTTCAGTTCCTAGAGGCGACGACACACACACACAGACACACACACACACACAATCTCAGGGACAATGAGATGGGAGGAGACAGGTAGGTCCCTGCACCTCACAGGTGAGCTACCCTAGCCTACTTGGGTGCTGTTCCTCAAGTTTTAGGTCAAAAAAAGACTTTATCTTAAGCACAAGGTGCAAAGTGCCTAGGAAATGACACCCAGAGGGGTCCTCTGGCATCCACCTGGGTATGAACTCATCCAGGAGCACATGTGAGCATGCATGTGCACACTAAAAAAACCCAAATACCTAAAATCTTTCTTGGTATAGGTAAAAGCTATGAGCGAAAACTGTAGCTTCCTCTGGGAAAGTCACAGGGTCATTGCCCTGTGCCAAGAGTTAGCCTGTCTCCTCTTCTAAGAACTGCCTTGGGATGCTAGCAGAGACTACAGTGGTTTTGTTTAGTTGTTTAGGATAACGAGAGGAGGTATGCATGCAGTATAGCCACCAGGACTTCAAGGCTGGTCCCACTGAAACACTGCAAATTCTGAAGCCATCCAACAGCGCCAAGACACTGGACAAGGGATACCCCAGACATGGCAGGAAAGGAAAAGGGGAACTCAAGGAAGGAGTTAGCCTCAAATTATACAGGGTCAGAAAACTTTATAAAGTTGCATCATGGGTTCAGATGAAGGAGCTGAAAATTGCAGGAGACATTTAAAAGCATATGCCATAGTTTCTATATAAAGCATAGCAGCTGAGTGCTGGAGAGCCTTGCAGGGAAGAAGAACCTTCTTTGGTTTTAAATACTGTCCTTATCTCCCATTTCCTAAGACAACCAATGAAACCAACTCTTTTCTGATGCGCAGGCTTCCACAACGCATTCCCAATTTGTGTTTAGTCTATTAGAAGTTTTCCTTCAGCACAGAGATAGGTAATTTTACATATTCTGAATACATCACAGGAAAAATGTGATGAATATGAAAGTCAATGGCATATCCCTAACAGCCCACATCTGCTTAGGAGTCCCTTTGAAGGGCACATGGACGTTCTCCTGAGGAGGAGTGGTAGTGAACTAATCCCCTGTGCACTGCAGATACTCTGCCTATATTCTAAGCCCAGAGAATATCCCTAGCTACATCTGTCTTATGGTCATTACACAGGTGTTTGACCACACACTTGGCCAAACAAAGGGTGACCTGGCAATTTTCTTTCCAAAGGGCTTGTCTGTAAGCAAAATGATTTCAAAGCTACCTGTCTTTGTTGTGACCTAGTTAGAAAGTCTTTACTATCAGTGGCAGATGGTGGTTTAAGGTGCATGTAAATCATCAGCCTATTGGAGAAGAAATGTGAAAATCTTTTTCCGTTTGCTCTGGAGAACTAAATCCACTGAGAGAAACAGAACTACGCACATAGTTACATAGTCCATCAATAGAAAAGTCTAGTTATTCCCCCAAACTCCCCGCTACACCATCTTTAGGGACGTCTCTGGAGGATTCTCTGTAATCCCAGCACTTGGGAGGATGTCTGTGAGTTCCAGGCCAGCCGGGTCTACAGAGCGAGTTCCAATATTGCCTTGGCTACACAGAGAAACCCTGTCTCAAAAAACAAAACTAAGCAAACATCTGAGCAAACAAACCTGCAGCACCCACTTCTTTGCAAACACTGGTTTTCACAGCCCACCCTCCAAACCAATTTAGGATTTAGTTTCTTCCTTGTATTCCTACCGTGATCAGCCATGCAGGGAATGTGATGGCCAAATTGCTTCCAGATTCTCAACTCTTGCTCTGTTGCAGGTGTCCCGACTGGTTCATGTCTCTGGGCTGAAGACGAGCCTTAGCTCTTTTTCTTTTTGTTAGGACATTGGCCTTTATTCTCCAGAGCACTGAAATCAAGTCTTAGTTATTTCTGAACTGAGCAGCGTTCAGATAGCAAGGAAGCAAGTATGTTACAAATAGCTTCTTGCTTTCAATTATCTATCAGTCCCATCTTTAAGGACACCTCGGGAAGACTCGCTGTGCAAAGCACAATGGAAGAATTATCCCTGGAGCACGCAGTTGGCTTTTAGACACATCCCTCCCTACCCACCCCCAGGAGATAACAAACATCAAATCCATTCATAGCCAGAGGCATTCCACACAATCTCTCCTTCTGCGAACACTGACACAATGTATTTGAACTTGAGCAGAAGCTTGGGTGTGCAGCTGAAATCCCACGTTTTTGTCTTTCCAAAATGCAAATTAAAAAAATAAAAGAATCTGTACAGTTTCAGAGGAGCCACCGTTTTCATGCCCCAGCAGAAGAGGCAACCCCCTCCCCGCCCCTGTTTGCTAGCTTCCCCCTCTCCTTGCCAACACAGCTCCCTGGGGTGCACTAGGGTGAGAGGAAGACTCTGTGGCCAGCTGTTTCCAGCTGTTGCATAAACCCATTGAGGGTAGCTTCAGAGACAGTTATCAAAACAGCAGAGGTGAGGGTATAAGCTTGCAGGGAGACACAGGCCAGCCACTTGGAACAAATGTAAGTCAGTGCAGGATCCCACTCCAACACGTTGCCCTTACTAATATCACCTCCAAGCATCACAGGGCGGGGGAAGGGGAGACCTGTACCACCCAAACTACAAACGACACAGGGTTGTTGAAGTTTGATGCATGGCCTATGAGCAAATGAATTTATCTCCGGGGACACTAATTTCTAGGTCTGGAGAGGGATGGTTGGAGCATGTGTTCATTTGATCTTGACCATGAAAACAATCCCACTCAGGCAAAATGTGTACCTGGCCAGAAACAGCACATATCCCAGAAAAGCACTCCCTCAGTAGGAAGTGCCTATGGCTCCAGGCTTTGGGAGATTTTGTTCTAAACTAAAGGCCAGGAGGACCACAGATCGGAGCATGCAATCACAACAGTCAGAATTGCCCATGTGTTACCATGGTGAAGGCAGAGCAGTGTAAATAGCAAGGGCTTGAGGACCCCCCTCTCTTGGCTTTAACAGCCTCACCCGCCACTGGCCTTCACTTAGAGGCAGCCACTCAGCCCCAGGTTTCACACTGGAGGCTGCTCCTGGACACCAATTTCCCCTTCTTGGAAGCTCTTGACAAGCAGGATGGGGCAAGCTTCAAATCCAGTAATGACAAGTGTCGTGAGCGGTGGAGAGCCCGCTGTGTGGTGTGCTGCAGATAGGAGCCATCATGATTGTATACATTTGCTCTTATTTATTTATTTTTTTAGCTCATCTCTCTCCCATGTTCTCAATCTGTCCTTCAAGCAAGAGAGAGAGAGAGAGAGAGAGAGAGAGAAACTCTGGACAGTAAAATCCGGTTCTTTTAGGCTGCCTTCATGCACGTTTCCCATGCAACCTCACAGAGTAAACTCGGTGGGGCCGGGCTCATCTTTCATCTTATAGTTAATGACTTGGGATCCAAACTGAGAGAGTGAAACCTGCTGCAAGTTTCAGGGAGCCCTTGTGCTTGCCTAATCCCAGTTCCCACAGGGGCTCATGAAGTAACTTGTTTACACTAACAGAACAAAGGAAGGGGGAGAGAGCTCTCTGTTTCAAGACAGGTCGTTCTTAATTAGGTCCCAAAACAAGTGTAGCCAAATTTCTTGTGGTTCATCTTAAATAAAACCCCATCAGATCCTTTGCAAATATAAGAAGAGAAAAAGAAGAGGGAGGGAGACCACATATAGACATTAGCCTTTGGTGAGGCAGTGGATGCAGCCAACTCTTTTATTTCTCCCTTGAATGTTATCTCTACATTTTTTTGTTAATGAGTATGGTTTGGGGCATTACAACACAAAAGGGATAAAATAAATCCACACAATGGCAATCCTTATGTGCTGAACACAGTTGCACCCCACCTCCAGCTTTCTAGGGTATTCTGTCTCTAGAGGTGGATACCTTGTGCTCTTTCCTTCAGGTGTCCAGGCAGGTTTTGCTAATTGGAAGCACCAGTAGTATGTAGCAAGAAGAGAGGGGAAGAGGCGCATATCTTCCACCTGCTTGTGGATCTAGAGTTTGATGCTCAGCTGTGACTGCATCTGAGCAGTTCCTCTCTGGGACTGGCTCTCTTTACCTAATGCAGTTCTCTGGTTCCTCTAGGGTCCCAGTGGGTTGTCTAGGGTTGGAGGGAAAGGCAGTCTGCTGTAGCATCTCTGGCCAGGTTCCCTTTGCCACATCTACTTCTTAAAGAAGGAAGTCCCCATTAAATCCTTCCAGTGAGCCAGGGATGTGAGTCTAGTGTCTTGCAGCTCCTGGGTTGACATACTGTTCTGGGATCTTTGGTCTGAAAGGCCAAAGGCAGTCTGCGTTCACACACTTCTTCAGAATATCATCCATGGGCTTTTACTCTGAGGTCTAATGCCAAATGGTACTGTTTCTAACTTGCTTGAGTCTAGGTAATGAAATAAACGCTTAATTATCACAGATGTATTTCATGTGAGCTACCTGCTGATGTGTCTGCTCACCAGGACTTACTGAGTTGTTATTATGGGCTATGTATTATCTCAGGCACTAAAGGCACAGGTGAGGATAAAGGAGGAAGAATCTTGCCTTTCCAGAGCTTATATTCTAGCAGAACACAGACAGACAGAGACAGACAGGCAAACTAAATCCTTTGATTATGTCCTATCAGTATGAGAAAAGTACTGTTGAGGTGTTCTAACAGAATTCCTCATCTGGTTTGGATGGCCACTTACACCTCACCATGAGGGTCTGGTTTACTGCTTGAATCCTGCTATGTTTCAGACACTCAATCCCTGCACAGGTTACCTGTTCACTGGGAGAGAGTTCTAAGTTGGTGGTTTTCTTTATTTACTTTTTTTTTGTTGTTGTTTTGTTTTTTTCATACTGAAAAACTGTGTGTGAGTGTGTGTGTGAGTGTGTGTGTGTGTGTGTGTGTGTGTAGACACACCAGTGCCATGGTGTATACGTAGAAATCAGATAGAAACCTTTGAGAGAGAATTCATTCTTTCTACCTTCTTGATACCAGGCGTTGAATTGATCCTACACGGCTTTGTACCAAGGACCTTTACCTGCAAAGCCGTTCAGGTCCTTTTGTGTATGTTTGTGTACAACTGTATGTGTGTACATACATACGTGTTCACATGCGCATGTGAGCGTGTTGAGTAAGAGGTGGGTTTTGACTGTTTCCCTCTATTGAGATCCACCTGATTTTTTTGAGTCAGGGTCTCTTACTCAACCTGGAGTCCATTGGTTCAGAAAGATCAGCTAGCAAGAAAACTCTATGGGTGTTTCTGTCTCCATGTTCCCAGTGTTAGGATTATCACTGCTACATGCTGGCTTTTCGCCAGATGTTGGACATCCAAACTCAGGTCTTCATGCTTCAAGTACTTTATTGACTAGGCTCTTCCCAGTCCTCAGTTGTCCTATTTATTCTCACCTTGGGCGGATGCCCACGACAGGAAAACACAAAAACAATCCTGTTTTGTCTCCATGTGATTCTTTACTTACTAGAGATTTACTCTCAGGGTTCTGTGCATTTTTTTTCCCCAGAAGACCATGAGCCTTAAGCTTTACTTTTCTTCTCTTATGGAAATGGTAACCATTTACTTCTTGATAGAACTACTAACTAGAGCCATCCTGGAGGCTGGCTTTCACAGTGAGGAGCAAGAAGGCTACTTTGTACCTTTTGGTTCTGGGGGAGCCTGGGGTATTATCTCTGTATCCCTCAGTGGCCACCTTCTCCCCGTGCCTTAGGATTCTGGCTTGCTATTGCTTCCACGATAGGAGTTTAGAATTGCCTCAGTCCTTAGGCCAACTTACTGCTGTAAAATACTGAAGATGCCACTTTTAAAGCCCATCTAGGTAATAAATACTCTTATCCTCTGCCCACCTAGAGTTCGGCTAGGGAGCTAGATTTAGGACGGTGATCTGAGCAGGTGACCTCATGAGAAGTGCATCTGGTTGAAGAGGCTCAGGGGGTCACAGAAAGACAGAAGAAGGGGTGGGGTTTGCTGGTAGCAATCTGGAGGGACTTTCCTGAGGAAGAGATGTGTGAACTGGCATCTGAAATCTGAGAAGAAGCAGGTAAGAGGTGCGAGGTGGGGAGAAAAGGCCCACCTGTCAGGATGCTTTACTGCCTGTGGGCCCAGGGTGCTCATACAGATGCCGATCACCCAAGCTGATTTTGTTCCCTTGTGTGTATAGACCACAGAGTTACACAGCATAGTTAAGGCAATGCTTATTCTAACAGGTCCTCTTTCAGGAACTGTCCTTTTCTAAGCTGAAATGATCTTATTTTTTAATCTCTCTCTCTCTCTCTCTCTTTCTTCTCTCTCCCTCTCTTTGTGTGTGTGTGTGTGTGTGCGTGTGTATTCTCCTATTCTAAACACTGGGCAGAGCTGCATAGACAGAGACTGTTATTGTCTGGCCACGTGGATGGGGTCTTTTCATAAATATAAACTGCACCTCAAATTTCCCTACCCAGCACTTTCAGAGTAAAATGAACATCAGCGATCTAAAAGAAGGAGGCACAAAGGAATGTGCTGATAGATGGGAAGCTGGTGAGTCTACTCTGTCTTGAAGCTTCTAGGGGCCATAGGAAGTAACCACGTGTATCCAGTTAGCCATTTGTGCTATATATAGGACCTGAAGCCAGAGATAATTACCCAGTTGTTAATATGGCTTTGAACGGAACACTGACTTAAGGGTCTAGATGAATTAGTCATAGCAAAACGGTAAGATCCAGTGAATTAAGCCACTCCAAAAGTAAAAAGGAGTCAAGCTTCTCCCATTACTCCCAGTTATCACCTTACTGGTTGAGGAATACAAAGCACCCCCAAAGCTAAACTTATTTTGTACAATCAGCATCATCTTTTATTGTGCATGAAAAGAGGTGTGGAAAGGAACCAAGGTCAGGGATTGGGATGTGTGGGGTCCCAGCTCTCCTGGACCTTGTTATCCTGGCTGAGTGGCTACCATGTCTTGGATCCAGATTATACCTCAACTACTAAGATGAGAGATCTAGAGCTTCTTGGAAATTGATGTCTATATGAAGGTGAGGGCAGGCACAAGTTAAGGTGAGAGCCAGTGATTGGGCAGTGGAAATGGAAGACAGGAAGAGATTTTTAGAGATGGGAAAGGACAGAGAGGAGAAGGAGGGAAGATGGAGGAAGAGAAAGACGATCCAGATTCCACGTGGCTTTAAATAGCCACAGGTAGCTATGAATATCTTATAAGGGATGGATAATTACAAGACAGTTTGTCTTATCTAGGTGGGCAATTTATATCAATTGGTTCTGAGTTCATTGTGTGGGCTTTTTGTCGGGTGAGAATTTACTGATATAAACCTGACTTATAAATTACAAGGCTCTAGAGTTTGGATTTTACTGGGTTTCTGGGATTTGGGACCACTGACCACAGTGGATGTGTGGCTGGGAATGAGAGCAGAATCCGCTCCAAGAGAACCGCAAGGTGGGTGGGCAGTTCAGTACATGAGGCTAGCCATGGAGGCAGTGAGGTTGCTGGGGCCAGAGAGGAGCTGGCATTAGCTCAGGAAAATGCCTTTTAAAATATCTCCTGCAACAGTTTCTTGCCTTCAAAAACACATTTCCAAAGGTATGAATCAAAGATTCCACAACTCCAGGTGATGCAATGGCATCATGACCTACTTGATAGTTCCACAGACCGACTTCCTTCAGGCTTTAAGACAATTTAGCCTCTTAAAAGTGGTCCCACCAACATGGGTAACCCTGGGCTGATGCATGAATCGGGGACATGCTGGACTCTGTAATCCCCATGATTCCTTACCCAGCAGGAAGCAGAACTCCTAATTCAGCTCTCAGCAAGGGTAAAACTCCCTCCCCAGGTTTCAGCATCAGCTGACAGTCTACTTTGTCTGCCTCTCAGGTCACGCTCTGGCTGCTCATTAACATCATCCCAATGTCTACAAAGTTGCATTCTGAAACCCAAATTATCAAGTAGATGAGCAAAAAAGGGCTCATTTCAGCACAGGGGTATTGTCATAATGTGTGGCTACATCCCAACCAAAGCATTTGATGCTCTACTAGAAGACAGGGGCTACCTCCCAGAACTCACACCAGGCAGCTCACAACTACCTGGAACTCCACATCCAGGGAATCCAATGTTATTCTGGACATGTGGCATGCACTGCATACCTTCCCTACTCCCCCAAATCAATCTTAAAAAATGAAAAATGAAGTTGAATCAACTACACAACTGCAAACTTTATGCTCATAAGCCCCAGAAAGCTGAGACATGGGGCCAGCTTGGGCTAGCCCGGCTCTGTTTCAAAAGTAAAGCAAAACAAATGTAGGGAGTGCAGGGAGCCCGGAGCCAGTGTGCATGCTTGAGTGTATGCATGAGTGTATGCTTGAGTGTGCATGCTTGAGTGTGTGTGTCTTAGTGACATGGGCGGAGCCATATCAAGGACCCCAGTGCCTAAGACTCATGGGAAAGTGGGAAGTCTTTCCTGGGCTAGGTTCAGGGAATGGCCAAGCCTTCACTCCTTGTGGGGGTGTGAATGTTGTTAGTGGGTATAAAGAATGTCCACATCTCCTCCTTGGTGTGTAACACTCCGACAACTGTTTCCTACAGAGACTGTTCCTAAGAAGATTAGCTAAACCAGCTTCCTTGTTCAAGTGTATATAATGACCCTGCTTCCTTGTTTATCTGTATGCAATAACTCCGCCTCCTTGTTCAGCCATACAAACCAACTCTGCCTCCCTGTTCAACTGCATATAATAAACATGGCGAGTTTGCAGTGGGACTGCAGTGTCACCATCAAAGAGGCCACTCCACCCAGTCCTAGCTTTTCAGGGCCTTGCCTCCCCAATCTGGTCTATCCTTGGAGCTGTGCTAGATGCAGCTTGCAATTCAGAACTATTGTTCTCAGAAGGTAGAGTGTGGTCGATTCAAAGACCTCCAGGGAGTCCGTACTCTCCTCCCATTAGTCTAGATAGAACAAAGTCACTGTGATAAGGTGTCTTTGAGACTAGAAAACTGTAGCTGTTCCCGCTCTACAGCTGCTTTTGCAGCTGGTTCAGACTGGTTTACAGAGGGCCTGGCTAAAATGTCCCCTGGAAAGAGAATTCTGTCAATATCTAAAGGTGGTACTCTGGTTTTTATTTTAGGTGCATATAATAGATTCTACGTGGGAGTCTGGGTTGGATGAAGCTTCCAAGGAGTTTGTCTGATAACAGTGAAAGAGACTGCGAGAATCAGGAGAAGGAAGCAACATTGTTGAGAGTATAACAGGCAGGGGAATTTGGTTTTGTTGCTCTTCTGAAAAATAAGCCAAGATCCACTGGTTGCAAATGCCAGAATCGGCACACATTATATTCCTGTCTCACTAGTCTCTTGTCCCTTTTGAAAAACAATAGGCAGAGTAGAGACTTAGAAATGGAGATTTTAATCCCATCAAAACAAACAGGGTTGCACAACTAGGCTTTGCTGCAAGGAGAAAGGAGGCCTGAGAGGCCTGGAGGAACATTTGTCAGTCTGGTCTCCAGTCACTTCAGAGGGTGTCTGGAGGCACCAGTCCACCATTAGCGTTTTTTTCCCTAGAAAGGAGAAAAGTCTGGTCCTGTCCCCAACCCGTGTTTATATCTTTCTGAACTCTGAAGATAAAAATCCGAATACACTGAGGCCTCTGAGGGGCTTCTCAGACATAGGGCCCTCTCTGATATGTGATATCTTCCCCTCAGGAGCTCAGGGGGAGGAGAGGAGGGGGGTAGAAAAACAAACCCTACGACTTTCCCCTAATGCTGATGTGAAAGAAAAAAAAAGAGCAGAGATCTAAGCCGGTGCTTCTCTGGGCTTGTGGATCAAACTGGTCTGACTTCAGACTATTTACTGCACACCAATTTTCCCTCCCCAATCCTGAGGTTTATAAAGAGTCCACCTGGCTCCAGCTCATCTCCTCTGGGGAGCCCTGGTACCTCCTCTTCTTACACAGTAAGGCAAAAGTAGAATAACTGGTAGCTCCACTCAGAGTGCAGGAACACAGGCTGTTGCCTGGCCTTCTGCACATGCTCCCTTTTCAGGTGCCTAGGGGAAACCCAGTGGCCAAGAAAAAGTTACAGGCTGGTGGCTTTTTTATATCTTCCTCATGGATAAATATCACTTTGATTTTGTTGCCTCTGAAGACGAGCTAAACCACTTATAATCTGTAAAAATGAGCGCGCCGATGATGTACCTTCAAAATGGACCTTGCATTCCATTCTCTTGTAGACATTTAGATTTTAACCTATTTAGACATTTTGTTACGTCAGTCATTGTAAATGGTACCATGAACCAAATGCTTGATGAATGCAATTGCCAATGGCACACACACACACACACACACACACACACACACACACACACACATACACACACACACTCCCACCAGCCTTTCTTCCAGGTATGATCTAACCCTCAATGGACTGAATCATTGCTGCCAAAGCCCT
Source organism: Mus musculus (assembly GCF_000001635.26). Lineage (NCBI taxonomy): Eukaryota > Metazoa > Chordata > Mammalia > Rodentia > Muridae > Mus > Mus musculus. The sequence goes on along the minus strand of NC_000076.6, from coordinate 3,851,157 downwards.
AACACCCAAGGAAGTAATTAAAATTAAATGACATCACAAGGGTGGGGGCCCTAATCCAACAGGACTGCTATTCCCACAAGGAGTTAGCTGGCTCAGTGGGTAAAGTGGTTCCCTTGTGAGAGTAAGAACCAGAGTTGGATCCACAGAACCTTGTAAAAGCACTGGGAGTCATTACTCAGGTCTATAATCTCAGCACCGGAGGCAGAGACAGCCAGATCCCAGAGGACCATTGGCCTGCCAGTCTCAAGGTGGGCGGGGGAAGTCAGATCCCCCTGGAACTGGAGTTGCAGATAGTTGTGAGCCACCTGGTGGGTGCTGGGAATTGAATCTGAGTCCTCTGCATGAACAAGAGATAATCTTCACCACTGCTGAGCCAATTCTTCAAGCCCTTAGTATGTATTAAAGACGAGTCACAGAAGCAGGCGAAACGAAGCTGTAAACGTCGTAATTTCCGTCTCTGAAGTTTCAGAATGTTTTAGGGAAAGTCACCTTTGCAGCCAGCTGACTATGAGTACTTCCTAGGTGCTCAGCCTCTGCTCTGTGCTCGCAGGCTGACTCCTTTCCCAACTTCTTTAGGCATGGGAGGGATCGCTTTTAATTAACAAGGGCTCAGTGCATAGCAACTTTAGGTGATTAATATATCTTGACTATGTCTCTCTCTCTCTCCCTACTCCACCCAGATCCTCCCCTACTTCCCATCATCCAAATCCACATCGGTTCTCGCTCCTTCTCATTAAAAGACAAACAAGAATCTACTAGAAGGAGGAGGAGATAGAAATAAACAAACCGGAAGAGTACAAAACAAACAAAACCAAATAGCCAAAAAAAGGCACAGGAAACACATACAGCAGAGACACACACACACTAGCAAACAGAAATCTCATAAAACCACAGATTTAGAAACCATAGTATCTAAGCTTCTCCTCCCCCTCCTTTTCTAATGACTTTATGTTTGCATCATGCATGCTCTATCTGCAGGTACACCTGCATGCCAGAAGAGGGCATCAGATCCTAGTATGGATGGTTGTAAGCCACTGAGTGGTTGCTGGGAATTGAACTCAGGACCTCTCAAAAAGCAGGCAGTGCTCTTAAACACTGAGCCATCTCTCCAGCCCTAGAGTGAACTTTCTTACTATTAATGTTTCATTTTATAAAGGAAACTGAAGTCTGGCAAAGGATCATCTTGGGTCATCTGGCCCTCAGGTTTACCCTGAGCTGGCATCAGACTCTCCCGTAAGACTTGGCTGGTTGACAGTCTCACTCCAGAGCCTGCAATTCCAAGGAACTGGGCTGGGGGCTCCAGAACTGCTAACAAATCTCCAGAAGGGTGATGCACTGTAATCCTAAGGATGCACTTTGGGACTCAACTTAGTGGGATCATTCAGATAGATCGTGGATGGCAGCCATGCGTATGGGAAGGAGACAGCTAAGCCGAAAACACCTTCAAGAGTGTTTTCAAGAGTGAAAACACCTTACTTCAGTATAGGTACCTCTCCCATGGGTGTGACACATGGGACATCTTCTGGTCTGCTGTCCCATGACCCACTCTAACACTGGCCCTTCACAAGACCCTCTGGATCTTCCCCAGCACATGGCCTACATGAGACAATAAAAACCTGCTCACTGTCAAGGATAAATATTATTCTCACTGTGAGCTATTTATCAAAACTTGTGATCTAAAATTTGGCTCTATCAATGCCAAACATAAGAGTTAGCAAAACTAGCAGGGGCCGTGGAGAGATGCCAGTATCCATTCCCCAGAAGGGGAGGAAAATTAGACAGTTTCAAAGTTTTCATTTATTTACATTATAAGTCAAAAGATTTTTTTTTTTTTTTTTTTTGCTTATTTGGTTAGCTGTGAAGGCCCATTGCCTTCATTAAGATCCTTAATAAAATATTCAAAAATGGGAATGTTTTGATTATTAATATATACTTTTAATATTATTCTTAATGTTTTTATTTTTAACATTTTAAAAATAACAAAAATGTGATATTAATATTTTCTATTTAATTAATATATACTTTAATTATTATTCAGGCTTGTCACGTTTAACCTTGTTTAGTTTTCTGTGGCCTTAAGGACTATTCTGAGTCAACAGTGACTTACTGAGTAGAGGCATATGGGCTGAGCCTGGTACATACGAAGTGCTGACAGAATGTCACCAGGGCTGGGGTATTTTCATGGATGAATTGGAAGGAACCAAGTGGTATGAATCAAGTTGAGTAGAGAAACATCATGACTTCCACCATCTTCCAGGGTGGTGAAGGGATTTAGGTACAGCAGCATCCCAGAATACCTACGGATATATACCTAAATACCTCAATTACCAGGCAGTTACCGGGTGCATAGACGCCTCCAGGGATTGAAGACACGGTAGTCATTTTGCATTGATTCACAACATCTTTTCTTGAATATCCACCAGGTACCAAAGTCCTGAGGTTCTAGACAATAGTTTTGGATTAGTATCTTTTGTTTTTAAATAAGCATAAATCAGGGAACCCTCTCTGTCCCCACATGAAACCAACCCAATAATATACAAGAATCTCTTACACCCTATACTAAGTTTGTCCAAGCCCAACAGCGCACAGAGCTAACGTATAATGGCAGACATTGGTAACAATCCAGTCTATAGGGCACATCATGTTCTCCCGGGTTGGATGCCAGTTGCACTTTGGTTGTGAGTAATGAATGACAAGAGCACGTAATGGGCAAAAGGTAGCATGTCCACCTTCTTATCTGATATTACTTTGAACTGTACCATTATACCAGCTATAGGAAAAAGATTGCCCAAAATACACTTATTTGGTGGGGGTGGGGGGAGGGAGGGGGAGAGAGTGATCTTGATAATAATGACCAAATCATGATCAAATGAATTTATTTTCAAGACACCTCTAGGAATGAGAGTGATTAGTGAAACCATTTCACACCTTCAAAGAACTGAACCCAAGATTTGGCACATGGATCAGAATTCACGTACTCCCATCTCCAATCATACACAATTGTCAGGGAAGAACAAACTAAGGGGCTTTAGAGCTTTGAATATTGTCTGACTTCCAGTGGCATTTACAGGTGCTTGTATGTTATTACACACGCTCAAGTAATTTTTAGCAATTACCATTACAGTATTTACATATATATTTTCTTAACCAATTTGCTAAATTACATAAAGACATGCTTGCTAGAGCATACTCTGTGCATGTGTGTGTGTGTACATATGTGTATGTACATGTACTCTTGTGTGTATGTGTTTGTGGAACTGTGTATGAGAATAATAAAACTAGATATTTTAATGAGCTGGAATAAATAGGATTTTCCTGTATGTCTTATTTTCATAATATATAGTCAACTTAAAGAGTCAAATCATTATTATGCTAATGATTTTTAATGACCATCACTGACATAACAAGGTCAAGGTTGATAGCTTTGATGATAAGGTCACTCATAGTTGAGCTTCAGTTTCCCTAAGAACGAACAAAGAATCTATATGAGAATTTGATTATTGTGAAACAGTAAGGATGATTAGAAACAATTTATAGATTAAAAAGTGACTATAATAACAAAATTTTAATTACTGAAGCTTACAGAATTCCATTTGATATATTATCAATGTTTAGTCTTTACTTATAACATTATATTAAAGATAAACAAGAAACAGAACAAATGCCTCAAGTGTTCACAAGAAGCAGACCCCTAAGAGTTGATTATAAAAAACTCTAGGATTACACTCCTAAGCAGACACTAAGCAGATCAAAAATGTGGGGACATTTTTGATCCTTCTTATAAGAAAGCTGCCCTGGTATTAGAAAACAAAACATGGCCCCGTTCCTTTACACTCTAGGGGACTGTCTGCATCCTCTCCCTCCAGTGAGGCTGGCCAGGGTAAACACATGTCTCAATAGGTGGAGAAGCCAACCTCCTCTCCAGCTGTACAGAGCTGACAACCCTGCTGGGGCCACTTGGATTCTCAATGAGCAAGCACAACTTTCATAAAAGGACTCCCCATCCCAGGGCCAGCCCCAGGAGAGAGTTTGAATTAGAAATTTATCTTGGGCTATAGTGTGCCCCCTCCCCAAATCCCAGGGATCAAGTCACAGTACAACCCATTTGAGTGTCGTCTAACTTACCCCCACTCTCTGTCCCCACTCATATCTCTCTCCTAAAGGTCAAATGTCCTATGCTGGGACACCCCACAAAGATTCCCAGGAAACTGAGAAAGCTACAATAACTCACCAATGGCTAAAGAACGGGAGAGCAGCTATCCCATGTCCAAGTTCAGCAAACTTTCAATTGCTTACAACAGACTAAGCTAGTCTATGGACATTAGGAATTAAAATTTTACTATTAGATTCATTTTTGTTTTTTAGGGTCAGGAATTTACACATTCTCTATACAGGTTTGTACTCTTTTAAGAAAAAATATTAATATTACTGTGGGAGGGAATGGGGAAGCGAATGAACACATGGAAGTCATATGGTTGCCAGAGAACAGCTTTGTGGAGTTGCTTTTCTCTTTCTAACCCAGATGGTTTCCAGAGATTGAACTCAAGTTGGCAGCTTCTATAGCGGGTTGCATGGCAAGCACCTTTATAACCGAGCCTTCTCTCTGGCCCACGGTCTCTATTTTTCAGAATCAAATAATCACATGTATTCTATGTTAGTGCTTGGAGAAATCTGAAAGCGTTAAAAAATTCACATATTTAAAAAATATTCCTCACAGGACATGCTTACAACCGTTTCAAGCAACCTTTAGCCAAAGGCAGCATGTTCTCACCTTCCACCATATATATGTGTGTGTGAGTATGAATGTATGTATATTCATATATATGTGTGTATGTATATGCATGTATGTGTGTATAGTATACATGCATATATGTGTGTATAGAATTTTAGACATATAAAATATATATTTAGACATAGAAAATATGTAAGTACATAAAACAACCAATATAATTAACACCAAGAAACTTTTGATTGGCTATAGCATAATTTTTCATACTTTCTTGGTGATATAATAGACTTCTATTGAATGCACAATATGTAAATAATCCTTCCATAAATAGCTTTTTGGTCTTAGAGGACTCAGCTTCATTCATACAGAGAAACTCGGGGACATTCCCTCTTCCTAGATAACCATCTATGTCTGGATTTGAAGCATTTGCAAAACTCTGCTCATGACTCACTCATCCCTCAACTATTGAGAGGCAGCCAGTGTACGTGACATGGAGACATTCTTATTCAGACACACAGCCACAAAGCCAGGCCAATGGGGCTGAGGAAAAGGCCACCACTGTACTCAGTGCCACCAACCTCCATGGGCAGAAAGTATGGGCACACTCACTAGCATGCAATTAGATTTTCAAAGGGTTTATGGCATCGTTAACAAGTGTCTCAATAGCATCCTATGGCTTTCCCCCTGCCTCCCAACTTAGGGGTTTGGGGACAGAGACAATGATCCTCGCCAGGAGAACTCACTCCACTCCCCCCTTTTCTCTGCCTTAGTGCCTGATCCTTGATCTCACTAAAAGCTTCTGCTAGACATCTCAGGATTTTCCATGTAAACTGTCAAAGAAGTGATTTAAAGGACATGTGGACTTTAAACATCTTCATAGAAGGAAGGCATGTTCTAGGACACTGACCGGAGTGCTCCCAGAGCAAGTCTCATGGACAGCCAGGACACCGGACACTATTTTAGACTGACAGGAGCTTTCGTACTCACAGCAGAACTAACACGGAGAAGGGCCCCTGCTGACTTGCTGTGAACACAGCTAAGGATAATGACAAATCTACATTTTAAGGCCACGATCCTAAATTTGTATTATGTTCATAATTCCCCCTTCCTTCCTAGTAATGAAACATACTTAATCTCTGTATAAGAATTTATGTACAACATTTCCTCTATTCTAGGCGGGCATATTTTATTCTGATAAAATTGCAGGGACAAGCTTTCTAGATTCATGATAGAAACTTTAGTTTCAGACCTTCAGAAGGTGATACTAAAGAACATTTGGGAACTGGGGCTGTGTGGGCACCAACGCAAGCAGCTGATACACAGAGGACCATTCTGTCCTCAGAAGAAAATCTTCATTGTGAAGATGAGCAATTCAAAGCTCAGCACACTATGTAACAAGTCCAAGGTTATACAGTCTTGAGCAGAGGATCCAGCACATCACCCGAATCTGCCTCTGCTCGTGCGAGTGTTCTAAGTCATCATCCTTTATCTGAAAGTGTCAGGGAAACCAGGCCAACACTTTCTCTATGAGGAAGACATGCCTTTAGCCCTGGGGGCTCCTAGTCTGAAGGACTAAGCTATATCTCCATTAAATTCCTAAGGTATTCTACATCCTTATCTGAAATTTAAACCAACTCTTGGTCACTTGGTATTTGAAATCTTTCCAGAGCCATCAAGAATGGAAAAGTAGGTTTGTAAAAGCTAAGTCCAAGGTCCAGAAGCATAGAGCACTGAATAATCATTTTGTAAAGAAAACGGAAGTCAAGTTGATTTTCCAGTAAGACAGATACTGTTCTTTGGGGCAGAAACTTTTCACTGACTATGAGCCAAAGGCCAATACACCCAACAACAACAACTACCATGGTTCACACGGAAATGAGCACAGGGGAGACAGACAGGCCGTGCATCTTCCCAATTCTTTTAAAAGCCATTGTTGGCTATTAAAACATCCGTGCAGGGATGATAAAATACCCCTGGCCTTAGAATTCGAGAGGAACTGCTTCTGCTGAGAATTGTAAACTCTGTTTGTAGGGATTTCACTAGCATGCAAGCAGAATGACTACGGGCTTCTGGTGCAGTTTAGCGGTGGAGTTCCTGCCTAGCATGCGAGAGGCTCTGGGTTGATCCCCAGATCGGGAGAAATATAATAAATAAATAGTAATTTACAAGGGCAAGGCTGCTCCAGTTGCTAGGAATTACCCAGAAGAACACTTACAGGATATAGGCTGATGTGCCATAGTAGCTGCCCATCAGGACTGAGGACTTCCTGTGCAGTCAATCATCCTGAGCTTTCCCTTTTATGTAAGCTCATTTTAATTTTCATAGGAATCCCCAGAGGCAGGTGCTACTATCATCCCTATTTTGTATTTGAGAAAGATGAGACACTCAACAGGAAGTAACTTTTTTTGAGACAAGGTTTCACAATGTTGCTCTAGTTGTTCTAGAATTAAGTCTGTGGACTAAGCTAACCCCAAACTCAAGAAGATCTATCTGCCTCAACCTCCGGAGTTCTGGGATTAAAGGCATGCATTTCCATGCCTGACCTAGGAAGAATCTTTTGCCATTATTAAGTGGTGATGCTGGTATTTGAACTCAGATGGTTCAACTAACTCTTAAACGATCCACCAAGCCTGCACTAACTGGCCAGGAGTGACTTCCTGAAGGGCTGTTTGCACCTTTTATCTGCCTCTCAAGCTAGTTACAAGGTCCCTGAATCCCTGAGCTGGGATCCTCATGGCTCGGAATTGTTATAGCTCTGTGCAGATAGATGCTCTCTAGGCACAGATATGTGACTTATACTACATGGAGCAGAGGAGCTGAGCCCTCAGTGGACTCTTAGAAGAAGATACTAGTGACTATATGCAGAAGGCTAAAAGGCTAAAAGGTGGTCACATGTAGACAACAAAGCCAGGCAGAGGCAGTAGAGCACAAAAGGCCCCATTTGGCATGGACTAAAGAATTACGCTGGAGAATGTGCAAGGAGAAGGGTGGTCACAGATGCAGAAATTCAGAGTCTCTTCCAGGCAGCTCAGAGGCATGGGTAATTTGGGCTTTGTTTGCTGACACTGGGACCTAAATGTGACCCTATGGTATTGTATGGGATGGGATGGTATGCTTCGTCTTTTTGAGAAATATAATAAAAGTCTTTCAAAGGCATTAGTATCTCCATTTGCTATTCAGTCTTCTCCATAAATCCGAACCCCACAGACAACAAACAACAGCCATAACACCATTCTCTTAAGCCACCAAGGAGAGCCCTCTGTTTGTTTCTGCTTGCTCCACTCCTTTCCCCTCATCCTACTTCCATCAGTTTTGTACCCACTTCCACCGTGAGACCTGCCAAGTCCAGTCTCTTGCCCCGAAAGCCACCACTCCACTCTCCTGCCTTCCTATACTCCTAATGTGCGTTGCTTTGCTTGGAAGGTTTGATGGAACCCACGAGTTCTAGAGATCAAGTCCAAGCTCCTTACATTGGTGCTTAGACCTTCTACGTTCTGATCCAGAACCCTTTGGTCTTCACACCGCCTCATCTTTGCTTGGAACACTGCCCTTTTCAAAGATGGCTGGCAAACATGGAAATCACCAACACACTCGGTAGACATGGGTACCGCCCACTTAGTTGGAATCTGTGAACATGCTGATTCCTTCCTTCCTTCCTTCCTTCCTTCCTTCCTTCCTTCCTTCCTTCCTTCCTTTCTTTTTTTAGAGACAGGGTTTCTTTGTTTAGCCCTGGCTGTCCTGGAACTCACTTTGAAGACCAGGCTGGCCTCGAACTCAGAAATCCGCCTGCCTCTGCTTCCCAAGTGCTGGGATTAAAGGCGTGCGCCACCAGCTCTCGTGCTAATTTCTTAATACTATCATTGTGTGTGTGGGGGGGGAGGGGGGCAAGGGTGTGGGGGAAAGAGGGGAATGGGAGAGAACCCGCATCCCGCCAGAGTTCTGATGCTCTGGGCAGGCAGACACAGGAGGACTGCACAGGCACGCTTTCTGCTAGGCCCCAGGTGGGTATCTGGCTGTGTTAAGCCACTGACCCCACCCTGGGTAGTAGACAAGGGGCAGCCCCAGGTACCAGGTTCTCAGCCTCCAGCATTCCACGTGTTGGATACGGTGGAGGAGCTAAGAACAGAATAGTGGCCTCAGGGCGACACTTGGCCCAGGGAATGAAGGGAGGAGAGGGCAGGGGGGGTGGGGCGCTGGATGGTTCCCACAAGGGCAACAGTCCTTGGCCGGGTCTGTGGCTGGAGCACAGGATGGCCTTTTGGCGGGAGGTTAGACACTGCTCATTAGGAGAACGCCTATCCCATCGTTCAAGCATAGTGGGCCTTCATGATCAGAGACAGCCTATGGTTTTAGAGCTTTACTGTAGAAAGGCAGGGAGGAAGAAGAGAAGGTAGAGAGAGGCCAGCCATGGCCACGTGGAGAGAGGGGGGAAGGGAAAGAGTGAAGGAGGGCTAGAGAGAAAGAAAGGTGAGGGCTAAAAAAAATGAGGAGGGGCCAAGCAGCCCCTCTTATAGGTGCTGAGCTATCTTGCTGTTGCCAGGTAACTGTGGAAAGGAGCATACCTGGCTATCATCAGGTAACTATGGGGACAGAGTCTAGCCAGAATGTCAGAAGACTGGGACATTGCATGACTGATAGTCACAGAATTATGGACAGGCACCTGATTCTGGGAACGTGGCTCGCCTTTCTGTCTCTTGTAGATTTCTTTCTTGGGTCACTGGAGCAAGCCCCATTCAACCAAAATAGGCTTCCTATCACAGTCCCACATCATTGTTTTAATAGAATATCCAACATTAATTTAAAATTTTTAGTAGAATTAAGAACCTTTATGATTTCAAAAATTAGTGAAAGCAAAACAAAAGTAAATAAGCAAGTTCTGATGGCTCCAATTTCAAACTTGACAATATTCTCAATAACTTGGAAGGCCAAATTCAAATTTTACTTGCTTGGGAAGGTAAATACATTTTCTTAAAATAATTTCTTCCTTGGATATTTATTTAGCATTAATTTAATTGCTTACTCATCTAATAGATGTATATATATTTATGTATATGTGTGCATATATATATACTTATTATGTATTATTAAATTAAAATATATAGATATCAGTAATATATTTATATCTATAGGTATCAAATATAAGTATGTTTATATATGTGTCCTTATATTTGCTTTCTGTAGATCTGCAACATGAGGTTTGGGGTCTTTGAGGTCAATAGTATAGGAAACCTTAGGGATCCTTGTCTTTTAGGCTCATTAGTTTTTTTTTTTTTTTTTTTTTTTTAAAGATTTATTTATTATATGTAAGTACACTGTAGCTGTCTTCAGACACACCAGAAAAGGGAGTCAGATCTCATTACAGATGGTTGTGAGCCACCATGTGGTTGCTGGGATTTGAACTCAGGACCTTTGGAAGAGCAGTCGGGTGCTCTTACCTGCTGAACCATCTCACCAGCCCCCTAGGCTCATTAGTTTTAACCTGAGCAGTTGCTCAGTGAATATTTATTGGATCTGAGTCCTATAATTATTCCAGATAAACTAAGGGGCTCTTACCAAATGGTAATTACATAGTTAATTATGAGACATACAGGAAAAGAATTATATAGCGAGGCTTAAACTAATTAAAAATAAGTGCAGGTCAGAGTATGTCTATTAAATCCCAACAGAAAATAGTAATAGATATAGCAAATCATTTAGAAGCATTATTCTGACATTTAGTCATTACTATTAATTATAAAATGGGGTTAGTTTAATTTAATTTAATTTTTGGGTTACAAAGACAAAAATCCTTCTAGCCTATAAATAAGCCAAATATTAGCTTGCAATTACATAATCTTTCTGTCTTTCTTTCACCTATGTCTGAGGTTTCTAGACATCTATTAAAAAATAAAAAAATAAAAACTCTAGTTGGATTGTGGATGTCTAAAGTGGGCTACCCCAACCGGCTTCCAGGCCTGAAGAAGGAAGTAGGCCAGAGCCTGCCGCACAGGAACCCAGGCCATGCCTACTTCTCTGCTTCTAAGCCTACCTAGAACTGAAGGAAGCCAGGAGCTTTGGAGGAACACACAATGGCTCGCCACACTCTTTTAATGAGGTCTTCTCCCAGGTCTTCAATAAACATCTGGGGATCAACTGATTTTATCTTCTGACTTTCCTCCTAGTGTAATTGTTAGCTGAGATTTATAGCCATTCCTTTCCCCTAGGTGGGTGGCTGAGCTTGGGAAAGGAGAACCAGTCCATTGACTCAAGGAGAAAACTCCTCCCAGCTGCCAGAAAAGCAAAAGCAAACAGTGATTTAGAGGGAAAAAAAATTCTCAAAAATCGCTCCAACATGATTACAGGCTGTCACTTAAAAATGAGGAAGGAAGGGCTTTTTTTTTCCCCCCTGACTACAGCTCTGAGCGCACAGAATTGATTATTTTATACTTGGGCTGATAGTAGTCTGCAAGCCTTTGAAACGTAAAAGCCATAATGACTTAAGTGCCTGGTGTGACTCAGAAACCATCAAGATGATTACACAGGTCATCTATGCAACCCAGGTCCCTGGATTTATACCCACTGACAGTTCACGCTCCTGAAGAGGCTGCTCTCAAATGCCGCCTGTGTGCCCACTCTGGTAGGACATTGGCCATGGTGGATTTAGACACTATCAAGCCACAGAGGTTTGGTTGGGCCTGTCAGCTAGATAAAACAAGGGGCACTTCAGGATGGAGAAATAATTCAAGCTGTATATAGTGAATTTAAAATTGAGCAATAGAACCCACAACCCACTTGGGTGTTCACTGGAGGCCGGGGTCCTGGAAGAGGGTACCTTGAGGACGGAAAACAGAATTTCTGAAATATTGCTTTAAGTTTCCTTATTCCACTTAGTATAAAAAGACTTCCAGCGCTTGTGGCAGATTCTGTCTCAATGTGACTGTTCCCAAGTCTAGCACTGAGAAAGGAGCAGCAGTACACAGGGCCAGGTGCATGATTCTGAAGAACTGGCTGCACGTCAAAAGTAGCACAGCGCAGAAGCGCAGATGTCCCCACCATCCGCCCCACCCAGCAGCACTAGGTGCTAAAGCAGCGGTTCTCAACCTGTGGGGCGAGACCCCTTTAGGAGTCACATTTCATCTATCTTGCATATTAGACATTTACATTACGATTCATAACAGCAGCAAAATGACAGTTATGCAATAGCTATGAAATAATTCTATGTGGGGTGGTGCTTCACCACAACACAAGGGACTGTATTTAAGGGTCCCAGAATTAGGAAGGTTGAAAATCACTGTCCTAAAGAAATAAGCCAGAGCTTGGCAGATTTCTTGGGTTGACCTTTTAAGATTTGTTTTATATTTTGTGTGTGTGTTCATATATGCGTGCACACGTGCGTATGTGTGTTCGAGTGTGTGTGTGCATGTGTGTGTATCTTGTACATGTGCACATGAACACAGGGGACTGAGGCAGCAGATCAAGCAGCTATGAGTTGCCCAACTTGTGTGATAGGAACGCAACAAAGGTCCACCCTGGGCTGACTTCTGATATGAGACAGTAGAACACTGATGTTGTATAACTCAGAACTTTCTTATATTTACTGTAAAGCAATGGCCACTCTACCTTTTCATGTCAAAAGAAAATACCACTGTTATAGGAAAACCTGAAGCATAAAGAGCATATTCACTTTTATTTTAAATATCTTTCCTGGCACCTAAGAGAAGCTTTAAAAGTTATTTTATCTAGCCAGGCATAGAAGTACAAGCCCTTAATCTCAGCAGGCAGATCCCTGTGAGTTTGAGTTCAGGTTGGTCTACATAGTGAGTTCCAGGACAGCCAGAGCTACATAGTGGAAGCCTGTCTTTAAAAAAGCCAAACAAAATGAAAAAAAAATCAATTTATCTCAAAGGGAATATTTTGCCTAATCTAGACAGACATTAGAGAGAAAAAGATTCTAAGAGATGCTTTATAAAGCTGAAAGTTGGTGCAAGGTAGTTTTTGCTGCAAACATGAGGATCTGTGTTCAATTTCCAGAGTCCACATAAAAGCCCAGTGTGGCATTGGCCCTAGGGGGTGGCAGTAGAGGCAAGCAGATCCCTGGGGGCTTGCTGTCCACTTAGCTCAGCTCCCATCCCTCCACCCTAAGGTCAAGCGTGATGAAGAAAGATGCTCACCACTGAGCCTCCAGCATCCACCCGCCCCACATGTGTGCACACTACTGACTCCGGCACACACTAAGAATGATTTATCTATGGCTTTTTATGGAACTCACTAAAAATAAAGACCTATGAGCCTCTTTACATTTTGAATATAAAAATATCAGTGGAGTTTTAAAATGAAACTAAGGTAGTTAGAATCCGCATGAGCATTAAAGCAGTATTTATAATGGAGAGAATGAAATGGCAGTGAATTAAATGAGTCTTCATGTTGCTATGAAGGAGAAGGGATCTCTGTTATAAGTGGAGGGCCTGAAACATTAAGCCAAGTGACATAAGCCAGAAAGGGGTGCATATAGACAATTATCCTTATATGAAAAATATAGAGTAGCTGAACTCAGAGACAGGAAGCAGATGTGAGGTTACCCAAGGCACAGTAAGCTGAGGATAGACAGGATTGATCACTGGCCCAGGATATTGGCAAACTCTGGAAAATCACAGCAATGGTCACACCCTGTTGTGGACATAATGGATGCTGTGGAACTGAACTGTACACATACACAAGAACAGTTAAGATGGCAAATTTTATATTTCCTGTATGTTCCATGACAACTTAAAAAAAAGTAACAATGTCATTTACCAGAAGGCAGTGATGCCGAATGGGTGAGGAATGAGCGAGGCTTGGGTGTTACGCCTCAGTCAGACTCCAAACCTGTACTGGAATAGGGCATAGCTGCGTGGGAGGAGAAGGCGTAAATGTCCTGTGTTCAGTATGGCAACTATGATTGACAACATATACGTGCAGGGTTCAAAACAGCCAGCAGAGAGGATTGTGAATGTTGCCAGCACAACAATGACAAATATTGGAAATGCCAGCTGCAGCAGCCTGGCTTGACCATTATATACCACCTGTGTATACTAATACATCACAGCATCCTGATTTGACCATTATAAACCACCTGTGCATATTAATACATCACAGTGCCTGATTTGACCATTCTATACTACCTGTGTATATTAATACATCACAGTGCCTGATTTGACCATTCTATACTACCTGTGTATATTAATACATATATCACAGCAGCCTGATTTGACCATTATATACCACCTGTGTATACTAATACATCACAGTGCCTGATTTGACCATTATATACCACCTGTGTATACTAATACATCACAGTGCCTGATTTGACCATTCTATACTACCTGTGTATATTAATACATATATCACAGCAGCCTGATTTGACCATTATATACCACCTGTGTATACTAATACATCACAGCATCCTGATTTGACCATTATATACCACCTGTGCATATTAATACATCACAGTGCCTGATTTGACCATTCTATACTACCTGTGTATATTAATACATATATCACAGCAGCCTGATTTGACCATTATATACTACCCACGTGTATTAGTACGTCACATACACCAATAAATAAATAAATAAATAAATATATATATATAATTATGTATTTAAAAATTTAAATATCTTCACATACTCATTTAAAAAACCTCCACCCCTGATGTGTTTTGTTCCCTCACAGGCTCTGAATACTGTCACAGAAAGTTAGGAAATTTTGCCAGGAGAGTTTGGGACAAGAGAGAAAAGGCTGGCCTTAGAACATGGGAACTTGCATTGGGGCTTGCTTGACCAGTAAGGAGCTCCGGAGGCTCCTCCTCTAAGCTCTGCTTCCTAGGCTGAGAGACAAAGCAGCAAAGGCAGGTGCTTAGCCTTTGTACCACCATGACTCACATTCGTGTTCCTAATGAGTCCCCTTTAGCAGGTTACAATGTGGCCTGGCCTTAGAGCTTCTTCTACCTTCTGGATATCTGGCTGAAACAGTTTCTCTCTTACAACAAAAACTTTCTCTCTTACAATAAATATATGTAGACTATTTAAAAGTAGTTTTGTTTTTGTTTCTTAAAGACAGGGTCTCCTATAGTCCAAACTGGCATCCAACTGGCTGAAGATGAACTTCTGTCCTACTTTCCAAGCACAAGGATAACAGGGAGGCCCTACCATGCTTGGTTAATGTGATGTCAGGGATTAGAATCCAAGGCTTCCTGTGTGCTAGTGGAGCTACATTTGCAACCCTGGTCCGAGTCTTCTTGCAAATACTTAACCGAAGAAACATGGGCCAAAGTCACTGTCACAGCTATACAAATGACAGCATTTAGCTTTTATACCTCTGTAAATTGGTAGTTAAATAGAACCAGATGGTCCACACCAGTGCAGGAGGATGGGGGTTAGTAGCAGTTCAGACAAGGATCTTGAATTTGAGGCAAGCCTGGGCTAGCTAGCAACTTCAAGAGACCTGTTCTAAAACAAAACGAGAAGAGGAGCTATGTAGATCAAGAGCGTACCATATCTAGGAAAAACATCTGGAAATCCTTCGCTTTCAACACGTGCCGGGATGAAAGAGTCATTCCATTTACTGCTTAGGAAGCGCTGGACTCAGGGTCAGATAGAAGCCATTCAAGGGGCAGCCGGCCAGCTCTGGAAGCTCCAGGGAGCTTGTTGCTTTTGGGTGCCAACTCGCTTACGCAGCTGGCTCTGAGTCTCTCCATAGGTCGGCCAGCAAGACCAGAGAGTTCTAAGTAAGCATCTTTAGAAGTTCAAGGTCTAGACAGAATAGAATGAGGTCAGGTATTTATCTCAAAAAACTTTTTTTTTTTTTTTTTTTGTGGTGAACATGCATTTCAGAAAGAACCACAAGAACCTTTTGAACCAGGTTAACACGAGGCTTGCATCTCCGTCATCCGCTCTATTGTTGCCCCAGAACAATAGTAATGAAATGGAAAATGAATATAGATAGTGGGAAAATCAGGAGCTAAGCACTTTGTCCATTTCCCATATCAGAATGGCGACGGAATAGAATCTAGGCTAAAAGATGCCAGAAGCCAGTACCATACCTTCTCGCTCAAACCTCTGAACACAGTTCCACTTTCAAATGGAAGCTTTTGAAGAAAACGAACATAGGAATAAATAGCTTTTGCTTTGTGCCCTGTGAAGGTCTCTAGGTCTTTGATGAGGAAAAGGAATACATTGCCCCTTGAGTAAGCTATCCAAAATTTATATAAGCTAAGAAAAAAAAAAAAAAAACCAGACTGTAGAGCTGTTACTTGTAAGCCAGTAAGCTTGTGTCTATCTCCCTGAATCCCTTCATAAAAAGTTACCCAGTCACATCAAAGTGTTAACCACATACCGTGAATCCGAATCCCACCTTGTCTCTGTGGGGCGGCTGGCTTCAATTCTGCTCTTCTAGGGGAGCTCCGATTCCTCCACCCTCTGACCAGTGTGCCCACCATGGTGGTCGACAACATGTTCCTATGGTCTTGCTGGGGTGAAGGGCAGCCTCCTTGGCTGCCACCGGCAGGCAGGAGGATCATGTCCTCCTGGGAGGTGCTCCACCCAAGGGAGACAGGCCTGGGCAGTTCCTCCCACCTCTGTCCTCCACCCACATCCGCATCTTGCCTGTGTCATGAGACCTCTCTCAGGAGGCTCAGGGAAAGTATGGGAGAGGAGACAAGAAACAGCAGACAATAGCAAAACTTAAAAATGAGACTGAGGGACAGAGGCAAGCAAATAGAAGCACCTATCTCTATGTATGATATGGAATTACTTTTGATTTTTTTTTTTCCCTTAGGACTAAAGACATTTTCAGCATTGAAAAATGGCTGTGAGAGAGGTGAGGTGGAGTCTACCAGTTTGCCTCAGACTATCTTTCTCTGCCATACTGGGTATGAGATTTCTTTATCTCACTTCCGGGGGACCATCCTTCCCCCGCAACAGACCTGGTTTACAACCTGAGTGTTTACTTTAAGCATTATATTGGTCTTTTAGGATGGAGGGGTTAAGAGACTTAGCAGTTCACAGCCATGTATATTCTCAAAGCCTTTTCGAAGATGAGCTTATTGCAATGGAGGGATCATCTTCTTTTATGAGCTGGCTGGTGGCCTCTTTAAGAGTACTGAGACCATACTAATACCCCATGCTGACATAGGTGCCCCCTACTGGACAATATGTGAGGTGCACACAGGTGAGAACAAAATCTGCATTAAGCTGGGGGTAGGGGAGAACTAGGTAAGTAGTTCAGAAGATAGGTAAACTACACAAATCTCTTGACTTGACCACAAGGTTTTAATTATTGCTTTTTATTTATTTGTTTGTTTAAAGGCAGTATTTCCATAACCACATATCAGTGTTTTAAGGGTACTCACTTTACATATGCCATTTCCATACTTAGTTAGCTTAGTACTACTTTGACTCTCACCCAATCCTGTCCTATTGTCTTTCACTATAGTCACTACCACATGCTAATTCTTGCTGTGCCATTTCTGTGTAATCCTTTCAAAATGTCATGAAATGTTGGCATCTGTTGTAGAGAACGGAGGTAGAAATGGAGGATGGGAATTTATAATAGTATGCAAACGAGAAGCTCTGGGGTCTATTCACACCACACCTTGACCCCAGGGTTAGATCAGGTCCCATGGTGGGGTAGAAAGGGCATTTGATAGGAAGTATGGTTCCTGGACCTCCCGCGGTCCTCCTGTGGCAGTAAGCATCTCCATTCCTTTTTGGAATGGTGTTTCCTTGGACTATGGGTAGCTCTGGTCACAGAGTACTGAGCTGAGCTATGGTGGGCTCAGAGAGAGCTACTTATAGGGCAATGCTACCTCTCTTACAGGGAAAAGGGCGATGAGGTTTCCACAGATCTCAGTTCCTACCACACCCAGACTCACAGAGACAGGCTTAACCTGCCTTCAGATGGGGCTACTCCCTGCACAAGTATGGTGGCCTCCAGAGAAGGATGGCATTAGAGCCAGGATGGGCACTGGTGGAGGCCCTGAGGCATGGTCCAGTGTCTCATTAGGAGAGGATAAGGAGGCAGAAATATGGCTGTGTGTTACCTGGAGACATATCTCTTTGTGACCCCCGTATCCAACTGTAATGGACAGAATAGGCTGCGAAAGGAGCTGTTAGCATCACAGGAGAGACTCTGTCCATATACAGAGAAGTCATCTTTGCCGTGCTGAGGGTGAGTGGAAGAGACAAGAGCAGAGCTAAAAGCGAAGGTAGGTAGTAAGCCCAGAGAGCATGACTAACTCCCTCCTAGGAGCCTCCTCTCTAATCATTCCTGCTGCTATATCATTGAGAGCTGGGCTCCAAAGGGCATAGAATACATAGGGCTTGTGGTTAAAGCTGTTTTTAAAAAGCACAGCAAATGGCTCAAATTCAGACATTCTGATCCCTGCAGAGCCACTGTTGACAGCCACCAGAGGGGACGGAGAAGTTCATGAGGAGGGCAACTAATGAGGCCAGAGGATGTGGCAAGTACAATTCTCTAACCTCCACCCACCCTCCTGTGCTCTTGTCACCAGGAGACAGGTGAATCACAGTCCGTCAGAAACACTAAACCGTGCTTGCTCACTGTTAACTGTTGTTACGTTTGCTCTGCCTTAATCAACCGGCTCTTCCCCAGCCTCACTGGGCCTCAGAAAGACTTCACGGGCTTCTCAGGACTTTCCCCAAGGGGCTCCTTCTAGACAATGTTTGACACAGGGCCAGGAGGCCCACAATATCTTCAAGGTGTTAGGACCCATCGTCTTTATCAGTGTTTGCTCCCGCATAGTACATCTAGTTAGCACATGCTATGCTGTGTGAAGTGACTCCATTCCATGGTCCAACGTGCATGGACACAGAGCTTATGTCTCTCTACGCCCATCCTTTATCTCTCTAGGACCCTTGCTTGCTTCCACTTTAGGTGTTACCCCAGCAGCAGGTGCTATCTGTTAGCATCACTTATCTTTGCTCTGCTCCACAGGCCCTTGTCATTCCCATGGTTCTCTTGCTTGTGATGTTTTAGCCCAGAACACACTTTGTCAACATTGTCCCACCTCTTCCAGCCCCACACAGAACGATACTCTTGATACCACTGAGAAGGGTCCCATAGGTACAGTCGCTCAGCGCTTAGCAGGATGCTGGCCTATGCTTGCTGGCGGCAGCAAATAGACCCTCAGTATCCATAGCCTCCCCCACAGGAAGCTGAGCAATGACCATGACTGCTGTGAGAAACAGGGACAGGAAGAGGAAGAAGAGTAATGTCCTGCCCACGAGGTCAACTCCACCCTTCCCAGTCCATACAAAGGTACTTCCTTAAACAGGTCACCCTGCAGCAGAGCTGAGTTCTACCAAAATATACGGTGAGGACATGAGATCATGCTCCCCCCAGAGCTGACTTTTTTTATGAACAGATGCGCATGTGTGCGCATGAATGCGTGTGTGTGTGTGTGTGTGTGTGTGTGTGTGCTGAGCTGACAAACTAGTTTGTGGGCATTTGCTCCTAATTTCCTACAGTGATAATGAGCTATTAACAGCCTTTTAGATTTATAGACCTAAGTACTGCCTCACCCTCTGCAGGGGATGAGGGCTGAATCAGACCACGTACTTCTTGGAAATTCTTTAGAACTTAATGTGACTCTGGACACCAGGGGCCACTTGGCAAATGCTGATCGAAGGGATGCCAGCTCAGCCAGAATGAAGTGGCTGTCAACTGTAAAAAACATGTGCTAAGCTGTAAGAATTAAGTAGGTCTGCTGTCTCTAGCAAATATTTGACTTTCTATTATTTCTGGAGAAGTTGCTGGATTGAGGGTAGGATTGTGGGCACGTATAGTTGTCCCTCAGTGCTGATTTTTAAAAATTATTTATGTGAATGGGCATTTTGCCTGCAAGCACATCTGTGTACTACAAGTGTACAGTGCCTGCAGAGGCCAAAAGAGGGCGTTGAATACCCGGGACTGGAGCTACATACATCTGTGAGCAAACATGTGGGTTCAGGGAATCGAACCTGGGTCCTCCGGAAGAGCACTAATCTCTCTGGCTCAGTATTGATGCTCTCTTTTGTTTCCCTTGGGCTGGTACTGTATACATTCCAGGTCTCTATTTGACCTCTCCTTTTCCACACACATCTCTCAGAGGCCCTAATCAAGAGCTGGACAGGTGTGTGTAAAACAGGGAACTAGGTTTTGTTTTACAATTTGATTTAATTCCCAATGTTCTTTTCCTGTGTGGAGGGGGTTGCGCTCCAGCTCAGCCTACGAGATGAGAAGTATGTTGATGCTTGCCTATTATAAGACATGGCCGTCAAAGTTAATAATGAAGGTAGCAATGTAATCTCTTCCTTACTTCTGTGTTTCCAGTTCTCAAATTGGGTCAAAATCTGATTAGACAGAAAGGTCTTTGCTGCTTTGACACCAGACCCCAGCATCTGACAGATTGGCTTCTGGACATGGTATCTGAGGAACACAGTAACTCTGGAAGATGAATGCTTCTGGCTGATACTGTCTAGTAAGCATAGGCCATTTGCTTTTACCATGGTAATCTACACTGAATGGTTGTAAGCTACAGTGAGTGTTTATACACTAGCAGCTGGCTTCTGCTGTGGCCTGTGGGGAGCTCAGGTGCAGTGTTAGCTTCCACAGTGGATTTTAGCTTACACTGACATTGACCTGAATGATGAGCCCTGCCTTGAGTGTCTTGCGTGGACTGTAAGGTTCTCTCAAGCAGGGCTTAGGCCTTACTCTGTAAGCACAACACCAGTGGTTTCACAAGGGCAGTATGGCCCAGTACTGGGATAAATAGCTATACAAGACAGGCTGTTTTGGGTGGTTCCTGATCGACTCTGGGTTTTTTTTTTTTGGGGGACAGATATAGAACTAGCATTAACTGTAAGGAAGTTATGAAGAAAGAAACTTGATTTTGACAGGCCTTTATGGACACCAGGGATGGGCAGTGTGGCGAGGCAGCAAGCTCTGTCCACATTACAGCAAGCTCTGGGCTTTAAATGGTTAATGCCTTTGTCAATCAAACTCTGCCTGCGCAGTGTTGGAGTCCGTTCTGCATTCAGGGCCAGGGGAAACTGAGGAAGGATGCAACTGCATCTGTGGCAGTGGGTTTCCTGCTCGATGGGCCACACATCCCTCTGTCTTGCTGAGTTCTCTCAATGCAGTTCTGCCCTGGATTTGGCAATGGGTTTTGGAGCAAAGGGTCTAGGAAATACACCTGCCTTCTTAAAGCAAGATGTGCAGCGATTGGTCTGCATGTAGTTCTCAATGTGAAGAGCATCCATGAAGAAAACACAGCATTTTCAAAACAGAGAAAGCTGAAGCCTAATCACTTCCTGTCTCTAACTGTGAGGCACAGCTTGGGCTGATCTGTTTGGAATTAGGTGCTATGCAAAGTCCTCCTGATCGGTACACTGTCTCCTACTGGCCCAACAGACAGTCCAGCCTTCAGTGTTGAACGGCCATACACAGGAGAAAAGCAGGGCAGATGTGAACTCGTGCACAGTTTCTGCTCACATGAACCAATCTGGGGGGACGGGGGGAATCACTTGCAAGTTCATTTAGATTTGCTCACAGACAAGTTCGCCCACAAGCATCTCCCCTCCTTCCTGAATGGTGGGAGAGTGTGCCCATCAAAGCTTTCTGTCTAACCCTCCCTCCCTTTGACACAGGGTCTCCTCTTCCAGCTGTTAGCACTTCTCTTTGTAATTCCATCCCGACTGGCTTCCCCACTGCAACAGCTCTGTGGATGCTGCTGCCTAATCCAGTTGGTATTTATGACTCTCTTTCTCATATAACTTCTTGGCAGCATCTGACACGTTTGGCCACCGTTCCCCTCTAACCTGCTTCTCCTCCTACCTCCACTGGCATCCTTTCTCAACTGGAACTCAGCCATTCTCAGCTTAAGTGTCTGAGCACGAGGTGGGATAGCCAAGTGACTGCTCCACATCTCAGCTTTGAGATTTCGAAGCAAAAGACAATGTAATATGCTCACGATGGAACACAGTCATCTTCACAGCCCGGGGTCCCAGACAGAGACTGGCACCACCACCTGGTCTCTGTCTGCAGGAAGAGCCAACCACTGTATATTTACTCCTTCACTCCAGTCAAATCCTTACCACCCCCACCCAACCTTTTCACTTCTTAATTCTCCATTAGCTACTTGGCCATGATTACTCTCTACCAGGCTCTTGTATCTGTACTAGAGGAATGGTCTAGTAACCTGTCTCCGGGATGGGACAGACAATTACACTGTGATCTTCCAAATTGCAAACCTGATGTCACACCACCCTGGGCATGATTCTATGCCTTCTCATTTATTCTTGGATAATGATAAAACCATCAATGTGTCCCAACCCATTCCTCCTTGCTAGCCTTCCCAGCTTTGATCCAAAGACCCTTCACACCCATTACTCCTTTCCAGTATTCTCCAGCGCTCACGTTCTCTCCATATCACTGGTACCCACTGCCGATACTGCTAATCTGTCAGAATTTGCCTCAGAAACTGCCTCCTCAGGTGAGGGTTTTTTTCCCCCCTACAAACCAATAACTCTTTGGTTTCTAGTCATTTACCTGACTAGTCTAGCATACACTAAGGACACTGAGTGTCCTTCTATTTATTCATTTATTTAGCCACATCATTTTCTCAGACTGTGGACTGGTACCTGGAATTTAGTATCTATGCAATGAAAACTTGTTGAATGAATGAATGAACAACTACGATGCATGAGAAACTAGTATAATTAGTGAATAAGATATTTCTATCATCACTACAGTAATTAAAAAAAAACATACTGTTGTTTATAATTATATACTAAGTTCTGGTAAAGAAAGTCCATAATTTTCAAATCATTCCCATGGAAATCATGATTTGTTTGATGATGTTTCCTTATTTTATGGTTTCTTCAGAGAGTTGGGGTGAGGTGTGAGATGCCTATATTTATCTCCAACTTGGGTAGAATATTTGTACCTTCTCTGTCCTTAGACATGCTGTACTGATGGACACGGGCATAGTTTGTGAAATCTAACTGTGGCTTAATATTCATTGTAACATCAAAGCATAGCAGATGAACTGTTTAGTTTTCATCTTAGGAAAGGAGTATGTCAGTGGGCTGGAACAGTTGCTTAGTGGCTAAGAATATGTCCTGTCCTCACAGCAGAACCAGACTTGCTTCTTAGCACTTAGGTTAGATAATTCATCCGTATCAGTCACCGCAGCCCTAGGGGAATCTCACGCCCATTCCTGGCCTCTGTAGGCACCTACATGGACACGGCACACATACATGCATGCAGGCACACACACACACACACCAAACACAGATCACATATATGCATGCAGGCACATCCCCCCCAACACACATAAAAATAAACATCTTTTAAAAGGCACAGAAACTTAGAAATAAAGGATATGAATGAAGCTATCTCACAGCCCAACCTTTAAAATATTATATTACAAAAATTATTTCCATCCATGTTCTCTGCCATATCAAAGGAAAAGACTGTATAATATGTCACCTTCCCTTATACATAAAATTTAGTAAGAACTTGTTTGAGATATTGATTTTGTAGGAAACTGTCTCTTAATATGCCTTTTTATTTTATTTTTTCGGGTATTTATTCTTTATTTTCTCACTAATGAAAGGGGGTGGGTTAAGATTTCTCATTGGTTTACAGTTCAGGAGTGTTCAATGATTTAGGGTTTCAGAGACAACAGTGATGTCCCCACAGGATAAAGCCACCTGCTCAGTCACACTCCAAAGACATCTGAGAATGTTTGTCTTTGACTCAAATGCCTCTTTGTCTCTCATGGTTAGAACAGATTTCAGACAACACCTTAATATTTGGCAGCTGGACAGAACCATCTGCTCTAGCAAACCCTTGTTAATTGTAATTCTATCCTGAAATTTGAACCCTATAAAACCCAGGGACTCTCAGTTAGGTTGGTAGAGAACTGTAAGCCAGAGAATGTGCCAATTTCTCTCCCTCTCCTTTAAGAGTATGTGGATTAATTACTAGGCGCTGATTGACTGGGATTAGCCTTCATCCTTGCCTGCACAAAATTAATTCCTACCACTTACAACAATTAAACGGGGTCAGGATGGGTAATTCAGGTTAAACTTAATATAAAAACCCTGTTTGCTGGGACATCTGAAGTTAACATGAGTCTGCTATGTGTGGAGGGTTATTTAAGGTATAAGGAATGGGTCTCTTTTTACTTGTTCTCTGGGATGACTAAAGCTTATTTAGACACTGGACAATTTAAGCTCTGTTGGGGGTGGTTTAAAAACACTTGTCTGCAAAGAGTGGAAACCCTATTTACTTTTCTTGGTGGGAGGGGGCTACATTTTGTCTTTATGCAGCAGCAAGCACACATAGCAACATTCATCATTTAAGGACATGGAAATAAATTGAAAACCTGTATAAGGCATCTCCCCTTACTCCTGCTTAAAAATATTTGGTATGGACATTTTAATTAATGAACAGCTGGCTAGGAATTTCCTAGCAAACAAAAGTTGGACAATCCCAGACAGGAGCTAATTCCTTTTTATAGGGACTTTGCTGTGACCTCCAATGGTCCATGCCTCTCCTTTCTTTCCTTTTCTGTTGTGGTTCTCAAATACCTCAATCCCCGAAACCTGCTCTAACTTTTGCACATTTCTGTCTGTAGCTATTGCTATTAGCAAAATAATAAAAGAAGATATCACTCTGGTGGCTCATCGAGGCCCTAAACATGTTAAACAAGTTTGTTTCGACTTATATAGAAAAGAAACTATGTAGACAACACTATTCAGAATATAGAACTCCTTCTTCTATTACCCCAGTCTTTCCCACAGGGACAGGTGTTATAGAGAGCACACACAGGCCTCCAATCCATGACATGAAGTCTCAGTTTCAGATACTTTCTCTTTTATATTATACCTGGTGTCAGTAACTTATTTGAGTAATTCTCAGTGTTTAACTTCCCACTAGAAAAATGAAGTTTTATCTTTGGAGATAAGAGATCAAAACTATCCTAGGAGAAGGATGAACGATTCAAGACCCTCTGCAATCTTGCGAGTAAGTTAAAACCCAAAGGGGAGGCTGAAGGTGCAGGGTCTTCTGCCAAATCCTCCACGCCACACTGCAGATGCTGCACACAGCCTCGGGTACTGTGTGTCACATGTGTGCTGTGTGTCACACCCTCTAGTCCTGGTTCTACTTCTCATGCTGTGTTACCATAGACAAGTCTTTGCACCCTACAGCCTTGCCCACTGTGGATTACTAAATAGTACCAGGAGTCGGGTGACGAAGTGGGTAAGGCAGAATGGAGGACCTCACCAATGGTTTGTTGCTATCAGGTGGGAGAGAGAATATGGGTCAGATTAGATTCACACAAAGAACTTCTCTCACTTTGCTGGCTAACACATGCTGAATGCCCAGCACACCACCTGTGGGTTATTATAACCTAATCGTCTCACTTTATTATGTCTGTTTACATGTAAGTTTTGAGTTTGACACAACATTTTCAAACAGTAAAGCATTCCCAAGTTGTATACACATTCTATAGGAGTATCTGAGACATAGGCTAGCATTTGCAACTGAAAGCAAAAGTGAAACCAGGCACCTCACTCCCTACTGATTTACAGCCATAGATAGTAAGTGTTGGAACTTGGCTGGCTGGTGATGCTCCATCCTGGCAGGTGTGCCGTTCTCAAAGAAGAGCCTGACTCTACCTTCCCTTCATTGGGGTAGGCTGGTACTGAGAAAGTCAGAGGGGAGAGAGGTTGTTCTCTGATCGTATTCAGTTGTTTTTATTAGAATAAAGAAACAATAATCCAGATACCTCAAAAGATGAGAAGAACCACCTATCTGAACCTTCTGGTAACTTTAGGGTTACCATTAAAACCCTTTGCAACCCTTGTTAATTTTTCTCTCTTTAAACTGGGTCGTTCAAGTTCTCACCTCCATAAGTAAGCATGGTATCCGAACTATAATTTAACCTTCCTGTGATGATTCAGACTTTTGCTCAGCCTCAGGGTCAGCTCCAGGAAGGAGGAGTCTGACACTTGGACTCCAAGAAGACAGGTGGAGGAACACAAAGGGTGACACCCAGCAGGCTTTTATTCTTTTATACATCACATTCTCATGGCTAGTACTCTAGGGAAGAGGGAGAGAGGAGATTGGATGCTTTTTATAAATCAATGGAGTTTACTAAACAGTAGTTCTTTTTGTGTATGTGTATACATGTAGGTGCATATGTGTGTAAGTGCATGAGCATGTGTGGAGGCTGGTGGTCAAGGTCAGGTTGATGGCAGGGATCCATGTCACATCCCACCTCGCCCCCCCCCCCATATTTTCTTTATTTACATTTCAAATGTTTTCTCCTTTCCAGGTCTCCCCATCAGAACCCCCCATCCTATCCCCCCACCCCCTGCCTTTATGAAGATGCTCCCCTACCCACCCACTACCATCCTCCCTCCCTGGCATTCCCTTACACTGGGGCATCGAACACCTTTAGGCCCGAGGATCTCTTTTCCCACTGATGTCCAACAAGGTCATCCTCTGCCACATATGTGGCTGGAACATGGGTCACTTCATGTGTATTCTTTGATTGGTGGTCCTGTCCCTGGAAGCTCAGGGGGGTCTGGCCTGTTGACACTGCTGCTCCCTCCATGGGGCTGCAAACCTTGTTTTTTTGACATACTAAATTTGAAGCTTGCTGACTTGGCTACACTGGCTGGCCAGCAAGTCCCAGGTGATCTACTGTGTTAGATTCTGCAGTACTGGGATTACAGCTATGCTGTTGACTTGGCTATTAGAGTTTGAATTCAAGACCTCATGTGGCAAGTTCTTTACCTACTGATTTATCACTCCAGCACCCCTCTTCCCAGCATTAGTTCATTAAGGGCTCTGTGCTGGAATATAGCATATTCTAGAGTCAACTGAGCTGAGAAGTGCTCTTGATCACATTTAGACATTAGATAGCAATCAGTGTCTACAGATAAGAAGACAATGAACTGTGTCTACCAGGAACTCCATAGAAACCTTGGAAATCTTTCCATGAGATGGTGGGATGTTAGCTATACTTTGCAGAGTTTACAAACCACACAGAAGATCTGAAAATAATTCAGTGCTTATATATATGTTTAAAGGGTAGAAAGAGCTAGCATTAGAATGGGGCGAACATCAAGAGTGTCTTTGGAACATATCTCTGTGTGATTTACAGTTCTGCTGAGGATGCTAAAGGCTAATTTCCTGTGGCATTAGGACCTCAGAAGCGAGCCAGATTCCTGTTCCCACACCTACATTATGGAACCAGAAACAGAGCGTCCAAATGCACATCAAATAATCTTGCTTTCTGGCAGACTATGAAAAAAAACCAACCCCGGTGTTTGAAGTTGGCGTTTGTTTACATAATGCAGCCAGCCATGACTGCCAAACACAATGGTTAAGTGCTTTACAAGTGCACATCTTGCCAGGATGTGTAATTTGGGGATAAGTACAGAGTCGATATGCAGCAGAGAGGGCTGAAATACTTAGTTTGCTGTGCTTGGAAGCAGATACGCCAAGGGCCTGCAGTACAGGAATTCAGAAGGACCAGAGCCAAAGGGGCTTCTTATTCTAGTTATTGTTATCTTCCTTTATCCATCCATGGTGTTCTTTCTTACCTTAACTTGGAAAACCAGGACTTTTTTGCTCAGAGAGATGGCTTAGTGGGTAAAGTGGGCTTTACAGCATGAAGACCTGAGTTCGAATCCTCACAACACCAGGAGTGTATGAACTGGAGTATGTAGGTAAGCATATATATCCCTGCCTCTGATGGGCAGAGCCAGGGTAATCCCAGGACTTGGCTGGTCAGCAAGGTCAGTCAATATGGTGATCTTCAGGTTTAATAGAGACCTTGTCTAAAAAAAAATGTGGAGAAGAGACTGGAGAAAGACCTCTGGCCTCTGCACATACCCACATACCTACACATGCACAGCCTTCCTCCCTACTGTGAATAAAGGCACCCTCCTTTCACATTACAGCAACCCCTCCACCAGTGTAGCAATGAACTTACACATCTATAGAAATAACATAGAACTATCTTTCCCCTTTCTCCATATCTTCAATTATCAAATAGTTCTGATACTCTCCTATATCCCCTAAAACCTAGTATTGGTGAAGTAGCGTCAGTTTATTGGCTGGTAGTTACAGTAAATAGTTAATTAAGCGAGACTTTGCATAGCACGTTTCAGTTCTTGGTACCATTAAGGCATCCATGTACAGAGTCAGGTTTTCTTATTCTCTGCAGATCCAGGTCTCCCCACAGAGGGGTCTCGCTGACAGTTGCTGCCGTCCTCTCTGCTTTTTCTAATTTCCCAGGAGGTACCAAAGGGGTTGTTCATTGTTTGCAGAGATGCATGGACATGGAGATTAAAGATGATTCTACTATGGCTTTTGAAGTTCTGTCCTTTGGGAAGAGGCCTTATTAACTATTTACGGTAACTACCAGCCAATAAACTGACCCTGCTTCACCAATAGTAGGTTTTAGGGGATATAGGAGAGTATCAGAACTATTTGATAATTGAAGTTATGGAGAAAGGGAAAAGATAGTTCTATATTGTTTTTAAAGGTTGTGATATGAAGTAAACACACTAAGGTAAAGACTTTTTTTAATTAGATATTTTCTTCATTTACATTTCAAATACTATCCCCTTTCTTCTTTCCTAGTTTCCTCTCTGAAAGTCCCCTATACCCTTTCCCGGCCCTGCTCCCCAACTCACCTACTCTGGCTTCCTGGCCCTGGCATTCCCCTGTACTGGGGCATATAATCTTCACAAGACCAGAGGCCTCTCCTCCCATTGATGGTTGACTAGGTCAACCTCTGCTACATATGCAACTAGAGACACAAGCTCTGGAAATTACTGGTTAGTTCATATTGTTGATCCTCCTATAGGGTTGCAGACCCCTTTAGCTCCTTGGGTACTTTCTTAAGTTCCTTAATTGGGGGCCCTGTGTTCCATCCAATTCAAGTGGACTGTGAGCATCCACTTCTGTATTTGCCAGGCACTGGCATAGCCTCACAAGAGACAGCTATATCAGGGTCCTGTCAGCAAAATCTTGCTGGCATATGCAATAGTGTCTGGGTTTGGTGGGTGTATATGGGATGGATCCCCGGATATGGCAGTCTCTGGATGGTCCTTCCTTCTGTCTCAGCTCCGATCTTTGTCTCTGAAACTCCTTCCATGGGTATGTTGTTCCCCCTTCTAAGAAAGAACAGGTAAAGACTTCTTATAACACTTTCTTTATGAATTACCCAAGAGGTGGGTTCTTGATAAAGTGCATCTTTATATATGAGGGAGCCTCTCAGGTGATCAGATTATCACCTCCCTGACTGGCTACAGTACAAGGCTCCTAACTCTGTTCCATTGCCACTCCCCTGCCATTAACACGATCACCCAAGAGCTACCATGAATCTACAAAAAGCTGACCTGTATTCATCTCTTTCCTACTTAAAGTCTATACATAGGGTCTCACCGTATTTTCAGACAAAAGTGAGACACCTTAGCATGGCCCACAAAGCCAATCAGTATAGATTCCTTGCCTCTTCCCAAACCAATCACTATGGATCTCTGGCCTCCCTGGTTTGTAACTCACCCATTTGTTCTCTCTTTCACTGATGTCCCCTGGACCTTCTCAAATCTCTTGCCAACCCATATCAAGACCTTTCCTGTGCTCTTCATGGCCACTGCTGCTGTTAATCACACACTTATTAAAGCTCTAAGCCATTGTCTTCTAGCACCACCAGACTCTAAGCTCTTGAGGGTTATATTTTTGTGTGACTCACTGGTCCTTACAGGTTACCACAGGACTTGGGTGATGGACCCCTCACCAATGCGCCTGCATGGAAGACCGAGGACGCTTGGGCCTTACCTGATTCCCGACTTGACCATTTATTCATAGTTTGCTGCTTTGTTTTCTGCTCACAGTATTCTTGTCCTTTCCTCTTTAGATGGAGGATAAAGAAGTAGCGAGAAGAGCTGTTTCTGCTGCATCATTTCTCAAGCCAAACAGACTAACGATTTCATACCACAGCTAATAGGGTTGTGAGTTCTGTTTGCTTGCGTGATCCATGCTTTCTCTACCATTCCTAGGATGAATAGGGAGCCCACAATTTTCACTGAACTTTTGAACATATGAATGCAGAAGTGTATTTTAAGCCACTTAGTTCTAGGGCTGACATGTTTGTCCAACTCCAGGGGGTACCATTCACAGATGTTGAGGTCAGCAGGGCTGTGCACAAAAGGTGCTGACACTTTAAGTAATGGCTGGTGGTCATTCTGCTTTGCGAATTGTGGTTGTTCTTTCTGGGTTATTCACACAACTACTCTTAGGTTTAATTCTTTATTACAAACCTAACATTTATCCTACATATCATAAAGGCATGACTTAAGGGATCATATCCCATCATTGTAAGAAAAGTGAGCATGTATGAAAAGAAAATCTACTTAAGTCCTTTTTTTATTAGCAGTCGTCCCCCCCGCCCCCCCAGTGTACTGCTGATTTTTGAAGACGGATTTTGATCTCTCCTTGCTTATTTATTCTGGAAGCATAAATATGTGTAAAAATGCAAAGGAAAACCCAATATTTTTCTTCCACCAAAGTCTATAAGATATATGAACAAAAGTAAATAACTATCTCATTAAGGGATCAGGGGTAAAATAATGCCAATGTTTTCTTTGAATGCAGAACCCTTCAGTTATTCCAAGAATGGTTTAAAAGGAAATCAGAATTACATCTTCGGATCACAACCTGGGTTAGAGCCACATCCACATGTTGAAGAAAGGGTGAGAGGGTAGACTACAGGCTGGAAGTCTCTGGGCTTCCTGACTTGTTGCCAAGAGGACTAAATAAGCAACAGAATGCAACATCAAGGAAACTGGTGCACACAGGTAAACATTTAGCCTGAAGCCAGACACAGTGGTTCACACACAAGTCTTACACCAAGAGACCAAAGTAGGAGGATTGTTAGATGTTCAAGGCCATTCTGGGATACAAAGCAAGACTCTATCTCAAGAAAACAACTTTGACCCTAGAGAGCGTTTCATGTTTTATTTCACATATTAGCTAAAGGGTTAATGTCCTCATAGCCCAAGGCCTCTGGATACCAGCAGATGTAGTCAAGAGGAAGCCAGGCATCTAACCATCATAGGGTGACTTTTGTAGAATTCAAAGGTCATTTCCAAAGCCTTTGCAGTTTCAGTAGACCCAGGCAGATGTCATGTTTTCTCTTGGCTCCTATTTAATCCTATTAATTGCAATAGAAACACTGTCCACTTATCTACAAGTCTTTGTTTGTTTGTTTGTTTGTTTGTTTGTTTAAGACTTTCTTTCCCCTCAGTCAGGGTAAGTTGTCAAATCAGGAACCTCCTGTCCTTCTGAAGCCATAGTGTGGCTGTGTGCCTCCTTAGGCAGGCTGTTCTGCAGAACTGTGTGGGGGAGAAAGAGGCCCAGAGAAGAAGGCTCAGCCTAAAATGTCTAAACATAAATTGAGATTAACAATTGCTTTGAGAACGAGTATTGCCAGATGTAGAGACTATATTGGCCATGATAATTTGGCTTTCATTTTACTCACATCTAAGGTCAAGTGAGACATAGTATGTTTTACATTACTTTGTGCAAAATTCAGTATTGGAGAAATGTGTATTCTGTGTTGTCAAAATATTAAAATACTTTTTTTTTCTAGAAATAAGTTAACATTTAGATAAATGAAACAGATTTGTAATGGCTCACTCTACTTTTATTCTTAACTAGTCAACTTACCCCCATGTAGTACCCACATGAAAACATCACAACTTGTGTCTTTATGCAAATACTTCAGGGAAGGCCTTGTTAGGAAAACAGAACCCAGCTCACTGGAATGCTGAACTCCAGCCTGGTCATTAGCCAGCACAGCTCCATGGAAACCACTCTTTCTACAGATCAAAGGACAGTTCAGTGCTCAAGAATTGCCTCAGACTTCCCAATAATAGAAACTAGGCCGAGTATGGGTACAACGTCTCAAAAGGACCATTAAAGTTTATTGTAGAAGATCACACGTGTCCTTGCACACATAGACATGCTAGAAACTCAACAAAGGGCTCTCCAAGAAAACCATAATATTCTCTCTCCATATCTGCACACACACACACACACACACACACACAAACACACACATGAATACTTTTTCTATTTATTTGCAAAAAATACAGATAGGCTAGCCAGTGCTTTACATTTGACCTTAGCAGATGCAAACAACAATGAGAGTTAGCCAGTCTATTCATGGGCACCAAGACACAGTGATAACCTGGTGTGCAGAGCTTCCCTAAGGCACAGGAGCTCACACCTAAAAATCAGAAATTAGACCTTCAGCATCAATCTGTACTTTTACTCCCCTGAAAAGCGTCGTGACTTCCTTATTTATAAGCAGCCTTTAAGAATTTCCTTTTATTTCTTTTTATATTATAGAAACAGGCAACTGGATGTGGTGGTTTAATCTTCACTGTTGACTTGATGGGGCTAAGGATCACCATGGAAACACTCTTTTGAATGTGTAT
Source organism: Mus musculus (assembly GCF_000001635.26). NCBI lineage: Eukaryota > Metazoa > Chordata > Mammalia > Rodentia > Muridae > Mus > Mus musculus. Next base: position 3,818,877 of record NC_000076.6, on the reverse strand, counting down.
CTCAAACTCTCTCTAAGGGTCCTGTTTGGACAACATGACACAACCTGGCACAATTTGTTGATGACTGGTCAAGAGAATTTCATTTGTAGAAATTCTTTTTTGAAAACTGTATCTATAGAAACACAGTATTGAAAAGCTATAGTCCTAAACTATTTTGGGGGATATGAAAAGGCTAAAATCTAGGAGTTAGGCAAGCACAGATAAAATAAACTAGCTCCAGAGGGCATTTAATCAGGCCCTGTTTTCATGATGATGACTTAAAGGCTTGGGCTCCAGGTTTTAAACAGACTGATGTAGTCAATCAATTTTAAATAACCTACTGTGATTGCTAACTTTAATTGTCCATATGACCCGACCTAGAATCACTTGAGAAGAATTTCAATGAGGGATGATCTACATTGGACTGGCCTGTGACCTGTGGATATGTCTGTGGGGGATGGGCTTAACTTCTAGATTTCAGCCAGGGCACCAGTCCAACTTGGGTGTCTTGGTTGATTTCAGATGACAATTGCATCAACTGGCAGAAAGTGGACCATCTAACCCTCTTAATATATTCTGTTCAGGAAGTTGCACGTTATTTACATAACTTGTTGTTGTTGTTTTTAATCCAGAATCTAGAATGGGGAAAAGACTCCAAATGAACCACGGACCTCTGTTGGCTTAAAAAATTTTTATTTACTTCATTTAATACACATGAGTGTTTTGTCTGCATGTTTGTATGTATGCCATATGTGTACCTGGTGTTCACAGAAGTCAGAAAAGGGCATGGGGTCCCTTAGAACTGGAGTTAGGGATGTTATGAGCTGTCATGTGGGTGCTGGGAACCAAACCCACATCCTTAACTGCTCTTAACTGATGAACCATCTCTTTAGCCCCTATATTTGCTTTATAACAGGAAGCTCTTGTTCAGATATGACCACTGTGACTTTAAAGGAAGAAAAGTGGGTGGTGCTGGTCACCTATTGGAAAACCACTCTGCATCCCATCAGCTCTGGAAGCAGACAGGCCAGTGGGTTGGCTGTATTCCCTCTCCTTCAGTCTTAACTGTGCTTCTTGCCCGTTCAGTGAATTCCAAGATAGGGCTTTCCACACTACCTTGGTGCATGTCTCTTTGCCAAGCCTTAATACCAGAAGAGTTGGACAGTTTATGATATTTTATAGCCAGGGGCAGCAACAACCTTTCTGCAGTGGTTTTCCTGAGTCCATCCAGGAAATTGAGACAACATAGTCCAAAAGAAGGAAAAGCCAAATCTCTAACCTCAACTTCAGTGACTGAACCAACACATTATAGCTTTGACTGGCTGGAAGGAAAGTTCAAGTTTTAGTGCTTTCTCATCTAATACTATAAATCACTGGGGACGGGAGACAACAGTTTTGTCCTCTCATGGATGGGTGTGAAACAGAGCTGCTTTCTGGAATAATTTCCAACCCATAAGACTGTGTCCTAAATCACTCTGAGCCCAGATTTGGTGTCTGGAGTCTGGAATGAATCTTCCCATCAGCAGAGAATTAGATGGGAAAGATAGGGTCATGAGCTGCTTACACAGACCATAGATATGGTAACGAGTCTGTTCTGGGCTGCAACCTCGTTCTACCTTGTGATCTGAGCCAGTAGCCTCCAACCAGCCCAGGAAGCTTCATGATTTCCTGCTTTGATCCCTGCTTCCATAGCCTATGCCCAAACCCCCAAAATAGATGAATAGAGAGCCCTTCTGATGGTGACTATCATTAGATATCCCTATGAAGAATCACCCTGGCTGTACACAAGGTATATAGGTTGGCTCTGGCACAGGTCATAAAGAACAAAACTTTGCTGGCTTAGGCCAGGCTCTTGGTACAATAGGTTCTGGATACAGTAATAGCTATATTTGAGTAACCTTTGGTTCAAGGAGCCTGCATCTACTTTGATCATAAGATAAAAGTGATATTGTACTTGGTCATAACAGGAGACATTTCCCCATCAAAGTTTAAGACATAACAGAGAGTTTGCAACAGTAGGTAGGGATGAAAGTGAGGCACTGAAAGATCATATCACATACTATGTTTTATTTAGAAATAAAAAGAATGCAACAATTAAATGTAATGTCTCCATTCTAACGGACATCATTGGTTGATCGCATGGCATTAATAATACACTCCCCTCTCCCTGACACATGGAGGTGCGGCTCACACCATCCCCAGCTCTTCACGAGGATTGTGACTAGTTGAAGCCACTCTGTGCATGGCTTCTTCACTGTCACAGCCATCAGTTTGAATGAAGAGTTCCTACTTTGTGCCCCAGGGACATGACTTCCTTTTTCCTGGTACAGATGGACTTGGGAATGTGTTATTTCATTTGTGTTCAACAGTTATTGTATGTCCACAGAAGGGAGACAGTCCGAAAAAGAGGTCGACTCTAAGCATGGCTTAGTAGAATAATAGGGAGAATCCTTTACAATGTTTGTGAGTCATTGAATCAGTAACACTCCACCATCTCCTCAGCAGTAATTTAAACTATTAGGCTAGAAAGAGGTTTTCATATTTCTAGTTTTTCTTTCTAAATATATAGTGATCTATGAAAATAAAATCCATTTGTATGTATGCATATGTATATATATATATTATATGTGTGTGTGTGAATTTGTATATATATGTGTCTATGTGTATACATGTGTATGTTTGTGTATGTCTGTATATGTGTATGTATGTGTGTGGTGTATGTGTGTGTATGTATTGATATTATGTATGTATAAGTGTTTGTGTGTGTTTGTACAGTGTATGTGTACATGTGTGTGGTTTGTGTATGCATGCATATATGTGTTTATGTGTGTATGTGTATGTGTGTGTATGTATGGTGTATATCTGTGTGTATATGTGTGTATGTTTATGTATGTGTTTGCACATATGTATATGTGTGAATATGTGAATGTATCTGTATGTATGCGTATATATATGTTCATGTTTGTATGGTATAAGTATGCATACATGTGTATATGTATATATGTGTGTATGCATGTTTATGTATGTATATGTATATGCACGTGTATATGCATGTGTGTATGTATAGGTGTATATGTGTGTGTATGTATGATAAGTGCATGTGTGTATGGGGGTGTGCGTTTTGCTTGTTTGTTTTGATTTTTGGGTTTTGTATTGGGATACAATGCACGTCCTTGTACATGCTAGGCAAGTATCATACCACCTAGTGACATCTTTAGGTCACAAAAACTCTTTAGGACACAAGTATGTCATATGCTCTCTGAGATGGTTTACTTGTGAGTCACATCTTCCTGAATCAAGAGACTACATCATCTGGTCTGTTTACTAAACATTTACTCAGAGATTTGAGCATTGGTATTCATGGAGGGTTAGTTCTGGGATCTTTGGAGACACTCATATCTAAGGATATCAAGTTCCTTATGTAAAGATGTCATGGGATTTACATGTAGCCTATACAACTAGTCTATATACTTGGAATTATCTCATGTTTTCATTGTACATTTAAGTATCTCAATGTACATTGTATTGCAATCCAATACAGTGCAAACTGTATGCACATAGATGTTATACAGTATTATCAGTGGAATAACAACAAAAAGGCCTGTATATGCTGTATATAGTGCAATTAAAAATATATTTTTAATCCACAGTTGGTGGAATCCATGCATTTAGACCTGGGTGTGGATGACCATCTGTATATAAGAATAAATAAAACTAACTTGCCTCTAAAGCTTTAGCCTAAGTAAGGTAAGGATGACAATTCTCCTCACATAAGCACTTGTGAAGCATAAAATTAGTATTCACAAACTATGGGTGAACTTTAAATTATGTCTGAATTAGGTCTTAGAAGAGTTATCACAATAAGCAGAAGAAAAGATTTTCTTCCTGTCTTTAGAGATCATCAGAAGAATGGTCAAGAAATTAAAAAGAAAAAGAAATGATCACATTTAACATGTCACAAGAGTTTAGTGGGTTTTGTCACCTCTTACCAACTATCTTCCCTTCTGCGAAGTGAACCATGAGCATCTTTTTCATAAGTTTCTCAGGTAATAAAGCTCTCTTTGTAAGAAGAAATTGTAAAGAAAAGAAAGGTGTAAAATGTTTAATCTAAAGAATGCCCAGTCGAGACTTTTCGCTAGATAAACAGCATAAGAAAAGAGTTTGCTGAATCTTAAAGAAAAAGGAAAAGCCCAAAACGCCCCCTAAGTACCTAGCTCTTCACCAGTCTCTTCCCGGTCTCTCTTGACTACAGCAAAGATAGAATCAACTGTAAAGTGGACAATGTTCCAAATCTTTGTAAATGGTTGTATAGAAAAATGTGTTCCAGATTTCAGTGGTGTGTGTGTGTGTGTGTGTGTGTGTGTGTGAGAGAGAGAGAGAGACAGAGAGATAGAGAGACAGAGACAGACAGAGACAGACAGATACAGAGAGGCAGGGGAAGGGGGAGAGGGTGAGGGAGAGGGAGGAATGGAAGGAGAAAGGGAGGGAGGGAGAGGAGAAATTCCTCACCTTGCTAACCATAAGTTATCAATGCTTTTAGAACAATGTACTTAAAGAGTTAACTCTAGCCAGGAATATTAGGTGTCCAAGAAGAAAAAGGCAAAGATCTCAACTTAACACATTCAAACTAACATTATTCATCTGTTTTGGCTTCCAGTCTCAGAGGTGCTGGTGTGGCTTGGTTTCATTGTGTTAAGGCCTATGGTGAGGCAGCGCATGGTATCAACCAGGAGTACATGGGGAAAGAGAGGAGCAAGGGGCTGGAATGCTGTTATTACTCCAACAGCACACTCCACAGTCATAAAGAGCTTCTCTAGGCTTCACCTACTAAATTCTACACTGCTCCCTCCCCCCCCCCCCCCCCCCCCAGTGAACAGTACCTCCATAGAGACCAAGCCTTTACCACATAAACGTGTAGCTGACACTGAGGGCTCTACTGGAGTGGGATTTGTGAATGGGGACTGTGCTGGCTTGTCTTAAGCCAACTTGACATGAAATCTAGAGCTCCCTGAAAGGAGGAAATCTTATTGAGAGGATGCGTCCATGAGATCCAGCTGTAAGGCATTTTCTCCATTAGTGATCAAATGTGGGAGGGCCCAGCCCATTGTGGGTGGGACCATCCCTGGGCTGGTGGTCCTGGGTTCTATAAGAAAGCAAGCTGAGCAAGCCAAGGGATACAAGCCAGTAAGCAGCACTCCACCTTGGTTTCTGGATCAGCTCCTGCCTCCAGGTTCCTGCCTCGTTTGAGTTCCTGTCATGACTTCCTCCAATTATGATGGTGTTTTCTCACAGCAATAGAAAGCCCAACTCAGACAAGGGAGGACCCATTGATAAGAAACACAACACTCCTCTGAACAACAGTTTTCTCTTTCTCCCCCTGAAATGGATGGCCTCCAAGGTTGCCATTTCCATTATCCCCTCATCTTCTTGTCAGGATTCGAGCTTTATCTTACCATTTATTTCAAGGCATCCCACCTCAGCTTTTTCCCCCTATGTAAATAAACATGTTTGCACCTGGATCTCAAAAGAGTTTCAGAAGTAAAACTAGAATAACACATCAACATTTGCAGAGTGTTAAAGTGCTATATAAGAAGAAAGGGCTTCTCTTAGCCCTAGGACTTATCTCCTGAGTCATTTTTACATAGGTTTACTCATTTCTACATCACTGTATGTCATAGCTAATAAGTATATCTCTCGGCCCCAATGGGAATATCTAGAACCTAATACTACATGCTTATGACACATTATGCCATATTAATGTCACACTTTAAAAGCCTGCAAATGCCAGCATCTCAATCGCCCATGGAACAATGAGAAAGTAATAATAATGGTACAATCCACCCTCTTTCATGGACCTGCAATATTTCAGGTATGCCATGATTAAAGAGTCCTAATTTGTTCAAGGACATGCTACACATAGCTTTACTATACTCCAAAATGGTTTGCAAGTGACTTTTTGGAAAATAACCGTGGCTCACGCGGCAGATCAGCTGCACCTCCTAGGTGGTATGCAAGCACAGGGTTTCAGTGACTGCCTCCCAGTTTCCCTGCAAATCTTCAAGATGACTATGCAACTGTTTTCCAAATGTTTGCATTTTTCAAAATTTATTATCTGTTTATTCACTCATGTACTTATGTGTGGGTGCAGGCATACACGTGCTACAGCTCACATTTAGGAGTCAAAGACAACTCTTGGGAGTTGGTTCTCTCCTGCCACCTGGCGGGACCTGGGAATTGAACTCGGGCCTTCTCGGTCTGCAGCACCTCTTCCGGCTGAACCATTCCACCCTGAAGTTTATTCATCTATACTCTAAGACTTGCTCTACAAAAAGCACCCAGTCCGCTGAGGTCTCTACTCAAGGAATTCACATATCACGAGGAGGGTGTCCTTTCTACAGATGGGGGAAAGGGTTTCCCTTTCCTCTGTGACCCCAATAAGCAAGGAAGCTGTTCCCCAGGGAGGGGCTCCTTGAAGGATCTTGCAGCACAGTTCATTTTAGCAATGTTAAGCCTGGCAGATCAAGAGGGCTTCTATTCTCCTCAGGCAAATATTTCAACAAATAACCTTTCCTATACAGACAAAATATTTTTAAGTTAATAAAAAGTATTTTGTTTAGAAATAGACTTTGGAAAAATCCGTAGGCTTCAGAAAGGAACTAACATGACGGCATGTGCCCTAGATTTTTATTGCAAATCCCCACATTGATTAAGAGAGAACCGTGTTAGAATTATAAAGGTTGGAATTTTAAACATTGACTATGGATGTGAGGGTCCTAAGCAAAGCCAGGGACCCTATCATGAACAACACTACTGTTTTTGTTTAACAAAGACAAGTACACCTTTGCAGGGGTGCATGTTTTCAGACCAGGTTCTCCACCAGGCTCTTCAAAAGGGTTCTGTTAGCAAGGGAGGGAAGAAAACCTTTCTAGATGAGAGGCAAAAATAGAGCCATGGAAGTTCACTTGAAGCAAAAATTGAGTCCTAGAAGATACAAATGGTGAAAAGGCAGCATGTTATCTAATTAAGAGTGGCTCTGAGAACACACGGCTCCAAACAGAGCCATATTTGATGGTTACCGGGACCCTAAAAGATTGCTGGCTCAGAAACACTGGATGCAGTTGCTGGAGCCTTATATTTGCTCTGCTGTATGAAGGATGAAGAACGAGAAATCTGGGCTAATCACACTGTGGATGGGCATCATTTTAGAAAGTCCCTGCACTGAAAACTAGATTATCATTTTCTTATGAATACAAATGAACATTAATAAAAAAGATATACCCCCAATTTTTAAAAAAAATTGTTTTACAGAAGCCCTAAAATTCAGACGAATGTTGGTATGAAAGCCATTCATAATCAGCAACTTTACATCCAAGTTTTACAGCTATTTTACCTCTGATGGTCTTGGGCCAGCTGGTATTTAAAAATACATTTTATGTGTTAGGAACAGTTACATAGAAGACCCTGGGCTGTGTGCTCTGCCAAGGGCCTCACTCTGTCATCCAGTGGTCTGAGCCCATTAGGACAGGAAGGGAAGGGCCACTCAGAGGCATTTCAAGAAAGATTTATAGGCTCTTAAGGGACAGGCGATGACAACACATGATTAAAATTGCTAAGTGAATCCTTCAGAGGTGAAGTGATCTAGCACCTTAGAGATAAAATCAGGCCAGAGCAACTAAAACTTGAAGGAAACTGACCAAGTCTGAAAGGCAGGATAAAGTCTAATCCTGCTGCTGGTCTACTGCTCCTACTGAAGCTTGCCAAGGCCACGTCCTCCCCACAGCAGGCCCCAGCACGTGCTCCCTCTCCCCTGCTGCAGCTTGGAAAGGCAAGTTCATTATCAGGCTCTTGGGAATGTGGGTGGCCAATCATCGGTCTGAGGCGTCCCTATGAGTTAGAGAGGCAGATTCAGGTCCAGCTGTATCCAGACCGGCCTGTGTTCCTGGCACAATAGTACAACTCCCCACCCCCAGCCTCCCCACACACGGAGGAAGCACCAGTGGTGCAAAGGAGGAGATTATGATAAGAAAGCATGACTCCAAGCTGGTCTGGACGATACAGTACAACCCTGTCTCAAAAATAAAAGAACATGTTGGACAAGTAACAAGAGCTTGTTGTGAATTTCAGACCAGATTTGAATCTTCTGCACTGCACTTAGGATATAGCAGGGGTGGAAGACAGAAGGGCCGAGGGATGTGTGAGTTCCAGACACCAGAGAGAAGTGGAAACCGTGTCTACCATGGATGTGTGTAGCATTGTGGTCTGCCTATGATGTGCCACTTCAGAGCAGAGACAAGGATGCTGCACTTGGAGTTGGACTTGGTATTTATTTCCCATTCAAACTGAAGATGAAGGACGCTGGGGGTGTTTGTTAGTGGTAGAGCACTTGTTTAGAGTATATTATTCCTGAATTCTATCCCTAGTACACAACACACACACACACACACACACACACGTTCTCTCTTCCTCTCTCTCTTTCTCACATATATACACACACACACATATATACACATTCACTCACACTCTCAGGCACACACACACTCACACACACACTCTTCATGTCTACAATCACATACACTTACACACACACAGTCATACACACATACACACATTCACACACTCACACACAGTCACTCTTCTTTTGATTTTATACTGTTTACAAAAATTTCCTCTACCCTGTAATCATTCAATAATGGGTGTAATTGTGCAAGTCCAAAAGGCTCAGATCAGATAACACAAACAGCATGTAGCTTGCAGTAAATGGTTAAATGCTCATTTTATCTTTTATGAAGGCAGTGGAAATGGGAACTGGAGGAGGAGGAGGAAGAAGAGGAGGAGGAGGAGGAGGAGGAGGAGGAGGAGGAGGAGGAGGAGGAGGAGGTAAATCTAGTAAGATCTGGTGCAAATGCTGGTCCTGAGGGCATGGAGAATGAAGGCTCCCATTTGCCTTGAATAATGAGGCTATGCAAAATATCTTCACTTCCTCCAACAGGGAAGTGGGGGAGTGAGGCGGTTGGAAGAAGACATGATCCCAGAAGGTTCTGGGAGATCTCCAGTGAAAAATACCCAGAAAAAGGGATTAGAAATGAACCCCGGGGATTAGGGAGAAAGGGGGAAACTCGATGAAACTCGATGAAACACGATGTGGTGAAGGTTTGGCTAAGAAGTGGTAGCTCTGATATTCCATCCCTGAGAACTTGGGATATGATGACTAAACTCCACTCCCCTCTGAATGACTATGCCTCCTAAATCAAAGGCATACGTATGAAGTTACAACACTGGATGAAAACAGATCCCGAATTTTGAAGAAACAAAGAATATTAAAAGAATATAGTTGACTTAATTCGGGGCTTGAGATCAATTGCAATCCTGTGTTTTTTGAACTTCGACCACAATGACAGCTGGGCTGTCTAGTTTTAACTCTACAAAGGCCTTATCAACCACTTAACTTTCCTACAGCATAGAGTTTTCCGTATCACGCATTGCCCAGGAAACTCGTGATGGTGATAGGAATAAGTCACAGATTACTAAAAGCTCATGCCCGCCCTGTGGACACTGGACGTGGGGGGTAGAGGGGAGGGTGGGGATGGGGCGTGGGGGCGTGGCTAGGTTCAGGAATGATAAGAGAAAGGGGCATAGCAGAGGAGCCAAAACCATGGGACTTGATTCCCAAAAGCAACGTCTAGTGATCTTGTTTTATTGCTTTCTAAAGTATCTGAATCTGGCCAATGGCTTCCACAACGTTTTTTTCAAATATAACAGCTAATTGGTGGAGGCCTGGATTTGTTTGTTATCCGACTCTCCAGCTGTGGAGAGCCACTCTGGTTCCAGTGGATGCATCTGGTTCTTTTGACATGAGGGTGATAACTTCTCCATGCCTATTAGCGTGGCTACTCATCAAGGCCCTAAGCAGGTCTATGCAAGGTCACATTGGTTACCGGTGTCAAAAAAAAGGAAATCTCCTTATGGTTCGCCACCACTCCATGCAGAACTGCCCATGACACTCTCTCAGGCTTTCTAAGCCTTGTATCTGGGTAAAACAAATAAGTAGCACACTAAGTTTCACTCAGAACGTAGCTTCGTAGTGCATTAAGACAAAAGAAGTGAAAAGAAGAAAATTCAGTTTACTAATACAAGGAGAGCCATAAATGGCTCTTTCTGACTTGAGAGATAAGACAGAGAAGGACCTTAGTGTCAGGAATGAGAATAAAGCAATTCTGATTTAGTCGATAGCTCCAGGCCAGACCAACAGAACGCTGCTTCATTTCCAAGGATATAAGTACATTCATGAGTAAGCAACTCAGGCATGAGGAGTGGTCAGGTCCCTGTCTTACACCACTGATGTTAAAGTTTAATTTAGCCTCCTCTTCTGATTGACTTCTAATTTCCTTTATCACACACTGCTTCCTGGACAGGTCATGCAAGTGCTCCCTTTCCAGATTCACTCTCTAACTTCGCCATGGATGGAAAACATCATTCTTGTCTTGGGATCTTTCTCATATTTAACTCAGTGTTTAGTATAAAGAAGGAATTTATGATTGTAAAATCAGGTCACTTACAACACGGGATCCATAACAACTCAGGCCAAGTAATTTTACGCCATCTCTACCTATGAGCTGAAGAAGAAATCATTTGGGCTCTGTAAAATGGCATCAGATTTGGAGGAACTTCAGTTGCAAGAGGACACTCTCATAGACTCTGAGATGGCTGAATGCCACCCTTCACAGCTGCGGAAGCTAGTGGTTTAGCTAAATGTTTCCAGATGCCCCCCACATTTTACATGTGTTGCATGAAGTCAGTCTTAGGCAAAAAGGTAACCCTCCATCATTGGTTGTCCAGTAGAGAGTAAATGGAGCTAGCTGCTGGGTAGAGCACTGCCAGCCAAATATCCATTCCCTACAGTGACCTTGCTTTGATTCAGCTCAATTTCTTTCCGGAGCACATTTCTGGGTCTGTTTGGAGCCTGACCTTGACTTGTAACAAGCAAACCAGTTCCTCAGAGCAGCATAGAAATGGGTTAAAAAGGAGGAGCTGCGGGGGAGAAGTGCCTGGACCGAGGAACTGTGAGCTGCTGTACCTATATAACACCTCTTTGTTTAGCACAAGCAGTTCAAAGCAGCATGGTAGAGAGGGTAGAAAAGGGGATTGACTTTAACATACACTTCACTTACTTGACCACGAAACTATAAATTTCCTGCCCTTTCCTCCATCCTGACTTCCCCCAAAATCTATCACCAGAATTGCTGATTCTCAAAGCCAGGGAGAGGGGGAGGTGTTAGCATTCCTTCCCCCAAGGATATCCCCCTCATGAGAAGACAAGTGTTTTGTTTTTGGTGTTACTGGGATTCGAACCCAGGGCCTTGTACATGCCAGCCATGTGGTCTACCACTAAGCCACACCATAAAGTCCCAAGCACGTAAGCAATATTTCTAGTGAACAACTCCTCCCCAAGTCCAATGATAAGTATAAGACAGATGCTGCAAAGGATAGACATGGACAACATGAAGGATAAGTGCTCCAAGCAAAGTTATAGTTCAACAGAAAGGGGAATGTTAAACTTAAGTGTCCATTTTAAACTTACATTTTGTTCTCATGAAGAACATTCAGTAGCCTCCTTGCACCCATCCCTAGGCATCCATGAAAGGTCTACAACGGGGCAGGCTGTACCCCAGCTTCTGCATGCAAAGTTCCTACAAATACACGTTAAAGAAAAACAGATGCCCACTCTGTAGGTAAAGTAAAAAATGGACACTTTTTCTGAATGATGTAACTCCATTGGATTTTTTTATAGTTACTACATTTAGTCTGCATAATACTTTTAATATTGATATATTTTAAGAAATCCTCATTAACAGTGCTGTCAGGTCAGGCCAAGAGAAAGTTGGAAGATTTCGCACTGCAAGAGATTGAAGGAAAGTGATTCCATGACTTTTTAAAGTAGCATGCTGCATTCTGGTTCCTGTGCTCCAGCAGTCTGCCAAGAATCCTACCGGATGGCCGTATCGGCGATGTCTAGTCTGATACAATGAGTTACTTATTCATCATATGAATCATTAATGACGTAGACACTGATTATTGTTTTTTAGATGACTTCCGACAAATCAATCAACCCTGAGTCAGATACTTATAGGCCCTGGGACACAGTAGTAAGATCACCTACAAGTCCCGTGAGGCATGCAGGGTCTATTTTACTGCCAGCATACTTTCACCAAACTGTGTGCAAATTTTAGTGGTTAAAAAGCTACAATTCACATCCCACAAAGATTTCAGCTACAAGACTATTATTGGTTTCTGATGCATCCCAGTGGATTCTACTGACCTGAGATAGGTTCAGTGAGTGGTCCTCCTTCTCATGATGGAGGAACACCTCATACAGGGATGTAAGAAATGACAATGATGCTCCAGAGATGATCCCAGTGCATGGTAGGATCATGGGTACTGTTGATCACAGTCACAGCTGCGCTTAATCTTAACTAATGTGGGGAATCTGTCATCTTGAACCCTTGGCATCTTTACTGAAAAGGAGTTCTCTGGCCAGAGTTGAGTTACTCAACTCAATAGTATAAGAGGCTCAGAAAATGCCAGCAGAAGAGTAACAATCAAGATGCCTGGTATGAGGTTGGAGAGACAGCTCAGTGGTTAAGAGTACTGACAGCTCTTCCAGATCCTGAGTTCAATTCCTAGCAACCACATCTGTAATGGGGTCTGATGCCTTCTTCTGGTGCATCTGATGTTACTATATATATATATTAAAAAAAAGAAAAGAAGAGAAAAGAAAAGAAAAAGAAAAGAAAAGATACCCAGTGTGACTTTGCAACAGTAAGGGGCATGCGTCTGTTCCTTAGGCTCCCCTTTAGCCTCATACTCTTATAGCATCTCCATTCTAAGGTCATTTCATCAAATATTTTGGGTGGGAGAAACCCTAAACAAGAAGCTGGAGGAAATAACTCACAGGGGCAGGGGGCAGATATGTGGTTTTTGTTGTTGTTGTTTTTTTTATGGTGCCCCCCAAACTGTAGTATTTGAGCTGAACACACACATACATATTATGCCAACAGAAAGAGCATGGGTTTCTGATATCCTCAAGTAAACAAACTCTATATATACCAGACCTATCCTTCTCTGACATTTGAAGTTTTTGTACATTAGAACTGCCTAATCTAATCTTGCCAATCATGGTCAGCCGTCTTATTTCCTAGTCTTCCATCTGCAGAAGATAGAAAGAGGCAACACATCTGTCTACAATTCTCTGACCCTTCTGTTCTGTTTAAGTAGCAACCACATTGTCAGACAGGAGCATATGACAGAAAGTGCTGCCCCCAAGAGGACAGCACTGTGGTTTGTTATACCTGGCTCCCGAGTTCCTGCTCTTTCCTAAGGGACCACATACACTTCTGTGTCCCTGCCAAAACCCTTTGGTATCAAAGTACAAAGACTGACCAGTACTGTTCGCCACTGAATTCAACAACAGGCTATTTCAGAGCAGGGCCTGACTTTTCTAAAGCAGGAAATTATCTCATTCTTCCAGGAAACATTTGACCTCCTCTTATATGTCTGTTTTTTTCCTAAGGTCAGCACAGCACATAAAGATCCCCGTCTTCAGGGAGCTGATCTTTGTGAAAGAAGATTTCCCAGATAGTGAACGAACTTAGTTTGAGTTAACAAGTAGCTCTGAGGAGATGGTCTCCGCATCACTGATAGTCACCAAAGTTGAAGACAAACAAAATTAGTTTCTATGAAACCAGAATGTGGCTTTGAAAGTAAATGAAACCAGATGAGCCACAGACACTGAAAAGTACTTGCACTTAGCCATATAGATCCATGGCACCACACCTGCAATTCTGGACTTCCTTCTCCAAAACAGCAAGGAGGCACAGTAGGCCAACAGTTCCCAAGGAGCATATAGCTAAGGTTAACCAAGGGACCCCAAGTTAAGTGTCACTCTCTTCTCTTACTGTCTGCATTATATCACAAAGCAAACAATATCTATAGGAGACCAGATGGGAAAATAGTTATTTAATTTTAGGAAAATCAATTGAGTAATCACAACTATCTCATGTATCAATATGTCATTTTTTCTGTCTTTGTAGACATAGCCAAGTATCACTCTAAGAAGAAAATGATAAATTCATTAACAGAGAACATAATCCTTTCAAAGAGGGAGGATGAGAAGGAAGAGGAGGAGGAGGGGGAGGAGGAGGAGAAGAAGGAGGAGGAAGGGCAGGAGGAAGAGGAAGAATCGGAGGAGGGGGAAGAAGAGCAGGAAGAAGACAGCAAGGATGAAGACAGAGGAGCTGGAGACAGATCTGCAATAAGAACTCTCACTCCTTTTGTAGAGAATCTGGGTTCAGGTCTCAGTACCTACTTCAGGTGCTTTCAACCACTTGTGACTCTAGCTCTTGGGGGTTCCGCCATCTTTTGGCCTCCACATGCACCCAGTTACACATGGTAGATATAAACCTACATGGATATATATGCATGTGCATAAATAATAAACTTTTTTTTAAAAGAAAATTTCTACTCTATGTCAAACAAAACCACAAAATGACTGACTCTTACAAACATGTTTGTATCTGAGTGTGACTTAGTCATTTGGGTCCTGTAGGCTTTGGGCATGTTGGCCCTTGTCTTCCTTCTTTCATAAAAAAATTGTTAAAATGATGTATCTTAGTTATGTTATGAAGACAAATGTCATTCAGATCCAATACTATATATTTCTTCATATATTTATATTTTTCTTATACTTTGAAGAAGTTAACTAAAATATTTGCATAAGTTACTACAGGTAGCCGTGGGAACTGTGCCTAATGGATAAACCAACATTGGACCACAAACCTTTGTTGTTGTTGTTGTTGTTGTTGTTGTTTTAACTGAGTGAGCCTTCTAGATAGACACAAATTAAGCAAAATAATTGATAGGACGTTTCCTGATAATGATGAAGACTTCCAGGGGGCAACTCATTGTCTCATGAACTCTGATGAGGTCAGACACAGGCTTGGGTCCACTGAAAGATGGTCTTTCTGACACCTTTGAACTTTTCCAGAAGTGCTCAGCACATCATATGTGTACAACTCCTGTGAAGCATTATTATGTTGTGGGTTGAAGCTGTGAAGAGCTATCCCTGTAGTTCTCAACCTGTGGGTCGTGGTCCCTCTGGGGATTGAATGGACCCTTTCACAGGGACACCAAAGACCATCCAAAACCACAGATATTTCCATTGTGATTCATAGCAGTAGCAAAATCGCAGTCATGGAAAAGCAACAAAAATACATTTATGGTTGGGGGTCACTACAACATGAAGAACTGTGTTAAAAGACCACAGAATGAGGAAGGTTGAGAACCATTGCTCTAAGTCATTGGTGAAGTTCAGTTTCTTTTCTTCTTTCATTTTTTTCATAAACCACACACACACACACACACACACACACACACACACACACACACACACACACACACTGTGATTACCCAATGCTCAGAAAAATTCTCATACATTCCTATTACTTTATGGAATTTTGATCTGGGATTGAGCAGTGTTCTTCGCTTTACAAACAGCCTCAATTGTGGTGAGAGTTCAAACAGTATGGGAAGGAAGAGTCTAGTGCCTAGGCCAAACGAGCATGGGCCCTCCCTTTGCCTTTTAAACTACAGCATCCAAGTACCATCAACCACTACAACATCTGAGTGGGGTGTTTAAACCTTGAGAAAAAGAAGCTAGAAGGGACAAACAGAACTTTTCCAGGCCAATGAAAAGCATCTCAAAGGAACACAAACTCATTAGTTTGCAGCAGGCTAACCAGAAGAAGCAGGTCTGGCTAGGATAGGTGCTTTTTTGACCCCATTTTTACATTCTGTGTGTATTATTGGGAACTAAGCACTGTCATCCACTTCATATACTTTCAGAACAATAGTTGTTATTCTGGATTGAAAGTACTTAAAACTATACTACAAGGTTTTTTTTTTTAACTACATAAAATTTTAAAATGGCCTTACTATATATTCATAAAAATATCTAATAAACATAAACTATATTAATATTTCAACATATTTCACAGTCAAGTAGCCAAAAAACCCATCAGACTAGGAAAGGAAGAAACAGCTCACCTTTATAGTTAAAGCTCACGTTTCTAATGTCTTCACCACGGCTTCTAATGTCAGTCCTCACCTATAGTAGAAACACAAAAAATAAATTGTTTACAGAGAAAACTACTTCTCAGAATTACATATATATCTGTGTGTGTGCATGCATGTGTACATGTATGGTGTATGTATGTACATGCCTGTGTGTGCACACATGTATGGTGTGCATATGTGTGTGCATGCATGTACTCATGTATGGTGTATGTATGTGCATGTTTGTGTGTGTGCATACATGTATGGTGTGTATATGTGTATGCATGCCTGTGCTCGTGTATGGTGTATGTATGTGCATGTCTGTATGTGTACAGTGTGTGTATGTGTGTTATATGTGCACAGGGATACAGGTCAGAGGAGGGCACTGGATGTCCTGTTCTATCAACCTCCATTTTATTGTTTTGAGAGAGGAATCCAGTGACCTTGACTGATCCTCCTAGGCTAGAGGCACACATGGCTTTTCACATGGATTGGGGTCTTCTTGCCTGTATAAGTGCTCTTACATGCTGAGCCACCTCCTCAGCCCCTAAAATGTTCTCTTAATGGAACATTGATGAAATGGATGGGAAACCTGAAGCAGCAATGTAAAGATTAGCTGACAAAGGGCCAAAATTTCCCAAGAAAATGTCACAACTATTCTAAAATAATCATAGAAATAATTAAAAGTCCACAAATCTTATAAGATGCTGTATTGACAGGATACAAATGCCTAGTTAGCTTTGATTTTTTTTTCTTGTCTTTGAAAATTCAAGACATGAACTTTCAATAGTTCTGATAGCAAAGAATTCCAACCATTTCCCACAAACCAGGAAGTGTTTCTCCTAATAGAGGAAAGATGAACCCAGAGCCTTAAAGTAGAGCAGGAGTAAAAAACATCAGCTAGTCCCAGAGGCTGCATTCCCTTTAAGATTTCCCTTTCAAGGCCATGGCCAATGTCCCTTGAGTTCCTCTCCATGTCTGTACCTACAAATCCTTCCCAGCTTCCATCTCTGTGAGGCAGTTGGAAGGTGGAAGCTTCCAGAGGTGAGATGGAAGATTTTGAATTTGTGTTCTGTTTTTGTTTTTGTTCTCTCGTCGCCGTGTTTGAAAAGGAAGAACTGTGGACATTTCAGTGTTTGAAGATCCAATATATGTGCTGTCCAAGTTAGGCCACCATTGTCACTTTTCAAAGGAAAATCAAAAGCACGTAGAAACTTATCAATTATGTATTTTTATAAATAAAATTATTTTTATCTAACGTGCATAGTGTTTTGTTTACACAGATTTATGTGCACCATGTGTACAGTGCCCAAAGAAGCCAGAAGAGGGCGTCCTAGCTCCTCTGTATATGGAGTTACAGAGGTTTGTGAGCCATCAAGTGCCTGTAGGGAAGTGAACCTGGCTCTTCTGGAAGATCAGCCAGTGCTCTTAACCAGCGAACCATGTCTCCAGTCCCCCAACTCCACTCTTAACGAACATGATAGAAATTATCCTAGGTAACTGAAGGAAATATCGAAATAATGTAAGAGTAAAAATGTAACATCACAGAAAGCAGGGTGTGGGAGCAAAAGATAACACAAAAGTCCAAAAACGATGCAAACTTGTAAGACCTTTGGAAAAAGAAGATGCAATTCTATCTCATGCCATTAAAAAATGAGGAATGGCTAGGTTAATTTTATTTCATATGTGGGAAGTCAAAACAATGCCATTTTGTCTGTGAGTCAAGTAACTGGTGGTGTTTTATTTATTTATTTTTTAAAAATTGGACAAAGCAAAGAAATGAACTAAATATTTAATTTCACTTAAGTTAGAAAAGTACCGTGTGTGTGTGTGTGTGTGTGTGTGTGTGTGTGTGACACATGTAGTTAGAATTAAAAGCTGCTTCTTTGCAAATTGTGAAACCACATAGACTTGTTTTTGGAAAATGTAGACTTAAAACCAAAAACACAAAAATACAATTATTCAAGGAATGCATCACAGGCGTGCAAAACGTTTAAACATGCAGAGCATTGAAAACTATCTCCGGGAATCAGTGTGAAGACCTTATGGAGAACAGTTTTCTAAGGTGAATTTAATGATCAGAACTGAATCCAAAATATTAATGCTGAAAAACAGGTGAATGTGGTTTATTTTAAAGATTTCCAAACAGTAGATTAAAGGGAGGCTGTCTAATCTACTCCAAGAACATACAGAAACCTCTTCGCCGGATCTAGTACAACGAAAGTAAGAAGCTTTCTCCATTTAAATAAGACATGAGAGTCCCGACCACAACATCCAGAAGTCCAGTTTCTGAGGATGCCACATCCTTATAGAGATTATTCTAGAAACATTTAAACACGGAGACACTGTGTACTATGAATAGGCAACAAGAGCTCAGATGTATCACATTGTTCTGCATCAGTATCCCCCACTGCCTTTTAAAGCCTTACGAAAGACTTTAAATATAGATAAAGAAAGAATAGATGGCCACTGTACAACAGTGAAAGGGTATGAGCAGATGGCTGACCATCATGTACAGGTGACAAGGCTGATTATTTGCCACAATAGGGTTTGTTTAATTAATGGAACCCAGCACCTCATACACAGATGTGACTAGTGCTCTACCACTGATCTAGCCTCAATCCTGAGAGGAATATCTCCTGCCCCACCCCTCCACAGAGGCAGTGTGTTATGAGAAAATGTCTTCTGTAGCCCAGGTTGGTTTTGAACTCTCTATGTCACTGGGAATGACTTTGATCTGACCTTCTTGCCTCTGCCTCTCAAGTGCTGGGAGTATGGGGTTTGTCACTGTGCCTGGCTTCCAAGAGAAATACCTTATTAGATAGTAGAAAAGTGTAGACATTTCACAAAGCAATCTGAAACACAACACGCCAAAAAAAAAAAAAAATGGGTTTTGTCCAATGACAGCAATGTCTAGTCACAAGTGACTGAGAATGATCCCTAAAGAGACCAAGTCAGAAAAAATTAACCTCATAAAAGACATATGGATGGCAGTAACAGAGCTCTTTTGGTTCAAGACAAGTTTCTTCATGAGAAACAGAGAAAAGTATAGATGCATTTGTTTTTCAAAAGAACAGCAACACTGTACAGACAGGAAATTCAATATGAGGTAAACTAGCACACTGGTATTTTTGGCCTGCTAGGAATACAAGGCATGTGGGGGAGGGGACATTTACAAGCAGCCATGATTATTTATAGGTGGCACCTGGGAACCTCATTGGCTGCTCTATAAATTCAATGTGGGATTTAAAAAAAAATCAAGAATATTTGATTATCTGGCCTTAAGTGCAAAACCCACTAATGGAGTGTGTCAGGACATTAAATACAAACAGGATTTGGTGTAAGAAAACAAAAACAAACCTTCATTACACTTCAGAAGGAAGGTTAGAGAAATGTTATAAAATAGCCATCAATGTAATATTAAAAAATGAATGAAAATGCTGATCACCCTTCACTGAGTCACAGCAAAACGGTCTCGTTTTATTGCTTTTGGCCAAAGCACAATGCTAAGCTTAGAGTCTGGAAGGCAAGCAAGGTGATGTTTAAAGTAAGTCACAAAGGCAAAAGCAGGTAATGTGAGTTCATGTATAAAAATAAATAAAATGTCAGGGTTGGTTTCATAAAGAGGAACTGTGTGGCCAATATAGCACCATGTCCTTTTAACTTCAGAGTCTAAAATAAGCTAGCACACCTTTAATTTTCGGCGACATTCAGACATGAGATGAAATGCTATGTGGCAAGAACCACAGGATTGAATCTAGAGAGTCCACAATGGATGCTAACAAAATTGCGCAGGGTTAGGAACCAACTTTGCTTTTTATATATAGGACAAAGTGAAAGGGCTGTTTTGTGACTTGCTAGAGACAGCTCTCAGTGAATGCCTGGCCTTAAAAGAAGACCAACTCTACTTAGGATAATTCTTGTACAAAGTCCTAGAGCATGGCATTTGCCAGACGAGGTCATGTGTTTGACATATAGCAGCCCACATGTGCACTTGTGACTTCCTTGAGTAGAACAAAGTGAAGCAATGCATGAAGAAATGAAGCAAGTGTGGGCGCTCATATGACCTATCAGAAACGACAAGGCTTCGCAAGAGTGTGTAACAGTGATAATGTCAATTAGTCAGCCAGCCAGCCAGCCAACCATAAAAATCTCTCCATAGCCCTTGAAGTATTTTTTCTTTTTTTTTAATTAGGTATTTTCTTCATTTACATTTCCAATGCTACCTCAGAAGTCCCCCAAACCCTCCCCCCTCCTACTTCTTGGTTCTGGTGTTCCCCTGTACTGGGGCATATAAAGTTTGTAAGACCAAGGGGCCTCTCTTCCCAATGATGGCCGACTAGGCCATCTTTTGATACATATGCAGCTAGAGACACGAGCTCCGGGGGGTACTGGTTAGTTCATATTGTTGTTCCACCTATAGGGTTGCAGACACCTTTAGCTCCTTGGGTGCTTTCTCTAGCTCCTCCACTGGGGGCCCTGTGATCCATCCAATAGCTGACTGTGAGCATCCACTTCTGTGTTTGCTAGGCCCCAGCATAGCTTTGCAAGAGACAGATTTTCCTTTCAGCAAAATCTTGCTAGTGTGTGCAATGGTGTCAGCATTTGGAGGCTGATTATGGGATGGATCCCCAGGTATGGCAGTCTCTAGATGGTCCATCCTTTCGTCTCAGCTCCAATCTTTGTCTCTCTAACTCCTTCCATGGATGTTTTGTTCCCAATTCTAAGAAGGGGCAAAGTGTCCACACTTTCGTCTTCATTCTTCTTGAGTTTCATGTGTTTTGCAAATTGTATCTTGTAGAGGAGAAAGTGGGGAAAAGCCTCGAAGATATGGGTACAGGGGAAAAATTCCAGAATAGAACAGCAATGGCTTGTGCTGTAAGATCGAGAATCAACAAATGGGACCTCATAAAATTGCAAAGCTTCTGTAAGGCAAAAGACACCGTCAATAAGACAAAAAGGCCACCAACAGATTGGGAAAGGATCTTTACCTATCCTAAATCAGATAGGGGACTAATATCCAATATATATAAAGAACTCAAGAAGGTGGACTTCAGAAAATCTAATAACCCCATTAAAAAATGGGGCTCAGAGCTAAACAAAGAATTCTCACCTGAGGAATACCGAATGGCTGAGAAGCACCTGAAAAAAATGTTCAGCATCCTTAATGATCAGGGAAATGCAAATCAAAACAACCCTGAGATTCCACCTCACACCAGCCAGAATGGCTAAGATAAAAAACTCAGGTGACAGCAGATGCTGGCGAGGATGTGGAGAAAGGGGAACACTCCTCCATTGTTGGTGGGATTGCAAGCTTGTACAACCACTCTGGAAATCAGTCTGGCGGTTCCTCAGAAAACTGGACATAGCACTACTGGAGGATCCTGCAATACCTCTCCTGGGCATATATCCAGAAGATGTTCCAACTGGTAAGAAGGACACATGCTCCACTATGTTCATAGCAGCCTTATTTGTAATAGCCAGATGCTGGAAAGAACCTAGATGCCCCTCAACAGAGGAATGGATACAGAAAATGTGGTACATGTATACAATGGAGTACTATTCAGCTATTAAAAAGAATGAATTTATGAAATTCCTAGGCAAATGGATGGACCTGGAGGGCATCATCCTGAGTGAGGTAACCCAATCACAAAAGAACTCACACAATATGTACTCACTGATAAGTGGATATTAGCCCAGAAACTTAGAATGCCCAAGATACAAGATACAATTTGTAGAAAGTATTTTTAAACCAACACTTTGGTTCATCAAGTAGACAAAGACAGTATTTTTGAGGGGATGCAAAATTTGACCACATAAAACTTCAAAGACTCTCTGTTTGGATTAGAGTCTTGCCCCAGCCTGCTATGTTGGGGCACCATTCCACAAATGTCTCATCTCTTTCTGAAGATCTGGGAACACCCCTAAAATATATTGGGGCTTTAGGTCTATGGCAACATACAAACACTGTGTTTGTTTAATTGTTATTTTTATTGAAAGTAAATTTTATTTCATATAATAGATTCTAATCATGGTTTTCTCTCCCTCATTTCATCCCAGGCCCTCCCTACCTCCTACCCATCTAATGCCACACCTTCTTTCTCTCTCTTTAGAAAACAAACAGGCAAACAAACAAACAAATCAGAATCAGAAGTAAGGAAAAGCAGAGGAAGCACACTCACACATACATAGATACATACAGATACACACAGTCACACACACATACATAGATACACATAGATACACACACTCACACACACATACATTGATACCACAGACACAGACAGATACACACTCACACACATACATAGATACACACAGACACACACAGTCACACACACATACATAGATACACACAGATACACACACTCACACACACATACATTGATACACACAGACACAGACAGATACACACTCACACACACACATACATACATACACACAGACACACACACACACACACATAGATACACACAGACACACTCACACACACCTATATAGATACACACAGACATACACACACACACACAGACATGATAAAACACAAAATCAAAAACTACAATGCACAAGTGAAAGATTGGTAAAGTAAAAAAAAAAACCCAAACAAAGCAATATGAGATCAAAACAAAACAAAACCCATCTCAAAAATACTGTTGAATTAATTTTGTGTTGGGCATCTACAGTTGAGCCTTAGTGTGGTTTGTGTGCCCTGCGAGACTCCACTGGAGAAAACTAATCTTTGTCTTCCCAAGTGGATGTCACTTGGAGATAGCCTCTTGGCTAGGCATAGGGACTTGTGTCTATTTCCGCCTCTCAGTGCTTAGGACCCCATCTGCCTTGGCCACGTGCAGGCCCTGTGCATGTGGCCACAGTCTCTGAGTTCATACGTGCCGTGTGTCAGTCCTGTTGTGTCTGGAAGACACTGTTTCCTTACTGTCATCCATCCCCTCTGGCTCTGACAATCTATCTTCCTCCACTTCCGCATAACTCCTTGCGCCCTGAGGAGAGGGATTTGATGAAGACATCTCATTTAGGACTGAGTCTTCCAAGTTCTCTCACTCTATACATAGCAACACTTTTTTGCTTCTTTATGTCCTTTGAAAAACTTCATTTCATTTGTAGGCCGTAAAACATTGAACTAGTAGGTGGGATGATATTATCTGTTGTTACAGATGCCTAACATCCAGCTACCCACTTTATAGACCTTAAATAAACCAGCATTTTCTTGCCCTAGTCTTAATCCATGTGTAATAAAGTTTTTACATGCGATATGCCATCATTTACGATTGATCCTTCTAATTATAGTGATTGGTTAGTTCATGGATAGTCACATTGCCCAAGTCAGACCAGTTAAAGCCAATGAAGCCTCACCTGGAAAACAGACATTCCCCTGCTTCCCACAGATGTGAACAGACAGAATTTAGACTCCAGACTTTTTTATAGTCACGCTGAATCATGACATCGCTGTCCCTGATGATCCACACAATCATGTTTGGTAGCATGTCTGGTAGCAATGTCACAGCGATGATGGGTGTGCCCTGGCTACAGTTGGCAGATTGCATTCCGATGACATGGCTTATTATATATTCTTGGGATCTTTTTATATACTTTATATACTTTTGGGTCTTTACCTTGTTTTCAGGGCTTCTTCAATGTAATGTATCACACGTGTCTCTGTGTTCACAACCAGGACCTCCCATACTGCACTTGCCTGGATGTCCTTGTTCAATATGCTGGCTGAATTGTTCAACATGCACATGCTGAACACTGACCCTTTCTGGAAAGATTGTACTGGTTTATATTCCATGCAGACTATGTGCAAGTTCTAACACTTCAAATAGTATAGCCAACATGCGATACCACAATGTTTCATTTCCATCTGTCTAGAGGAGCATAAAATGCTGTCTTTGTGGCTTAAGTTTGCATTTTCCCCAATAATTAATGTTAAATATAGCATATACAAGGCTCTAAGTGCAAACCTTACATACATACACACACACACACACACACACACACACACACACACACACACCCCATCACCACCACCACCATTATCACCACCACCTAAAAGTCATCCTGCTTTTCCTATAAAGGTAATGACTAAAATAAATAAACAACAACTTACAAAAATAAGTAGAATTCAAAGAATATTCTCTTTTCCTGTCTCTTCTTTTGTTGTAAATGTTGACTGATATTTTTAGTATTTTTTTTCCATAGATGCCCATGTCACTGGGACAGAAGCAAGGATGCCCAGCAGCAGCTATAGAATTCACAGCAGCAGCTATAGAATTCACAGTAGACAAGAACAAAGTATGATAGGGAGTTCAAATGATCATACTTTTTGGGATAAGAACATTTGACAAGTGCTTGAAGTTTTTCATCTATAGAGTTGATGAACCATGTCATAATGTGTTGTTAATTCTCTTTGCGTGTGCTTAGGCTCTGTCATGCAGACACACACATTTGTGCTCACACAGAGCTCTATACTCCTCCTTCAGTCTCAGTGTTTAATTTCATGTCTCTGGTGGGCTGGCTTTTCTTTTGACAAAAACCTGGTGAGTTTCAATCACTTTCAAACTGACTCACAAACTAACCAGCCATCTAGAAGCTGGAAGTGAGTCTTTAGAAAATGCAGAAACCTTTTAAGAGCTCATATTTCTTGGTCTCCTAACTGGGATATATATTAACGTCACCCATAATTTAATCCAGTTATGAAGTGAATGCCTTATCTGTGCCAGGCATTGTGCCAGCCCAGGGGATTACCCACTGAGAGGAGCCTGGTATCTCTGAAGAGTCCACCATCCAGTACAGTGGATGTGTTCTTAGAAAACCTACATATATCAAGCAGTTTTTAATAAACTGGATTGTTTTCTGTGGCATTTTTGACAGATATATTAGGAACAATTTGTCAAAGTGAAGGTTCTAGCCACTCAGTTTAGATATTAAGTGTCAGATCGGCATGCCTCGCCAGACTCTGCATGCAATACATAAATTATATTTATGAAATGAGTTGAACTTTTAAGGCAAGCTCGGCCTCTAGTTTATGTCAATTCTTGGCTCATTCAAGAGCACCAGGTGGAACTGATGGAGGTTCTATAAATGGCATTAAGTTGAGAATATAGAGGTGCTTCCCAAATCTGGGTTAGAGTTCATGGTATGTTGGCTGTGGGCTTGTATAAAAGGAAAGGAAAAGCAGACAGTTACAGTAGTCACAGATTCGGATGCTGCCATTTTTTATTTATTTTGCAAAATGGACTAATGGTAAGAAAACTGACTTAACATGGGTTTATTTCTTTAAGTGCAGAAATGAGGGCTGGGGTTTCCAGTAGGGGACTCTTCCTCAAATTCCCTGCAGGGTTCTCTCATTTCCACAAAGAAGGAGAGCTCTAAGCAAAATTAATTTGTGTGTGTGTGTGTGTGTGTGTGTGTGTGTGTGTGTGTGTGTGTTGGTCTGTCTCTGTTTGTGCAAGAATGCATGTTCACATCCATTTATGTGTGTCGAGACGCCCAGATGTTCAAGACAGGTTCTCTGGTTGGTCCTACTATGGGTGGCAGGCAAGCTGGTCTGGGGATTTCCAGGGATTCTCCTGTCTTTGTATCCCATGGAAGACTCCTAAAACACCCCAAAATCCCCAACATTTGAGCACTGATACTTTGTCAAGGTAGAGACTAAGGATACAGTCAGGATTAAGCCTTATGTAGTTTGTACTTCTAAGGGAACTTCCAACCAGTGGGACGTCAGAGTGGATTTAGCCAGAGGCAAAGCCCAAGGCAACTGAAGCCATGTATACTTCTGAATACATAGACTAGTACAACCATATTATTAAAATCAGGGTCTTGGTAACATGGCAGTGGAGGAGAAGGGTGGGTAAGAAAAGACTGTCAAGAGATCGAAGTCTGACTTCAATAAGAAAAGGAGAGGTGGCTTTGGAGGGGAGAATTTTGCAGAGTCTATACATAATACCATGGGAGTGGGAGGAGCCACAGGACTTGATAGCCATTTTCTTAGCAGACACATGTCTGAAGAACCATCTTTCCTGAGTTAGAGTTCACGAGATCAATGATGTGAAGCAAGTTAGCCTCTGTGGCCAAGTGGCGAAAAGGAGTGTGTGTGTGTGTGTGTGTGTGTGTGTTTGTGTGTATTTGTGTGTGTGTGTGTGTGTGTATGTTGGTCTGTCTCTGTTTGTGTGAGAATGCATGTTCACATCCACCTATGTGTGTCGAGACACCCAGATGTTTAAGACAGGTTCTCTGGTTGGTCCTACTATGGGTGGCAGGCAAGCTGTGTTACAGAACACAGTAAATTTTCTTTCATATGAGTAAGATTCAGCTGGGCATGATGTTAAAAATTACTCAGGACCACTGATGTGGCTCAGTTAGTCAAATGCCTGCTATGTAAGCAGAGGACCCGGTTTCAGATTCCCAGAACCCACAAAGAAGCTAGAGGGGAGATGTACATGTAACCACAGCATTGGAGAACAAGGCTGAGAGACTGCAGGATCCCAGAAGCTCATTTTCTGGCCAGCCTAGCCAAATTGATGAGATGCAGGGTCATGGAGAGACCTTGCCTCAAAGAGTGTGGTGGAGAACAGTTGAGGGAGACAACCAGTGTTGACCTCTGGACTCCATGTGTATAAGTACAAGCATGTGCACACACACATGCATGCATATATATATGCACACACACACACATACACGTATATACATATATACACATACACACATATGCACACCACATATAAGAACAGTGTTTGTACAGGAACACAAATAGTTCAATTGTTTCATAAATAAAATATACACAGCAAAGAGATTGCCTGTGATGGTTCTTTAATGAAATCATGTTCAGGGGAATGGCTGCAGCTACCTGAGTCTCCATCCAGCTGTGTATTTAATGGCAAGGAGCTGGGTTGATTTGAAGCAGACTCCTGTACAAATACTGCTCACATTCAGGCAATGCATGGGAAACTCTACTCCACCACCCACCAATGCTTTAGAAAGGAAGGTAGTTTCCTTCTCCTGGAGGTCTCTTCCCCCTCTCCACATCAAAGAAAAGAGGCTTTGACATATCAGCCATGAAAAAGTGAATTACCAGATACATCATGGAGTATTTACTTAATATCAGTCTCGAGATTTCAGCGAGCGGTTGGGAGAAAAAGGAACCATGAATGGCGAGGAAGGACTGACATCCAGTTGTACATCTCACAGTGACTGCTCAGTCACTATTCATCCCCATGGCCTTCAGCAGCATGGCCACCAAGACTTCCTGAAAATCTCCAGTTTTGTGAATGTGGCTTTTCCACTTCCCAAAAGAAAGGAGATATTAAATTTGAATAATTTCACTCCCAGGGAGGGAGAGAAAGAGACTAAGGAGGAACTTACTGCAAGAAAATCCTGCCTTTTTAACCTGCCCCAGAGCCAGGCATCTTTAACTCTACTGAACTCTTTATCTGACACGTAGGCGCACAGTGGGTTTGCTGATCTAGCAAGGCTCTACATTTAATATGATTATCATTTCAAAAATACTTCAGGGAGCCCTGACTTCACAGATCATTCTTCTTCTAAAATGCTGTTAATTTATTTCACAGGAAACTGGTGGAATTGTCTCTTATCTGTGTAGTAAGTTTAGGTGGGCTATGTTAACTGTAGTAGATTTAAGAGAGACAGAGAGAGAGAGAGAGAGACAGACAGACAGACAGAGACAGACACACAGAGAGAGAGACAGACAGACAGACAGAGAGAGACAGAGAGAGAGGAAGAGAGAAAACTTGCCTGAATGTGTGCATGTTGTATGTGCACATGTGTGTGGAGGTCAGAGGACAGCCTTGGGGTGTTTTTCCTCAGGTACCACCCACCTTGATTTTTGAAACCATCTCTCAGGGAGTTGGCCTAGAGTGTGCCAAGTAGACCAGGCTGGCCCGCCTGTGAACCACAGGGATCCATCTTTCTCTGCTTCCTCACTACTGGAGTTACATACATGGCACCAGACCTAGATTGTTTCCTTTGCCCCGGTATACAGTCACCCTTGTAAAACACTGTGGGTTCCTCTGGGGAAGGACTGGGGAAGGAAAGGCTAACAGTAAAATTCTTACATAGTTTATAAAGGTCCTTCCCTCAAGATGGCCTGGCTGCCCCTTCATTCAAGGGGTTCTGGGTAAGTGGCTTAAGCCTGGAAATTGGTTCCCTTTTGCTATGACCTGATGTAGCCTTTCCTTC
Organism: Mus musculus; assembly: GCF_000001635.26. NCBI lineage: Eukaryota > Metazoa > Chordata > Mammalia > Rodentia > Muridae > Mus > Mus musculus. The sequence continues at coordinate 3,790,578 of NC_000076.6, read as the reverse complement.
ATTTGTTTGAAATTGTTTTCTGCTTCTACAGATCAAACAAAAGCAGTAGGCTTCTTACCTGTTTCACGTTTGGAAACACCAGGACTGATTAGCCAGTAACAAAGGTCCGTACAAGTCCTGCCACCATAAAAATTATTTTGCTGGTGCTGACCATTATGAGTCAAGACATCACGGACACTGCTTTACTTATGAAGCCTATTTACAGTGCTTACATTTAGCTTGCCTGTGGGATTCAGTGGTGGCTCCTGCTACTTCAGGGTCCAGTTAAACCCTTCACATTTAATTCATTTGACTAAGCAGCATCTCCAACCCTTGGGTCTTACAGGATTAGTGAAGGGCATGTTTTCTGGGTCTTCCTATTGTAGATGATTAGATTTTACACAGCGTGCCCACTCTAGCATCGGGATCTGAGTGCCAATTGTGGGAATTTTGTGGCTAAGTTAAAATATACTGAAGTGAATGCCTTTTGTGTTTTAAGGAGAGTACAATGTGAGTTTAAGCCTTCCCAAAAGATATGGGCTTTCCAGAGGAAATGAAGCAAGAAAATAGTGTCCTCCATCCATTAAAAGAATGGTATTCGGTGGTGTTTACACATGAGGCTCCCACACTTAAAACCTAAGTCTAAATATATTGTTTAAGCCACAAGTAAAGTAGTAATGTTCTGAAGCCAAACCACGGTGACATTTCAGGAATGTACCCAGACGGTAGGAGTCGGTTTCCTGCTATAAGTTTTTCATCGCTGCTTCTGTTTCAGCCATTAATTAACTAATTCTTGTTGAAAGAATTTTTGGAACATAAAATAATTTCAGAAATTAAGTTTCAATCCAATTAAATTAGACATCCATGTAAGAGGCAGAAACTTAAGCCATCGAGTCCTTTCTAAGCTACCTGCTTAGCAGGAATCCCCCTCCATTCCATACATATTCTTGATGGTTCTTCTGAGTACTTTCATTTGTCCTGATTTCAGGAATCTGAACTAGCGGGGATGACTCTCAGCCAGAGAGAGAAAGAGAGACAAGAAAGGTTCAAGCAAGGGCCAGAGGAAACAAGAAGGAAGAGTGCTATCTGCTAAGAGGAATGTTCCAGAATCTTTGAGGTGGAAGGAGGTGTGAATCAGAAGAGCTTGTTGGGGGGGGGGGGTGGTACTTGACAAGTAGAATACAGTCAAACAACAACAATGACTATAAAAAGCATAGGCAGGCAAAAAAAAAAAAAAAAAAAAAAAAGCCTGTGCTCTTAGAGCTAGGAGTGTGGGGGCAATGAAAGGACATTGCGTGTGTAAATTAACAGATGAGATAAGTGCTTTCAATGTTGGACAAAAACGTGTCTCAGCAATTCATGATCATTCTCAAGAAGTTGTATCTTCCCAAGAACTAGAATGAAACCCAGAGACACTCACAGCCCTCTCCTTGGGGGGAAGAAAGGAGCACGAGGCAGTTGTTAGACAGATCTCTGATGAGTGACCCTGAGAACTAACAGCACTTACAAGGACAACGTCTCCTCCAGTAGGCTGCAAAATTTAAGCTAAAAAGAAAAGATCTTCATAAAATACAGCAAAAATTAAGGAGAAAGAAGAATCGACTCCAGGAGGCTCACTTATCTCCTGGAGTGGACCTGGTCATTCCCTGATGTGGGTATGGAGAATTACCCTTATCTAAAGGAGATGGCAGACCACCACATCCAAAAAAAAAAAAAAAAAAAAAAAAAAAAAAGACTAGTGAAAATTATGGTGAAATTTCAGAAATTAGGCCAATGTAAAGCTTCCTAGCTGGTCACGGTTGTACATGCCTATAATCTCAGAAGTAGGGCTGGAGGACATCAGTTTAAGGCTAGTTTGGACTACAAGTTCAAGACCTAGTCTCAAAAAAAAAAATCCTAACTGCACATAACATACATACTCACATGTGCATTCACACACATACACACACATGCACACAAGGTTGTAAGAGTCACTCTCAGAGCAGATTTACTGGCTACACTAGATGATACCCGTGGCAGAGGCCTTGTCTTCAGTCTCAGAAGCAAGGTATTCAAAGCTAAGGAGCAATCATTCTGAGCCAGGACTGAAATCATTAACCAAGAGGACAGGATACTTTTCACACACATGGTAGCAGAGCCTACCACCCAGGCAAATTATTTATCAAGTAACTCAAAAGGAATAGTATACTGAAAAAATAATCGGTCCAAGAGAACATTCTACATGAAATTGAAGAAGAAGATACAGTAGATGTTGACTAGAACCCCAAAGTAGAACTTGGTCTATAAAGAAATCGAGCTGTAAAAACCTCTTTCAGTTTGCAAAATTCAGTGGCTAAGGAAGAGGCCCTGTGGGTTTTTGACTTAACAACAAATCACATTTGTGAATTAGCTTTCAATTACTCCTTCTTTTTTTTAGCAACAAAAGAAAATGACACACAATTATAATCAAGCTATGGCCTGATGCCATAGTGTTCCACTGTGAGACTGTAAAACATGTTAGTCTAACAAGCAGACATGTCACAGGTAGAGTGACTGGCTGTCCTAGGGCCAGGGGGTTCCCAGAAGTGAGTTTCAGAGGTGAAACTGGGAAAGTCCTGTGCAAACCAGGCCGAAGAGATGAATAAGCTATAGCTATGTTCTCCTGTCTGAGCCGGAGTTCAGTAGGTGCTTCAGAGAGGAAATGCCTGAAAGTAACATTAACACAGAATGGGCCTGTGTATGCCTGGAGAATGGGCTTTCCACATTTGGTTTTATCTCTACCCAATGCACTTCGAGTTTTAAAACAATACATTTATTCGGAATAGTCATCCTCTATTCGTGAGGCATCTAACTTCTAACAAAAAGAATACTCCAAAAACTGGAGTCATGTTCTGCTCCAAACATGTCCACTTAACTAGAAAAGGATTAAGTAGAGAATTAAAAAATACCCAAACACCACTGGAAAACAAGTTTATCCACAAAACCAGGGACAGGAAGGTCTGTTCCCTTGTGTGGTACAGGGGCTACATTTGTAGGTGGTCACTGTGGATGGTCACAGGAACCATGTTAATCCACACATGGCGTCCCCAGACCATGCTACCATCTGCTGCTTCTAGGAGAACCTGAGCTCGTCTGAGTGGAAGCTTCTCAGAGATGCTCATGCCGCTCCTTTGTCCCTGATGAGCCTAAGGTTTAAAGATAGCCACTAAGCATGTCATTTTAGGGCAAAATGTTTCTCATTTTAAAACAAAACAAAACATGATTCTTTTCATGAGCCTTAACACTTTGAAGTCTAATGACCCCAAAGAGGGAGTCATATAGATAACTTTTCTGTGCGTCTTTAACAGAGAGTGTAAATCTTAGAGGCGTGCTGAGTCGGCAGTCGTTTGCACAGGCAGTTACCAGCTTATCTATAAATGATAACTCAGGCCTAGAGCTGATAACCGTTTCATGCCTTCTCCCTTGAGCTTGCACTTTGTTAACACCCAAAGATAAGTTTATTTTAAATCTCCTCTAGAAAATGCTGCAACTCTGCCTTTTGTAAATCACCAACTATGGAACATATAATCAAAATCCATCCCAGTATTCTTCATTGCATAAAAGGAGGAGCCAAACCACTGGACATCCATCAAGCGCCCTAATTTTAAGGCACACCTAACATCTTGAAAGAATACCTGAAATCACTATGTAGTTTATAATTAACATGAAATTTAGTGTGACTGGTTGCCGCTCTGTTCCCCATAAAGCTGTTAAACCCATTGTGTATCTTAAATGTCCCACACTTCTAATCCCCAAACAGAAGGGGAAAGAAAACACGCACACACAGCTCACTGCAAATGGCTGCTGATGACTCTGATATCTGAGCTTGCGAAATTGTAGTGCAGGTATGTGGAGCAATGACTGTTCAGATCACAGACATGCAAAAGGAGGGAAGGGGGACAGCACAGGGTGGGGAAGGTGGCTCAGTGGTTAGGAGTGCCACTCTTGCACAGAACTGGAGTTTGGTTCCCAGTACTCACATGGTGACGCACAAATGCCTGGAACACCAGCTTCAGCTTCAGGGCATCCAATGCCCTCTTCTGGCCTCTGAGAGGCCCAGAACATGTGCATATACACTCACCCAGACACGCAAAATGTGTGTGTGTTATACTCAATATATTTTAATATATTCATTACAATATATAATTAATATACAATTTAATTTTATTATATATTATATATACATATAATACAATTAAAATAAATCTCTGACAAAAAAGCATGATGGGAACTGGTGAGATGGCTCAGCCAGTAAGAAAACTTGCCCGGAAGATGGCCAACCTGAGTTTCCTTCCATGTGGTGAAAGGCAAGAAATAGCTCCCACAGGTTCTCCGCTGAGGTCCATGAGCAAGCTGTGGCACATGGCCCTGCCCCACTATAGACAGACAGACAGACAGATAGATGATAGACAGACAGATAGATGATAGATAGATAGATAGATAGATAGATAGATAGATAGATAGATAAATAGATAGATAACATAGAGGATAGTCAATCTGACAGATGATAGAGATAGATGATGAACAAACACACAGATGATATAGATGATAGACAGACAGACAGATAGGTCAATAAACAAATAGACACATATAATAAAAAAGCTCAAACTACAAAACAAAGCAAGCACATGTTTGTGAGTGTGCTGAACCATGAATTACATATAACTGAGCCCCAGTTTCTAGAGTTTTAAGAAACAACAGAAGGATTACAATGTCCATCCATGGACTCACATTGTTAACTACTAAAAATCATATTCAGTTATTATTATCATCAGGGAGTTAAGACACTTCACTAGTATGTATTTTAAGTAAAAATTGCAGCTTCCACAGCTGTGGTGCTGCGGTGGGGGTGGGGGTGGGAAAGGGGAGGTGGGGGGAAGGGGGGAGAATTAAAAAGAAAAGCTGGTGAAATCTACAGTTTACTGGCTCTCCAGGAAACTAATTGAAGGTGCTGGAGTAAGTTTGCTGAAACAATGTAAAACATTTGTGTGAATTTGGAACTTTCCGGTGGGAGGGCTGGAAGCGGAGGAGCCACACCCATCGGCTGTGTTGAATACTCAGACCAGACAGGATTTTGACCTAGTTATTTTTCCAGGGAAGTGTCCTTCAGCTGCTCTAAAACCTGGATTGCTTTAAGTTTTTGCATTCCCATCCATCCACCCCAGTGCAACTAACTGTTTGGATAATATTCCACAAACTCCATCCACTCCCTGAAATCAGTTACAAACCACAGTCCACCTACGGGCAAAGACATGGGCGTTTGGAATAACCAGAAAGCACGGAAATGATGGTATACCTCCAAGCCTTTTCTATATTCTCTACAAAAATCAAGATTTATTGTCCAATTGCTTCATTACTCCATTATTGTAATGGGTTTCTCCCAGAAGTAGGCTTAGACTTGGGGATTGAAAGTTAAATCTTTCCATATGCCTGTATGTAAACCATTTGCTCTAGTGATGGGAAAATGGTTTATTCTTGTGGTAAGTTAAAATCAGTTTTGTTCCTGAAGCTTTTGCCTTGATGGTGTTCTTTGCTTCGATGAATTTTTAAAACTTGGATATAGTGCTAGATGGCTTAATAGGTCATACTATGTGCAGTCCACTTTAGCCTTTGAGTCAGGGTCTCTCAGTTAACCTCAGAGCCTGTCACTATATAAACAAGCTTGCTTGCTCCTGCTTCTGTTGCTTCTATCTCTGCAGTATTAAAATGACAAGCAGGCCTCCACGCGCACCTGGCATTTAAATGGGTGCTAGACTTCTGAACTTTGCTCTCATAGTTGTGTGGCAAGTGTCTTTCCAGCTGAGCCTTCCCCTCAGTCCCCCTTCCCTTCTCCACCTCCCTTTGCTCTAGTGGGTTATACATTTCGTGGCTAATTCACCATTTCTCCTTTCCCACTTGATCTAGCTTCTGAAGGCCCTGGGCACTAGTCTCAACAGTGTCCCCTCACTTCTTTCCATCCTCGTATGCTTGTGATTGTGCATAAGAACCCAGTACGAACGAATGTCAATAGACAATGCTGAACCACCGTCTGTGTCTCTGCTTTAACTTACATATCTCAGCAGCTGAAGAAGACTCTAGACCAACTACATACACAGAATGAATCACCGTGATAAACCCAGGCCATTAGTCTTAGCCATGTTCTTAAAGCTCTTCAACAATCTCTACTAACGGTTTACCACTGCCATTAATTGTTACTATTGGGTGCTAATTGAATAACTATTGTGTGTTATCCGTATCCATCCCCTTCCATGCTTTGTCTCTGCAGCAGGAATAGCTTCCACTTCTTTCAAATCCTCCATCCCTTTTATTCGCAGAATCTCTTGCCATGCTGAGGAAAGTAAAGTCAGTGGCAGGAAACTCAGCTTCCTGAACTTTCTGTGTCTGCACTGACCTCTGCCTTCCCTGTTCTCCCTCTGCCCCGTCCTTCTCAATTCTATGGATAAACTCTCAGGGCTTGGCTCAAGCTCTCCCTGGCAGCTCTCAAGCTATCTTCTGAACTCAGTTTCCTGACAACTGGAACTATGGGAGCCATAGCATTGACTTTCTGTCCTCCATTCCCCCCTAGACTTGGGGCATAGGGGATGAGGACTGAGAAGTGGGACAGGCAGCCACATACTGTTTTCTTCCATTTATTCAATTCCTCCCTTTCCTTGACTTTTTGCTCTATCCTACCCACATGACATCCTAAGCAGCAGCTCTTATGGTCACTCCTCCATGACCCATACATACTCCTCGGACTCCTGTTGCTGAAAGACTATTACAGTGTTCCTAATGTGACCACAGCTTCTCAAGGATACCATCGTGGATCTTCTCCTTACTCGACATCTATCACACCTGGCTCTGCTATCTTATCCTCAGTCTGCAGCTTGAACCAAAGCGTTCAGCCAAGAATCTCCAGGGACTGGAGAGCAGCTCCAGGCCATGCCCCTGGCTAGTCACTGCCCAGGGCAAAGCCCTATTCTGCCTGATCCTGGCCAGCTGCACTCATGACTCCCTCAAGCCCCAGGCCCTTCCTTCTGCACTGCTGGCCTGTCTGCTGTGCCTGCTCACAGTCCCTTGGACTCTATCCTGCTCCTGTCTCTGCCTGATATGGTGTGCTTCTCTTAGTATCGTCTTGCCTTCTCCCCTTGGCTGATTCTTGACCTTCAAGACAGCCCCAACAAGTATGAGTAGGGCGCTTCCTCCCACCGTTGCCTCTTTGATTACAACTGGAACTTCTTAAAGGCAGAAGCCACTGCTTAGCTTTAGATCCCAGGTCCAGGGACTTCATTCAAAAATGCTGAGCTGAATTTGAGTCTTCAAAGCAAGATATTAGCTATTCAACTGTTCCAGATACAGAGCCTACCTTTTAGCTTAGTAATAGCAGCATGCAGACCCCCCACAAAAGGTGTTGGATAGTATTTCCATAGAGTAGCTGAAAACCCTAAAGAGGAAAATGCTTTCAATATGCCAACTGGGTTGGGGGGGGGGTAAGGAATTCAAATGAATCCGTAATAGAAATGTATGGGACATTTAGCCTGATATGCTCTAACTTCTAACTCAGCTTGGTTCTCCTGAAGCTTTTGCTAGGGACTAAGGACTCAGCCAGTAAAATCTGGTACAAATACGAGGCCCTAAACTCTGTCTCCCAGAAGTTACACACAAAAAGCCAGGCTTGGCAGGAAACACCTGCAGTCCCAGTCCTGGGGATGGGTAGTGTAGCAGGAGGCTCCCAAAAGCTCACCAGCCAACAAATGTGGCTGAACTGAGTGAGCTCCAGGTTCAATGGCAGACGGTGTCTCAAAAACTAAGGCAGAGAGGCAATTGAGGAAGACGGCTGACCTCTACCTGCACACCCCTATAAGTAGTGATATGCATAATATGTATAATTATAAAGTACTCTTTAAATTAGAACTTAAAGGTAAGTTATTCCTTAACGATCCCCACCTTGTCTTCGGATCACTAGTATTTCCTACTGTCCCCATGGCTTACTCACAAGAGAATAAAAAGGGTGACTCTCAGCTCTCTCTTGTCTCTCCACACATGATATTGAGAGACACGGATCACAAAGTACCCCAACTGCCAAGATGAAACTGCCACTTGGAACTAACTTCAAGACAGAGACTCTAAGACACATTCTGTGTGCTCATTGTCATGTATTAATTGTAAAAGGCAGGCTGTGGAGTGGTATGGAAACTGATTTCCAGGGGATGAGGGGAGACATGCTCGTAGGGAAACATCTGGAAGGATATAAAAGGAAACTGTTTTAAGGAATTCTCTCCAGCTAGAGAGTTAAGGCTCTAAGGCTGCTCCCTCCCTCAACTATCAACCCAACCATCATGCACCACTCACATACTTTACAGAGGATTTGTAAAATAATGACAAACGAGATGCAATTGACTAGGTTGCATCCCACTTCTGGCTGCACAGCCTCTGGTTTCCTCACACTGGTCCCTGGAAGAAGCCTTGCATCAGTCTAAGCCCTGGGTTCAGCCTTTCAGCGGATCAAGAAGAGGGAGATCATTGTTCTGAGGACTGAGAATTATAAGGGTAGCACAGAGAAGGGATTGACATCTAGGCCATCGGTGTATATGTAACTGACAAGGATTTCTAACTGTGTTCAACATGTCCTATGAACAGATTTTAAATCATTTAGCCTTGAATACTTTAAAACTTCATCTACATATGATTTCATCCAAGAACCTATGTTCCCACCCCACCCCACTCCTCACAAGTGCCTGAGTTGGGCTAAGTGTTCTTGTTAGCTCTAGAATGCTGCACAATCCCTCCACCCTCCCCACTTAGCTCAGAGCTCCAACAGGGTGACCATCTTGTCCTTTGGCTCAGAACAGTATCTGACAAGTGACAGAAAATAGATTACTTTGCTCCTGTAAGAGCGTCCACCACTTCATCCAGAGGGTTTGGAGCAGATACCCTCCCATAACATGTATGTAACGCTCTCTGCTTCCCCAGTAGCTGTGAAGATAGAAACATTCAATGAACTTACAAGTAATAAGGCCAGGAGGCTTTCGTTAGATGAGGATAGCCCAGGGATACCCAATGGGTGTGTCTTAAGCCCAAGCAGGTCTCTGCCAAGATTGAGAAGCAGGACTCTTGGTAGAGTTGACAGCAATGGTTGGAGCAGGAAAATCAAGGTGGTTTTGGGAGAAAGATACATGCAAAAGATCTCCTTCCTCTATAAGTCCTGCCCCCTCTGCAAAAAAAAACAAAAAAAAAAAAAACAAAAAAACAAAAAACAAAAAAACAAAAAAAACCCGGCCTAGCTCCTCCCCTGTGATTACCATCATCCTGTCTCTCTCACAGGGAAGCTTAGGAAACAAGGGATGTAATTGCTCCTCAGTCAACGGTGACTTCTTTTGTTGCTTTGCTCACGATTCTCTTTCTATATACCTTTTTGTTCTCTCTCTTTTCCTTCTGCTTTGGTATGTCTTTGTGCAATGCTTGTGTGCACATATATGTGTATGTATATGTGGAGGACACAGGCAAACCTTATGTGTCACTTCTCAGGAGCAACCCATCTTGTTTTTAGAGGCAGTGTCTCTCCCTGGCCCGGGGCTTGTGGATTTGACTTTTGTGGCTGGACAGTAAGACCCAGGGAGCTGTCTGTCTCTGCCTTACCAGAACTACGATTACAGATGAGTGCCATTATATCTGCCCATACCCACCTCTCTCTTAAACATAAGCTCCAAGGTATTGAATTAGGATCTTTCTGCTTGCAAAGCAAGCACTTTACTGACCAAGCCATTCTCCCCAATGCATCCATAAGCTTTTTGTTCTTATTCTATATCACAGACGACTTCTTCCATATTTTTGTTTCGGGTTATAGAGGGGGCATTTGATCTACATCCTTTATCCTACTCTGGATGCTAGAGAAAAGTGTTATAAATGTTAACTCAGGGTAATTCCCAAATGCCACTCACAACACTGATACTCAAACATGTTAGACCAACATGTATGAGCAAGAATCTCATCTGTCTCACCAGATGTGAAAGTACATTACAGAACCATGAACACTGCCCATGGTACAGTGGTCAGGGAGGCTTACATAGTCAAGGGTATGACTTCTATGACTTCAGGTTTTGCAGGATCAGTGGGTCCTGGGTCCTAAATCAGGTGGCTCTTCTGAACATTAATTTCTCTTGCCTGGCAGGAGCCTCAGGTGACTCTGTTGTCTTAGTAAATTTACTCATAAGACCTTGACCTATCGACTGAGGGCGACTCACACATCTGTCCACATCTGCTGCCAGAGAGGAGCAGCTTTCCTTGCTCCTTTCATTTCCACTGTTCAACAGTCTGTCATATATGTTTACTAAAACAGGTTACTTCAACAGGGACTATTGAAAGTCTTGGCTGCCACTCCAAAAAGTGAGGAGAGAGCACGAGATGCATATTCTATGCACAAGTAAATGACTCTTATTTTTGAAATAATGACAGGCTTATAATAAAAAGCAATTATAAGAATGAAAAAGTTTTTTTTTTCATTACTGAAGTTCCTACTTGTACCTCCAGCAAATAGTGGCCATGGAAGAGCTAAATTCAACCTTATTCTTAAGCCCAGAGGACAAAAGCTTCATCCAGTAAAGACAAAGTGATGGTATAGGCTGCATTCATCCTTTAGACTCAGAATATGACCTTTAAACATAAGCCCAAGGTTTTCAATGTTCTTGTGTCTAAATGGTCCAAGTGAAAGCTTTGGACTGACATTTAAATTAACTTTAGCACCAACATTCCTTGTGCCTTATACACACACATACACAGGCAAAGCAAAGCTTAACATCTGGACACAGAAAGCCAAGTGGTTTAAAGTTCAGGGAATTTGTAGCCAGTATTTTTCCAGTATGTGTAAGTTGCTCACCAGCAAATAATACACTCTTTATACTCCCAAATTGACTCTCTTGACAGAAGCATTACTATTCAGCAAAATAATGGAGGTTCAACTCAGAAGCCAACTAAAGTCAATAAGCTGCACCGTGAACCATTAAGAGAAAGAAATAAACCATAGCTGGGGTGAAGAACACTAACATTAGGATTTTCTTCCAACTCCCACAGCAGATATGAGTGTGCTGTTGCCAGTCCCCAGGGAAGGGCTCTTGCTGACATCACATACCTGAAGATTTCTTTATCCCAACTCTACCCATGCTTTTTGGTCAGAAAGGGGAACAGTGTATCTCACACTATAGCCCGGGCTGGCTTCAAACTCAGACATGCTAGTTTTCCTGCTCTAGCCTCACAATGCCTGGCTTCTAGCCTTCCTTCCTCATTAGCTTCTGCGTTGTCACAGAGACTCCTTCACTGGCTAGCATTATGTCAACTTGGCATAAGTTAGAGTTATCAGAGAGGAGGGAACTTCTATTGAGAAAATGCCTTCATATGATCAGGCTGTGGGCAAGCCTGTGGAACAGTTTCCTAATCAGTGGCTGATAGAGAAGGGCCCAGCCCATTATGGGTAGTTCCTTGCCTGGGATGGCAACATTGGGTTTGATAAAAAAAACACAAACTGAGCAAGTCAAGAAGAATAGGACAGTAAGCAGCCCTTCCTCACAGATTTTGCATCAGCTCTTGCCTTCAGGGTCTTGCCTTGCTGGAGTTCCTATTCTGATTTCCTTTGATGATAAACTTGTGACATGGTGACATAAGCTGAATAATCCCTTTCCTTTCCATGTTTCTTTGGCCCTTGTGTTTCATCGCAGCAATAGTAACCCTAAGACAAGTCCTAAACACACTGTGTTTTAGGTTGTCATCCTCTCTCACAGCCCAGGTCTGTCCCACAGAGCTTGGCTACTCAGAGGGCCACTCAACCACAAGCATCACTGGAATTCCTTGGGAGGTGGCAGGACATACAGAGGTAAGTCCTGCCATAGCCAGAGAGAAGCAGCATGCTCACAGTTCAGCCAGCTCCCTGGGTGATTCCCATGAAGAGTCAAGGTGACTCAGAGCTCTGCACTGGCTTACACCATGGTGATGCTGGCCTGCATTTGTGGCCTCTGGATCTGAAGTAGCTTCTTAGTCACAGCCTCCTTATAGATCCCATCCATCACATACACCCCAAACACTGACTGACTTCTTTTTCTTTAATCAATCAATTAATCAGTCAGTCAGTCAATCAACTAATCAATGCATGTGTGTGTGTACAGCACATGTGTTGGAGTCAAAGGATTCCGTAAAGGAATCAGCTCTGTCCTTCTACCATCTGAGTTCCAGAACTCCAACTCAGGTCACCAGGGTTGCTGGCAAGAGCCTTTGCCTGCTGAGCCACATCTTCAACCTTCCTCTGCCTTTTCCTTTTTCTTTGAAGACAAGGTCATAAGCTATAGCTCAGGTTGATAAGAAACTCACTCACAACTTAGCCTTGGTTGGTCCTGAAGTCATAGCAATCCTCCTGCCTGTGAGTGCTGAGATGACAAGGATTAGCCACCATATTAGGTTCACTCCTGCTTTCTTTGTTAGAACTTAAGAGCAAAGGCCATTCCAGATGCTGTTCTCAGGAATACCTTTTTCCTCTTTCTGTGAAACTGCCATTGGCTTTTGACCTTCTTGCACTCTCAGGCCTCAGAACCTTAGAGATAGCCTTGAACAAGCTCACTGAGCTCTCTCTCTCTCTCTCTCCCTGGTGAGTAGGCAACAGCAGCAATTTATATTCAGGACAGGGGACTATGGAGGTCAGTTGGAGGATTGGCAGTAGCTGATAAGCCAAATGTTATCTATGTAGACAGAGTCACAGATAGAAAGAAACAGGTCAGGAAGTCACTGGACTAGTATGAGAGTTAAGAAACTGATAGCTTGTAAAAGCTAAAGAGCCAAGGGTCTCAGCACACATATGGAACTCAATACATACCAAGTGAACTATACCAATAGCTAGCTAACTAACTAACTAACTAACTAACTAACTAACTAACTAACTAAAGCCAAAGCTTGGGGGAGATCAGCTCTTGAGCTCTTGGGGATTGCCTCTTTCCACCTCAGATTTCACCACACTGTGAAAGAGGTGGTGACCAATGAGAAGCTTTGGAAACTGTACATAAAATCCTCATGTTCAATAGTCAGAGGAAACAGATGATTGACAGACAGACAGACAGACAGACAGACATATGGATGGATGGATAGATAGAGATATAGATAGAGAGAAGATGGATGGATGGATAGATAGATAAAGGTCTGTTGTAGATTTGTCTGTATGTATTTAGAGATGAAGAAGAATCTGGGAGATGAGTAGGTCATAATAATAGAGCCTCAATTGATTAGAATAATGACCTCATAAGAAAGGAAGAGACATTGGAGCATAAATGCTCACATCCCTACCCCCACCCATGCCTGTGTCACTAGAGGTCAAAAAAGGGCAAGAAGAAGCCTTCACTAGAAGTTGACCATCCTGGTTCCCTGGTCTCAGGCTCTCATCATCCTGAACTATGAGAAATAAATTTCTCTTGCTGAAAATACCAAACCCATGATGTCTTTCAATGGCAACCCAAGCAGATAAACCCAATGTTCCTAACACATGGAAGAAGCCTGGTCCTTAGAATCTGCCTGTCTCCTCCTCTGTACTTGTCTTCCATTAATGTGGTCTCTTCTGAGTTAAGAAAAGGTGCTGCCCTCGGCTGCACTCTCTGGACTTTGCCTCAACAAAGCCCTATCTTCACACGCCCTTTCAGAGGAAGGGCTTTCTCCCTTCAATAAAGTGGTTCTGAAACCACAGAGATTTGCATATACTCTTAGTTGTATTTCTGTTGCTGGGATAAAATACTTGCCTCACCAAAGCAGCATAGAGGAGAGAAAGGTTTATATAGTTCAAGATTATTATAGTTCCAGCCCATCACTATGGAGAAATCACAAAGAGAGGAACTCAAGACAACTGGCCACATTGTGTCTGTAGTTGAGGAGCAAAGATCAAGGAATGCATGTTTGTGCTCAGCTATCTTTTTCTACTCTCATGCAGTTCAGGATTCTAGAGGATGGCACCACTCATAGTGGGCAGGGCTTCCCATCCCAATTAACTCAATGGACAAACACCCTATTCCACCCTCCATGCACAAACATGCCCGAAGACCCACCTAATTCCTCATTGGGACTTTCTTCCCGGGTGATTCTAGGTTCTGTCAGGCTGGCAGTTAAAACTGACACTCTTGCCAGGCAGTGGTGGCACATGCCTTTAATCCCAGGGAAGCAGAGGCAGGGGGATTTCTGAGTTTGAGGCCAGCCTGGCCTACAGAGTGAGGTCCAGGACAGCCAGGGCTATACAGAGAAACCCTGTCTTGAAAAAACAAAACACAACAAACAAACAAATGAAAAACTCCAAAAAACCTGACACTCTCATCTTCCCATACACTCTCATTAATCAGCTCAACAGCTCTCTGGTTTCTTCCTTATTATTCCTTTGCTTGATCACACTCCTCTAATGCCTGCTAACTGAGCTAATTGTTTTTCTTCCTTTTTCAAGGAAAACATGTACAGAATCTACATGTACAGAACAGAAAACTCCACATACTCCTAGGCATCACTTCCTTAAGCTGAGTGTCCTTCCATTCCAGACAACTCCAGAACTCACAGTGACCTCTGTAAAAAGTTTAAGTTAAATTTAATTTTATGTGCATGGATGTTTTGCACGCATGTATGTCTATGCATCATGTGCACGCCTGGTATCTGCATAGGTCAGAGGAAAATGTTGGGTTACCTAGGACTGGAGTTGCAGATGGTTGTGAGCTATCTTGTGTGAGCTGGGGATCAATCCTGGGTTTTTCTAGAAGAGCATCAGTGTTCTTGACCACTAAGCAATGTCTCTGGCACATTACACTGGCCTGCTTTTATTCTAAGTTTACATCTTATTTGGTCCCTACCCTCTTTGATCTCTCCAAAATGTTTAACAGTGCTGAACTTGGCCTAAGCTTCTTCTGGTTGTTGACACCGATGCTAAACTTGTCTGAAGCCTGCTATCCTTGCTGTTTGGTATTAACTCTTTACTCTTTTGATTCCTTCTAGCAGAGGTAGCTTTAACCAATAGGTTCCATCTTTGTTCCTTGAAGCATCTGAAAACAAAGAAGAGTGTACCCCCTTAGCTCCTTCAAGAGGAAAGGAACCCTTTTTCTTACTTCTGCCTCAATCTGTTCAACTTTACTTTATTGTATCTATGTATATTTTCCCATATATAATTTGGTTTGAACAAGGAGTTGATGAAAAAAGTAACATACCCATCACCGATTATCATAAATCTACCAGGGGTCAGGACATTGGTCTCTATTTTGAATTTTCAGTAGGCAGTACCCCTTGGAAGTCAGCTTTCTTACAACTAACTGAGAAGCAGGAGCACCCTTCTCATCTATCTTACAGGCTGCTGGAACACAGAATGAGATATTCCACACAAGTCCTGACTTTGATATCACTACTGAAAAATGGCTCCAGGACTTCCTTCTACATCAGTCAGTGCATGCCCTCATCATGCTGTTGGGGATAAGACATGGATGAGGAGCTGGGGGAGGGGGCACAGGGGGAAGGGCGGTAGGAAAGGGGGATGGAGGAGGAGGGTTGGAGGAGGGGGAGGGACAGATTTGGCTATCCTGGGCAGTGATGTCTCTGAGTCTGCTGCTGCCTGTACAGCAGCTCCAGCCTCTTACTTTCTATCCTTCATAAGACTGTAGTTCATTCCCATTCTTGGTTGCTACCACAGCACTTAAGACCCTCAAGAGCTGCCCTTTGCATACAGATCATCAAGACTTATAGATAGTAGATAGATAAAAAGAATCAAACTATGAGGAAATCTTTAATGATATCATTTAACTTAAAAACAAAACAAAACCAACAAAACAACAACAACAAACCAACCAACCAAACAAACAAAAAACAATAGATATACACTCTAGAAAATCAAGAAAAGAGAATAAGAAAACCCAGAAAATGCCATCACTACCTAGAAATGAGAGGATTGTGGTTAATCTCTGGGTAATTTCCTTCTACTTTTTCTCATTTGTTTATAATGGAAACTGAAGTGTTAGCTGTTGTCTGACCTTTTCCCCACTGAACATTATAGCACAGGCATTTTTATAAGAGGGCTTTCAACTATTGACCTTTTGCTACTTGCAACAAAAAAATTCTTCAAGAATGTCAGAAATACCACATGCTTGTTTCAGGAGCCAGAGTTATAGAAGCTGTGTGGTATACTTGTCTTAAGAAGCAGAACGTTCTGGAGGCTGTAGGGCTGTCTTGATTCTCAGATGCAGGAGAACAGAACAACTCTGAAGGCAGGTTTGCAGCAATGGCAGCGAAGGACCACCCTGTGACAACTTGGACAGAAAATCTCCCCCTTAAAGCTCCTCTTTAGAGAGTTCCATATTTCCAGGTCCCAGGAGTTCTCTCATTTTATGCATACTCCATGTAGCCCACACATGCCACGCTTTCTTTTCTCTGGCCTTGTCCCATCCCACCCCTCCCACTTTGATATGGTTTGGATCTGGATCTGTAATGACCAAAAGGTCTACGTGTTAAAGAGTTGGTCCCAGGTTGGCACTATTAGGGGGTGGTGAAAACATTAAGATGTAGGACAGAGTGGGAAGTCACTAGGTCACCAGAGATGCACTTGAGGGACACTGTGGAACCCTGTCTCCCTCCTCTGTCTCTGTCTCTCTCTTTTCTCCCTGGCTATGTAATAGGTGGTTTTTTTCTGCCATGGATTATGGCCATTTATACCAGGCTGCCACATCCAAAGCAACAAGGCCAACTCACCATGGGCTGACACCCATAAAGCTCTGAAATCAAGTGAAGCTTTTATCTATGTCAGTCAGTTATCACAGGTATGTGCTAGAGTAACAGAAAGCCAGACAATGCAATCCTCTCTAGGAGCCTCTAACCAAGTTCTGAAGTATCTATAAAGGGGGAAAGGGGAGAAGCAAGGTTGCTGGAATCTATCACAGCAGATGAAGAGGTGATCTGAAACATTAGCTTAGAACTTGGATTTCTCTGGTTCGCTTACTGTCTGTGCTACATTAGGTATCTTAAGTGGCCTAAAGATGTCTCCATCATAGAATAAATGTCCATACCACAATGCTTGGTCAGACCACATGGGGTGTAAGGTGTGTGTGTGTGATGGCTTCTTATGCCAACTTGATACACAAACTAGAGTTGTCTGAAAGGAGGGACACTTCTTTGACAAAATACCTCCATAAGATCCAGCTAGAAGGCATTCTCTTAATTAGTGATGTAGGAAGGCCCAGTCCATTGTGGGTGGTTCCACTTCTGGGCTGGTGGTCTTGGGTTCTAAAAGAAAGCAGGCTGAATAAACTTTGGGGAGCAAGCCAATAAGCAGCACCCCTCCATGGTCTCTGCATCAGCTCCTGCCTTCAGGTTCCTGCCCTGTTTGAGTTCCTGTCCTGATTTCCTTCAGTGATGACCTATGATCTGGTAGTAGAAGTTGAAATAACCTTTCCTCCCTAACTTGCCTTTTGGTCATGTTTTCATGCAGCAAGAACCCTACCTAAGACAGTGTGGCTGTTATGTGGGTCCTTTTTCATTTTAACATCCCTTGAGCGTAGGGGATGGAACGCCCAACAACACCCATTGCACCATTCTTCACAGTCTTTTGTATCATCTGGAAGCATCTCAGAAAGCAGACCTGGTGAGCAGGTGGCAGATGGAAGGCAGGTGGAATCACTTAGATGGAGACACTGTGGTGGCCTGCCACCACCATACCGCACCATGCAGGTGTCTGCAAATATGGAGCTCATGTAGACATCTAGTTCAAGCATGTTGCACAATAACCTGAGTCCAGGACTCTGAAGATGTGGCTACTAAAGAGTAACTAGAATCTATAAGCTTGTAGACTTTGGACAGAAGAGATTTTCTTTGCTTCTTTTTCTGGGTCATAATATTTAGTTGGGTTTTGAGTTTCCATATTCTCTTCTGAGCAAGAGGAATGGATCAGCCTTTCATCCTCCCTGGCCCGTGCTACCCCCACCTTCTTTGAAATGGTTTATTCAGGTCACCAGTGACATCATCACTGCAAAGTATGTGGCTGGTTTCCTGCACCTTTCTTCTTCTTCTTTCAGCTGCTACAATGTTCTCTCTCTCTCTCTCTCTCTCTCTCTCTCTCTCTCTCTCTCTCTCTCTCTGTCTCTGTCTCTCCCTCTGTCTCTTTTGCTTCTGCAGTTTGACACACTCCCTGCCTTTCCTTTCTTTCTGATTGTTCCCTCCCCCTCCACTAGATAAGGTCTTTCTTCCCATCCCACCCTAGAGGTGCTAAGGTGACCAGGATTAGTCTCTCTCCATGCTGACTTTCAGAGATATCATCACTAGGGTTATAGAAAGTATCACTTTGCTGATAGTTTCTTGGGTACTTCCTGCCTTGGCTTTCTTCTAAATCCTGGGTTCATACATCGAAGGCCTGTTTATGAGCCAACATGACTAAATCAGACTCCTAAGTCCTTGTCCTTGCAAATCTGTTTTTCTCCCACATTCACAGCCTCAGCAAACAGCACAAACGGAAGTGCTAACAACCCTCAGATGTTCAGACTTACATCCTTGGCTTCACCCCTTTAAATTTATTTTGTTTGTTTGTTTGTTTATTTATTTATTTATTTATTCTTGTTATGTTCTCTACAACTGAACTATTGACAAATCCTTTCAGTTCTGCGCTCAGTTAAAATCTCTTCCATTGCTGACCTGAGCTGCCATCCTTTCCTTCTGGACTGTGACAGTCACCTCCCACTTCCTGGGATAGCTTCTGAAGGATATCTGTGCATCTCTGACATGGGTGCGACACATAGAAGCCAGTGGCTTTCTGTTCACATTCAAGATCATGCTTGATGATGGCTTCTGACTTCTCTAGGGCTGCTGTACCTGGAGCAAAGCCACCATGCTAAGTAGAGCCTGTTTCCTGGTATCCCTCTTCCACTTGTCTCCCTCTAGGATACTAGTTTACATGGGAGGAGAGAGACTCTCTCAGACGGTCTCTCGGGCCAAGCACTGTTGCTAGGAAAAAGCTGTCCAGATAGTGTCTTTAATTTGTACTGAACACATAAAGTAACATTCCCCTGACCATAAAAATCTTAAACAATATGGAAATCCTGAAAAAAAATAGCAAGAAACACAATACAAAACAAACAAACAAACAAAACAACAAACACAAGTGTCAAATCCCAAAGCCAACTACTAGTCTCCTTACTATTTTTGGTTAATTTTATATCATTATTTTATATAGTAGTGACTTTTTAAAAATTGTTGGTTATTCAGGGTTAATTGTACCCTTTCTTACACACTTTAAAGGTTTTCCTTTAGCATTGCTCTTTTCTGGAAAATCTCAACTATACATACAATTGTGTGTATGAGTGTGCCATACTGTCCTCTAGTTGGTTTGTCCTCTAGTGTTGATACTTTGGGTTATTTTCATGTTATGGTGGCTTAAAACCATAACTAGGATCAAGTGTATCAAAAGTTTCCTCTGTTCAGTACGTTTACCCCAAATGAAAATAGCAGGTTAAAAGTCAGTAAATGGTTTTCGAGAAGGTTTTACTTCAAACCTTGCCAGGCAATCTATGTCCAGTCCTTATTTTTAGATTGGCCATGGCAAGCATTGCTCACACATGCAGAAGGTACAAGCTCCAAACTGGTGCCAGAGAATCTTACCCATCACATGCAAATGAGCCCAAGGTCTGTATTCTAGAACACTGGAGAAGAGGCTAGTTTTCCAGTTTCTTCACTCCAATGTCTCAATAGAAATCTCCTGCCCTCCTCTCTTCTCCCCTGATTTCCTCCCCTCCTACTCTCCTTTCAGCTGATCCCTTCTCTCTTCCTCTTGTATGCTTCCAGCCTGATATCTCCATTTCCACTGGCATCCAGCCCTCTAGCCATCAGCATCTTTGAATAAAGATGATGATGGTGCTCAGTCCTTGCTCCACAGCTGGGCATAGCTTCTCTCAATCCAGGGTGCTTGTCAATCACCTGGGGGGATATTGGTACAGTACATATTGCTATTCTTCAGATAAATTAATGGTCTGAGAACTGCCTTCTTCTCCCTGAAAAATTATAATATCACCAATAGTAAGGACAGGAAATTATGTAACTCCATTGAACTAGCCAAATTCAACTCTGAATTCCACAAATCAAGTCAAGCCATAATTATGACTGAGAGGGGATAATGTAACATATCAGAGCAAGAATATGTGTGTGTGTGTTTATCTCTGTGTCTGTGTGTCTGTGTTTACATGTTTTCTCACCTACATACCATCCTCAAACAAATGTCTATTTGCTGAGAGCACTGTAAAAACTGATCTCAATGGGCTCTAAAGAGAAGCCTTAGCTACAGAAAGCCACCATTCTACCCTCTTCTCACAGTCAAAGGCTTTCTATCAGCTCAACATCTCCTTTGAAACGTATCACAAACACACACACACACACACACACACACACACACACACACACACACACACACATACACACACATACACACACATACACACCAGTGTTGGTAAATTACCACAAAACAGAATGATCCAACTTTGGGGAGAATACGACCAGAACCATATTCCATTCAAACTCTGAATGTGGCAGTTCAAATGCCGAAGTCATTACCCCAACAACAGTGTTCTCCCTGATGGTCATTGCAGGAGTACCAGGCACCTAAAACATTTGTTTTGGACTCAATCTGCTATCCATATGGCAGACAGAGGAGGAGTTAAACTTAGGACACTCACCCTTACAAGAACAGGTTCTCTATAAAAATCTCATCTTCGTGTGGCTACTTATAAATTTTATACCATTTCTTTGTGCATAAGCTTGAGCCATGTATCCCATAAAATGCCTTATGTTACACAGGAACATGTTTTAGAAATCAGGAGGACAGCGGTTCTTTACTATTATCTCTGTAATTGTGGATTTAAGTTTCTAATGATCACAGATGGTAATAAACACTAATAGTGTTCAAGGAAGGGGCGGAGATCTTTCCTAACTGCAGGAGCAGATGTTGACACAGATCGTTATAAGCAGCTCTCCAGACAAGACACATGAACTTCCCACAGCCCTAAAAGATGAAATCTATGTGTTAGTGTAGAACACAGTAAATCTAAGTTCATACCTGTAGACCCATAAATGCCTTTTTATTATTCTTTCTTTTATGAATGGAGATAGGCTTATTCCCTGCAGTGGGTAGGGAGAGAATGGAGGTATTTCAAAGCAGTGTTTATCCTTCACCATGGAAAGTATGGAGGTTTTATGAAGGGAGCCCATAAATATTTATATAGAGAAACACCGTAGGAGCCAGCACATTCCTAAGCTCGCAGAGTTAAAGACTATATTCCCAAGCACGTTCAGTTGAAAGTCATAGTCCAAGAATGAAAGGCAGTGGATACATTCTGGTCTGTACTTGGCTCAAGGCTATGGAGCATGTGTTTGAAAGGTTAGCATGGCAGGCAGGAACTCTTTGGGACACGTACTGACTGAGTCAAAGATGGCCGACAGGAACACCTCTGAGCATGCGCTGATTTCGCCACCATTTCACAGAAGGAAAAGACAAGCCGCTTCTGAGGTGTGTTAATATTAGTTTGCTCCTAAAGTTGCCTGTTGCACTTGGGGGCTTACCAAGTTCCTCTAAGGAAGTACTAATCTATATCAATCATCGTCAACCCTGTAATGGTACTGAAATAACCTGCCATTGTTGGTTATAGTGAATCTTCCTATAGGCAGGATAATAAAAATGTTCTGGGTGTTTTTTTTTTTTATGTGCCTGAATGTGCATGTGTGTATACATACCGATATTTATGTGGATGCCCAAAGGAACCAGAAAAAGATGTTACAGAGTCAAAGTTATGACAAGTCGTGAAATATCTTATGTTGCTGCTAGGAACTGAACTTGAGTCCTCTGCAAGAGTAATAAGCACTCCTAATGGCCGAACCATCTCTCTAGCCTATAATAAAGATCTTTTAAAAATCAAGATTAATGTTTTAATATTAAAAGCATTAAATTTTCTGAGGGAAATGAAATACTTAAGTTTTCTTTAAAATTATATTAGTATTAATTTACAAAAATAACACAGGGGACTGGGGAGATCACTCAGCAGCTAAGAGCAGTTGCTGCTCTCACAGAGGATCTGGGTTTGATTCCTAACTCACAGCTGTCTAGAACCCCAACTCTAGGGATCTGATATCTCTGGTCTCTTTGGGTACTCTGACACATATGGCTTTAACATACACACATATTTTTGCTTGTAAATAAATAAACAAATTTGAAAATAATAGAGGGCACTGTTATCTGTTAGTTTGTATTTCAATTTCTCTTCACTGTGAGACTGATACCCCCCTAGATGGTGAGAGGGTCCATTCATCTTAACAGAACAAAACATGATACCCTTATTTTTGAACAAAGGAAAACATTTAGTGAGAGCAGAAAATGGAACAAAGACAGAAACATGCAGAAGGGAGTAAGGCCTGGGAGCCTGTCACAGACGCATGCCTCTTAAGGAGCAGCCTTTGAAGCTTAAAATTACAGTATAGGAAGAAAGATGATTTAAACGTTTCCATCTCTGACTGCTACAAAAACACCTTTCAAGACATAACATATTTTTTTATCTTTTAAATAAATATTTTGTCCTAAATTTGAAATGTTAAAGATAAGTGTTAGAGGCTTACTGACTTAGCCTGGTTTTATCACAGTTCTAGAGCCTGAGAACAAACTTTTCCCTTGATCTATTACAACAAACTGGCCATGCCCCGAGCCTAGACGATGGCTTTTCATCTTCTCTCCTCAGCGTGTTCTATTCACTAGAAAGAACAGTTATTCGTTACCTTTTCTTTCATAAGTGTTCCTGGACTTACTGAGAGTTGAGTTCAAGGACTGTTAACTTCAAATAGCTCTACATAGCCTTGACCTACATTGGGATAAAAACTATAAACACACACAGACATAGGTAAATTACACACACATAGGTTAATTTTTGTTTCAGGAAACAAAAGATTACCTATCATACCTAATGGCGTATTGCTCCTTACAGAGTCTAAACTAAGGACTTGCATTCTGCATGAGCCTTTCGGAGTTGCTAAGCACCTATTCCTGGACCTCTCCTTATCTAACCCATAATGCTTAGCAAAACAGCCAAAGAAGAAAACACAGCCCAGTGAGCACATGTACAGCCTGATGGAGTCAGAGTAGCTCTTTCAACATGGGAATGGTGACCTTCACCTGAGAGCCTCAGGAAGGAACAGAGGCAGTGCCCTTCAGAGAGTCCTCAATCCGAACTTCAGACTGACACACAAATGCACACTGACGGCTGATCACAGATAGTACTGCGGTTTTGGAGAGTGGCACAGTCAGCCTGCCTTGAAGAGAGATAGATCACAGCCAGGCCAAAGCCCTCT
The DNA here is from genome assembly GCF_000001635.26 of Mus musculus. NCBI lineage: Eukaryota > Metazoa > Chordata > Mammalia > Rodentia > Muridae > Mus > Mus musculus. The sequence continues at coordinate 3,767,253 of NC_000076.6, read as the reverse complement.
GAACCTCTGCCTAGAGCCCCCTGAAGCAGCCACCCCTCCTCTCAGCAAATCTATAGCTGAAATGTCTTTGCGCATGCTTCCTTTCTGAAAACACTCCCTCCTCGCATAATTTTTTGTCTGTTGCCTCTGTTTTATTACCTTCCCACCATCCCATCTCATTATGTCAGTTTTCTTTCTACCCATAAATAGTTCTGTTAGTAGAGAACACTTGAAGGTAAGGGGCAGTTCTCCATCCCCCTCCCCCTATGCATTACACAATGAACCCCACAAATGTCGCTTTCCTACTGAACCATGACCCATGATTACACCTAGAAAAGTTAACAAGAATTCCATATTACCACTTAATATTTGTGCTCATAGTTTAGCAGTTGTCCATCTGTCTGTCCTGGGCTGTACTAAGTCTCCCAAATTTTGCATAGGACATTCTTACCCCTAGTAGCTGAGACAGTGTCTATATGTCAGTATAGGGTCTTTAAAAGGGAATCCTGCTGAAATGGAGTCATTAGGGTACCCCAGTCCAATATAAGTGATGTCTTTATAGGGAGACATTAGTATAGAGAGAATATCTCATATGCATCACCTGTCAATAAAAAAGCTTATAGCCAATGAGCTGAGGCTGAAGATAGGTGAGACATCCGACAGGGATAGAGAAAATTCTGGAAAATAGTTAGAGGCAAGAGATAATCGAGCAGAAACTCTGAGGATAAAATAAGGAGAGATTCACCTGGAACTCTGAGGAAGAGACAGGCAGAAACCAGCAGGTAGCTGAATTCAGGATAGAACCAAGGGGAGATTTGCCCCAGGAACTTTGAAGAGCTGAATGTAAGAAGACAAGGAGAGGAAACCAGCCACATAGCTGAACCCAGGTTAGAATAAAAGGGACACTAAGTTAAGGACAACTCTGAGAACAAGCCAAAGATTATGGCCTAAACACTTATTAAGTGATTAGTCTCAGAGTTGCTATTTCTGGGAATTAAGAGGTTGGGAGGAAAACCTAATTATTTTTTACACATTAGAATACCAAAAAGACTGGAAGATGGGGAAAAAGACAAGAGCTAAGTTAAACAGAGTGGTGTACAAAGAGACAGACTCTGTCAGCACCCTTTTCTTGGAGTGCCAGGATCCAGAAACATGAGGAAGAAATCTCAATGGTTTCTGCCATCCTTCTTCTGGTCCTTTTCTGTGATGGCTCTAGTGATCTAATAGCAGCCTGTCAGTTGTGCTTTACACATATGGCAGTGATGGTGTTGGTCTAAGATTTAGTCAAAGTTCATTTATTACATTAGTTTTTATGAAAAAAAAAAACCCCACAGGCTTTATTTCATTCAACTTGGGTTTTGATAACAGTAAAATATCTGCCATGTCTTAAATAAATGATAAGAGCCAGAGGTTGTGGGTGGGGAGATAGGGAAGCCAACAAGAGACTTTTCACATTCCCCAAAGTACGTCCTGTTGACTTAATACCATTGCAATGACACTCAGGGTCACCTACATACATCTCTATATTGCCAATCTCAGTAAGCCAGAAGCAGCAAGACCCCCCTTTTATGGGTAGGGACCCTCCTTTTATGGGTGGGGACCCTCATTTTATGGATGGGGACCCTCCTTTTATGAATGGGGACCCTCCTTTTATGGATCGGGATCTTTTCCAGAACCCCACCCCCCCTTGTCATTTGCTCATAGACAGCACAGGCCTAAATAAACACATGCTTTCCTTCCTCCAACGTTCATTAAAGAGAAACATTTTTTTCCTACTACCCAGGGGGGAACTTGTCTCAGAAGTGGGTCCTTTTCTACCTACCATCTGTGATGGCTCAAAGGACCCTTTCACCTCAGAGAACCCTTCGTCTTGAGAATTTTGATTTCTACACTTCATATTTGGAGTCCCTCCTTGGTGTAAGGTACCCAGAAGACAGTTCTCTTTTCCTGGGCTTCGGTGTTCTCATTAGAGACATCAAGCAAAAGCAGAACAAAAATATAAATACAATAAAATATAAATATAAATGGGTGGAACATTTTTGGTAACTGCCTGTCTTATTCCTTAACCTATACATGAATCCAAAAATGTGTTTGAAGTCACTGTGAGCACTGGACCATTCCGCCTGGTGGCAGCATAACAATTGTACACAACTGCTATTTGCACAGTAAAATTACCCTCCGCAGACAATGCCCTACAGCAACAACACTGTGGTACCATGAGGTGGATGAGACTTCTATGAAGAAGTTCTTCTTCTATGACGTAGTCTATAAGACTATAAGCGTATAGTTAAATGCTTCCATTTGTGGTGATGGAAGGCCATTCGTGGCACTCACATTGGGTTAGGTCTTGTATCAGTTGCTTATGCCATTGTACTGACAAAATGCCTGACAAGGGCTACCTAAGAAAGGATGGGTTCATGTGGCTCACAGACTGAGGCTAGAGTCCATTAGGACAGGAAAAGCATGATGGCAGGAGGGTGAAGTGCCTGGTCACTTGCAACCACGGTCACGAAGCAGAAAGAGAAGCATAGTCAGCTCCCTCTCTGTTTTACTTAATTTTAAACCACCCAGGGAATAGTGCAGCCCATATCTATAATGGGTCTTCCCATCTCAATAAGCTTAGTGTGGGAATGTCACCACAGGTTTGCCCAAGGATTCATTTCCATGGTGACTCTAAATCACAGTGGCAATGAAGATTAACCCTCATAGTCCTGTGTACTTTAGAAACTCATTTGTTCTCCACAGTAATGCTAGGTGAACATTACAAAGCAGGGAAGTGAGGCCCAGGTGTCAGGATGAGAGACTAGAAGACTCTTGGTGGGGCTGGGGACAGGAGGGAGAGATGGGCTAAGTCAGAGAGTGTTTGAGTCAAGACTTGAGCACCTGCAGTCTGCCTGGAGTACACATAGGGCTTTGATGGAGCAGGACTGGAAGAAAGTCCCAGAAGAAGAGGCTGGGTCTTTTCCCAGGTAATAAGATCCAAGTGAGACATTCATGAGAAATTCTATAGATACTAGGTGCTCCCTGAATGACTTATGTGGGCACAGAGCATGCACAACCTTCCAGTGGAAAACTGCTGAGGTGGTCTTTGTCCATCCACTTCAACAGCTGGGGCACTTTGTGATGACTTTGCTCAGCCTTGTTACAAGTTTAAGATGCAAGTTTAAAAATCTGCTTTTGTTCTTGAATTAAAGCCTTTGTGTTGATAAAAACATCCGCCTCTCTCCCTCTCCCTCTCCCTCTCCCTCTCCCTCTCCCTCTCCCTCTCCCTCTCCCTCTCCCTCTCCCTCTCCTTCTCCCTCTCCCTCTCCCTCTCCCTCTCTCTCTCTCTCTCTCACACACACACACACACACACATACATATAAACACAGATGCACGGACACACATACAAAGACAGACTCAGATAGTCACACAGAGACACACAGAAAGACACAGACAGACACAGAGACACACAGACAGATACACAGAGACACACACAGATACACAGAAAGACACAGACAGACACAGAGACACACAGACAGATATACACACACACACACACAAATATACATACATAGGCACACATAGACACACAGATACACATAGGCACACAATCATACACATACACAGACACGCACATAGACACACATACAGACACATAGACACACACACACATAGACACACATAAAGACACATAGACACACACACACACATAGACACACATAAAGACACATAGACACACAGACACACACACACACACCACTAATACCCAAACCCAAACTGGGCAGGATCGAAAACTGCTCACTTTCCAGGCAAAGTGAGCAAGTCAGGAGACACGCAGGCAGGGCTGGAGAGTAAGCCAGAGGTAACAGCAGATGAGATCAGAACATACACACACCCAAACAGGAAAGGCCTGGGGTGGCTCTGGCTTCATAGAACTGTCTATTCTCAAGTCGAGCCATGGCCACACTCTAGGTGACAAGGGAAGACAATCTGCTGCTGCTGTTCCTCTTCCTCCCCCTCCCTGCCCCTCCCTCTCCTTTCCCCTTCCCTCTTCCTTCCCCTCCTCCTTCCCCATCCTTTTCTATTCTTCTCTCCTCCTTCCTGCTCCCCCTCTGCCTTTCTCTTCTTCCTCCTTCTTCCCTATCCTTCCTCCTCACCACTTTGCTTAATTGTTTTAAGCCTGTTCTTTGACAGTTTTGTACATGAATAATAGAACCTTCTCTTTTTCATTACCCTGTGGTTTCCACTCCCTCCCCACAGGCTCCTGTTTTCATTCCCTTCATTTGGTTTTGTTTTGTGACCCTCTGACTTTAGTCATGACCTGGTGGGTTCACCACTGCTTGGGATACAACTGAAGGCAATGACTCTCCCTCCCCAGAATCTACTCATTGACAATAATTCAGAGTGTGTGTGGCAGGGGTCCGGAGGGGGATTACGAGCCCCTTCGCAATCAGTAATTAGCTATTGACAGGTCTCGTTTGGAGCAGGCCCAGTGAAGTGAAGCTGCTATGACATCATGTTAGCAATGGCTGCCATGCCCCGAAGTCTCTTGAGGTTGAGAGCTATTTGCCAGCTCACATCTCTTCTCCCAAGTCCATCATAGGGAAATGAGATAGACAAGCTAGGCACAGGCCAAGCAAGCAATACTTGTTAGGCATGTGATGAACACCCACCTTCCATTGATGAGGAGGCAATGGAAGAACTCAACTATCCAGCTCTTTGCAATCCTACTAGCAAACGGGACTGCCATAGAGCCTCACTACACAGCTAACAAAAGTGGTCAAGTGATCTTCTCAAGGCTGTTTAACTTGGAAATCAGAACAAAAGGCCTCCCAACTTGGAAAACAGAACAAAAGGCCTCCCCTCCTGCTTTTTATTTTTTGTCTGCACCTGTGTGGTGTAAAGGATGATGGCATCAGACGGATCTGACTTCTGAGTTATCAGAGGAGTGGCACTGCAGTGAGGTCAGGGTCAAGAAAAGCAAAACTGTGAGAATGTGTTCTGACACACTGGATGCCTCACACAAATAACAGACGTGCTCTCTACAAGGCGCTTGCTCATTTCCCACAGGAAAAATCAAGATGTTAATTAATAATCCATGTCTACTGGACACAAAAGGAACAATGCAGGGTAGCCAGGCTTTCCTCCTTGAGAGAATCAGGTGCGCCTCTAAAATTCCCCTTTTGTTTTCTATTCCATAAAAGGTCCTAGCACAGGCTTGGGCGCCAAGGTGTGCATGTGTGTGAGTCCCTGGAACCCAACACTGATGTCTTATTCAACCTAAAGGAAAAGTGTGCAGTCTCCTGATGGGATAAGCACTTGCAGCCCCGGGTGACCAGGGGCTGCAGAGAGAGGGTGTTCCTCACAGCACATGCCCTGAGTGAAGAGCTTCCCGGAGGTAAACTAGTTGGGAGGACTAAGGGACAGATCAGAGTCTTGCGCTCACTTTATGAAAAGGGGAAGCCAGGAATGCATATGGCCTATGTGGTAGTGGGCCTGTGGCTCTAGCTCTCACTTGTCTCAAAGTGGCAGTGCAGCAGGAGAATCTTGGGGTACCACTCTGTGGGCCTGAAAAGCTTTGGTTCTGAAGATTAACCCATGTGGGTGAGCAGTAGACAGAGGACAGGATAGGTAACCTACTAAGCTACCCACATGTTGAGCACAACTTGGCATCTCTGCTCATTTTGATCTTTTATACATTTCAAAACCAAGCCTGTCACTAGGAATGTTTCTCTTGGTGGTTAATAGGTAGTAAAACATATGAACTGTTTATTCTTTACCTTTGGGCTGAAGGAAACATTCATTCCCACATCTGGAATAGAGCCCAGAGCAACACCCCTGTGGTGGTCTGCTTTTATCAAGATGTGCTCCTTTAACAAATGCCCAGTCCTGACAACATGATAGTCTCGTCAGCCTGTTCATCATCAAATAATAAGAAACTTTGACTGGCTCATGTAAACAGATCTGAGCGGGGGCCAGAACTGTAGAAAGGGAGCTGTGTCAAGGTGGGTCGTGAAGGTTGGAGACTGAAATGTGAGTTAGATTCAATATGCCTCTGTCAACAGCCACCTGAAGTCAACCACAGTCCCACACAGTGTATTCCTCTGATAAGATGTCACAAGAACAGAAATGAGCACAAAAGCAAAGAAAAACATCCAAAATTAGAGTCTGTATTGCTTGGTTTGGGTCTCTGCTATTACCAGATCCCCCCCCACACACACCCCCCCCACACACACACCCCACACACACCCCCCACACACACCACACACACACACACCCACACACACACCACACACACACACACCACACACACACACACCACACACACACACCCACACACACACCCACACACACAGAGGCATGCACATGCATACTATCTGAGGTAGGTAGGTTAGTATGATCTCATTTTTCAGTGGGAAGCTGATGTTCTGAGAGATTGTCATGCTCTTCTGATTCCAGAAGAATATCAGTATGGGTCATTCTGGAACAAGGTCTCTGTGTAAGCCAAAGGCACCAGTTACCACCATCACTATTACTTGTAACTGGAATTAACATGTGAGGACTGCCTACCAGACACTGGCTGAGTACCTTGCAGGTTTTGACTCCATTATTCTTCTTAGCACCTCTTCAAACTCAGTACTGCAAACTAAGACTCCCTCATCTGACATGCTTAGACCACAACTGCTTGAGACTTGGGAGGTCTTTTTCACTGCTGCTGTTTGGATATTTGGATTTTGCATGGCATGACCCCTACTGTCTGAGCACCCCTATGAAGCACCAAATCCCCAAATCAGAAACATTTTGAGCATCATTACAGATCAGTTACATTTGGAGTCCAGAATTATTAAATTCCTTTTAAAGTTCAAAAACTAAGGGAGGTAAAGTAACAAAGGTGTTAAAGGTCTAATCCACTGGGTCTGCGGATTTCTTGTTTTTGGCAGAAGCAGAATGAATGGGCTGTCGACCACCTTACACACCAACAGATAAGATTCAGCATCCATGATATAGTGGGATTGGTAAGTCAAGAAACTCTCTTTCCTAATCATGGTTGTTTCTGTTTTGGTTTTATGAAGACACAGTCTCACTATGCAGCCTTGGCTAGCCTGAAGCTCACTATGTAGATCAGGCTGGCCTCAAATTTACAGAGATCCACCTATCTCTGCCTTCTAAGTGTTGGGATTAAAGGAATGCACCATCATGCCTGGCCTTCTCTTCCGTAATCTTTACTCCTCTCTACATTCTTCACTGTCCTGATCATTCCTGAGAATAATGGTTATAATCTTGTCTATCTCTGTCTCCTACAGAACATAAGTCCCAAAAGGTGTGGTCTCAGTGTCAATCAGCCCTACATCCCAGGTACCAAGGGCAAAGAATGGATTAAACAGAAATAAGAAGATATATGACAACTTAATGAATAAAAATGTGCATCTATGCCTCTATTGATGAGCCCTAGAATAAACAAGAAAAACCCATAGGGAAGCCAAGTAGAAAAAGAAATGGCCATTTCAAAGATGATCAAAAGCCAACTGTATGGTATCTAACTCTAGTCCCGTTGATGTGGGGCACTGAGACAATGATCGTGAGCTCAATGGCAGCCTGGGCAACATAGCCAGATTATCTTAAAAAATATAGAACAACCAAATAAAAACACATGAAACATGATATTATATCCTGTTTACCCCTCCCTTAGGTTAAGAAGAACTGGGCAGACACAATGGTCACTAATGGGACGATGGGATTGACTTGTACACTCCTGCACAAATCCTGGAGGAGCATTGGGGACAGAGACAAAGGACAGCAGGTTACTGCTGCAATCTCTTGTCCAGAGCAGGCTTAAATGTGACCAGGAGTCACAGAACTGAGTCACTCCTGAATCAACCTTTTTTTGCTAGGCTGAGAGTGTCACAGATGTCTGGCACCTGACTAGGGTCAGTCAAAGATCTGAATGAGCACAGGTCTGCCTCCTCCCATGATTTCTTCATGTCTTAGCAAGCAATAGGGTAAATAACAATACAGATTAAATATAAACAATGTAGTATATGGAGTTGCTACACTAAAGAAATCAAATGCTATATTAGACACTAATTATCTGATTCAAAACAGCCTCTGTGGCTGATGAATGAGCAACACATTAAGACAGACTTTTCTTGTCTCACTTTTGTCTTATTTGTTGTTTTGTTTTGAGATGGAGGTCCAGTGTATCCAAGGATAGCATTGAACTCACTGTACAACAGAGGAGGACTTTGAACTTCTGATTCTACTGCATCTACCTCCTGAGTGCTAAGATTACAGGTATGTACCTCTCCACTTTGTTTATACAACACTGGGAATGGAACCCAGAGCTCTGTGCACAGTTGACAAGTACTCTACCAACTAAGCTCTGCCCCCAGCTCATTGGCCTACTCATTAATATAACAGAAAACATGAAACAGTATTCATGTTGAAATTATATTTGTTTATTTATGTTGAATGTAAATATAAGCTGGGCAAGCATCAGTAGACATATCCATAAAATCACCCCCTTTATGTTATTATTTCAAAATTGCATTACATGTCAGTGTAATTTATAGTAAACCTTGTGTATGTATATGTATGTCTCCTGTGTACAACCACTGTCCATACACAGCACATCACACAAAGAGACCTCACGCCTAACTCCCTCTGTTCTCTGCATCCACTTTCTTCTGTTCCTGGGTTTGAATGAATTCCCTCCCCTCTGTAGACTTGTTCCCACACCCCAGGCCTTCCATGAAACAATGCTTGCTGATATGACCATCAGTGAGCTGCAATGGGTTTGTCTGTGCTCAGAGAATGGAAGGAAATCCCCTGCATTTATAAGCCATGGGGAGGGCTCTCTTGCCTGACTCTCTTGCCTGGCCTCACAGGCTGACTTAGACCAGTTGGATGGTTGCATTCAGAGCTCACCATCCACACTGACATTTGTAACTTCCTTAGGCAGCTCAGAAAGAAATAACCTATAAAACCAGACCAGCCTTCCTGATTTCTATGGGAAATTCTGCCAAAGAGATACAGCATTCTGTATAGAGGTTCATGATAAAAACATAGATACCCTTCCTTCTAAGGGCCATTTGAGGTACATCTGAAAATATGAGTCAATTTTGCCGGGCAAGCAATTAACTGGTTAACTAGTCCTTGATTGCTTTTAAATTTCACTTGAACATCACATTTTGAAATTCCGGAAGCAACAACAGTTCTGGTGTGATAAAAGTACTGTTTTAACACAAACTTTTTTTTTTTCCCTTAAAGGAAGTCTCTTAATTCTTCTGAAGGCCACCACAAAAACAAGTGTGATTAAATGGATTGTTTTTCTTCAAAATCAGTGGAGCATAATGGATGCTATAATCTTCACCCAAAGCATACCACCAAATGAGTGTTTTTCTAACTAACAAGCTGTCCAAACCCAGGAGACCCAGTTACAAAGATTTCCTGTAATTCACTGGGAATGTGCAAAAGAAGAAGAAGAAAAAAGGCAGAATTAACATTTCTGAAAATACACATTGAAAATTCAATTCTTTCATCTTGGCTGCTTGGTTTCTTGTCTTCTTAATAATATTCAAACTGTACCTCCCTCTGTTCAAGCCATAAACTCTAAACATCCACATTTACCCGTGCTTTGACTATATCGTAGTAGGTTGAGAATATCCAGTCATTCCTCTGATTCATCAGGTCAATCCAAATTTGAGCTATTAGAGATTGTACTTCTGTTTTCAGGTGAAACTTGTTCTGACAGGACATTACCCAAGTGGGAAAGCTCACATTGGTTTTCAAGTGCTTCTTGTCACCATGAATTATCGGCAAGCCTCTGATGACTGTCATCTTCAATGGTTTCTCCTCCAGGCAGAATTTGGAAGTGTTAGCTGAAAGTGTCCAGTTCTTAGGTCAACACTAGCATGTACTATTCCCTAAGTGTGGCATCCCAACAGCTGATAGACATGTTAGACACAGATTTATCCCCAGAAGAAAACACCTCCATAGTCAGCTAGGTCTGTAAGACCCAGCTCATAAGCACCTGAAGAGGTTAGCCTAAGGACTGTGGCCACAGTCCCTCCTGGTCTGCCACATCTTACCAGATTCATTGTTCCTCTATTGCCAGACAAGTTGCCTTCCAAATGGTCACCTTTTCCTTCTGCAATAGCACAGCTCTTAATTTTAATTTGGTTTGTGTCTACTCATGAGTGAGATGTCATGTCTCAGGATAGGAAAGCAGAAGTTTGAATTTTTAGGTAGAGGTCAGTTGCTAGCCCTGAACTAATTCAGACCTGTGAGGAAATGTTAATCTCTCCTTTTGTCACTACTGAATTCCCCTTCACCTTAACTCCCAATACCACACCTAGAAGGATCACAGAATCTGTGACAGTCTGATACATGCAGATATCAATACTGCTATGGATCATCTGGGCTTCTTTTGTGAACTCATGTATGTACACTTTTGCGCTTTCATTTCTTCCTCTAGGAAGGACCTAGCAACCACGCCTCAGTTACCATACAAGTCCTGTGGCCTACATTATCAGTTCAGCCCCAGTCCCCCCCGCCCTTCATCTTAGCCAAAGAATCAAAAACCAGTAACCCAAGACCACAAGCATCATTTACACTGTTTTGTTAAATAGCGTTATGTTTAAATATAACTGTTCATTGATTTGTTTAAGCATTGCCTTACCTATTATATGCTGGGGGTACAACTGTAAGCTAAACATGAGTGATCTTGCTCCTAGAGACTTAAATAGACTGAAGGCAGGGTAGAAGTGAGTAGTAAGGAGTTGTGTTGTTTTCATCAGAGTTGTGCAGTGGTAGTCAAGTGTGTCAGGCAGAAAGTGAAGTATCTGCAAGCAAAATAACACATCTGGAAACTGCTTTTTTGGAAAGGGCTGAGAACAGAACCTTGGTCCTTGCACTCACTAAGCCCACACTAGTACTGAACTATACCCCGGTCTTAGTATTTACTTTTAATTTAAAGTAGGGGAGGGAAAATGGATGAACTAGGCCTGGCATGGAGTTGTGACTGCTGAATGTTGAGGTCGGGAATGTGGGGGTTCATTACAGTGTGTTCTCTGCTTACCTCTGCTTGGAAATTTCCCTAATTAGAGGACTCATTCCTCCCTCCAAGGAACTTAGAAAGATAATAAACAAATAGCAATTTATGGTATGTCAATTAGATCACAGAAGGGAGGCGAGAGGTGGGTAGATAAACATAACCTTCCCACATCCATGTGATATTTATTTTATATAATTGTCAAATACAAGACATGGATAAGCTGACAATCTATATTAGGGTAAGGAGCTAATACCCAAGAAATAATAAAAATAATAAATACATATGTTTTTGAGAAATAAGAGGATATTTTGAATTTTATAAAAGTTGCTTTAATGAAATTTGATGAAAATAATGACTAACATTTACCTAACTTTTTCTTTGTTAGGACAGGGCTCTGCAAGCATTTTAAAGGGTGACTGATTCAATCCCCAGCACAACTCCAGGAAGTTGTTATGTATTTCCCATGTGTAAGACGATGGGCCTAGGCCTACAGGGGCTGACCACTTTGTTCAAGACAAGTGAACCTCTGAATGATAAAGCTGGCTTTGAACCCAGGTCTAGCTCCAGAGTTGAAATCTTCAACTATCACACCTTATGCCGCACTGCTTGCTTTGATGAGGACCTAGAAGGCAGAAGCTGAATGGAGCAGAGGGAAGATGTAGGGCACAGTGATACAGAAAATCTAGATAAGATGAGGCTAGAAAGTAAACTTTCCAGCAAAGAGTAAGGTATTCCTCTGGACACTTCTCCATAAGCCCAAGACATTGAGACCAAGAATGGAGAAGGGGGAATCATGGGAGAGGGGTTTTCTATCTTCTTTTTCACTTCTATATCCAGCTCCTTCTCACATCATCACCATTATCATCACCACCATCACCATCAATTTCGCCACACCCACCAGCATTATCACAACCATTACCACCACCTCCATTGTCACCATCACTATTCAGCCACTCACAATATTCCAGGCTGTTAGTGTCTGTTCTAGAATATGATGTAAAAGAATTGGGCACTAGAACATACCAAACAGATGGCAACCCAACATCTATTACAAAGCAACGTCAACTCAATGAACAAACATTTAACCTTCTCTCCATGATGGGTGCTGCACTAAAGTGTTGGAAACACAGAGTGAACAACTGTGACCTTTCCCCTGGTAAAGGTGAGGAAAACAGGCAATAGTCAAGTAATTCCTATTATACGTGTTGATAAAAGGTAGCCATAAAAATGAAGTGGGGCAAGAAGGATGTACTTGCGAGAATTTTATGCACTCTAATTCTATAAAAGGGATCAGGCATTTCTTTAGTAAGGGGACACCTAAGCACGAGACCAACAAGAGACAGGGACAGCAAGGCCCTGGTAGGCAGGCAAGAATGTTCCAGGCAGTGGTTATAAAAATGGGCTGGAGCTTAGAATGTCTAAGAGTCACAAGGAGGACAGTGGGCTAATGGAGAGTACAACAGAGTACCAGGAGATGAGATGGTGAGATGAGATGAGATGAGATGAGATGAGATGAGATGAGATGAGATGAGATGAGATGAGATGAGAGCAATAGGAGATGAGACCTAGTATAGGACTAGGCTAGGGAGTATATCTTATGATGCCCCATGAGCTAGCTTCTGCCGAATGAGATGGGGATACACAGATAAGGTCAATATAACTAACAATGGACAGGGTCACTTTGGTGCTGTACAGAAAACAGAGAGTTTTCAATTGAGATGTAAGCAAGGGGACAAATTAGACCTATGGCAATACCCTAGGGAGAGGTGACCATGACCAGACCAAATGAAATCACTGAAGACCAGATAAAATAGTTGGAATCTGGGGACTTTGCAAAGAAAGCCTATTTATGGGCTCATGCTCAGCTATAAGAGAGGGATGTGACCAAGAAGCCCTAAATACCTTACATCTGGGACTTGCATATCTATCTCTATTTTATGTTTCCTACCAAACCTCACAGGAATTAAACCAACAAAAGAGACCCCTGGAAATGCACTCAGTGTTCTGATTTGGTCTTAGTACAACCTTTAGTGTGACCATAAAGGGTATTCTAATAGTTCAGTTAAGAGGCAGGATTCTAAAAGGATGGTGAAGACACATGGGTGGGTGAATATAGATTGAAGACCTTATAAGTTGTTGCTTATTGGCTAGAGCATGCAGGAAAGAGAAAAAATGCCTTGCTATGATCGTTGAATTGTGGTGCTGTTAAAAAGAATTGCAAAAATGATGTGGGGGAGGGGCAAGAAGTTAGGGGTCTGTCTGGAAGTGAGACTGTGAGTGGGTGACTGAGTCAGCTGTATAAAAGCCAGATAGATAGATCTCAGAAAAGATTAGAATAGAAGTTGGAGGCTCAGGCCAACCTATGGCATCACAGAGTTTCCCTCTTTTTATTGACTTATTTTGAAACACTACTGAGCCTTACTACTTGAGTCAGAAAGTTTGTCAGAATATTCCAGAAGTTGACGATTTTTCTAATCAGTGTAATCATTAAAACCAGGCTAGTAGAATCCATTCTCTTTTAATATAAATAGGCATCTTAGACCTGCCTTTGCAAACTGAGATTATTCATCGTAAGGAAATTACTGTACCATTTAACATTCTTCAGTTTGATCTAGGCATATTTTTCCTATAATAAGACTGATTAATTCTGATCCTGAGAATAATAAAAGCAGCCTTTCCACATTTGGTATTGCATTCACAGGCTAGCAACCTTGTACTCCAGTCTGAACATTACCATACATTATAATCATGCATAGCCATTGAACAGACTTCTACCAGAGAGTAAGAAAAGAGGACTGGGTGACAATTCAAGGTCAAACCACTGATTCAAGGTCAACAGGGTAGTCTCTGCTGTGAGTAGAAGGATGAACTGGGTGTGATTGCTATGTCCCAACAAACACATTCCTTACCAAAGAAAGGTTCAAGATGCTTCTCCAGATGCAAAAGGGGATGTGTGTCATCTTTGGCCATTGTTGATACTTCATTTAGAAGTATATAAAGGTCACTCAGCTGATTTGGGGTATTACAAAAATTTCTTTTTATTACAGTATCTCTGGTAGTTACTTCTGTTCCAAAATAGACACAATCCTCTGTTGAGTTTGCAAGTTTACAGCAAGATAGAGACAGGCAGTTTTGTATGACTACCAGAGTTAGACAAATGTTCCAGATGGGGCACTGTACTGGCTGGTTTTGTGTGTCAACTTGACACAGCTGAAGATATCACAGAGAAAGGAGCTTCAGTTGAGGAAATGCCTCCATGAGATCCAACTGTAAGGCATTTTCTCAATAAGTGATCAAGGGGGAAAGGCCCCTTGTGGGTGGCTCCATCTCTGGGCTGGTAGTCTTGGTTCTATAAGAGAGCAGGCTGAGCAAGCCAGGGGAAGCAAGCCAGTAAAGAATATCCCTCCATGGCCTCTGCCTCAGCTCCTGCTTCCTGACCTGTTTGAGTTCCAGTCCTGACTTCCTTGGTGATAAACAGCAGTATGGAATTGTAAGATGAATAAACCCTTTCCTCCCCAACTTGCTTCTTGGTCATGATGTTTGTGCAGGAATAGAAACCTTGACTAAGACAGGGCACCAAAGACAGATTAAAAGGAAAAAAAAAGACTTCATTTAAGGCTATCTTGATGAACCAATGGGTTCAATGGGTTTAATTGAGACTGACTACGGGAGCACCAGTGAAGGGTCTCTTACAGGATCATTGGTGAAGGTTGGTTATTCAAAGGACCAGGAGTTAGAGGCTGCTTACATGATCATGGGCAACTTATGGTCAGCTACACTACTGAGGAAGTCTTCCTCACTCCCCCAACAGCAATTGTTAGGGAAAAGAAATCATTTATAACTCATGAGCCCTCCACCCTTTTTATGGGGGAATATTAGTAAGCATGACCTTCTGAGGATCTCCTGTGGGTAAATGGCAATGGCCATAGCATGGCTAGAGGGCAGAGTTCTACAAGAGAGACAGCAATGAACAGGCACGCTTACAGAGCACAGCCTTTACTACAGACGCCCAAGATGTTTAAAGTGAGAGAGCATGCCCATGAAAGAACATTGGTAGATCAAAACCACTTTCTAAAGAACTGTTAATGAATTAGTAGCTCAGTTCTCCCTGGGAAGCTTTCTTTCCATCTTTTTTCTCTTTCCTCTCTTAGTCTCCTCTTTTCCTTATCTCACTTAAACCCTTTCCTCCTCTTCTTCTTTCTCTTCTTCCTCCTTCTCTCTTATTTATATCTTTTGCTACCTGCTCAGAATTTCTAGCTCTCAACTGAAATAGAAACGGGGCTTTGTTTTCCCTAATATTTTATCAAGCTAATTTCCTTAGTAAGAGGAAAAGTGAGTTGGCCCGTATTTACTCTCAAGGAGCTGGTGATCTAGAGAGGGAAGATGATTAATTAAATGAACATCAAGATGAACACATCAAGGGATGCGGAGATGGTTCAGTAAGGAAAACATCTGCCTCACAAACATGACCGCCTGAATTTGAATCCCAAGAACCCCTGTTAAAAGTTGGGTTCAGTGGTGTGAGCCCCTGACACCATCATAGCCAGGAGATAGGAGACAGAGACAGGAGGATCCTGGAAGTTCACAGCTAACTAACTTAGTCTGCTTGGCAATGTTCTAGGCCAATGAGAAAGCTAATAAACAAACAAACAAATGTGGAAGGCACCCAAAGACCTACACTAGAAACCACTCTACCCAAAAACCTGACCACTACATGCCTGCTATGCATGTGTGCACATGAAATGTACTTATCAACCATACAACCATACACACTTGTACATATACAACCACATCCTAAGTGGTGGGCTAGAGGGAGCTAAGAGCTGAAAGAAAGGGGACTGGCCTTGTGAGTAGGCAGTGAGATGAGATTGCTCATGGTGTCATGAAGAGTGTCAGGCATATGCTACTCTACTGTGTGTAGATGAGACACAGAAGGTAACAGAAGTGAAATCTGAGTAGGGGACGCAAAGCAAATCCTAGTGACAATGCTTCTCACGACCCCAGGCGTCTCTTCTAGAGCAACCATCTTGGACCACATTCAGTTCCTAAGCTGCCTGCTCCTCACCAACTCCTCAGTGACTGACCTTCTTCTGTATCACTGTAGCTCTGTCTGAATCCAGAACTTTCTAATACATCTCTCTTCTGAGTAGCCAGAGAAATAACTAGCCATTAACTAGGGTATGTGACTCTTATGCTTCAAACCCTCCCATAGCCTGATGTCACATCCTGAACCACGGCAAACATCTTGCATATCCCCCAAACGGGCACAACTTAGCCTCTGCCTCTCTCCTCAGCATTGTCTCTCCCTTACAGATTACCCTTCTCACACACATCTGTGTTTCCCCCACTCTATAAGATTCTCCATACTTATCTTTCCCTCTAGACCATTCTTTTCTCAGATCTCCTCAAAATCACTCATTTGTTCTGACTCAACTTTGACTCAGAGGCTATTCCCTGCTGTGCTTTGGCTTTAGAAAGTCCCTGTTATCTTTTGGATAATCGTGTCCTACCAAAGCCCATGTATTAGATGCTTAGTCCCTAAATTACTGGGTCTGTAAGTCTCTCAACCGTCCTCTGATGCTGTTAGGAGATAGTAGAACCTTTAGAAATTAGGACCTAGCTGGAGGAAATGAGGTTTTTGGAAACCTGCCCTTGAAGCTGATATTGGGGAATCCCCTCTCTGCTTGCTAGTGACTGTAATGTGAACAGCTTTCCCTGTTGTTATTTCTACAGTATTTTGCCTTGTTACATGCTGAGAAACAACAGGCCAATCATAGTGAACCAAACAAACCTGTCCTCTTTATAAGTTGCTGGTCCTAGGTATTTTGTCACAGTGATGGAAAGCTGACTAACACTAAAGGGCCCATGATGGTTAGAGGCTTGGCCCCCAGCTTGACACTACTGGGAAGTGATGGGGATGTCATGTATAAGGCTTAGTGGGAGCTCTCTGGGTAACTGGGGTCATGTCCTCAAAGGAACAAGTGAGCCTTCTTTGCTCCTTTAGCTTCCTGGTGAAATGAATGGTTTTGCTCCACAGGCATGTTGTTCCTGTGGTTTCTCCCATACTTCCACAAAGGTAAAAAAGGAATGGGCTGACCAATCACAGACCTTCTCAGGTGACCATCTCAAGTTTTAGTTAGAATAATGGCTGTGTAATATGCATCCTCTAATCAAGCCTTCTCACCATGCTCAAATTGAAACTGAATTTCATCAAGTTGTCTGTTCAACTTTTTTTTTTTTAAACACTCATATGGAGTCGACCTTTTCACCCCAGACTTGGTTTGTTCTTCTGTCCACTGTACACCCAGAACTAGCAACCTGAATATCTCTACCACAACAAACCAAACGCACTTCCTTGTCTTGAAAGGTGGACTGCTGCCTCAGGAAATTCATGGCACAATCTTATAAAACACCAAGACAGCCTTGCCAGGTTACTTTCATGCTGGTTTATTGCTCCAGCTATCTAGTAACAGACCATAAAACTAATATGATGTGTAGAAAAGGCAGTAGGATTGCCACTCCTTACCATGGGTTTATTGTGCACTTAGAACTCATAACATTATTTTTTTTCTTCTTTCCTTTCAATATTTTTTGAGCCAGGATCTTCCCATATAGCCCAGGCTATCCTTGAACTACTGATTCTTCCTGCCTCCATAGTGCTGGGATTTCAACTGTTTTTCACCATGTCCAACTTCATAAAATCTTTATTGTATAGTTGTAAACCTCTAGTTTAGGTGGCATTTAACTTTCCAGGGACATATGCACCCTTCCTAACTTCATAGTGGATCACTTATTCCAATTCTGACTGAGATGTTAGGAAGACACACATGTATTGTTCATGTACACAATGGCTTCGTGGTGAATTACCCCAAAACAGTATTTAAATTTAGATTACAATAAAGAAGGGAAAAAGCAAGATGATACTAGATACGAATTTTCTACTGGAAGATTTTTTTTTTTATGATTTACAAAGTGTTTTCTGCATATGTGAGCAACCTAATACTGAGTAGAAATTTGGAACAGTTGTTGCTGGTATGTCTTTAGCTAGTGCAGAAATCTCTCCTTCTGACTCTCTTGTTTGTCTCTGTCTCTCTGTCTCTCTTTTTCTCTGTGTGTGTATGTATGTATGTGTGTGCATGCATGTGTAGACATGGGCAGACATACTTGAATATACATATGTATACATATAGGTGCAGACACACAAGTATAGGTCAGAGGTTGATATTGTCTGTCTTCTAGAATCACTCTCTACATTGTGTTATTGATAATGATGATGATATTGCTATTATTTTAGATAGAGTCACACACTGAACCTTGTGCTCACTGGTCTGCTAATCAGGCTGGTCATGCTACTCTGAAGACCCAACTGTCTCTGCCTTTCTCCCTCCCTCCCGCAGTCCTACAGTTAGAAGTGTGCACTGCCACACCTATATTTTATGTGGTCACTGGAGATCTGAACTACGGTCCAGAAAGCACTTTACCCATGGAGCCATTTCTCCAGTCCTCTTACTTCTGTAAGACTTCAGGAGCAAAGAAATGTTAACTTCCAGTTTAGAAACTCTTTAAGCACTAGGTGAGATAGAATCTTGACACAAGAATCTTGACAGATCACAAAAACAGAATGAGTCTTCCTTTTATTTTCCCTCAGGGGTATTGTGGATTTTGAAAGCTGTTGCTAATTATGGAACTCATTCCAGCTGTTTTTATAACCTCATAGTATTGTCACCATTCCAGGTAAGCACAAAACAGAAGTGGTTAGGAACAAGGAAGAGCCCTTCATGATGCAAACACCATTAAGAAGCCAGCTAGGCTCTCTGCATTCTCAGGGCAGGGCACACCTGTGGACCAAGATGTCATTGTGATATTAATTTGAAGGCCAGATAGCATGAAGGACTGGGATTAAACAGCCTTCTTTATAGTCAAATTCAAACTCCCAGTTTCTAAGGGCACATGTGTATGGTGTGGGCGTGGATTATCTTATATAGATAGCGAGGAAAAGCAGATGAGAGCCAAGACCATCAAGATTTTCCTCCGTAAACGTGTCCCAGAAGCTTTCAAATAACTCCTAATGCAGTTTCCTCGGTAGAGCTAATACTGATCTACCCTGCCACCTTCCCATGTCTCATCTGTCACCAGACTATCTCATTAATGTCACAGCCCACCCTTACTATTTCTTACCAAGCCTCCTCTATAGGATGGGAAAGTCCCTGATACAACTGGTTCATTTTTTAAAAAAGCCTACATCTCCCCACAACATCCCTCCAACATATCTTTCCCTTCAGTGATCCCAAATCTTTGAGTTAGACTCACTCTTGGGCTCCTTCATTCTTGTGTTCAATGGTTTCAAAGGTTAAAGAGTGTGAGATCCCCGAATAGTTTAACACTATTTCAGAAAGAGAGCAGTATCCTCCTTTGAGGCAGCTCTAACATGTTAGCACCACATAGATACTTAAGCTAATAACAGGGTTACATGGTTCAAGGCACTACTTATGCCTCAGATTAGAGTCTTCCTCTCTCACAGCACTTCAGAGATGTGCAAATGCCAGGTTTGCAGGATGCCTGTAATCACACAGCCATGGGAGCTGAGTTCTGATAGCCACAGCCCCTTCTCTTTTCCTGGTGGCCCCAGCTCTTTCCTAGCTTTCTCATCACAGGCTGGTGACAGCTTTAAATCACCTTGATTTGGGCCTGTCTGTGGTTCACATGCATCCCCGAAATGCTTAGGAGTGACTTCTGTTTTTAATCTACTTGTTTCCAAAGACTCAGATTTTAGTCAGACTGGTTGTCTGTTCCGAAGACCTCCTGGGACATGGGACCTTTAATCACATGGCAAGGGTGGCTCAGGGATAAGAGAGCCCTGCACTCTGTTTCCTTCTAGGTCAGGCACTGATCTACTCTCCCTGTCAGACAGGGTACAAGAAGGGGACTTTGCTCTGATATCAGCAGCTAGGTTAGGAGAGAGTGGTTGGAGGTACACTGTGGGGCTAGGGACTTGGCTAACCTATTGAGAAGAAAAACAAACCAGCCCAAGGGTGCATTTGATCACAGCTGGAAGGAAACACACATGCTCACTGGGACTCAAAGACTCCTAAGAGCTGGGGAACCCAAGCAGGCTCCAATAGGAGTGGAGAGCAAAGGTCTCAACCAGGGCTGGGAGTTTGGAGGGTGGTCAGAGAAACAAACCTTTCAGCAGCACATGGCTCCTTCACCAGGAGGAGGGTGGAGCTCTATTGGAAGGAAGTCAGCTTAGTGTGTAACCCCAGGCTCTTGCCAGGGCAGGGAAGGAGGCCTGAGTGAAGTTGAGCCTCCTCTGCTTGATTGTACAAAGAAACCTTCTCCATCAGAGGGACAGTCAGCCTTCCAGGACAGGGAGGGCCAAAGGCACAATTCGTGTTAAATACAATCTAAACAAACGGAAGAAAGCCAAAGCCAGCTGGGAGCTCACGCCTTTGGAGCTCTAGAAAGGCAGCTACACCGCAGGAAGGATTCGCACACATCTGCCAAAGGAATGAGCTGGCTGTAGGAGCCACTCAGCCTCAGCCTTTCCAAGTTACATGTAGGTCAAAGTCACTTAAGAAGGAGTGACTTGAGACCCATTGGCCAGACCAAAGAGAATTTTTAAACTACTAAGATAATACATCAGGTCATAGATATAATATTTTTAATTACTATGCTAATATTGAATTAAGCTTTCTGTCAAATCCAAATCAGCAGGGAGAGCTAAGAGACAAAAGTGAAAGTTCCATTTTCATGCCAGGTGACTGTGGGTCACTGGGCAGCCATAGATATGCAAAGAGTACAAATCAAAACCCAGTTCATTACAGGATTCTGGGGTGGATGTAGGAAAGGGCACAGAGCCTAAGGCTGCCTTGGCTACAAAGCGAGACCCTAAACGCAGACAGTAATTTTAAAAACAATAGAAAATGGTAATTTGGAGGTTGGGAATTCAGCTCAGTGGTGGAGTGCCTGCCCAGCATTTTGATTCCCAGCACATCATACAGTATATTTCAAAGACACCTAGAACTCTTTCTCATTATGGTCCAAAGTAAATGTTGGCTCCTCTAGAAGACTCCTAGACCACCAAGGCAGAACAGCCCATCCATCACTCTGAATTTCCCATCACCTTTATTCTGTCTCCATGGAGACTATCAACATGATGGGGACCATGGAGTTGGTCAGACACAACTGTAGGCAAAGCAGAATGATGTAAAAGTAGAGGTAGGTTCTCAATAAATGGAGCTGAGCTGAATAAAATTGAACACTCGCTGATCAATTACTAATGTGAGACTGGTAAATTACTGATGTGAAAACGGATGTTTTACAGCAGGAAATCTCCGCCATTTCTACCAAGAGTCCATTGTCACTTACTGTAGGAAGGGAAAATTGGGGACTGGGAATGTAGCTCAATGGGTAGTGTGACTGACCAGCATGTTTACAACCTCAGTCTGACCCCTAGGACTGAATAAGGCCAATGTGTGGTGAACCCCTGAAATCCAAGCCCTTGGGAGGTGGAGGCAAGAGGATCAGAAGTTCAAGGCCACCCTTAACTACATAGGGCTTTATGTAGCATGCTTATACAGAAGCCTATAGCTGAAGCTTTTAAGAGTCCAGAAAAATGGGATCCCTGTTGGTAGACACTCTATCAATGTTCTATCAAGACATTCTACCAAGCTAAGTTTTGACTCCTCCCTTCATTTGCTGTAACCTACTCATCTTTTTTTAAACACAGGGTTTCATGTAGCCCAGGCTAGCCATTAAGTTACATTTAGCTACATAAAGCCTCTCTGGTCCTTTTCTATGCCTGTCTACCCACAGGTCACACTTATGTGCCTTTGTGACGCCGGCCTCCCCCCACCCCCCACCCCCGCCCCGCCCCTGCACATAGTACTGTAACTGCTATAGCTAACTCAATAGCAGGATAGCGATGGGTCTGCTCATTCCTACTGAAGCTTTAGTTATCATGAGACCCATACTCACCCAACTCTTTCCCTTTGACATTTTGAAAGGATGCTGCCCCCCTCCTCCAGTCAAAGGGATGCTTAACTCTTAGTCAAATCACAGTCAGGCTGGCTTGTGCTGATAAGCTACTTCTGTGGCCTCTGTAGCACCGTGGTTATTAAAGCTACCAAAACAGGGTTCTTAATTAAAGGCTCATGGAAAACCCCAGCTCTTCCTCCACCCCATCACCATCGAGTTATTACAAGTAGGCATAGCTGGAATTTGTTTAAAAATAATTTACCCTAGCATCAACACTCTTCAAACTGACTTTCTTCTTAGATAGTATGGGGGGGGGGGGGGGAGGAAGAGAAAGGCTATAGAATCATGGATCTAGCAGGCTTTAGCTTCCTGTCAAGCAGTAATTTAATGCAGATGGTTTTTTGGTATTCTGATGGGATTGCCCGATGAATGTTCAAATCCTTTAGAGAAAATTGAATGAAACTTTCAATTTATACACATTTTCCAGTTTAGAGCCTAAGGTACTTGGGGATTGAGCCCAGGCCAGAATGAGAATTCAATATATGCTCTACCAATGAGCTACATCTTCAATGCCTCCTATATACTTTAGGGGTGTGTGTGTGTGTGCCCATGTGCCAGAGGAGTTCAGAAAAGAGTGTGAGATCCCTTGAATCTGAAGTTATAGCTAACTGTGAGCCCCAAGATGCTGGGAATGGAACTACAGTTCTCTGCAAGAGTAGCAAGGGCTCTTAACCACCAACTCTGTGGTTTCTGGGGATCCCTGTATACTTTAAATCACTTTCACATGTCTTGCATTACTTGTAATACCCAATGAACTGCAAAGGCTACAAAGTCATTGTGGCCCTCGTTGTTTTGGAAATAAAGTCAAATCCTTCATCCTTCCAGTGGTTTGGGGGGGGGGGAGGGGGCTGAAAAGCCTCACAGGTACAGAGGCTGCCTCTGCTCACCTAACGAAGACTTGGTTTGGAAATATTTTACTTGGTCTATAGGTCATTGGAAAATATTCAGGAACCTATGTATACACAGGTTGAAAAGATACTCAGACCCCAACATGAGAGCTAGCATTGCACAGAAGCCCTGGTCACTGCAAGGGACACACCTGAAGCTGCAGCATTTAGGTTCCCTAGAGATAAGCCGTTCAGTGATGAAGCAGGGCCCATTGCCAGATCAGCAGGCATGCCTATCATCCTCGCTGAGGCGGTCCATTGCTAACTACATAGTCAGCCAGATTCTAATCACGTGGGGCTCCCTCATCTGTCAGTGAGTTCTACTTGGCACAGCTGCCCATGACTCTGAATGGCCCAATGGATCGGACTCAACTTTTCATTTCATCAAGAGAGATTGATCCAGGAGGTTTGGAGTGAAACATGAGCATCTCAGATGCCTGCTACACATCACAGAGAGACTGTCAAAAAGAAAAAAGTTGTCTTGGTTTGTTTGTTTGTTTGTTTGTTTGTTTGTTTTTCTGTCTGTGCCTGAATATGCTAATGCTTTGCATTAAAATCACATTTTTCTTATGTCAAAAGATTATTATTTCTCTCCCTTAAAGAGTGGTGTGGTTACACTCACTTGTAAGGCCAGCTAAAGTGGGAGAATTGTGAGTTCAAGGCCAGTCTGGGCTCCATAATAAGATCTTGCTTGCCGGGTGTGGTGGTGCATGCCTTTAATTCCAGCACTTGGGAGGCAGAAGCAGGCAGATTT
Organism: Mus musculus; assembly: GCF_000001635.26. Lineage (NCBI taxonomy): Eukaryota > Metazoa > Chordata > Mammalia > Rodentia > Muridae > Mus > Mus musculus. The sequence continues at coordinate 3,743,560 of NC_000076.6, read as the reverse complement.
CTGAGTTTGAGGCCAGCCTGGTCTACAGAGTGAGTTCCAGGACAGCCAGGGCTATACAAAGAAACCCTGTCTCGAAAAACAAACAAACAAACAAACAAACAAACAAAACAAAACAAAAAGACCTTGCTTAAGAAAATTGAGGGGGAAAAAACCCAAAGAAACAAATAAATAGTTTATAATTATGAAAATGTGTCCCTATACAACTATCACTCTGAGGCAGTAGTAGAGGACAGGTCTCAGTCACAGCTGAGTTCAATCACAGTTCTGCCAATGGAGCCGGTCCAACAAAATCCCCGCCCCCCAGGGGTCAGCTTATCAGCAAGTCTCATCCTCAAAGCACACCACATGTGTGGAACATTTAATATGGATTACTCCACTCAATCCTCAGCCCAGCTCTGAAGTTTAGGGGCATTCTTTCTGAAATAGATGCAGGAAGTGGTGGGGGGAGGGGAAGGAAGAAGGAAAGATAAGAAAAGCCAAATAATGTTTGTTTGGTTACTTGTTTGCAAATAATTGTTACTTTCCTTAGTCATAAAATGATCCATGTCAGCTCAGAGCCTTAGCAGGGTCCCGGTCTGCAAACTCATGGGGCACAGACAGGAGCATCAAATTCAAGGCTAATCCTAGAACGTGTGCTCCCAATCACTCTAAATCTCCAAGACTCAGAGGCTGGCCCACATCATCCAAGAGCCAACCAAGTTTGAAGAGCCTGGAGATCTAATCATGTCTGCAGCAGGATTACAAGGTGACAATTGTTTCAAAGACCCTACTACCAGCAGTAAAAAGAAGAAAGCGCCACACAAAGAGGATTGCAGCACCCAGGCTATAGATCAGATACTGTTGTTAGTTTACTAAAGGCTCCAAAGACTGCAGCTACTCAGTTATTTTTCCATCTTTTTTTCAAGTCAGAATACAAATTAGTAAAGTTGAATTAAATCACAAAAAGAAATCATAACCACAAGTGAGCAGAGTAAAATACTACTGGTTGTCTTTGGTTTTGAAAAAATGAGAGTGGCAATTTCTATGGGTTACAGTGTGACTGTTTAACCCATTTGAATGATAGCTGTAATCTCCCATGGAAAGTTTAAAAGGTATATATGTATAAATGAATATATGTATATATTATATAATATATTACACATATTTTGTTATTATATATTATAACATATTTTTGTATTTAATATATTTATACAATATACCAATATATTTACATGTATTTTATATTATATTTACATTATAGTATAGATTTATATTTTATATACTATAGTATTTATGTTATATAGAATATATTAATATATATTAACAATCATCTATACTAAAGGCATTGAGGAAAGTGGAATCACAGGGGAAGGACAGGCGCAGACAAATTTTATCAAAGAAAGGCAGATTTGGGCACCAGTTTGACTACCAAACAGCTGTTCCCGTTCTCTCTCTGTTTTATCCCTTTGCAAAAGGCTTTGGGGGGAATCTGTCATGCAAGGGAAATGGAAGGAAGGTCACACAAGGATTACTGGTGGGGTCCCACTTGCGGAGGAAGCCAGGGAGGTCAGTGAACTCTGGAAAAGAAAGTTTCTTCCTGGTCGGTTTTAACGGCTTAGACGGGGTGCAATTCCAAGAGACAAAAAGCTAAGTCAGGAATCAGGAAGCCAGACTCAAAGATGTTAAAGGGTCAAACACTAGCCCATCACTTTTGTATAGAAGTGTTAACTACTGTAGAATAAATAAATACCCTGGACTGAAAGGGGTAAAACCAATTAAAACTATGTGGTTCATATACACTGCTTTAACAGTGAGGAAGTACAAGCTACCAGGATTGCTTTTCCTCACGTCCCACACAGTGTAAGGCTAAAGTTGAGAGGTTTTAGATCTCTGACACGATAGACTTGGATACACTTTAAAAACAAAACAAAACAAAAAAAAAAAACAAAAAAAACATCAGTTTAACAACAACAACAAAAACCAAAACTCATCTATTCTTTGAAAGTATGCGAACTCCAGAAACTGAGAATTCAAACAGGCTGACCACAGGTTTTAACGCAATCTAAGCCTGGAATTCAATTAAACGTTAAATCTGACCCAGACTTAAGGCATCCTACTGGTTTTGTATCCAATGTGTATTCAGTTTGTATCCAGAGTGCCCCTAATCCCCAAAACAACCCTCCCGAGGTGACTGGGTTTCCTGAGAAGATAAAATCGCTGTCAAAATAGGTGCAGTAAGCTCTGGCCACCTGAAGGTGGTACAAAGAGAGCGCCAAGAGCCGCCAGAGCTTAATGAAATTCCAGGGTTGCACACACAGTCAGCTTTACACATACCAACTTCATACAACACATCCAAGCAATCAGCTACATCATTGTTTCTCAGGAACATTGTGAAACTGAGGAAGCCAACCACCCTCTCCTCACTGGGCGTCCTGGACTGTAGAGCTCTGAGACTCCATGGGGGACACAAAGAGGGGGTCTGCTCTAGCAGTCACCCCGGGGCCTGCTGCCCGCCCCCCAACAACCTTTTCCTCTGGCCAACAGTCCACACAGTCGTAGCCAGCTAGGTATTACCGTGTGTCCGGGTGACGGATGGGGCACAGCTTCTAGACTCCCGGGTCACTCCTATAAAGCGCTGACTTGCTGATTTGGGGGCGCCCACGCGAGTTTCTGCCCCACGCAGGACTGCTCCTAGCTGGAGCACACAGCACTCCCCGCCATCGCGCCCGCACCGCTGTTGGGGTGTTGTCCAGACTGTCCTATTTGGGGATAGTTCCGCTTGACTTGGGGGCGCGGGTGGCACACGGCGCGCTTGAGCAAACTTCGCGGAGCTGCAAACTGCAACCCGGGTGGCTGCAGCAAGGGGCGGGAGCGCCGGGCTAGCAGGTCCTGCCTGAGTCGACCCCATCAGTCGACTGCCAACGACCCCATCAGTCCCCTCCCAGGAGCAGCGCTCAGAGACACCCCCCGCCCCGCCCCCCCCCCCCCCCCCCCCCCCCCCCCCCGCCCAGGGCCAGGCACTGCGATCCCGCTCTTCCCACCTGCAGATTCGGGGCGCGTGGCCGAGGTCCCCGGCTTCCCTTGTCTGGTCCCTGGAATAGTCTCGGCGGAGCTTACGGGAGAGGGGCGGCTCCCGAGCGCTGGCTCCGCGGTGCGCTGCGCTCCAGCGCCGGCTCCGGCGGCCCCGAGCCCTGCAGCTCGCCTGGCTCCACTTCCTCTTTCCCACTCTGCTCCCGGCGTGTCCCGCCCCGCCCCGCTCCTCGGTCCGCTGCAGCGGGTTGCGGTCCCCGCCCGCCTCCACGGGGCCCTGCGGGAGGAAAGAGGCAGAGAGGAGGAGGCAGCTCAGAAAGAGATTAAGCTTGCTCTCTGGAGCTTTGCCAAAGACAGCAGTCAAATTACAGCCTCTGGGGGGAAAGTTTTTGTCTCTTTTCTTTTTTCTTTTCTTTTCTTTTCTTTTCTTTTCTTTTCTTTTCTTTTCTTTTCTCTTCTCTTCTCTTCTCTTCTCTTCTCTTCTCTTCTCTTCTTTTTTCTCTTCTCTTCTCTTCTCTTCTCTTCTCTTCTCTTCTCTTTCCTTTTCTTCTCTTTTCTCCTTTTCTTCTCTTTCCGTTTTCCTTTCCCTCTTTTTCTTTTTGTTTTTCTTTTCTCTCTTCTCTCTTCTTTAAAAAAAAAAAAAAACTCCCTGCTACTGTGTTAACAGCCACATCGCTTTCTTTTTTCTTCTCTTCTCTGGGCTGTTGGGGTACAGCTAAGCCTTGGACATGGCCACTTCCCAGAGTGTTCTGAAATCGGATCCAACACCGTTTCTTTGCATCCAAACTCGAATTTCACACTGTAGCTTATGATGTCACAACACTAGGAAATGGGAGAAGGGTGCTTACTGGGTTCAGGCATCAGCACCCCCACCACCCCAGTGAACATACTGGATGACCTTTGATTAGAGAAAGCAAAAGTGGAAAAGGAGGCAGAGACCTTTGCGACAGCCAGATGTTTAAAGGCACCCATAAGGTAGGACAATAAAAAATAGGACCTCTATCACAGGTGCCTTTTTGGTGACATTCTTGGTAGCACTTGGCACCTTTCAAACAGGTGTGTCAGATATGCCTGTGTTTCACCAGGCGTAGTAAGACACAGCCACGCACTCTGCTTGATTCTAAGAACTTCATCTCCCTGTAGTACACCACATATTATAAAGTTTTATGGTACTGGGTGAGAGGGTTTTTTGTTTTTTGCTTGTTTTGCTTTTTTAATAAACAAACAATTCACCTTTCAATGTGTCCACATTCTGAGTAGCATAATGAACTCTGGCCGTCCTGCCTGCTTCCCCCTGGTATGCAAGTCATTCTTTTGTCCAACATATAGTTACTACTGCTGTGATGAAACACCATAACTAAAAGCCAAGAGGGCAGGGAAACCCTTGGCTTTCACGTCCACATCACTATTCAACATTGGAGGAAGTCAAGGCAGGAACTCAAGCGGGGCAGAAACCTGGAGTCACCTGCTAATGCAGAGGCCATGGAGGACTGCTTACTAGCTTGCTCAATCTGCTTTCTTACAGCACCCAGGACCACCAGGCCAGGAGTGACCCTCCCATGATGGGCTAGGCCCTCCTGCATGGATCACTAATGAAGAAAATGCCCTACAGGCTTGCCTAAAGCTGTATCCTGTGGAGGCATTTTCTCAGTTGAGACTCCCTCCTCTCCTATGACTCTAGCTTATGTTAAATTGATATAAAACAAGCCAGCACAAATATACTGTATACACTACAACTCACTAGTAGCTGTCTCACTCTTCAGATCAATTGCCGTGGTATCACAGTGCTTGTGTTTCAGTGATCCCTACTTTACTTATTGATGGTCCTGATGTCCAAGTGTCCAAGAGTAAGGATACATAGGCCTTTTATTTCACTGTATTGTTAGAACAGTTAATTGAATATATATATATATATATATATATTGTTTTTCGAAACAGGGTTTCTCTGTGTATCCCTGGCTATCCTGGAGCTCACTCTGTAGAACAGGCTGAACTTGAACTCAGAAATCCTCCTGCCTCTGCCTCCCAAGTGCTGGGATTAAAGGCATGCGCCACCACTGCCCAGCTAATATATATATATATATATATATATATATATATATATATATATATAACAATTAATCTTATTAATGGCCCTCACTATTTTCTTAATATACTTACTTTATAAATCATCCTCTCTCATCGGTAGGTAAGTATGAATGGCAAATGTTATATTGTGTATGGTTGACTTCAGGTACTGACTTGGAGTTTTAGAGTATACCTGTCTAGGATTCATGAAGACTATTCCACATCAAGCCTGCGAGTTGTCACTGATCATTCTATAAAGACCCAGGACTCAGAGAAGCCATTTGGTGAGTATTGGGGGTACTTGGAGAAGAAGTGAGCAAAGCTGGGGTTCCCCACTCTCTCTGGTTCTTTCCTCTCAGGCCCTTGTAGGTCTGAGCCACAGAACCTGGCAGAAAGGAGACATTTACTGGCTTTCTCTAAGCCAATGTCCTCCTTGACTGATCCCTACCGACAAGAGAACTTGGGGTACAGTCTGCAGTCCATTGCCCCACATCAGAGGAAACTGAGTAAGAGAAAAGAAGGAAGGAGGTCTGGCGAAATGGTTCAGTAGGGAAAGTACTCGCTGTGCAAGCATGTAGACCTGAGTTCTGATCCCCAGAACCCCCAAAAGGGTTGGGCATGGCGACATGTATCTGTAAACCTGGTGTTAGGGAGGTGGAGACAGGAGGATTCCTAGAGCTCACTGGACAGCCAGTTTAGCTGAATTTGTGAGTTACGAGTTCAATAACTATGCTTCCAAAATACGGTGGAGAGTGATTGAGGAAATCACCCATCATTGACCTCCTTCTTCCATATGCAGGTATACACATGCACACACCTACAGGAAAACTTGCACACAAACACACACACATGTGCATGCTCCCTAACCCCCACAGATACAGAGGGCAGCAGAAAGAGAAGAGCAAGAAGGATCTGAGGGTGACAGGCCCAGGCCTGGTCTATGTTCAAATTATACCTTGTTCCCTCTCAAGGAAGACCGGGTCTGTCAATTAGATGTTTGCAGAAGAAACATGTTTGCTTTCTGAGATTATTAACTGTCTCCAGTAGCATCTTACTTATTCCTCAGACAGAACTATTAAGGCACAGACAGTGTAATCCATGAAGTGGCAGATCTCTGAGGAAGTTTCTGGAGCTTGCTGGTGTGGCCAGACGCTGCTAACTGGCTCTAGCAGAATGCAAACACAGCTCTGCATGTGGTTCCCAGTTCACCAACTAACTCAGCTGTTCTGAGGGGTGGCAGCCAGCATGGCATCTGCTGTAGATTATCCCATCCAGGCCCAGGAGGGGCTTGATGTTTGCACACTTCGCCGGGTTTAATGGCTCCAGCATGCTATGCTTTAATTTTATGACTTAGGATGATAACTTTTTTTTTTTCTTCCAAGACAGGGTTTCTCTGTATAGCCCTGGCTGTCCTGCAACTCACTTTTATGGTGTTTACAATGACTGCATTGAATGTATGATTTTGCAAGATAGAAAAACCATGCCTACTGGAATATAGATGGAACACCTCAGAGAAAGCCCTTTTTTTTTTTAATGGTAAAAGCTATTTTAATTTCAAATTTAGATTTGTGAGGCTTAAAAACCCTTTTGTAAAAAAAATAAAGATAAAAATTCTCTAAAACTCATAGCACCTGTAGTTCCAGCAGTAGGAAGGCTGAGGTGAGAATGTTGCTAGCTCAAAGATAAGTACATTCCTGAGTACCTTGGCCAGCCATGTAAATGTTTAAGGTAAGTGTCCTATGGTGACACTTTAGGAATGTGTACTGTGGTGGCTAATAGTGTCAACTTCATATGGTCAAAAACCAGCTAGGAGGGTATGTAGGTGGGGGATTATCTAGATATAGTTAATTGTGTGCAAAATCTCAATCTAGCTGTGAGCACCATTTCATGGGCTTTATGCCTGCACTGAGTTAAAAGAATGAAAGCAAGCTCAGCACCAGCATCCCTTGCGCCATTTCTGAAGGGCAGATGCCATGCACAAGTTCCCCAAGCTCCTGCAGCCCTGGCTTTCCTGCCATGAAAGACTGCATCCTTGAACTGTGAGCCAAAAGAAACAGTTCCTTCTGTAAGTCGCTCTTGTTATGTAGCTTGTCATCAAGGCCAGAAGGAAAGTATTTAATACCAGTCTCATGGAAATAATGTACGCAAGTGTGTATAAGATGAAGTGTGTTCAAATCTTCTTCAGTCAGGGTAGTCAACTGAGTGTAGCACTCAGGTGGATAGATTCAGAAGGAATTTCCTTCTCTCCAGACTGTGGTTGGATAGATTTACATGCGGTATTATCCTCAAAAAGCAAAAGATAAAATAAGAAATGTTTGTTGTTCTTACACTCTTGCTGAGCCGAACCTAAAAGCAGATAGAGGAATTTGGAATCTGGATTCTAGAGGAACCTAGAAATCGTACTGCATATGAATCTTCTCCACTGCTATCCTGCCTTGTTTAGGAAGAATCTAAAACCCCAAATCTGCTAACCGAGAAGGTAAAGACCAAGTGTCCAGAAACATGGCCAGTGACAGAAACGAAGAAGGAAAACCTTTTGGTACACAGATTCATAGGGTCATTTGTGTACAGAAGGCAAGATAGCAACGGTCGCTGGACACAGGCATTGGAAACCTGTGGTGGAGGCTTGCTCACATCATGCAGGACAAGGTCAGAAATGGGTAGGACTTTCAAAGGCCTGCCTTATTGAGCTACTCCCAACAACCAGGCCCCACCTCCTTAATAATAACACAACCTCCACAGCCAGGGAAGAGCACTCGAAACACAAGCTTCTCAGGGACATTTCACATTTAACCAATGACAGGGTCCTTAAGGAGATTCTATTAAAGCACGGCTGGACAGTTCACCCTGTGCTTCACACTTAATGTTTTGTTCCCAAAGCAATTTGTTTGGAAGACATTGACAGTCTTTCTGAGGAGCTATTTTCTCTATTGGCTTTGTAAAAGGGAGATGTTACCTCTACGTTTCTTTCCTTAACGATTATGTGTTTAGAAAAGCCCCATGATGGATACATCTGGAGGATATCATCCTGAGTGAGGTAACCCAATCACAAAGAGCTCACATGATATGCACTCACTGATAAGTGGATATTGGCCCAGAAAATTAGAATATCCAAGATACAGTTTGCAAAACACATGAAACTCAAGAAGAAGGAAGACCAAAATGTGGATACTTCATTCCTTCTTAGAATGGGGAACAAAATACCCATGGAAAGAGATACAGAGACAAAGTTTGGAGCTGAGACAGAAGGAAAGACCATCCAGAGACTGCAACCACCAAACGCAGACACTATTGCATACGCCAGCAAGATTTTGCTGACAGGACCCTGATATAGCTGTCTCCTGAGTGGCTATGCCAGTGCCTGGCAAACACAGAAGTGGATGCTCACAGTCATCTATTGGATGGAACACAGGTCCCCCAATGAAGGAGCTAGAGAAAGTATCCAAGGAGCTGAAGGGATCTGCAACCCTATAGGAGGAACAACAATATGAACTAACCACCAGTACCCCCTCCACACACACACACCAGAGCTTGTGTCTCTAGTTGTATATGTAGCAGAGGATGGCCTAGTTGGCCATCATTGGGAGGAGAGGCCCTTGGTCTTATGAAGATTCCATGCCCCAGTACAGGGGAATGGTAGGGCCAGGAAGCGGGAGTGGGTGGGTTGGCGAGCAGGGCTGGGGAGGGTATAGGGGACTTTCAGAGCAGAAATTAGGAAAGAGGATAGCATTTGAAATGTAAATGAAGAAAATATCTAATTAAAAGAAAGAAAGAAAGAAAGAAAGAAAGAAAGAAAGAAAGAAAGAAAGAAAGAAAGAAAGAAAGAAAGGAAACCCCCATGAAATATCAGTACACCTTCTAGTGTCAATTGGGTGATTGGAAATTCGGGGAGTCTGCCACATGGAAGGGTTTGTCTACTGTTGTTTGGTGGTAGGATGGAAGGGTCCCTTGAACTTTTTACATCATTTAGACCCTCATTCAAGACAGAGAGGTATTTCACCCAAACTCCAGAAGCATCTTGAACATATACTGAGCAGCTTTTCAAATGGGCATCTTAAATGTAAATGCCCTTAGAAGCCAGAACAGTTAAAAGCAAGTATCTTCTTAGCAGGTCAGAGTTGTCAGGGTGTGGAGCATACATGAAGGAGTGGGAGCTCAAATGTCCTCAAATAGTGTTTTAGCAGGAAAAGCAAAAGCAAAAAAACAACCAAACAACCCTTACATCAACTCTTCAGTTTGTTACTTCTCCTTCATTCCCAGTCATTTGGGAGTACGTTTTCAAACAAGGACAAAAGGTTTCACAGCTCCTGCCCGCTTCCTCCTCCTCATCCTTTTCTTTCTTAAAATCAGACAGTGCAGTTGGCTGAGGGAGGTGAGCTTTTCCCTCCCCTGGAATTCAATGCTATGGTGCTGAAATGAGGGAGTGGACGAGACTACTTTACCCATGGGAACTTTACATTAATTCTGATCTTCAGTTCTACAGCCAGTGACTTACAATTGGGATGGGATTCCTGCCCCCCCACCCCAATTCAAAATTCATTTGACAAGTCATTTGCAATGAAGCTTCAGCTGCAGGGGACTGTCAAGGTTGGGAATAAGTGTTCCCTAAAGACCTGATGTTAAAGGCTTAGTCCCAAGCCTTTTGAGAAGCCTTTCAATAGATGGGGCATAATAGGAGATCTATAGGACACTGGGCTTATTGAAGGGTTGTGTGAACCTGGTCCAGTGTAAGGATTTTTAGGAACAGGCATAAAAAGTGTCAGTTTGAGATGCAAGTTCCCAACGCCTAAATGCAGGAGGTCTTGGAACACCCATTCAGGTCCTTTCCTGGGAGCTAAGTGCTACAAAAATGATGATCAACCATGACAAGCCTGCACCCACTGAGAGAGAGCTGTATGGATTCCTTCCCTACTTCTCTTGTCTCTATTTTAAGAGATAAGCAGTGTGACTGAGGTTTTTACTGTTCAAAGGTGGGTCATCAAAGACCATTGTGAAGCCCAGTCTCCTTAAGACATTGGTAGAGATGGTGCAAGACCAGTGAGCTATGTCCCATTCAGTGGTCTATCCACGAGGATTCTTGAACTCCCTATCTCCTTATTCAACCCACACATGATATATAGGTCTTATTTTCTAGCCAGAGTGCAGGGATGCAAGGAGGACATATGTAGGGCTTGTTTGTACATTGGCTGACACAAATACAGAGAGAAAGGTTTTTAGTCCATAGAACCCTTGTATGTTGTGTCTGCAGATAGATTTAGAGGTTAGCTAGTTCTCTCTCTGTCTTCAGGCTTAGTCCTATGAAAGAAGGAAGTTCACATTCAAGATCTTACTGTACACACTGCAGACAGAAAAGAAAAGGGACAGGTCACCATAAAGGATAAAGTAATCACCAGCAGGGTGGGGGCCACTGTGTGTTTATCCTCATCCAAGACCACTGAAAAGAGGCGGCGTCTGTCCAGAAACATCTTAGAAATAACGATCTGAGGCTGCCACTAAGGTATCTGTTCTGTGACAACTCATTAACTAGAGGAAAACTCCAGACAGAGAGATGCCAGAGGGACCAGGCTTTCAAGGTTGCTCTTGCATTGACCGCAAAATGTTGATTAACGTTTAGGGAAGAAATGACCTAGTGTGTGCTATGTGTAGCAAGTTCAAATACAATACTTTCAAATGTAGTTTACTACTGGTCAACCCTGCAAAAACATGCCCAAAAGATTTTTAAAATGAACTTAAATAAAAAAATCAAATGTTTAGGTACGTGTGTCTATGATGTACAGTCACGTGTCTGTGCGTGCATGAGTGTATGCATGTGCATGCATGTGTGGGGATCAGGGGTCAACTTGGGTAACATCCCTAGCAGCTTGGATCTGGAGGTCATGGATTTGGCTAGATTTGTTGGCTAGCAAACATCTCTCGTGTTCACTCATGTGGCTGGATGGCAGGCCCTTGGGACCTTTCTGTCTCTGCCTCCCACCCCACTGCCATGCCCAATGTTTTACACGAGTAGAAAAGATGTGGGCTTGTTGCCTCATGTTGGTGCAGCAAGTACTTACTAACTGAGCCATTTCACTAACTGCCACCCACCAGACTGTTTACTTTTGATGGAAAAAAAATACTCTTACTGACATTTTTTAAGGACCTGAAATGTAAACAGAGCTTAATAATGAAGGAGGAGGTGATCTACTGGCAGGTATGTGAAACTTGGTCTTGGAGAAACAGAATGGCAACAGGGGAGTGTTGGTAAACTGAGTCGTGAGGGAACAAAGATCCCCTCTCCATGCCACGTTGGAAGTTTTTGCTGTGAGCACTGGGGTGCCACCACTGAACCATGACATACATTCCTCAATCCAAACGGCCGGCCACATTCTCTGATTTGCTTTCTACTGAGCCTAATTTTGTCATGTGTGCTAATTAATAATAAAATATTTCAGATTCATTTTCTCCAAATCTCCTCATAGGAAACCCAAGAAAATGTTATTCATATATTACTGATAGCAATAAAATAGAGTCTATACATACAAAATGTTTACTAAACTAGAGTATCTGATACACTTAGGAATTACTAAGAATAATGATGTGTAACTATCATAAGTTTTCTTTAATTTGTGATTCCTAGATTTTGTACAGTTGCATGAAATCATATATATGCACATTAAATATATAATACAATAAGTACATACAATAAATATGTAATACTGTCTAGAAGAACAAAGGATACTAACCTGAGGGTGCCAAAAGAGAGAAGAGAGTAAGATATATAAATATGTGTATATATATGTAAAAATATTTTCTAAAAAATAAATAAATAACATATAACTATAAAAGGAGAAAATAAAAAAAATATAAACATTTCTCTGTCTTGTTTTTAAAGATACAGTTTCACTATGCCAGTCAGGCTGCTCTCAAAAGTCTGGTCTCTTCTTCTCCTCCTCCTTCTTCTCCTTCTCCTCCTCCTCCTTCTTTTTCTTCTTCTTCTTGTTCATCCCAAGTGCTGATATAATCCTGCACTGTAAGGTCCAACAAAATATTTTGGCTATAGATCGATTCTTCAGTGTGTGCTCATTGAACTTACCCTAAATATTTACATTTTCATTTTACATCAATTAAGGACTGGAGGAATTACCTGTCTCAGTGGTGTATATCATTCTTGAAAGGATAGAAATAAAATCTTTTCCTTCCATAGTCACATTTGTTCTTGGATCTCTGCCTCTCAACAGTCTGTGTTCTTCCAGCTTTCCTTCCTGGCTTTAAATTTCCGAGTCCTACCTCTCCAAGCCCCATAAAAGAGTGGTCCTCAACCTGTGGGTCACAACCCCTTTGGTGGGGTCTAGTGACCCTATCACAGGGGTCGCACACCAGATATCCTGTATATCTGATATTTACATTACAACTAATAACAGCAGCAAAATTACAGCCATGAAGTAGTAACTAAATAATTTTATGATTGGGGTTCAGCACAGCATGAGGAATCCTATTATAGGGTCATAGCAGCATTAAGAAGTCTGAGAACCACTGCTCTAAAACTTAACTTTATTTTGAATACCAAAATCTTCGATCTTACTAACAATTCTCTTCCAGCCTCAGTCAGCAAAGCTGATTCTGTAACCTCAACACACAATGTGTGCCTATGTACAGAGAGGACTACCACTCACTCTGGGAATTTTAAAAAATAAATTAAGGCAAAAGAAATTTAGTTTTTCCTCCCTGAATTGTTGCCTTGAAAAACAAAAAACAAACAAACAAAAAACAAGCCCTCTTTGAAACAGTCAACTTCCTTGTTCTTGGGACTCTCAATCATGCAACAAGTGACTTGCACACTGGCATAAACGATCTGCCAAAGATCTAGTCAGGAATATGAGGGAAGATGGACAACCCTGCAAGTCATGTGGGCCCCAGCTGCCTGTGTAGGTTGAATTCCTTTGGGATGCCTTTAACCGAAGACCCGCCCAGCACACTGGTTTCAAAGTAACCTTTTTTCCCCCTATAATTACAGAAAGACTCCCGTCCTGAAGAATCCAAGCACAGGATCAATTTCCAGCAACCCAATACTTGCCTGAGCTGACTGCCACATTCCTAGCAAGATGTTTGATCTCCTATTTCCTTTAGGACATGGACCCTTTCAATTTTCAAGAATAGAATAGTCTTTTAAAACTATTCTGCCAGTTTTTATTTTAAAAAGAAAGAATAAAAAGAATGAGAAAAATAATCTTGATAGGGATTAATGAAGTTTACAAGCACATTTGTAACCACGCAATTCAAAATATAACACCTAAGATGAAATCCCTTCTCGAACATACCTCCTCAAATGCGGCCATGTATTCCTTTCATTCTGTTTCTCTTACTCCAGCTTTGTGGTTCGAGGTCCCCACTTGGAATACGCTTGCATAGCTATAATACACATGTGAGTCCATTTGTCTCAGTGCGAATCCAGTCTGTGGTACAGAGACTGACAATAGGATGCAGGGAATAAAGAGGGAATCCATGGGCTTGGCTTCTCCATTACCAGGAAACAGGCTAAGCCTGCCACCTTCACCTTTTCTGTCCCCATTGGAAACTCTGGCTGCAGCCCTTTTGTGTTGCAAAGTATACAACCCTCCCAGTTAATGCTGCCCTGGCCAGAAAGGAAGCTATTCCTGGCCAGTCACAGTGAGCCAGGCAGGTGGTTTATCAGGGTGTGCATTGGAAAAGCATACGCCTAATTAAATGGTAACATTGTTCAGACTTGCTCAGGCATTAAGTTTGTGACTGAGTTTAAAAAATCGCCACTGGGGAAAGACACTTACACCTTTTAGGGAAATGCAGACTTGATTGGGAATTAATTCTCTAAATTATAACCTCTTTTAACTCTGTTGCAAGGAAATAATCCATCCATTGCCAATTACTGTGGAATATGACTCAGGTGAATAGATGTTAAACAGTTTCACATTACCCAGACTCAGATGGAAAGCTGAATTTTATAGGTCAGGGATAAAGATATCACCCTTAAGAGATCACATCCCCTAAGTTATTTGTTGCACAAATTTCTTGTAATAAAGGTGCAACTGCTTGCTGGCCTGTCTATTATGCTATGATGGTTTCATGTATTCATTCACTGATGCATAAACTGTACCTGAAGAGCCATCCCATAAAGCAACTGCATCAGCTTTCAATCGATTTCTTCTTTGATGACTTCACAATGTTGTACGATTAAAGGGCCCACCAGGGTTGTTAACAAAGGTGACTTGAATCTAGGAAAACTCACTGTCAGCTCAGTGGGTGCTAAAAAGGTAAGGTATGCCTCCATGCTCTTGTATAGGAACGAGCTGAGGTGGACCTCATGAATGAAGGCATTAGCTATATCCCTCGCACACATTTCCGAGACTTCCTAGTGTTGAATAAAGTTCAAACCCATTAACCTTATAGTCTGAGTCTATTAATGTAGCAGGTGTCTGGGCATAGAGCCTTTCATTTTTAATTTCTTCAGCATCAATGTTTCTCCCTCACCCAAACTTCAAACCAATCCTACCAGTGTAGAATAAGCCTTCACTGGACATATCACACACGTTTCTGCTCTTGAAGGTACTGTAGGCTTTCCTGGGTTCTGTGAGGTGACTCCTTCTCCAGGGAGATGCTCCAGTTCCAAAGAAACATATCAGGGTTTCTCCAAATACCATCCGAATGCCCAAAATATACCATGGCTACATACCTTCTCTTGTGATGGCAGCAAGGACGAAGGGGCTTGGCCTCGTGCACTCTCCCTGTGTAGTTATTGGCAGTGCTACAGGAAGGCAAGTGAGACCTAGTTAATTTCATAATGGCGAGACTTTCGAGTACACACATTTGTGCTTTCTGCAAAGGCTCAGCAAAGAGAATTTATGTAATTGAAGGTAGTTATTCATAAAACCCAAGTGCTTCATTGATGGATTTGCTAGTTAAAGTCTTTCTGCAAAAGTGTTTTCTACCAGACTGCTGGCCAACTGGCAGATGTTTAGGGGATAAATCAGCCTAGGCTAGATTAAAAGAAACATCCTCTTCATATCTGTTTTCTGGAGAAGCAGGTCCTCAACACTTGGCGATTTTGCTATCTAGTATCTTACCCTGTTGGGCTGAGCTTGTGTGCAAACCCAGGGAAACCCAGAGCACCTCCTTCAGCTTCTCAAACCTTTCTCCATGTAACTCTTTCCTAGGAGATAAAATTAAATTAAAAGAGGGAGGAAAAGAATGGGACAGAAGAACCAAAGAAAAGAGAAAATCAGAGAAGTGTCTGCTCATGGATGGCAAGTTGGTGGCCTTAGAATTTATCTTAATCGGTTTTCAATTACGAAGACATTTTAATTAACTCACCTTTTAAATTAGCGTACAATCCAACAGGTTGCCTAATGGCAGTGAGGAGGATGTTTGTTTGCTGACTGAATTCTTCAGTGAGAAGGCATGGGGAGCTGTGGCTTTTCTTGGCTGTCTTGGTTGCAGCTGCCACCTAGGAGCAGCTCTGTGGACAGGGCTCTCTGTGTGAGGAGCTGAGGGATACTGGTCCATGCAGCCCATCAAGGGAGAAGTGGATCTAGCCTGATGGTGGTAGATGGCGCTTTCCAGGCAGAAACTTGGAGGGCTTTTGAGTGGCTGGCAATGTCATGTTTTCACTGAGAAGGCCCTATGGTCATGTCTTGGGCTCGATGTAGGGATAATGGAAGCAGAAGTATGCCATTTAGAGTTGCCAAGGGAACCCACACAGGTTGGCTGCTTGGCAAAGCCATCCCTTGCCTACCGGAGAGACGGCTAGCCTGCCTCAAACAACATCAGCAGCAGGCCACTTGCCCATTAACAATTCGACATTTGATGAGTCCCACCCTTGTGCCAGGACTACTTGAGCCACAGGTGACATGGTATGAGGCAAAGGAGCGCTGTTCCTGTCCTTATAGATTCTCCTCATAAAGGAGGAAGCAGACCTTAGTGAGGTAATGTCTGAGTCATTATAAATTAGTAACTGGACAAAGTAAAGGGTGATATGAGACAATCTACAGAAAATTAACCTAGCACTGTGGCAGGAAATTGCCCTTGAAACTACACTTGGAAGGCGGGATCTCAAGGATAAGTAAAGCTAACACAGCAAAGGAGAAGCAGAGACCCAGAGCGTGCCTGTGGTACCTGTACTGCTCTGAGGCAGTGGAAGCAGCCATGGGACCCTTGCAGGAGGAAGGCCTGCATTAGAGGCCGTGGGTGCTTGGTTGGAGTAATTGGTGACACAGGTTGAGTGAGCAGTGAGAGAGATGATTCCCAGGTGAGTATGCTGTAGAAACGTGGAGTCACCAGACTAGTGGCTCCATCTCAAGGACTTTTAGTTTCTTTTTTTTTTTTAAATACATTTTTTATTAGATATTTTATTCATTTACATTTCAAGTGTTATCCCCAAAGTCCCCTATACACTCCCCGCCCTGCTCCCCAGCCCACCAACACCCGCTTCCTGGCCCTGGCTTTCCCCTATACTGGGGCATATGATCTTTGCAAGACCAAGGGCCTCTCTCCCCATTGATGGCCGACTAGGCCATCCTCTGCTACATATGCAACTAGAGACACAGTTCTGTGGCGGTACTGGTTAGCACATATTGTTGATCCTCCTATAGGATTGCAGACCCCTTTAGCTCCTTGGTTACTTTCTCTAGCTCCTTCTTTAGGGGCCCTGTGTTCCATCCAATAGATGACTGTGAGCATCCACTTCTGTATTTTCCAGGCATAGGCATAGCCTCACCAGAGAGAGCTCTATTAGGGTTCTGTCAGCAAAATCTTGCTGGCATATGCAATAGTGTCTGGGTTTGGTGGTTGTTTATGAAATGGATCCCCAGGTGGAGCAGTCTCTGGATGGTCTTTCCTTCTGTCTCAGCTCCAAATTTGTCTCTGTATCTCGTTCCATGGGTATTTTGGTCCCCATTCTAAGAAGGAACGAAGTATCCACACTTTGGTCTTCCTTCTTCTTGAGTCTCATGTGTTTTGCAAATTGTATCTTGGGGTATTCTAATTTTCTGGGCCAATATTCACTTATCAGTGAGTGCATATCATGTGTGTTCTTTTGTGATTGGGTTACCTCACTCAGGATGATATCCTCCAGATCCATCCATTTGCCTACGAATTTCATAAATTCATTATTTTTAATTGCTGAGTAGTACTCCATTGTGTAAATGTACCACATTTTCTGTATCCATTCCTCTGTTAAGAACATCTGACTTCTTTCCAGCTTCTGGCTATTATAAATAAGGCTGCTATGAACATGGTGGAGCATGTGTCCTTATTACAAGTTGGAGCATATTCTGGGCATATTCCCAGGAGAGGTATTGCTGGATCTTCTGGTAGTAGTATGTCCAGTTTTCTGAGGAACTGCCAGACTGATTTCCAGAGTGGTTGTACCAGCTTGCAATCCCACCAGCAATGGAGGAGTGTTCCTCTTTCTCCACATCCTTGCCAGCATCTGCTGTCACCTGAATTTTTGATGTTAGCCATTCTGACTGATGTGAGGTGGAATCTCAGGGTTATTTTGATTTGCATTTCCCTGATAATTAAAGATGTTGAACATTTTTTCAGGTGCTTCTCAGCCTTTCGGTATTCCTCAGTTGAGAATTCTTTGTTTAGCTCTGTACCCCATTTTAAATAGGTTTATTTGATCTTCTGGAGTCCACCTTCTTGAGTTCTTTATATATATTGAATATTATTCCCCTATCTGGTTTAGGATTGGTAAAGATCCTTTCCTAATCTGTTGGTTGCCTTTTTGTCTTATTGACAGTGTCTTTTGCCTTACAGAAGCTTTGCAATTTTATGAGGTCCTATTTGTTGATTCTCGATCTTACAGCACAAGCCATTGCTGTTCTATTCAGGAATTTTTCCCCTGTGCCCATATCTTTGAGGCTTTCCCCCACTTTCTCCTCTATAAGTGTCAGGACTTTTAGTTTCTTAATCTCTACCAAGAGAGTGCACCTAAATAAAAGTCAGGACTGGCCCCTGCTCTCTTACCTACAAATTGGGTGAGTCTTAGAAAAATTGGTTAAGTCCTTAGCTCTTTAATCTTTCATCTTGAGAATGTGTATAACTATCCCCGTCGAATCCCCTGGGCAGGGTAGTTACAAAGAGTGATTTGAGAGAAGGAACATGGGGCTAGAGGGATGGCTCAGTGGCTAAGATCACCTGCTACTCTTCCAGAGGACCAGGGTTTGATTCCCAGCATCCACATAACAGCTGACAACATTTTGTAACTCCTGTCCAAGAGGATCTGACACACTCTTCTAGCCTCTGGGTATTTCATGCATGTATAGCACAGACAAACACACTTATACAGATAAATTAATAATAATAATGGAAATAATACAATTTATATGATCACAAACGAGCATGTTCTAAAACACTGGGAAGCATGATATGAGACATTCATAACAAAACCATGCACACAACAGCAATCACAGTGTGGTCTGCCAAACCATGGATATCTAAGGCAATGGTTCTTGGCCTTTCTAAATCTGTGGCCCTCTAATACAGTTCCTCATGCTCTGGTGACCCCAGCCATAAAATTAGTTATTGGTACCTCATAACTGTAATTTTGCTACTGATATGAATTGTAATGTAAATATCTGTGCTTTCCAGTGGTCTTAGGTGACCCCTGTGAAAGGTCATCTGACCACAGATTGAGATGTAAGGAAAGAATCTGGGGTATGCTGGCAGGAAATACTAAATCACGAGCTAATTTTTCTAACTTGTTCTGGAAATAAATTTCTTCTTTATTCTGCCTTCACTTATTTTAATCAGTTTATGACTGGAGCAAAGTTTTTCTACCTGCTTGGTGGCATAGAAATGCAGCTGAGAGTCCACTTGCTTGCTGTGGTTGTTTGTCTATCACTGCACCACATAGTACCATTAATTCAGTGGCTCAGCACAGCAGCTGGAGCATGCTCTGCTGAGAGCATCCAGGGATGTTCTCTGTGGTGTCATGATATAGCAGAAATCCCATGCCTTATGCTGGTTCCATGTGTTGCACCTCCCAGGTTCCAGAATTGTCTGAAATTGATCTATTCTTTATTAATACAATTTAAAAAAAGATACCAGATAACAAAACCTTTTAAGCATTTAGTATTTCACAAGCAGGTCCAGGGTCTGATCTGGTTTAACTGGAGTCTCTGTCAGGTACCTTAGGTTCAAGGTGTTGACTAGCTGGGCCCCATCTGAGGTTCTGGGAGGAGGCTTTCCAAGCTCATTCACATGGCCAACAGAGCTTGCTTTGCTTCTGTTTCACGTCTCTGGTCCCCATTTCTTTTTTGGGGTCTGCTGCAGAACACTGTCCTTTGAGCATGACAGCTGCCATCTTTGTTGGAGTAGCTGTGGCTACTTGTAGGAGAGTCCCGGGATGAGGCCTGCTGGTTGGTGAAACCCCCTCTCAGAAGGAGAGGATGGGGAAAGTTGCTGGACACTCACTGGCTGTTTCAGGTACTCTCAGTCTCAGGAGGTGCCTGAGGACACGGTCTATGGGATGAACTGAAGGAGCGCTGCCATATATACAGCTGAGAGGACATTGCTTTCCATGCCGCAGTGTGACTTTTGGGCAGTGTGCTTTGGGAGTCACCCTGCTTCTGTAAATAGCTCCTCATCTATACTCCGTAAGCCCCCAACATTTCCAGCTTCTCTAAGTTGGACTTTGGAAGCATTGTCCTTTGGTTTTTCGTTAGCACCTATAAGGAGGGCATAAATGGTTGATTGCATCTCCCCAGGGAAAGAGTTCCTAAAATAGGGTCATTCTCAGCTCTTAAAGGCTCCACTCTCCTTTACAGTCAACCGTGGTATAGCTGGTACTTTCAAATCTCTCTAACTTCTTCCAGTGACAGAGAGTTTTCTGTTTTTAAGGATTTCCGTCATGGAGTTGGGCTTTGTGAATAATCTCTTTACCTGAAGCTCAGCAGGGCCATACATCATAGCAAAGTCAGAGGTGAGATCATACTCACAAGTTCTGGGGATTAGGTCATGGGCTCTTCAGAGCCATTTGTAGATATCTACCACAGTGCTCAAAGTGACCTTGACAATGTTACCTACCACCCTCTTTCCATTTGAGTCTCCTCATCCATCATAGTTTGATAGACAATTATGTTTTAAGTTAAATAAGGCAGCCTTTGTGTCTAGATCATAACAAACACACCTCAAATGTGAAGGCACACTTCCTGCCTTCTCCCCTTGGGTTTTGTCTACTGGGAACCCAGTTAGTACTTCCAGCACCAGCACAAGTCTATTAAAAAAGGGGCAAATCCTGCCTTTTGCATGGCTCAGGCTGTCTCAGAGATCCTTGCTACTATATCACTTCTCTGTCCTTGCTGGAGTGTAGTTTGTCTAGGCGTGTACCAAGAATCTGAAGATAAGGAGAATTCTCTGGAATTCAATTCAGCCCTAGTGTGTTAATTTCTGGACCGACACACACACACGCAGAGTCTTGACAGTAATAGTAACTTTTTGGTAGCAGTAGTGGATAAGAAGAAAAGATGGCTTAAATCTAATTGCTGGCGTTGAGTTCATTCTGCAGATTTTATGGATAAGTTCTTCCAAAGCCTACTTCCTTTTAAGAATGCAAAGCCCAACACAAGGGAACCCACTCTACCTACCTCTTTAGTTGTGTGAATATAATAATCATTGCACTGTGATCCCTTGTGGATCCCTGTACGCAACAGTGAGTTTTTATAAAGCCCTCTTCTTTATTAATATGCATTTCAACAAAGAGCCAGCAGCCCTTAAATCCATCAACTGGCCCTAAATTGCAGTAGCTGCTTTTTGAGTCCTTTTAGGATCAGCTCAGTGAATGGGACACTGTGCTTTCAGCCAGGGGGGCCAAGCACTGCTTCCCCCAAATGATCATTCTCCCCTAAATCAGTTTGATTCCCTCTGAAGTCAGAACCACAGCTCTGTGCAACTCTTCAAAGGCTGTACAGGAGGGGGTGGGGGTGGGGTGTCAGCAGAGGCCTGTACACCGGCATTACAGACAGGGTTGCCTCCTGCTGAAGGTGTCGGTAGCCTTTCAGGGGCTTATTGTCTATCCCTTGTCTGTCCAGCAAAAGGCAGAGCCATTTCTGCATTTATTATATGCCCAGAGGCCTATTTTCAGGGTTAAAGTATGAACAAAAATGCTTTGCATAGAGTGCATTATTTGATAATTATATCTTTCGTGCTCTACCCCAGGACCTAAGCCATGAATAATGACAAATGACATGCTCTCATAGGAAGACATAGAAAACAAATGTAATGTATGCTGGTTCAACCACACCCAGCCAGAGATCTTTCAGTCCATAGGCATTCTTTATTCAATTCGATAAAGCCTGGA
Organism: Mus musculus; assembly: GCF_000001635.26. Lineage (NCBI taxonomy): Eukaryota > Metazoa > Chordata > Mammalia > Rodentia > Muridae > Mus > Mus musculus. The sequence goes on along the minus strand of NC_000076.6, from coordinate 3,722,172 downwards.
GGAAATAAAAGTCTCGTGAAAAGGGATGTTATATCTTATTGAATTCGGGGGAGTCCACTAGAATTCTTTTTCCTCTGCAATATGTAGGAAAGATCATTAGATGTACATGTTCATTAAGCCATCTTTTCGAGGTACTTGGGTGTTTTTCTTCATTAGTACAGACTTTGTAATATCCCAGGTTCATCTCTTAGCATATTTATTCTTATTGTAATGTTAAAAATGTGACGAGGGTAGGCCATTTAAATAATACGCATGCTGTTTATCTGAAAGCATTTCATTGAATATTGCTTTCCCCTAGAGCAGTAGTTTTCAACTTGTGAGCTGCCAACCCTTTGGGGGTGGGAGGTCACAAATCAGCTATCTCAAAGATCAGATATTAGATTTTGATTCATAACAGTAGCACAATTACAATGATGAAGTTAGCAACAAAATAATTTTATGATTGGGGGTTGCCATGAGAAAGCATATTAAAGTATATTCCGCAGCCTTGGGAAGGTTGAGAACCACTGTCTTAAAGTAACATATATTGTTATTCTATGAAACTGAGTACTATTCAGTATCCAGATGTTGGACACATGCGTGGTCTAACAAGCTGCTGTCAGGTACATTAAGTCTCAGCAGCTTAGTGTGTTTCCTGTTCTTGCAGAGGACCCAAACTTGCTCTTCAGTACTTACACCAAGCAGCTCACAAACACCTGCTACTCAAGCTCCAGGGTGTAGCCTCCCCAGCCTGAAGCAGGCTGGTGCAGACCTTGTCGCCACTGAGGTGGGGCCACCTGCCGTGCAGCTTTCCTACTTGGCTGGCTTCCTTTTGAAGTGACAACTGCCCTGCTCTTCTCTGAGATGCTGCTACCTGCTGAGAGGCTGAACCTGTCTTCCTGAATAAGCAACAGCCTGGCGACCAAGTCCTGACAGCATGGTGACAAAGCACCAAGGATGGACTGGGGGTGTGGGGGGTGGGGAGGGAGAGGGTGGGCCTTCCCCCTTTATAAGCAGTCTCTTAGTAAACTCACAGGCCTTGATCAGAGAAAACTTGTCTTGGCCTCATTATTTTCTCTCGAGGTCTAGTCTCTTTCAGCCCCAGCCTGCCTTCCAAGAGTACCCAGTTCATGTAGGTCGGTCCAGCTTACAACAACACCAGGGGGACCCATTACACCCTCCTGGCCTCCTCAGGAACCTTGCATGCACACACACACACGCACACGCACACGCACATGCACAAGCAAACAAAAATAACCTGTATTGAAGTTGAAAAATGCATAGAAGGCCTACAAGTATTCAAATATTATGGGACGCAATAGAATCTGAGTGGTGAGAAAGACCACTTAATGGCTGCTATTGAGATTTCTGTATTACTGAGAGCTTTGCTTGTGTGATTTCACTTAGGGCCACACATACTATGCAAATGACATAACTTGTCAGCATCAGCCTCACACGACCTGAGTCTTCTGGGTAAAAACACAAGAGTACTAGAGAGGCTGTGTAAATGGTCCAGTGGAACACTCATCTCAACACTGAACCAATGATCCCCTATGTGCTATGCAGTAGCGTGTTGCAACCTCCCTGGGCTTTCAAAACCAAAGAAACTGAAAGGCCTTTTCTTTGGAAAAGGAAAACTCCGTCAGACAAACAAGGCATGCACAGAGACCCTTTGGTTAGGCTTGGTTGGGGTCCAGCTTCTGACAGGGTGTGACTCCATAGCCCTGTCACCACTGGCTTCTGACACTTCAGAGGGGCTGTCAGAAGCCACTTAGGGTAAGCTTTTGGGAACAGGCCTCTGATTCTTCCCTTTAGCCAGGGATGGGGTGATGTGGAGAGGAGCCTGGGCAAAGGGTGAGGTCTCTAGTTGCACTGTCTAGAAAGAACTGCAGAGCTGCAGGGTGAGGCTCCCAGAGTCTCTGCTCCCTGCTGTGGGAATTAACAGAGCTCTGCCATCACACCTGTGAGACACTCTGGGGTGCTGCTGCCTGTGACTGTCATTTTCTGGCATGACTAATGTAACAATTAAACTTATATTCTCTTAGATCTTCAGGGTTTTCATCGCCTAGAGATAAATATTCCACATGTATCTTCAATATTTTAGTATGGGTTTTAAAGAGAAGCAGGAGTTAAGTGACATTGGTGTCTTGTCATTTGCAAAAGTGGAATAATGGGGACACAATTTTATCTCATGTATGTGTTCTTTCTTTTACAACAGAATTTCTTGATATTGATCTGTGACATCACAGCCTAGAGTCTCTAACCTGAAGACAGCTTCCGTCTTCCTTAGATGGAGAAGTAGGTCTTGGGAAGCCAAGGACTGTCTCACATCCAGAGCCAGGTACCTTTTGCATGTTGTTAGAATATCACAACATGCGACCCACTTGCTGATGAGACATGAGGCTTGGTTCCATGCAGGGATGGGCTGCCTCCTCACTGTACTAGCAAGGTCATGGAAGAAACTGATCCTGAAGATTGTGATCACTCAGAAAGAAATCTTGGAGGAAGGTTGGGATTTGCAGTGTTTCCCTGTTCCTAAGTTATCCTGGGCATTGTAACTTCAGTGGAAATCCTTCCAAAGACATGGTAGAAGAAAAACATCAGCATACCTGTTCTGCCAATATTTCTGAGTTATGCTAATATCCATGTAGTAACCCAAGGGTGGCCTGACAGCCAGTTGGGTCTATCACCTGGAACCCATTTATGAGGACTTTTACCATCTCCATAAATCCAGATCCCAAGGAAATTTATCTTTGTTCTTTACAACAAAGGCAAAAGAATTTCTTTAATATTTGACAATCACCAATATGCCATTTTATTGAAATTTTTTAAAAAAGAAGACAAATTATCAGGGGAAAGCAGCATCCCTTTAGCTCACACTCAGATGAGGGCATCTCAGGTTCAACTAGTCATGCCTCTTTAAGAAGTAGAACTAGTAGTTAGTTTACCAAGAATGAAGGCTTATCTTTAGTGAGGACGACAGGACATTGTATCGGAATGAACTTTCTGTCTCCTATATTATGAGAAGGCATGCTTCATCCTCCAAGTCCATAAGAACATATGACACAGATACATATGTTCAGCTACATAAAGATATAGTAAAGAATTCTGGAATTACATATAGCACGATACTAATAATAGTTGACTCAATGGAGAAGGGAGGGGGATGAGTGGGGAAACACACCTGCAACATAAATATATCATCAAGGGGGCTTCAGCCTTCTTTATATCATGTTCACATTTTACGTAGAGAAGAGTTTGTAATCTCTGACTTATTTCAAGACACTGCTCTATAGGCCCTCCAGTTATTCTCACCCCCAACAAGGAGTACAGCTGAATAATTCAGATTTTGTACGACACATGTATGCATATATGTGTCCTGAACAGAGTTTTATATCAGTAACAAGAGAAAGCAGCCTGCTGAAGCTGGTTATAATTAGAAGCATTATGCTCTGTGTGGAGGCCTTCCACAAATAGGTAACAATACAGTCCCTTCCTCCTCTATGGAGAATGCTGCCCCTAAGTCCGAGTTCTGGCTCTCGATTGAAAGCCATTGTTGCAGGCTCCAGTCTGTCTAGCTTCAGTCCAGATAGGAGGCTAGGAAAGTCCCTCCATCCACTTCGAAGGAGGAGCTGATTCTCAGAACCACAGGAAGAGGAGTCGGGGAGAGAAACGGAAGGAAGCTGGCAACCCCTCTTCCCTGCTCTCAGGCCTTCCTGCTTCCCAAACCCATTCAGCGCAGTCCGAGGTGACCAGCACCCTTCAAGCACCAGCGGAAGGAACTGCCCTCCAATTTCCTGAGGGTTCCGTACCTCCCCAAAGCACAGCATGTCTGTTCTTCTGCCTACTGCGATCCTGCATGTCCTTCAAGGCACAGCTCTGATATCAGAACCAGCGTTTAGCCTCCCTCCATGTTCTTGGCCAGCTGTCACTGTTGTCTGGCCAGTTCCCTTCCCACGTTTAGGTATGATCAAGTGGATCTGAAGAGAAGCGATTGTAAACTCACCGTGCTCAAAGTCCTCATCCCATGTGACACAGATGGGAAGGGCTTGGCTCTGGACACAGAGCCTTGGCATCCTGTTAGATTTTCCTGTGGTGGCCCTAGAGATTGGCTCCCCACCAGGCAGAGCGGAGTGGAGAGTCAGCCTTCCCTGAGTAGCTCTTTGCTGTAGGCTTTCAGGAAAGTCTCTTTGATCTTCAGTGTGGGAAGGAAAGGGGTGGTACTCTTCAGCGAGAGACTATAGTAACAACGATCTACTCCTGGCTTTGTCAGGGTCTCAAGAGAACGAAAATCCTCCTTTGGTCTCCAGCAAGGAGTGGGGGCAGCATCTGTCTGAGAGTGGAGCCTACAGTCCAGGGACCTGGGCTGGAATCCTGGATTCCCTCTTCTACAGGTTGAGATCCCTGAGCTGCTAACTTAAAGGTTCTGGACTCCAGTTTCATCTTCCTATCTAAGAAGCAGGGAAGCAACTGGATCTCCTCAGAGAGCAGCTATGGGGTCCTTAAAGGCAAAGAGCTTTAATTAGCATATGATGCAAGATTGAAGAAATCCCACATTTTTATTAATGTGTTAGTCCAGGTTCTCTAGAGAAATAGAACTTAAAGAATGACTTTGTATGTATGTATGTATGTATGTATGTATGTATGTATGTATCTACCTCTCATTCATCTATTAGCTATCATTCATATATTTATTATGTATTTTTTATCATCCATTATCTATCATTCATATACTTATTATCTACCACAAATCTATTTATCATCTATCTATCTAAGGCATTTATTAGAGTGGCTTACAGGCTGTGGTCCAACTAGTTCAACAATGCTGTCTACCAGCTGAAGGTCCAAGAACCCAGTAGTCGTTCAGTCCAGGAAGCTGGATATCCCAATTGGTTTTTAGTCTATGCCAGAATCCTGAAGAAGTAGGCTCTAATGACAATAAATAGTCTTGTTAGCAAGAACTAGAGCAAGCATACAGAGAGCAAACTTCCTTCTTCCATGTCTTTTAAATACACTGCCAGCAGAAGGTGTGGCCCAGACTAAAGAAGGATCTTCCCTCTCAAAGGTCCAGATTAGAAGTGGGTCTTTCTACTTCAAATAATTTAATTAAGAAAAATACTTTGTCACAAGTATGTCCAGCCATTCGGGTTTTAGTTAGTCCAGATGTAGTCAATTGGACAACCAAGAAGAGCCATCACAACTAGATGAAACAAACAAACAAACAAACAAACAAACCCCTCTGCTGTCTGACTAATAGGTCAGGATGAGGTGTTTTTCAAGGGGTCTTGCTAGGGATCTCCACACCAGACAGACACTGGCTCTGGAGCAGGCATGTTCTCTTAACCCTCAGGAGCTCTTTGAGGCCAGCTGCAGATTTGAGTTGTACCAGCCCTTCTTCCCTGTTCTTTCTTCTTTATATGGTGTGTGTGTGTGTGTCTGTGTATGTGTGTGTGAGTTGAATGATCCTGTTATATGCCAGATGTATACACTCTGACTCATTTTATTGGAAGTTACTGAGAAATGAGTTAAATCAGCAATAGTTTGGAATGCTCTATTTACTTAACTGATACCCTGTAGATACTACTAATTGGATAGATGGAAGTTTAGGAGTAGAAGGCATCAGGCTAGCCCCAAGCCATTCCTCCAGGCACTTGGAACTACCCCACAGAGTGACTCAATACTCCCTATTTGTAAATCCCAGACTTGATGCCGAGATATATGGAACAAACTCATTTTCTGCACCCCATGGAGGAGAATTTGAAAAGCCATTAATGTGACCCATTTCTCACCAATTTTCAGTGAGTTCTATAACATCTTGGAATTTTTAACAAGAATAACATCTTTCTTTTAGTTGTTATTCATAAGCTCAAAGTCGATTTTCAGCGATTTTGACCATTTTCTATTTGGTCTAATTTCACATTTACACCATCATTTGCTACTATCGGAAACAATTTGTTGAGGAACTGGTAAGAAAAGACAAGGACAATATGAACTGAGCAGACTGGGAGGGTGCAGGGCACTAACACTTGTATCATCAGCAGCACCTGTATCCCAGTGATTTTAAGGGGATCCTCAGTGACGAGTTAAGCATAGTCTCTTACCCATTCTGCAGATGGGAAAGTTGGAGTATAAGGGTCATCTGGCTCCCTTTGTGAACTCTGTTGTTATAGAATTTATGTCTGGTTCCTAGTTATACTGCCTTACATTGGAGGAAGTGAAGGTAGAGGGCTTTAGAACCAGAGAAGGTGAGCTGGAGGTGAAGGCAAAAGATGACTGGCATTGGATATGCAGGAACGAAGCCAGCATAGCAGCTGGCCAACTGTCAGTACAGCTACAGCAACCAGCAGCACCCCTCTTTTTGCATGAGCTGAATCTCCTGGGATGCTGTGCCAAAGCCAACTCCTGCTGGAGAGCACGCTCTGTCACAGCTTTTGCTTTCTTCTGGGTCTGCTGCACTGTCCCACTCCTGCTGGGGACACCACTGCTTGTTGGCCTCTGTCCTGGGTCAGTGCACAACCCAGAATGATCTCTGATGACACTGGGAGAGGACATATGACCCATGCTAGTTAGGGGTCAGTGCTCTGTCTGGTGGAGCACAGGTTGTGTCAGAACAATGTGAGCAGGGCTTGCTGGAAAATGCTGACTATCATGGGCCCTGGCAGAGCAGACCCTTCACATGGCAGATAGACATCCCTCAATAGCTCAGCTCTCCCCGTTCCCACACAGCCACCCAGGACTCTGAATGGGCACATGGAGATCCAGGTCATCTGAAACCAACCATGGACAGTCTCCAGGTTATTTTCCCAAGGAAAGGGCTTGACTAACAGAAGAACAGTGTGTACTGTGGGAGGGTAAGAAATCTCCATGCCTTTTTGGTTTTCCCACTTCCTGCTTGTTACATGTGCACCTCCACTACTCAAATCTCTTTCCTTCACATTTACTTCTCTGCTTCTCTCAAGAAGAACAAAGACCAAAGTATGGCTACTTAGGTTCTTCTTAGAAAGGGGAACAAAAATCCATGGGAGGGGATATAGACAGGGAGGTGATATAGAGACAAAGTGTGGAACAGAGACTGAAGGAAAGGACATCCAGAGACCGCCTCACCTGGGGATCCATCTGATATACAGTCACCAAACCCAGACACTATTGTGGATACCAATAAGTGCTTGCTGACAGGAGCCTGATATAGCTGTCTCCTGAGAGGTTCTGCCAGTGCCTGTCAAATACAGAGGTGGATGATCTCAGCCAACCATTGGTCTGAGCACAACCAATGGAGGAACTAGAGAAAGGACCGAAGAAGCTGAAGGAGCATGCAGCCCCATAGGAGGAACAACAATATGAACCAACCAGTACCCCCAGAGCTCCCAGGGACTAAACGACCAACCAAAGAGTACACGTGGAGGGACCCATGCCTCCAGCTGCATATGTAGCAGAGGATGGCCTTGTTGGACACCAATGGGAGGAGAGGCCTTTGGTCCTGAGAAGGCTTGATGTCCCAGGGTAGGGGAATGCCAGGACAGGGAAGCTGGAGTGGGTGGGTTGGTGAGCAGGGGTAGGGGGTAGGGCATAGGGGGGTTTGGGAAATGAAATGTAAATCAAGAAAATATCTACTTCTCTGCTTCTCTTGGAACAACACACAATGGTAGTTTCCCTCTCTGTTTACCTTTGGTATCTTTTACCAATTAGCCCAGAAAACCAGAAATGTTTCAGACTGCAGGTCTCTTGTTTGTTGTGTGATCCTTAGACTTCTTGAATATTTGAAAATACATCACAGATTGCCTTGAGGATGGACCCCAGTCTCAAGGTGAAATTTACCTGGGTCTCATGTATACTTTATACTCACATACTTCAATGTTAGTTTAAAAAAATTATGTACATGAGGGTTTTACCTGCATATACATATGTACACCACATGCACACCCTGCACTGGCAAAAACAGAGCATTGGATCCCCTGGAAATAGAGTTACAAATGGTTGTGAGCCACCATGCAGATGCTGGAGAGAGAGAGTTATGGTCCTCCACAAGACAAGCAAGTGCTCTTAACCACTGAGCCTTGGTAGTTCTATTTAATATTTTAGTACATTTGTGAATAATGTAAAATTTCATGGTATGGAATTTTTCCCTGTGGTGTCACATTGATAGTCAAATAATTTTGGATTTTGGAGCATTTCATTTTGAATTAGAAATACTCCCTCTCTCCTTCCTTCACTCTCTTGTTTTCTTTTGTTTCTTTCTTTAAAATTTTGAGACAGAATTTCTGTGTAGATCAGGCCTTCATGGACCCTTGAGCAATTCCCCTGCATCTGCCTCCTGATGCTGGGTTACTGGTGTACACCTTCCAGGCTGAGCTACTTTCTCATACTTGTAGGAAATCACTGTGGCTTCTTTCAGGGTCTCGGATTATGAAGCTGAAGCTGGGGGATGAGCTGCATGGATATATTCCCTGAAGTACATATCATATACACTCATCATACGTGAGTTGAAGTGGAAATTTCTGGTTTCTTTGGAGACTCAATTGTGCCATATGATGTTTTTCTGGAAACTGTCTTAGGAGGGGGTATTTTGCTAAGAATATACATGTAGTGTTTTTCGGAAAGTAGCCTGGAAAAAGAGCATGTGACATTTTGCTAGAGCAGAAACTTGAGAGAATATGAAACGTTTGGAAAGGGTATAAATATAACCCAAACCGAGAGTGGACGACGACGAAGACCAAGACGATGACTTGTGGTATTGGTTCACCTTGCCACTCTTTGCTGGTCATCATTTGTCATGACTTCATATAGAGAAAAAACACCAGAGAACTTCTGGTGGTGTTCTGGCAGCTTCTTGCCACAACTTGGGTCAATTGGCAGAGCCTCACGGTTTCTGCTGGATCAGAATGCCATTGCTGATTTGGGACTCGTGTTTTTGTGTGAATTGAGTTACCACCGCTGATTACTGATTCTTGTGAACTGAACTGCTGGTATCCTGACAATGCCAATTGGAATCGCTCCAAAGGACTATTTCTAAACAAGTCCACATCCTTCTTTGCCCTGTTAACCTTTTATTCCCCCCACTACCTTTGGTGGGTGGTGGGCTAAAAGGGAGGTTTAAAGCATTTAAGTACAATTATTAAGGCAGGTTTTGAAAAATATAAACCTACAATGAGGGAATTGGTTAACCTTTCCAGGAACTATACCAGGGTAAACAGCTTGCAACTAGAGCAAAGGAATTCTGCCTTGAATGAGGACAGACTAAGGAAGCAAGGCTCCAAGGCTTAGCAGGTAAAGATGCTTGCAGCCAAGCCAAATGACTTGAGTTTGATCTCTAGCCCTCACATGGTACATCCCACTCCTACAAGTTATCCTTGTGCACATGTACTGTGGCATTGTGTACTTGTCCCCTCATCACATGAAATAAATGTGTTTGTTTTTAATGGAGAAGAAATTCACATCTATTTTGCAGACAGCAAGAAAGCACAGATTTCACCAAGTTCATTGTTTATCTGAAGAAAGTGACAAGGAAACACACAAGTCCCCGAGGCTGGGGTTGGGGTATGAGGTTTGCTTCCTCCAGTCACCAGTGAGTCACCCTAGACTTTGCATTGTTATCTGGCTGTAGTTGGTTTACTCATTACAGCCAAGCCAGATAGACTGAGTTTGATTCCTAGCCCTCACATTCTAGAACGCACTCCAACAAGTTATCCTCTGACTTCTGCACATGTTTGCTACACCACACACGGTTGTTATAAGGATGATAGGATAAGGATATATGCAGGTAATAAAACCTCTAGTAACCTACAACTCAGAGTTAGGGTTAAGATGCTGGCCAATCAGATACTCCATGTACCAATAGCCTGGACAAGTCACGGACTAGGACTTGTTGAAGCAATAGGTACAACAGCTTGCGCATCAGTACTGGAGAAGGGGAATGTGAAGTCAGTGGTTGTATCTTCAAAGACAGGAAGTGCAGTGAGTTGTACCAGGTGAGCACCAGGAGGAACGATTAGGAGGAAGATGTCCAGTATAGGCATTTTCAGCCAATAACTGGGACAAACCTTGTAGGCAGCTGGGCACTCGGGAGGAGGCCCAGTCCATGTTGAACTGAGTTGAGTTGCCCAAGTAGCAGGAAGAGGGGCTATTCTGGAAGTGATATTTTAGGTAGAGCTGTGCATTAAATGAGAGTCTTGGGAAGAAGATGAAGGACAGGGATGATACAAAACGTTGATATTTGGAGGCATCATAAGTAAGAGATATGGCCGACAGACAGAGAGACAGTGACAGAGAGACAGAGAGAGGGACAGAAAGAGACAGAGAGACAGAAATAGAAAGAAACAGAGAGACAGAGAGACAGAGACAGAGGTGAAGAAGGAAGAAGAAGATGGGGGGGGGGCTGGCACTGTGGAAGACTTTAAAGGCCCAGGTTCTATGTGGATTTGGAAATGGGAATTCCAAGGGTTGAAGAAAGATAATTGGATAAACACACAGTAACTGATCTTGGACACAGCCTGGAGGATTTAGAATCAGAGCCGCAGAGGTTAGATGGTGGTGGCTTTAGTAGATATAAGCAGGGGCAGGGTGTTGTTAGAGGATCCTTTCACATCACTGAGGGAGGAGAAGTAACTGAAGACTGGCTCTGATATTGACATTGAGTGATGTCAGGTCAGACAAAGATTCATTCTGTCTCTTACCTTTGGCTGCCTTCTGAGACTTTGGAACTAAGGCAACAGTAAATCACTTTTTAAAAGTCTACTGTGACTTAATTTTCCATTTAAGGTACACTGACATAAACAAATCAATTTAGGATCAGAAAATGAAAACTTCAACATCATAATGTTTTCATCCTGCTAGCCACAGCAATTTCTGACAATCCCCAGGCACCATGTCCTTAAGAGCTGTGATGGACTGACCCTGGTAACATCTCTTGACTGTTTGGCTGCATAGACTCCCCATTGACAGATAAAAGGCATCTTTTTTACATGATTAGTTGGCTTATGAAGGAGCCCTTGAGCCCTTTTGCAGAGAGCCCTTGTGTATATGAGACAAGTTCTCTGCCACTGTGTTACCTCTGTAGCCCTAGGAGGTGACTTCTGAAGAGGAGTCACCACTTTCTCTCTCTCTCTCTCTCTCTCTCTCTCTCTCTCTGTCTGTCTGTCTCTCTCTCTCTCTCTCTCCACCCTCTCCCCATCTTTTAGGAATCAACAAACTCTCCTGCTGTCAAGGGAAGTAAGAAAATAAGAATCTTTTAAAGTCTCAGGTTGGGGGTGTAATAGAGTCAGCAGCTGGCTTTCCTATTGCGAATCAAAGCACGAACCCCTGGGTTTTGCTTTTCAGCATTAGATAAATAGTAGGTATATCAGTATACACTTGTAATCGCACAACTTGGGACGCAAAATGATCAGAAGTTCAAGGCAAAGAGGAATAGAGCCTCCCGAGTGTGAATAACTATAATTTCCTTTCAGTTGTATGAGTGTTTGTTTTTTAAGACTATCCTGGCCTCTGTCATTGTCATGGTCAAGCATATTGGACATGAGTACTGATGCATCTTACATGTGTGTGCCTCTTCCTTACTGTGGTCCTTCCTCGTGAAAGGAGGACCATCTCAATGAGCACACCATTTAAAAAGAGATCCACAAGGTTCCTTCATAGCTTAGTAAAAAGGACACACAACCATGAAAAGACGGCTGGAGAACAGATGAATCCTCTATAGCCTTGGGTCAGCACAAACCACACAGTATGTGTATTCAACAATGGAGCTCTCAGAAAGACTCTACAAAACATCCATGAATCGTGTGCTTGACTTGGACTGCTCTCGCCATTCCTTGGTGCTGACAGCAGCACCCGCTGGATGGTACAGAAAACCTGTTATCCTTTTCTCAGCTGGCATAGGGCATCACCTCCATCATCCCACATCCCCCAGCCTGTCAACACACCCTGTGATAAGAGCAAGCAGGCCACAGGTGAATTGCCTTCCTGCCTGCTGGATGACAGCTGCTGTCAGATCCCCAGGGCTCTGCCAGAATTCTTGCTCTTCAAGACCTGGGGATGGGAAGACATGATATCCTTACCTGGGTGAAACTCTGACCTCCCAGGTAAACTGTATTGTTGCCTGTGGAGTCATATATGGGGATTGTCATAGAGAAAAACAACCTGTGACTATAGAATAGCTGATTTGCAAATGCTTGCCTCATTTGTACCTATGTGAAGGATGGGATTTTATATGTACATATGTGCTTGGAACAGAGTAGAGAAATAAAGCATGTTATCAATGAGGAGGAAGGGTACTCTTTGCTCAGATAATTAAAGCTAAACTGCATCTGTGGGGAGGGGAGCCCTGGGACTGAAAGAATAATTGCCCCCATTTACTGCTTGACTTTGGATATGTGGACACAAGAGTGTACAGTATTTAAAGTATCTGATATCCTCCCAGATGTAAGCCGGGGCTTTGTAAGTGAGCTTTATGTTAAGAAGCAGTGTCCAGAAACCCTGGCCAGAGCCAGTGCCATTGTTTGCAGCCCATTTTTGTGTCACCCAAGTCAGAGAGCATTTCGTTATAAGAATAGTGCACTATGTTTTTGGAGAGGGCTTCATCCCTGGTTCGTGAGAAAGTTGAGATGTGGGGCTATTCAGGACCAGTCTTCTGAGACATGTCTTGGGGGAGGGAAGGAAGATTAAATAACAGAACAATCCCCACCAAAAAAACCTTAGCTTTCAAATGCTCATAGCAGTTGAGTTTGCAGAATGTTAGCATCCAGTCTGACCCCAAGAGTTCCCCTAAGTGCTAAACACTGTTCAAATTCTCATTTATCCCCAAGCTTTATCCTCACTGGCATCTTATGGGTGTCTCAGATACCACAGAAAGGGCTGTTGTCTCTTCTAGCTTGTTAAAAGTAAACCTGGGTAGAATATTTCAGTAGAGGAAAATGGTGGCTGTGTGGCTCTTCAGAAAGGGAAAGTAAATGTTCTGGGGTAAGCAAACCCAAAGCTTTAACATTCTTTCTTCAAGTCGTGATTTCTTTAAAAAGAGGTGTCGTTACAGTGTTTTGTGGGTGACGTGCAGTCGGGAAGGTCATACGTGCTTGGGGTGGGGAGATCATGTGTGCATGTGGTGGGTGATCATGTGTACATGTGGTGGGGAGATCATGTGTGCATGTGATAGGAAGATCATGTGTGCATGTGGTGGGAAGATCATGTGTGCATGTGGTGGGTGATCATGTGTACATGTGGTAGGGAGATCATGTGTACATGTGGTGGGGAGATCATGTGTGCATGTGGTGAGAAGATCATGTGTGCATGTGGTGGGGAGATCATGTGTGCATGTGGTAGGTGATCATGTGTACATGTGGTGGGGAGATCATGTGTGCATGTGGTGGATGATCATGTGTACATGTGGTAGGGAGATCATGTGTACATGTGGTAGGGAGATCATGTGTACATGTGGTGGGGAGATCATGTGTGCATGTGGTGGGGAGATCATGTGTGCATGTGGTAGAGAGATGATGTGTACATGTGGTAGAGAGATGATGTGTGCATGTGATAGGAAGATCATGTCTACATGTACTGGGGAGATCATGTGTGTATAAGGTGGGAAGATCATGTGCACAATGGTAGGGAGATCGTGAATGCAGTGAGGAGACAAACACAGTGGTAGGGAGCTACGTGGAAACTGTGTGTACTTCATAGTTGCATGACATTTTCCTTGGGAGATGCAGACAAATGTCTACTCATCACACAACAAAGCAAAGGAACAATTCTACCACAGTCCAACTTGGTGAAACAGTGAGTTTATTTGGGCTTCCTTATGGCACACAGATGTCAGGTTACTAACAGAAGTGTGATTGGCTCTTCCTACATCACTGAACAGTCTCCCCTCTCATTGAGTGAGAATTTCCCTGTAGCAGCATAGACTATGTCTACCCTTCAGCTAGCCTCCTTTGCTGTGTTCTTCTACTTTGAGACCACAGGATCACAGGTAGTGGGGATAGAATTACATATAACTGGAAAGGAGGGGTGTGGGAAGACACAGCTAGGACCTAAGATGAGGGTCTGATGACCCTTGCCATCTGCTTCTTTATTGCGGAATGTCAACACGCCTGAGAGTCTCTTGCAGGTAGACACAGCTGCTCTGATAAAGATGGCAATTGTTGGGATGTTTGGAGGACAGTGTGCTCCAACATTCATTCAATCTTGCTATAAACTCTACGCTAGTTGCTTTTTTTTTTTTTTTTAAGTCCGTTAGAAAACACTTATAAAGAATTAAATATATTTTAGGAATTAAATTTTGAAAATGTCTTAAAGTTTTTGATAGAGTTTGGACCTTCCAGTCCCCAGTGTGTTGAAAGTTTGGTCCCCAAAGTGTATGCTATTGAGACCAGGGTGAGATCATGGGTAGGCTAGGATTGTGCCTTTGATGAGGCTTGTAAGACTCCACCCTATTTCTTTTCCTGTCTGGCTCTCTGGCTGTGAGATGAGTTGCTCCTCCACATTCTCCCACCCTCTGTGCCCTTGTCACAGGCCCAGAGCTACAGGGTCAACTGACCATGAACCAGAACCTCCAAAATCAGCAGGTCATACAAATCCTGTCTTTTCAGATGCATTTTCTCAGGGATTTTCCTGTAGCAATAGACAGCTAACCCACTTCTCAAACACTGTCTAAAAGTTCCTCATCATTCCCAGCACTAAGTCCCAAGGGCCAGCAGGAGTGTCTCTCTAATGTAAGGTGACAACTGGGGCTAAGGGTTCTCAAAAATAGAAATGAAGAAAAAAGCAGCTAAAGTGAGGAATGCACTTGCCATGTGCTTCAATGAAGAAATTGAATGACTATGGCCTTACCCGTCCTCTGACCCCTTTATACCTGAGACGCTCAGCAAAGCCTCTGGACAATATCTTTTCTGCAATACCTCATCTTTGAGCTCCTCTGAGGCACCTTCACTTTCCAGTTCAATCCCCGGCCTGTCAGTATGCCATGTTACTGAATATATCAACCATGAGGCTCTGTTGCTAAATTTCCTTCCTGGGGGAGACAAACAATGTCTACCCTATCTCCCAAGGTGCCAATGACAAACCAAGACACAATTCTACCAAACGTCACTGTAGAGAACCAGTGAGTTTCTTGATCTTACTTACAGAACATAGGTAAGGGCTCACCTAAGGAATGTGAGTATTCTCCCCGCAAAAGCTTCCAGCTAGTGTTGCAGTAAGATTTTTGTGTATTATGTGAAGTATTAAAATGCTAAATACTGGTCCCCAAGATCTGGTTGCTCCCAGATGAGTGACTCTTCATGTGTACCAGCTATTGTTGTATAAACCTTGCCCCTCAAGGTATCCCCAATTGGCTAAAAAAGATGCCCACAGCCTGTGCTGGGCAGAATGGGGGTGGGGCACAGAGTGAAGGGTCGAAGTCGCCAAGGAGTAGGTGGATTGTTAGTGCATAGCCATGAAGGAGGGCCTAATGGAATAGGTGCGGCTCAGGAGGAACTCGGCAAGTGATACCTCAGGATTAT
The DNA here is from genome assembly GCF_000001635.26 of Mus musculus. Taxonomy (NCBI): domain Eukaryota; kingdom Metazoa; phylum Chordata; class Mammalia; order Rodentia; family Muridae; genus Mus; species Mus musculus. The sequence goes on along the minus strand of NC_000076.6, from coordinate 3,706,711 downwards.
TGACAGGGAAGTAGACAAACTATCGTAGAGGATTGGTATCTGCTAAGGTCTAGTGCTTTTAAGCTTATTATAAATTTAAAGGCTTTGTGTGTGTGTGTGTCTTATTTGGTAACTAGATGGTTTAAGTGGGGTTAAAAAAATCCAAAACAACATTTACTACAACAGTTGTCTTTGTATTATTCAATTGTTAATTCTGTACCAGCAGAGAGCTAAGTACTGTTTGGACATTCCTGTTGGCCCTAGTCCCTTCTGCTGACCTCTGCCAATTCGACAGAGGCCTGGCTGTTCGTGCTAGGTTGTGCCAGCACTGCTGCTACTCTGACACGACTGAACTGGACTGTTGACATATCCATGAAGTAGTTCTCAGTGGATCAAGCTGCTGCTGCTGACCTGTGAACTGAACTGCTGATTTCCAGACAACACAGACAGGAGTTGCTCCAAATATTCTTTCTAAACAGGCCCACTTCTTCCGTATCCTTTCTTCCCTACTACCTCTGATGGGTGGTGGGCTAGAAGAGAGGTTAACGCATTTAAGAACCATCATTAAAATTAGGCTTTGAAAAACTTAAAGCTACAGAGGCCACATGCAATTAAGGAAGCATTATATACACCAGGAACTGGGGAGAGGCTGATGCTAAGATGAGGGTCCTGTGACTCTTCCCAGCCTTCCACGAGGAGGTGCAAACCACAAGCCCAGCTAGAATAATCCTTTTGCAAAGGGGTGAGGTTGAAGTCTACAAGATGGAAATTGTTGGGCTAGGAGGATGGTTAGGTACAATGGGCTCCCAGTCCACTTGACTTCAGGAAGTGGCCACTACTTTGGCTTTTGGGGAGACATAAAACTCTTGGTCTAGCTTCAGAAAAATTCCAAAGTAGGCCCCAACTCAATTTCTCTCTGAATTTCTTTAATAAGGCTGAGAATTTCACAGAACTTTCTGGACGACTTAGAACACTGAAAATGACTAAAAACAACTAGTAATGAGATAGTTGTGACTGTCAATATCAAATTTAATATCTTGTGTAAAAGCCCAAGTTTCACTGGGACATTGATGGCATCAAGCTTGCTGAGGGGTAGGCTCAGTCTCCTGCATTTCTTTTTACCCAAACGCCACCCTCTCTACAAAGAGACTTCCAATAGTAAACAGAACATGGAGAGGGGTTGATGTGTTTATACAAAGATAAGGAGAGAAGGGGGATACGTTGTATGGAATGTGTGAGGTATGGGGAAGGGGATATCTCAGCGGGCCCATGCCAAGGCATCCCTTCCCCCTGAGTGACCAGTATAGTATAGTATAGAATAGAGTTTATTTAGGGCATGGGGAGGAGAATTAAGAGGGTAGTACAGGCAGAGAAAGGCAAAGAAGAGGAGAGAGTAGAGAAATGGAGGCCAGCCATGAACACTTGGAGGTGGTGGGGGGAGGGAATGGGAAGGGGAAAGCAAGAGAATCAAGAGATCAAGAGAAAGGGAGGCAAGCAAGCAGTCCCTTTTATAGTGGGTCAGGTTTACCTGGCTGTTGCTAGTTAACTGTGGGGAGGAGTCTACCTGGCTGTTGCCAGTTAACTGTGGGGAGGAGTCTACCTGGCTGTTGCCAGGTAATTGTGGGATAGAGTTTGTACAGAATGCTAACAGGGATAGCAACCAGAAGAATCTTGGGGGAGGCCACGCCCAAGAAACTCACACACAGGGGTTCATTTTCTTAACTCTCTAACTCTCCAGTGCTCTACACCTGTAGGTTCCTTGGCTGAGGGAGCTCTTGGCTTGGAAAATCCCCTTTCCTTCCATCCTATGACAGGTGGACCCTTTTCCATTTCTTTGCTCTTTACTTTCCATGAACAATGAATGCCAATTGAATAGTTGTTCAATTCTTTGTTGGTTGCATTTCTGTACTGCAAGCTTTGACATGGCAAGTCTGTCTTGCTCTCTCAATCCTGGTTGCCGATATGCAGTACTAACTGAGTGATTGGATGACTAAGCTGATCCCATAAAAGAGACACTCTACTCTGATCTTGAAATCAAACCCTTTAAATTAAGAGAGGCACCTGGTTGGAAGTTCCAAGAGAATGATTTTGGTTTAGTTTCTGTACTGGCTAGTTTTGTGTCAACTTGACACAGCTGGAGTTATCACAGAGAAAGGAGCTTCAGTTGAGGTAATGCCTCCATGAGATCCAACTGTAAGGCATTTTCTCAATTAGTGATCAAGGGGGAAAGGCCCCTTGTGGTTGGGACCATCTCTGGGCTGGTAGTCTTGGTTCTGTAAGAGAGCAGGCTGAGCAAGCCAGTATGGAACATCCCTCCATGGCCTCTGCATCAGCTCCTGCTTCCTGACCTGCTTGAGTTCCAGTCCTGACTTCCTTTGGTGATGAAAAACAGTATGGAAGTGTAAGCTGAATAAACCCTTTCCTTTCCAACTTGCTTCTTGGTCACGATGTTTCTGCAGGAATAGAAACCCCGACTAAGACAGCTTCAGAAAAAGAAAAAAAATCTTTAATATCATCCTTTCTATAGGATGTCTTGTTATCTTGGGAAATGAAAGAAGACAATTTCTTGCCTTCGGGCCATGAAAACTTTCTTGACTTGAAGCACTTTTGCAAAAACGTGAAGTTGAACTCTATAAGATGAAGATTCTTGGGCTAAGAGGATAGTTATATAAATTAATCTTACCTGACCATGGAAGTAATGGATAACCATCCTTATCAATTAGGTTCCAGGAAGGAGTCCCGAGCCCATCTTGGCTATTATAGAGCAACATGGCAACGAATATTGCACCAAAGGAGTTCACCTGTCCAAATGGCTTTGTCTCCTATCAGCTCATTTGACTTTCTGCCCTTTTGGCTTGAAGAAAATGCAATTAGAATCCCTTCTCTGGCCAAACAACAAAATGAACAAGTGAGTATGACAGTAATGGTGGCTCACTTGATAAGGGGAGCTTGGGTTGTGTGTCCGAGTGTGTGCACATGTGGGTGCACTTATGTCCTTAGCTAATTTACTTTTGGTTCAGGGACATTAAAGCCAGAAAGAATTTGGAGAGCAACAAAAACAATCCATGGATAGGTTAGATGTCCAAGTCTGGTCTTTTAAGAACAGAACATGTTTAACAAAGGTAAAGGCTTAGAAAAAAATCAAGTGACCAAGGGTACCAGGCCTGGGAAATAAGCCATAGCTCAGAAGATGGCTCCAGCATTAGGTGATGTCATTGAGGTTGTCTGTGGCTTAGCCTTTCTTGTCTGTCCAGACTTGTCTACCAAGGCAATATGAAAAGTCTAGAAGAATTCCCCAAGACATGCCTCACTACAGAAAGCACTTAGCTGGATCCTTTGGCTCTAGAAATGTTGGGAACCCCACCAGAGAATCATGGACAACCCACACAGAGATATTCTCTGGAAAACGAGGTCACAACTCAGAATTCAAAAATACAGTAACAGCTTAGGAGATGCATCAGGAACTGCCCCACCCCACCCCCCCCCCCCCCATTTCCTGGGCTCTCCTAGTCTGGGCCTGTTTCTCACTCCCCTGACCCTTTCCCGTTCTTTTCCATAACTCAGGAAAGAGAAGCTGAGACAGGAACAAAAGTAGCAAGAAACATACCAGGGAGCTCTTGCCCCAACTTTCACTGGTGGTTGAGTGGGACTGGTACAGGAAATCCAAATAAACCCCTCCTCCCTGAGTGGCTTTTGGCCAGAATGTTTTATTACAGCAATAGAAAGCAAACCAATAGAAGCCCCAATAAATTCAAATTTACCCCAGGAATCTAAGGCAGGAAGGAATAGACCAGTGCCTGATGCCAGCCAGAGGAGGAATTTTTATCTCCTGGAAAAGATGTCACACAGTTCTGACAGCCTGTCAGACTACCTTGCAGGAGAAACTGGAGCTTAGACAAGACACTTCAAATAAGCACAGGGCCACGCCTTTTCTGGGACTGCTTAGTTATGCACACCTGTAGCCTCCCCTAGCTTTAAGCCTAAGCCTCATGTCAGGACCCTGCAGACAGACTTCAGGCAGTCACTGAACATCACCGTCCTCTTCCCCACACATGGCCCCACTGAATAAATGTCTCTTTTTCTTTCTTTCTTTCTTTCTTTCTTTCTTTCTTTCTTTCTTTCTTTCTTTTTTTTTTTTTTTTTTTTTTTTTTTTTTGCTAGAGTCCAGCCTTACCCTACCAACTCCAGGAGGAGTATAGAGACTATTGGTTTAAATGAGCTGACCAGGGCCCGGAGCAAAGATGTGTCCCTCTGCTGGAGAGTCAACCTGTTCATTTCTGACTTACCCGCCATCCAGGCTGAGCAGGCAAAGTAAACAACTAGCTCTACATTTTCACATCTAAGCATAGACACAGGAAGAGAACTACAATGTCATGCTTAGTGTTGGCCTGTAAATCCCAGCGTGAAAAGCTGCTGTCAAAGTAAGTGAGGCCTAGAGAGGGTAGTGATGCTGATATCTAGCTGTTGGGGGCATAGAGTTATGATGTGGTCAGATGGATACCGGAGAATCTCCAAAACACCTCTTAGGTGCTCAGGGGTGCAGTTCTGATGCCCCCTATTTTGGAGGACTCTTCTCTTAGGGGACACTTCTCTTCTGGTGGCTCTTGTTAAGACGATCAATGTCGTTGGGGTAAACAGTTGGTTTCCTTTGTATTTTAAGATTTCCTGTTGTTGGCATCCTTCCTTGAGGATGGCTTTATCTCCAGGCAGGGGCCAGGAAGTTGATTGTGTTGAAGGGAGCATCCTTCTGGGCTGAGCCCAAGGCCAGCTTAGACTTTCCCCAAAGTCCACACTGGGGAATCCAAGCCAGTTCATGAGCTACCAGCCTTGTTTGTCAGGTGCTATTTTAAAGATTGGACTCCCGAGTAGTTCAGACCCATTAGATATGTCTCTATTTCTGCAGCTGTCCTAGCCAGATGTGCAGGAGCTCTACCGTTCATGCTCCCCCACCCCCATAAATAAATCAGATTTCCTGTTTCATCACTAATAGTATAACAGATGGCACTGTGAATGGCAAGGGATCCGGTGGCACCCTCCAGCAGTGGGTGGGTGGACTGAGGATATGACCACCATGTCTGTTTCAATCCAGTCTCCATATTCAGTGGTTACATGATTTCAAGGAAGTGTTACTTTTATTAAAAGTGGCTCAGAAAAATGGCTTTATCTCTTTGGGACTCACATATTCTCAGTTTAGACGGTTCATTACTTTAAAATCTATACCCTATATTTTATATAGATATTTTTGTTCTAAAAATAGATAAAAATAGATAAAATAAATGTGCTACAGGCATATTTTCCTCATCCAGAATTGTCAATATAGTTTTTAATATTTTTGCTTCCAGGCCTTTTGTTCCCTCTTTTTTTATTTCTACATTCTAAAAAATTAAAACAACATGCGTGTAAACTTAAGGTGACGTCACCCCCCCCATTCCTGGTTCTGTTGCCCTTTGACATACTTTCCCCAGTTTAGTGTACGTACATGCACTAAGATCTGTTATGTCTGACAGATTTGGAGTAGGTCATTCAATATACTTTCCTATTTTACAGGGCATGTGTGTTCATCAAATATAGGGAATCCAATATGTAAATTTTGGTTTTGACTGAAGGGAAATGTTTATAAATAGGAAACATACACCAAAACCTCAGCAGGCGGATTTCTGAGTCCGAGACCAGCCTGGTCTACAAAGTGAGTGCCAGGACAGCCAGGGCTACACAGAGAAACCCTGTATCGGAAAACAAAACAAAACAAAAGTTTAGTTCTGTTTTGCAGAAAATTTGGACGTGAGGTCACTCCTTTATGGCCACATCCGGCAGTCACTGAGCTATCTCATGGAGAGGTGTGGTGTGTACACCTGAAGCTGACTGGGATGCAGCTCTGACCCTGGGGAACACCCAGAGTCTCTAAGCAATGTGCAGCTCTTTACTGTCGTTGTTTTATTCCTGAATTTTCAGATAAGGAATTAAACTCAGGAAGAAAGGAAGAAACTCTAAGAAAATGTGTTGTTCATTACCAGTTTATGAAAGTGGACCGACTCCAGGTTCCACAAGTTCAGACGACGGGCCTCTCCTTTATGAATTCAGCTGTTGAGAGCATAGGTCAAATGGGGCTAGCTAGCTTCATGGACACGGGCCAACCAATCAGATGGCACACCGGATGGAAACAAGAATCAATGTAAAGTTCTGTGTTTGAGTTTGAAAAAAAAAATCAATAACTCAAGTGCAGTTCATGTAAAAGATGATGGGGAGTTTACTTGGCTTCTCTCCAATACCCACGTATAGAAAAATCAACTTGTGTAGCTTCCTATGGATGCATTTTACAGCCTGTTTATATTGGAGGCTTAGCCAGGGAGTGGCACCGCTTTAAGTTAGATTTCTGTGCTGAGCTGTGTGTGTGTGTGTGTGTGTGTGTGTGTGTGTGTGTGTGTACTATGGGAATGGGATTAGTGCATTTTGTTTGAACATTTCTCCTGACAGAATTCTTACAGCCATACTTTGGTGTGATCTTTTAAAGGGGGTGATTTGTGGACCACCAGAATTAACTTGTTACACCAGGCTGGGCTCATGGAAAACATAGATTTGTGTGTAACTCCTTATAGGTCTCTAGAGATGGACTCTAGGCTGTTGTTTTGAGTACAAACACTCTAGAGCCCCAACTATATGCCAAAAAGGAAAAAAGATGATAAGAAAATATTGGGATTAGTCATAGCTGTAGTTTCAGTATCCTGTGGCTGGACTGCGTTTAATTAGGATCATAATCTCCTTAAAAGATGCCAGCTATGTTCCTTCCCTCTCCCTCCCATTCAAGAACATGCTTTTGCTAGAAATCATTAGTGTATAAGGCTACTTTCCTAATTTGCTTTTGCTGCTAGGGAGCTCAGCTTCTAAACTGGTCTTTTTCGCTGGTAATTGCTTTGGTATTTCTGTCAATTTTTCATGTTTTATCCTTCTTTGTGACTTTATCTTCTTTCCTGATATCTTTTTCCTTCTGTAGTTTAATTTAAAATTTGTTGTCCCATCTGCATTTTGGTAGGCTATGTCCAACACCTTTGCTTGGAACAAGATAGGAAGATATTCATATCTTTTGAATTGTTTTCAGAAGATATTATTAAATGAAATAAAGCCCACTTGCTATCAATATTATAAAGCATAGCATTAAGGCTGAGGAAGCATATCAAATAGTGTGTTGGGGATTTATGGTGGCAGAGCAGCTCATTTATCTCCTCATCTCAGACCAGAGAGACAGACAGCAGGGACTCAAGTAAAGCAAAAGCTCTTGTGAGTCCCAGCGATGACCTCATGGGGTTTTGGTGTGTGTAAGTGCACATGGATGCCTGCGAGTGTATCCAGCTATCCACCTGTGGTAGGTACCAGAATTTGTGGGGAGGGGTGTAGAGGTCAGAGGACAACCTCATGGGATGTTGATTTACGGTATGTGTACAGCAGGATCTCTCACAAGCCTAGAACTCACTAAGTAGGCTAAGGTCACTGGCTCATCAGCAAGTGAGCCCCAGAGATCTGCCTGTCTCTAGCTCTCCAGTGCTTTATTACAAGCCTGGGCTATCTTCTGCCTTCTTTATTTTTTTCACGTGGGTACTGAACTTAGGTCTTTATGTTTACAAAGTAAACACTTGACTCACTGAAGTTTCCACAGCCCCTGTTATTTGGTATTTCTAACTGATGATATTACATACACAGGGGCATGTGCACACAGGTGCATGTGTGTGCACACACACACACATGCACACATATACAGACACATGCAGAGAACTAAAGGGAGAGTAATTATGAACTGAATATTTTATGTCTAATCTAAAAATCTTCATGTTAAAGACCTACTCTCCCATGTGATTGTATTTGGTGACAGGGTCTTTGCTATAATAATAAAGGTTAGATGATGTCACAAGGATGGAGACCTGTGACTGGATAACATTAATGCCCTTAGACGTCACAGAAGAGTCCTGTTTTCTGTCTTCACCCTCTGAGGGCACAGTGAGAAAGCAGATGTCTGCAGGAAGAAGGCCCTTAAAGGGCCAACCACACTGGACCCCACTGAGAAAATTAATTTCTATTGCTTCATAGACATATCCTGGAAATAAAATAATTTTTAAAATTCAGGATTCATGTCTCTGAACTTTACCTTCATCTTTTGACAAAAGAAACAAGCAGTTACTAAAGGAAAGCTTCTTTTTGCAGTGGGCATCAATCAACACAGAGATTAATAGCTGATCAAAAATGCAGGGGACAAGAGACTGTGAGTGTCTAGATGTCTAGATCAACTCCAACCCCAGGCAGGGCACAGGGGACATTACAGAAGAGTGGGGTGGGAAGAACATAAGAGCTGGAAGATGGGGAGAAGAGAATGTCATCTTCTGACCCTGACAGAGACCCTGTTCTTAAGAACACACAGGAGCTGTGGTTACTCATGTAAGGGCTGCACTAGATCAAGTTAGTCCAGCAGAATGCGGGAGGGCTCGTTCCCCCTCCTAGCTAAGGAGCTATTAAATGTTGATGGCTGCTGTTGAAGAGAGAGGCATTTTTCTTTCCTGTGAGGATGTGACCACTGGTAGGTTGCCCATGCTTCAATAGATGCCCCACCCATGCACACAAGAACAGCACTAGTTGGGCTTTTGGGGTTATTCAAAAATATAGAAGATGAGAGTTGGTATGGGGACATGTTGGGCGGGCCTGGGGAGATTTGGAGAGAGTGGGTGGGAGGGGTGGACATGATACAAATACATCATTCACATAAAATTCTCAAATAAGGAATAAAAATAATGTGAAGATGTATATGAAAACATTTTCTCCCCCTGAACTTGATTATGGTTATAATGGACAAAATTATGTATTTGCTAAAAGAGAGAGTTGAAGCCTAGTAAGAGGTAACTGGGTCTTAGGGGCTCTGCCCTCGTGAGTGCATTGGTGCTATGTTGTGGAAATAGATCAGGGCTTGCGAAAATGGCTTAGCTCTCGTGAGAGCAGTTATGAAATGGGGCCACCCTACATGCCTGTCCCTTGTGCATGTGGTCATTTCCCTTGGCACTTCTCCATCACATTGTGTCAAAACCAGACCATTTGCCAGGGTATCAGAATCACATTTTGGGGACTCTCGATTCATCAGAATCAGGAACCAAGTAAAGTTCCTTTTTTTCTATAAGTTGCTAAACCTTAGACATTTTGAAATAGCAATATGAAGTGGATCAAGATGCATATATGGACGGTGTTGAAAACCATTAAAGAAGGCAATAAAAAAAAAAGACCCAGGTGCCTGAGGGGGTGAATTAATGAAGTCCTGAAAAGATGAATGAGAAGTCAGAAGGCTAGGGCACTCTCTTAAGAGTATCAAGTGTCTACACAGAATCTCAAGCCCTGAAGGCATTTGAGATAGGTTAACAGCTGGAACACCATCCTCTAAGATGGTTACTTGCCTAGAATAGGCAGTGTATCCTCCCTCTGGCCCTGGAGATTTCTGGGACACTGCAGGGTTTTCTGGCATGGGCTCCTCTGTTTCCTGGCTACAGTTGGGTTCTGGGCCATCTTTTGTTTCATTCAGTTTCAAATGAGAGGATCTTTTGGATGCTGGCTCTGAACTGGGAAATGGAAACTATTTGTGCTGCCATGAGGGAAGTGTTCTGCATCTGGCAGGGACCCTGGGCTGGAAGCAGCATAAAGAGAATGTTAGGAAACCACCAAGCAGCCCGCACTCTCGGTGAGCTTTCATTGTTAGTATTCCAGTTCCTGGGAGGATGTCTAAAGCTTTTCCTGGTTTATCGCCTTGAAGATTAAAAGGAAAGCAAAAAAAAGCCCACAATACTTTATACAGCTCAAGTTCCTCACCACAAGTACCCCAGTAAGAAAGTCTGTATATGTGCGTCTGTGAACCGTTCAAGATGGTGTGGGTGATAAACATTCGTGTTGGGGCGCTTTTTCCATTCCCTCACTGATCTGGCTCAGCCTCGCAGCAGCAGACAAAGTTCATTCTGTCCTTTAGAAGTGCCTGCTGGACTTTCGAGGGTTTTCTCCCAGCCGCCCCCCACCCCCACCCCCCAAGCTTGCTTGAGCTTGTTTAGCTTGTTGCTTCGGAGAATGAAACACTCTTTTACTGGCATTTGGCATAATGTAAGGCATATCTATTGGATCCTCATTCTTTTACATAGGAAATAGAAAGGGGTAGTCTTTAATAAAATAGAGCCACCAATCCCACTCCACCAACCTCAGCTTCCCAGTACATTGTCAAGTTCAGTCTAAAGCCTCTGAGATGCTGCTGGGACAGTTTTCCAAAGGAAAGGCTCCCATATTCTGCCTCTCCCGTCCTTCCTCGGTCTCCTCTCTGTTGCCTCCAGTGAGCTGTGATCTGATACAGCCTAAAAGACTCCCAGGGACATGATGTGAGCCCAGAAGTCAGCCTCCTGCATGCACAGACAGTACTCATTACTTTAGAAAGTTCCAGCTCCCACTGAATTGAAATCTGTTTGATGCTTATTACACACAGTCCTTGAAGCATTTGGAGAGGACCAGGGTGTCTTCATGTGCCAAACGGAATATCTTCAGATGTCCTTCACTGGTCATGATTACCAACACAGATTAAAGCAGATCTGCCCCTCCCTCCCTTCTCTCTCTCTTTTTTTCCCTCTTTCCACAAATATTTCTGCATCTAAGTGCCAGAAATTGTGCTAGAGACATTTTCCCTCCATTGTACAGCACAGTGACTTGACTATTAAAGGCAAATACAAAATTTATGCAGCTTTCTTTTGGTTGGAACATGAGGTTGCTATGAGTCCCTCAATGGTAGCCTTAAACTTTCAAAACCTCCTGCTTCAGCCTCTCAAGTGCTGGTCTTATAAGCCTATGCACTCAGTACATCAAATATTGGTTCTTCCATCCTCCTTGGCTGTGGAGTCCTTTCAATCTTCCTAAGCATGCTGAGCACAGATTTTTTTCAATCACGATAGAGAATACACTGAGTCTTTGTAGTTATGGCAGTAATGTAGGCAGCCTGCCTGGCACATCCCTTGGGCTGAGCAGAAACTCGATGGGCCCGCCAGGCCATGCTATTATTAACCCAAATAAGAGCATGGGATGGTTTTGGTCATCAAAGAGCAGCAGCTGCAGATCCACGATCCAAGAGCCTGTTCAGCCAGCATGATGTCTATGCTGTCATTGAAGTTATTGATAAAAACATTGACCAGGATGTAGGCTGGATAAGAGCCCTGTGACCCTATCCAAGGACACCAACCCGTTGTATCCTTATTCTGTTACTAAGCATTTTCTATGCCAGGGCCATTGAGTTGGTTATAAATAGAACTGTGCTCTTTTTTGCTATATGATTTCTCCAGATGGGAGTTTGGAGAGTTTTTGTCAATTCCCCTACTGAAATCCAGGTATCTGCCTCTAGCATTCCTCTGATCAAGTCATTAAAAGAGCCTCTGTCCTTCCCGAGTGCTGTCATTCAGAATGAAATCCCCTCCCCTCTCAAAGAAGATGAACAAGTCGCATTAATCTGCCCTCGAGTCTTAGTGACCCAACAGACTCCTTTCTGACTCAGGCGGGAGCGAGAGAGTTGTTGGAGAAGCAGAGAAGGGTGCTTGATAGAAAAGTTAGAGGTGTGCAGCTGCACGTGGGTAAGCAACACAGGCCATTGAACAAGCTCAGAAATGAATCTCTGTGCAGAACCACATTTTGCAATAAGAAACAGAAACCCACGAGGATCCTTGTGCCCCTGCTTACTCCCCCTTCAGTCTGAGAAACAGCAAGATCAATGCATTCCAAATACACCTTTCTTTCTACCCTAGCAGGCGTTAGGAGAGGAAGACAGGTCCTTATAGGACATATTCGAGTTCAGCACAATATTAACATCCTTGCTAACAGTAAAATTTTGGGTGACATTTCTGACCACAGTGTTAAGTGCAATAAATCATAATTTGCACCCACCAATGCCAGGAAGACAGAGCCACTAGCTTCTTGTCTTAGAGACATAGACAGGCTGTCAATTTGCTTAAAGCCACATTGATATGCAGGGGACAGGGCCACAGCTAATTTAGTTCTTCACTCTACCAGGTGTGTGCAACATTGTGACATTGTGACACAATGTTGTTATCTACCTGAACCTTGCAATTGATCATACATATGTTCCAGCGCGCACACGCGTGTGAACGTACACACACACACACACACACACACACACACACTTCATGATGTTTTAAGCAAGTTTTTTTTATTTTCTGTTAGCTGCATTCATAGCTACTCTAGGCCACATAATGCCCACAAGATTTGGATTGAACACCTTCACACTATTAATCTTTAAGCACATGATTCTTCTTAGTCTGGTTTTTAGGATTAATTGACAATCATGTTGGCACTTGGGGATTCTGAACTCAGCCCTGAACTGTGCCCTTTGGCCCTTTGTGATTTACTGCCATATTTTCTGAAGAAGCCCAGACTCCTCAGAAGCATATATTTCCATGTGTCCACCTATGTGGCCTTGAAACAGTGCCAGGGACAAGAGTATTCTAGAGTGGACTCCTTTTGCTTCAACTCAGGGTTCACACCCAAGGAGCCATCTGCTTTTTGGATCTATACTGCCGGGAGGCTGGCTTCCAGATTGCTTTGGGAATGGGCGGCGGTGTCTTGGAACAGCTTGACTCGGGGCTGAATCTCATTACTGATAGAATTGCGACCTTTCAGCAGAATACAGAAAATGCCATTAATATAATATGCAAAAATGATGTCAGTGCTGTTTTATGGGAGGGAGAGATACAGGCCATGTGGGATATTTATTTTAATGATATCACCATCATTGGTTGTATGTGGTTTGAATTAAATAGAAGTCTTTGAGTAGAAATTCCACAGTGATTTTTTTCAAGAGCATCTCTTGCTTTGTCTGGTGTCAATTAGCACAGGGTTTGCTGTGCTTCCTGGCTGAAAGGAGTCTTGATGTGATGCTGATGCTGCTGCTGTTTTTCCTGATGTCCTAAACTCAGAAATAAGGATGGCTTTGTTTTCAATCTAATTGTATCCATATTGATCTACGATACAAGCATTTTAAAACAGAGAGGAAGAGATAATGTGGTGTCTCAAATTAAAGAAACAAGAGAGATGGAGTCTGTTACACATGATAACTTGTTCTCACCATAGACTCTGTCTCATTCTGCCTGACTCTGTCCCTGTATCTGTCACTTCTCTGGGTTGGTTGTTATATCATTCTTCTCATATTTCCTTTGGTCATGGAATTCTTATTGATAGCTATGCCTTTAAAGTAAAATTATGTCTTTAACATTTTAAAATCACATCTGTGTTCTTGGCCCTTTCCTTTGCCTGAGCCTGCACCACCCTGAAGCTCTCTTTAGTGCCTGTTCCTTATCCAGGAGACCTATAAGTATCTACTATCTGCCTTCATCCTTCTCCCTGTCTTCTCCCAAGACCTTTCATCTGTTTGGCAACCTCAACTTATCATCACCCAGTGTTAATCCTTTATGTCTCCCACTCAATTCAATTAAACTCAGCACAAGTTAGATCTCATTCTCTGTGCTCAGCTGCCTACAAGATGGCTCTCACTGACCTGATGGTACCTCAGGCTGAAAATATCCTAATTTGGCATCTTTCCCCCAAAGCTAACTTCCTTCCCACCCTCTGGAACCCAACCCCCTCTTTTACAATCTGAAGTTGAGTAAAGACAATGTAGTGACTAACAGATCATAAAAATACATAGTTACATGACCCTCTGACAAATTTCCAGGCGTGTGGCTGCCAGGTTGAATCTGGGGCACTTGAATTCTAAGAAGTGACTTAGTAGAGGCTCTGCAATGACTTCCAGCTGCTGTTCTGCTCTGGATGTGTCCCTAGGATGTTTGTTAATGATGGCAATAATTAATAATAATAATGATAATAAACAAACAAACAAACAACAACAAGCCCACTGTAGTGGTTTAATTGAAAATGTCTCCCATAGGTTCCTGAGTTTGAACACTCGTTCCCAGTTGGTAATGCTGTTTGGTGATGTGGTGCAGTCTCCCAGGAAGATGGCTCACTGGAGACTAGAATTTGTAGCTCTTGTCTCACAATTTGCTTTCTTTGCTTCATGCCCATAGTTAAAGATGTGTTTTGGACCTGCCACCATGCCTACTTCTTGCTGTCATGTCTCCATCCTTCCATGATGGCCTCTAATCCCTTCAAAACTGTAAACTAAAGTACATGTTCCCTCTTATAAGTAGCGAGTTTCATGGTATTTTTTCACAGCCACAGAAAAGTCACAGATGCAGTCACATATCCATTTTCTATTTATAACAGACTTATAGTTCTTATACATGCTATCTTATTTGATCTGGTCCACATGGGTAAGAGAATTGTCAATGTAGAAATTGTTATTATGTCCATGCTACATGTAACACAGTGAGCTTAAAAGGGCGTTGTAGCAGACATATAGAAAATAGTTTGTGGTAACAGGTGAAGCCTGGGATCTAGGGTGTTGGGCTGATAGACCATTGCTGCTCTTGGCCTGTCAAGTCCCCATTCCCAGAGAGACAGCAGGGTATACAATTGTCTTACCAGAGTCAGGACTGGGTTCAGGTGCTCTATACAAATGACCCATAAGAAAATAATTCATTAGATATTCCCTCTGGAATAGTCAATGATACTGTGACTGTAGGAGCTTAGCAATCAGTCTGGGCAGAGCTTTGTACAAAGCTCTGGGGTGGAACAAGATGGGGCCTTGTGTTAGCCTGTTGTGGCTGCCACAATGAAGTGCCACAAATTATGATGGAAAGACTCTGGGGTGCTCAAATATCAGGAATTTTTCCTCAAGGTCACGAAGTTAGGAGACATCAGAGTTGGTTTTTCCTAAGCCTCCCTCCTCTCTCAATGAGTGTCTTCTTCTCTCTCTAGAAGGCCATCCTCTGTGTGTGCCTGTGTCCTCCTGCTCTGTTCTTTGAGGGACCCAGCCATATTGTGTGAGTGCTCATACTACTGACTTCATTTTAACTCAATTACCCCTTTAATGACCTTGTCTCTAAACATGATCTCACAGAAAGGATCCTGGAGGCTATGACTTCAACCCATGAATTCTGAGATGACACAACTCAGCCTGTAGTTCACTGTGGTGGCTTAATCAAACTATTATATAACTTTATTATATTGAAGAAGAAGACACAGGAGCTACATGGAGACAAACTGGATTTACTCGTTTTATAGCCATGGAGTTCTTGGTCGGTATTCAGCCCTAAGCTTGGCCAAACCACTACCCATCACAACCTGTTAAGGTACCTCTCTCCAGGAGCCACACAACTGTTGTTTCTACTGTGTTTGGAGAAGGAAGACAAGCCTAGTCCCCCTTCTCTCAGGTGCATAAACATCATTTGGGAAACTTGCTGAAGCCCGAGATACTGAGTCTGATTGTAAAGATTCTGGGGGTGAGTCAACTATCTGCAGTTCTAACTACCTCCCAGGTTGTCACAGGTCCAATGGCTATGCCTGAATAATGCCAGAAAAACCACGCTGGGAATTGCTCATCCTTAAAGCTGGCTCTAAATCTGTCATTCAGCAACCTCTGAAGTATGAATTGTATACATTCTAAATTCAGGTTAGGCTAATACTATTGTTTGTCTTTTGGTCCCAAGTGCTGTGAGCATACAGAAAGCCAGTCTGTTGCATTCTTGCTTCTCTTGAAATGTTTTTGATCTTCTTGCTCATGAGAGAAACTGTCTCTAGGAAAATGAACCCCATCATGCTTTGTTGACCACCCTGTCCATACTTTATTCTTTTCAATGAGTACAAAGAACATCAGGGAAACTGGCAGGCCACACTTCCTGAGTGCTTTTTTTTTTTTTTTTTGAGTGTTCTCAGCTAAAGGAAGGGTCTGTGCTCTGAAATTTCATCCGAAACAGGTCATTTTGTACTCAGAATCAGAACAGCCTTTCCAAAGACATGATTATAAATAGTCATTTCACAAAAGCCCATTCAACCTGTAATGCAATTGAAGTATTTACACCATTCCTCACTGCCTTGTCTTACTGGAAAGCACTTGCCAATTTCCAGACTACCAAAAGCAAACATGTCCATCACTGACTTTGGTGGAAGTGGGTAGTGGTGGTGTGGTGGTTAACCTGTAGAGCTGAGACAAGAATAACAAATGTGGAGAAGGCAGGGACAAGTTCAAAGCAGAAGTTGGGACAATAGATATCAGAATTAGTTACACTTGTCAAGTTGTTGGTGTTTATGGTAAGCTATTCACTAGATGGATTCTTTTTCTATGTTATATGTTTATACATTATTTCTTGAAATGGACTCTATGTTTATAAGTTATTTGCTAAGATGGAACTCTATAGTTCTATCTTATATGTTTATTGGAAGCTATTTGCAAAGATGGATTATACTCTCACTTCAGAGTTCTCTAATTCATGGGTCTTAATTTTGTCACTTCAACTAGGTTATAATCTTTTAATATCGGTACTACAAGTGCTTCCTCTACAGTCTTTTGAAGTAGTCTCTTGAATATCAACTCTTTATATCATCTTTTGCTTATGAGGTTCCAATGGGGCTCAGCAGTCTGGTTTTAAGAAGTGGTGCCTTAGTTTCTATTGCTGGGATGAACCACCATGATCAAAAACCAAGTTGGGAAGAGAAGGGTTTATTCAGTTTACACTTCCATATTGCTACTCATTATTGAAGGAAGTCAGGACAGGAACTGAAACAGGGCAAAAACCTGGAGGCAGAAGCTGATGCAGGGGCCATAGTACTGGGAGGAGGGTTGCTGCTTACTGGTTTGCTCCCCATGGCTTGCTCAGCCTGCTTTCTTATAAAACCCAGGACCAACAGTCCAGGGGTAGAACCACCCACAATGCAATGGGCCCTTCCCCGTTGATTACTAATAGAGAAAATGCCTTACAGCACCATCTTATGGAGAAGGTAGTTTTTCAGTTGAGGTTCTTTTCTTTCAGATATCTCTAGTTTGTTTTTCAAGCTGATTTAAGACTAGACATAAAACTAGCCACCACAAAGGGTGATGTCAAATGTCAAGTGTGTGCTAAAGCTTACCAGCAGGGACCAGAGCAAAGGTGAGAGACACAGGAAGACCAGGTGCTGGCTAAAACAAGGGCAGATAACCTTCATGATAGTCATGTCCTGCCAATAGTTTAACTCCAGGAAGAATAGAGAAAAGAACGAAATGATTTCCTTTGATCTCATAGGAAATTAGACCAAAATAAAAAGTGTTTAGAAATAGCTACATTCATCACTGTTCTTGAAGCTGAAGAGAGATTGTGGACAGGGGTCCGTGAAATTACTAGAGATTCTAGAGTTGAAGAAAGCCTTTGCCTGCTCTGCAAGCTCCCACAGCTGCTATGAGTCTGGAACTTTTAGTGTAGTGGTTCTCAATCTATGAGTTGTGACTCCTTTGGGGGTTGAGCAACCCCTTCACAAAGGACGCCTAAGACCATCAGAAAACACAGATATTTACATTATGATTTTTTTAACAGTAGCAAAATTATAGCTATGAAAGAACAGAAAAAATAATTTTATGGTTGGGGATCAACACAACACAAAAACCTATATTAAAGGGTGGGGGTGCATCATTAGGAAGGTTGAGAACCACTCTCTTAGTAGAACGAGTTGGGCTTTACCCATTGAAGTGATCCTGCTTTGGTGGCCTTGTGAGTGGCATAGCCAATAGTTCACGAAAAAGCCTTGAATTTCAAGCACTGTTAAAGAGATCAAAACAACTGTTCTTGGTGGTATTCCTTCTTGGGAAGACTGGTTTTACTGTGGGAAAAGGAACTCTAAACTATGAGTCAAAAACCTGGCGTTCTGTTGGCCATTCTCATTGTATTGGTATGGCATTGAGGAATCTGGTTGACCTCTTGCATTCTTGCCTAACGATCTTCCAGGTTTTTTGTTTTTTTTTTGTTGTTGTTGTTTTTCTTTCAGCTCCAACATTGTGTTTTTCTATAGTTAAGTTATGGAATGGAGCAAAGCAGAGAAATCATATTAGATAAAATTATGTTAAACAAGTACCTCATGGGAGGAAGTAAATATTCTCATTATTACCATTTGTACTCAACAAAAAAGTACAAGAACTAAGGAATAAAATTAGTAACATTATTATATATAGGTATGTGTGACTTTTAAAAATATTAACAAGAATTAGATTTAATGACTGATTTTATCATGAGCTGGGATAAACTATGAAGGTAAATTATATTTCTATATGCCAGCACATACAGTTAAAATGTAATTTAAAATATTCCATTAAAATTTAACAAAATGAAAAGCTCTTAGAGCTAAACTTCACAAGGATACACAGAACAACAACAACTTCTTCTTCTTCTTCTTCTTCTTCTTCTTCTTCTTCTTCTTCTTCTTCTTCTTCTTCTTCTTCTTCTTCTCCTTCTCCTTCTCCTTCTCCTCCTCCTCCTCCTCCTCCTCCTCCTCCTCCTCCTCCTCCTCCTTCTTCTATTAGATATTTTTTTCATTTACATTTCAAAGGCTAGCCCCTTTCCTAGTTTCCTCTCTGAAAGTCCCCTATACCCTCCCCCAGCCCTGCTCCCCAACCCACTCACTCCTGCTTCCTGGCCCTGGCATCCCCTTGTACAGGGGCATATAATCTTCACAAGGCCGAGGGCCTCTAATCCCACTGATGGCCAACTATGCCATCCTCTGCTACATATGCAACTAGAGACACAAGCTCTGGGGGTCATGGTGGGGTGGTACTAGTTAGTTTATATTGTTGTGCCTCCTATAGGGCTGCAGACCCCTTCAGCTCCTTGGGCACTTTCTCTAGCTCCTTCATTTGGGGCCCTGTGTTCCATCCAACAGATGACTGTGAGCATCCACTTCTGTATTTGCCAGGCACTGGCATAGCCTCACAAGAGATAGCTATATCAGGGTCTTGTCAGCAAAATCTTGCTGGCGTATGCAATAGTGTCTGGGTTTGGTGGTTGTTTATGGGATGGATCCTCAGGTGGGGCAGTCTGTGGATGGTCCTTCCTTCAGGCTCTGATCCGAACTTTGTCTCTGTAACTTCCTCTATGGGTATTTTGCCTCCCCATTCTAAGAAGGAATGAAGTATCCATACTTTGGTCTTCCTTCTTCTTGAGTGTCATGTGTTTTGCAAATTGTATCTTGGGTATTCTAAGTTTCCTGGCTAATATTTACTTATCAGTGAGTGCATATTATGTGTGTTCTTTTGTGATGGGTTACCTCACTCAGGATGATATCCTTCAGATCCATCCATTTGCCTAAGAATTTCATAAATTTGGACTCCAGAAAATCAAATAACCCTATTAAAAATGGGGTACAGAGCTAAACAAAGAATTCTCAACTGAGGAATACTGAATGGCTGAGAAACACCTGAAAAAATGTTCACCATCCTTAGTCATCATGGAAATGCAAATCAAAACAACCCTGAGATTCCACCTCACACCAGTCAGAATGGCTAACATAAAAAATGCAGGTGACAGCAGATGCTGGCAAGGCTATGGAGAAAGAGAAACACTTCTCCATTGCTGGTAGGATTGCAAGCTGGTACAGCCACTCTGGAAATCAGTCTGGCAGTTCCCCAGAAAATTGGACATAGTACTACTGGAAGATCCAGCAATACCTCTTCTGGGCATATACCCAGAAGAAGTTCCAACCGGTAAGAAGGACACATGCTTCACCATGTTCATAGCAGCCTTATTTATAATAGCCAGAAGCTGGAAAGAACCCAGATGTCCCTCAACAGAGGAATGGGTACAGAAAATGTGGTACATTTACACAACGGAGTACTACTCAGCTATTAAGAACTACTTCTTATTCTCCTCCTCCTTTTCCTATGGAAAAACAACTCAAGTAAACCTCAACAACCAGAGGATATGCCATTGTCAAAACTGCACTGAAAACACACATTTCAGACAGTCCCAACCCTAACAGAATTTATAATGAAGACAGATGTGTTAAGGCTTACTTTCTTCACATGAGGACTCATTTTAGGATGTGCTATTGGCAGAAGCACAGCTAGATGGGCTCTACAGCAAAGCTTGAGGCCAGGTCAGACACACATCTGCACTCAGGTCAACAGTGAAATCACAAAGACGGGCTTTCATAAAATGACACTGCATCCAGTTGCATGTGCATGTACACCAACATACACGAGCATGCAAGCACACAGCTACAAACATACATACAACACATGAACATACAAACACACATGAATAGGCAGACACACCTATGCCCATACTTTTCCTTTTCTCTCACCTCTCTGAAACCAAATGTTCCAGTTGGATTGAGATTTAAATTTTAATCAATATATAGCAAAGCTTGCTAGAGAGATTTGGAGAAACATCATTTGATGCCAATGAAAAGGACACCGGAAGCAACAACTGTTAAAGAAAGAGAGAAGAGAATCTGTCAGGGACCCACTGAACACCAATCAGAGGTACAAGATGTATATGTATGTGTAAATGTATATGTATGCATGCCCGTGTGCACACATACACACACATACACACACACACATCAACAGTTGAAACTAAAAAAAAAAAAAAAAAAAGGAAAGAGAGAATGTGGGTAGAAAGTTAAAGTAGCCTGGAAAGGAAAGTTGAAGGAAGAGGCTGATGGAAGCAGGGAAGGGTCATAGCACCTATGCTGCCAAGAATCCCAGAAACACTGGACAGCCAAGTGTCCACGGGTTTATGAGCAAGGGATGCTGGGGAGAGCAGCTGGAGTGGCTGGAGACAGCTGTAGGGCAGACTGCCTGGATAAAGAGCTCAGAGAAGTGAGGGGAAAATGCTGCTAATTTAAGCAGACCATTGTCTTTTAATGAGAAAGTATGTCTAAGGCTGATGGCAGGCATTACAGTGCACAGGGGTGGGACTTGAGAGAGAGGAGAGTAGAAAAGGAGGGTGACTGCTAGTGGTTGCTAAGAAGGCATGGTTCATGGGAGTTATTTGAAACACTGTGTGAAGAAGAAGCTCAAGTCAACCTGAAACCCTCTCTGAGTAACAGGAGAGGGAGGAGGGGCTATAAATGAATATAAGTTATTGCATAGTTTTCACAAGTTGACTGTGCTCATTTTACCAATTGATATATTTTAATCTTTCTAACTAGTATCATTAGTATTCGTTAGCACTAGCACGATGCTATTCCAAGCTTTTCGTCTATGCTGACTTGTTTTTACCTCCAAACAGCTCACTGAGAAGCTATTTAGTCTTCTCCATTTTAAACCTTAGGAAAGGGAACATGGAAATAGATTAATAAGTTTTCCCAAGGTCACGTGGAGCCAAGATATCCACCAAGTAAGTCTGGAAGCCCTTCTTATCACCTCAGTGGAGATTGTCTTTATTCCCTGTACAGAAGGGAATTCTGTTGTGGGGAATCCATGATGGTTGATTATAATAAACAGGAGGGCTGTGTAGGTGCCGCAAAGGCCCTAAGGCTTCTAATGATTGTGCACTGCTGGCTTCTAATGATTGTGCACTGCTGGCTTCTAATGACTGTGCACTGCTGGCTTCTAATGATTGTGCACTGCTGGCTTCTAATGATTGTGCACTGCTGGCTTCTAATGATTGTGCACTGCTGGCTTCTAATGATTGTGCACTGCTGGCTTCTAATGATTGTGCACTGCTGGCTTCTAATGATTGTGCACTGCTGGCTTCTAATGATTGTGCACTGCTGGCTTCTAATGATTGTGCACTGCTGGCTTAAGCAAGAGCCGAGGAAGCTTAGGCTCGGAAAAACCAGGACGCCAACAAGAAAAAGCCTCTCAGTGCTGCCTCTTAAGTTATGTTGCTAATAATTTTCATATTTTTCCAAAGGAAAGAATATGTTCTCTTTTAGAGAAACCCTTGGGGAAATATCTTAGGATTCTGACTCTTAAAGTATCATTTGAAATGGATTAGTGGTGAATAAACAGGATGTAATAGACTTATGGACAGCCAAGGTGAACTAAGTCATTAGAAAGGGGCAAAACAAAGCGTTACCTATTGAGCAAACTGTTCAGTTTTATTTATAGGAACACTGTGTTTTCCCCCAAGGACTGCTGAACTGTCAGGATTATTTATATCCCTTGGCCTGCACTCAGGGGTATCCTGTGATCCCAAAAAACATGACTCACGCTTCCAGGCTCTACAAGGTGGTCAGGCACACACATCCTCCTAACCACCCATTGCCTGCACACTGATGGGCAGCCTGTATAAACTCTAGTTGACTGACTGGTTGATCAAATGCTTGGGATCTCTCTCATATACAGGTTAGATTTTAGAAATCCAAACAAGATGTTTACAAACAAACAAAGTTTTGTACTGAGAAGATGTTCTATGAATCTCCAAAGACTACAGAGGGTACCAATTTTGTTTAGAGGGCCAAAATGTTTGTATAATGTTAATGACACAGAGTGTGACTGCAAAAACCATATAGTGGCAGGAACTCTATGTGTTTGTATATGGCTTATGAACTCATACAGAAGAAAGAAACCAATGTCACTAGTTATCATTGTTAAGGAAGAAACTGCCCGATAAGGTTAAAAAATCATCTATAAAATGGTTAACCCTCTGACTTGCTGGAACCAGGAAATCGAGTGAAATTGCAAACCTTACTAGGAAGCACATCAACCAAACGGAAAGATTGTCATCGCCCACATCATTATCACTTGCATCTTCTTCACTTGTAATTAAAAAGCAAGCTCCTTTTATTACCTCTAGAAGGGAGCAGAGTGTTCACGCAAACACGCATTTACAATTTGTGTTGACTGATTTCTTCCAGAAGAACAGTGCATCTAAGACAGGGAAGTCTAAAGCAGAGAGGGGGTTTCTGACGGGAGGGTAGGCAAGGTAGAGAACCAGAGAGAATCGACATAAAGCAGGAAGGTTCCATGGAAGACTGAAAAGAAGAGGCGATCAGAATGGAAACAGGAAGCTCAGCTGAAGCCAGAGATGAGAGGATACTGCTGTGGTCTAGGCCAAGAAAAATGTTCAGAACTGAAGCTGGGGACGCCATGTTTCAGGTCATTTCAAGACACAAACATGGGTGGTTTGAGAGAGGTGTGTTGGTTATACCAGGGCTGTGATGGGTTATTAAGGAAATAGCGCTTTCAATGCCCAATCTTAAGTTTTGAAAGTTAATATCTATGTCTTTCTACAAGATGTAACTTGTAGTGTTTTCAGATCTCAAGCCCTGGACTAGGAGGTTTGTGCAAGGTTCTGTGCAAGTATGGGAATTACGCCGATCTAAAAATCTACATTCCTAGGGCCAAAGAAATGGCTGGGAAATTAAGAGTGATGTCCTGCTCTTACAGAGGACCGAGGTTTTATTCCTAGCACCCACATGGCTGCTTGTAATCATCTGTATCTCTGGTTGAAAAGCTAGACACACATGTGGTGCACAGATAATACATGCAGGCAAGACATATGAAATAAGGATATTGTCTTTGATAGGGTTTATATTACTGTGACGAGACACCATGATCAAGGCAACTCTTACAAAGGACAACATTTAATTGGGGCTGGCTTACAAGTTCAGAGGTTCAGTCCATTATCATCAAGGTGGGAGCATAGCAGCATCCAGACAGACATGGGGGTAGAGATGCTGAGATTTCTACATCTTGTTCTGAAGGCACCTAGGAGAAGATTGGCTTTCAGGCAGCTAGGACAAGGGCATGAAAGCCCACGCTCACAGTGACACACACCTACTCCAACAAGGCCACATCTCCTAATAGTGCCACTCCCTGGGCCAAGCATATACAAACTATCACAGACATGAAATAAAGACAAGAGACATGAAATAAAATAAAAGTAAAATTAGTTACTGCCTGATGACCCATGACACATCCCTTGTATGAACAGAGAGGTAAAACCTTTAGGAATCATTGTAAATGGTTCAGCATGTGTTTAGGGTGCCTGTACTAATGCCTCCTTCTTGGAAGAGGAAACAGAAACCACTCAACTATTTTTTTCCTTTCCAATGATTGCATGCACCTTATATGAAGAACGAATTATCTGCTTTTTCTACTCTAGTATAAACTTGTGCAGTTTTCCATGGCCTTGTCTGTGAAGGATTGTATGGAGCAAGAACTGATGAGACTGACCAAAGTGGCCCCTGGACCCTCCATACAAACTCCTTAAGCATCCTCAACTAGGGAAGCCGCTGGGTTATTGTCATCATCATATCAGCATTTGTCTTCCTGGTTTGGTCTGCCAACTGAGATAATACTGAAATCATGGAACATTTCCTTTAAAATCACATATAGTATGGAATAACAAACATGAATTATGCTTTTAAATTAGTTGTCAAAGTTCTCTGCTCACATAGTTGATTTCATCTCCATATTTCTATCTGCACACATTTGAGCACCCTCAGACAGCATAAGGAATTGATTCTGTTCTCCCTGGGGTCTTCCCATTTCTCTACATGCAATTGAATCTGAAGGTCAGGAACTTTATCCTGTCTTCTGCCTATGATAGCAGCTAATTTAAGGTTTTATGTTGAATCCTTTATGGCAGACTAAGAATAATATTTGATGGTCTTTTGTGTATGTGTTTGAATGTTTGTGATGGGGCAGTTGCTACACATGTATACATGTGCACTGGGGACCAGATAACAATCTTGGGTGTCATTCCTCAGGTACTGTCTAGTGTATTTTTGACCAGCAGTTCCTCACTGTCCCAGAGCTCACCAAGTAGGCTGGGCTTGCTGGCTAGCAGGTCCCAGAGATCTGCTTGCCTGCATTTTCCCAGCTCTGGGATGACAAGCACATATCACCAAACCCAGCATTTTAAAGTAATACATTTCATTATATATATATCATTATATATATTATATATATATATATGAATGAATGAATGTGGTATTATGGAGAAGCTCGGGTACTCACAGAAGCCAGAAGAGGTTGACAGATCTCTGGAGCTGGAGCTACAAGCAGTTGTGAGGCACCCAACATAAGTGGGAATGGAACTCTGCCTCTGCAAGAGTATCTGATGATCTCTTATTTTTTTTTTTGCAAAGTATCTTTAACAGTTTTTTTTTTCCTGAGAGATAGGAAGACCGCCTATATTCTCAGAATGCCTATTATTCAAATTCTGCTGACAGCATATGTGGACGATGGCTTTCTAGTATCTCTGTACCTTGAGAACTAGAGTTACTGGAGATTAGTATCTGGGTAAAAAAATGATGGTTCTAGGATTAAAGTTGTATACCACCAGCCCTAGCTTGAAAGTTGTTCTTTTTTTTGGGGGGGGGGAAACCAAGTAGAGCATATTCTTCTTGAGTGAGGACTTCAGGGATGTTGTAAGCCCAAACTTCTTGTGGTCCATGGACAGAGGAAAGAACCTGCACTGTGTTTTGTTTCACGATGGGATTGCTTGAAATATAAGCAGTCACAAAATCCCCCTGGGTTTCAGTGGCATATACTATTTACACACAAGTGGCCTTACTTCTTGCTTAAATATGTACATTAGAATTCCAGGGCCCTTCTATATTTGTAGCCACCTCAGGCCAGGGGCACCTACCTTCCCTGTTAATATTGGCTCTCAAAGTGAGCTCCATTCTGAAAACAAGAGTTACAGTGTAGGATGTGCTGTTTGGCTGGAGAAGAGGCACAAAGTTCCCAGGGACTTGCCAAGGTAGGAAGGAAGAGGAAAGCAAATGCCCTTTGGAGACTATAAAGAACTATACAGATCTTGGGGTGCACAATCTAGGATGTTAGAGGTCAGAACAGCAAAGGCTGAGGCAGGGTAATGAGGACCACGTTCAGATCTTAGTCATGATTTGGGACTGCAGATGGATCATTAAAAAGAAGGTTGTTATCATGTAGAAGAATTCAAATTGATCCATTCTTATCTCCTTGTACAAAGCTCAAGTCTAAGTGGATCAAGGAACTCCATATAAAACCAGAGACACTGAAACTTATAGAGGGGAAAAGCCTCAAAGATATGGGCACAGGGGAAAATTCCTGAACAGAACAGCAATGGCTTGTGCTGTAAGATTGAGATCAATAGGACCTCATAAAATTGCAAAGCTTCTGTAAGGCAAAGGACACTCTCAATAAGACAGAAAGACACCCCCCCCAACAGATTAGGAAAGGGTCTTTACCAATCTTAAATCAGATAGGGGACTAATATCCAATATATACAAAGAACTCAAGAAGCTGGACTCCAGAAAATAACAAACCCTATTAAAAATGGGGTACAGAGCTAAACAAAGAATTCTCAACTGAGGAATACTGAATGGCTGAGAAACACCTGAAAAGATGTTTAACATCCTTAATCATCAGGGAAATAAAAATAAAAACAACCCTGAAATTCTACCTCACACCAGTCAGAATGGCTAAGATCAAAAATTCAGGTGACAGCAGATGCTGGCAAGGATGTGGAGAAAGAGGAACACTCCTCCATTGTTGGTGGGATTGCAAGCTGGTATAACCACTCTGGAAATCAGTCTGGCAGTTCCCCAGAAAATTGGGCATGCTACTACCAGAAGACCCAGAAATACTTCTCCTGGGCATATACCCAGAAGAAGTTCCAACTTGTAATAAGGACACATGCTTCACTATGTTCATAGCAGCCTTATTTATAATAGCCAGAAACTGGAAAGAACCCAGATGTCCCTAAACAGAGGAATGGATACAGAAAATGTGGTACATTTACACAATGGAGTATTATGCAGCTATTAAAAACAATGAATTTAATGAAATTCTTAGGCAAATGGATGTATCTGGAGGATATCATCCTGAGTGAGGTAACCCAATCACAAAAGAACACACATAATATGCACTCACTGATAAGTGGATATTAGTCCAGAAACTTAGAATACCCAAGATATAATTTGCAAAACACATGCAACTCAAGAAGAAGGAAGACCAAAGTGTGGATACTTCATTCCTTCTTAGAATGGGAAACAAAATACCCATGGAAGAGGTTATAGAGACAAAGTTCGGATCAGAGCCTGAAGGAACAACCATCTAGAGACTGCCCCACTTGGGGATACCCTCCATAAACCACCACCAAACCCAGGCACTAGGCAGATGCCAATAAGAGCCTGCTGACAGGAGCCTAATATAGCTGTCTCCTGTGAGGCTCTATCATTGCCAGGCACATATAGAAGTGGATGTTCACAGTCATCCATTCGACGGAGCACAAGGTTCCCAATGAAGGAGCCAGAGAAATACCCAGGGAGCTGAAAGAGACTGAAGCCCCATAGGAGGAACATCAATATGAGCTAACCAGTACCCCCTGAGCTACTTGGAACTATACCATCAATCAAAGAAAACACATAGGGGAACTTGTGGCTCTAGCTATATATGTAGCAGAGGATGGCCTATTTGGTCATCAATGTGAGGAGAGGCCCTTGGTTCTGTGAAGGCTCTACGTCCCAGTATAGGGGAATGCCAGGACCAAGAATGGGAGTGGGTGGGTGGGTTAGGGAGCAGGGGGAGGATGGAGGGGATAGGGGGTTTTCTTAGGGGAAACTAGGAAAGGGGATAACATTTGAAATGTAAATAAAGAAAATATCCAATAAAAAAAGAGATAACAAATAAAAGGAAAAAAAAAAAAAGAAGGCACCATGGGAGGGGAGAAGGGAGGAGAAGGGGAGCAAATATGAACTTGGTGGGTGTTTTCAACAGACTAGGATCTTGCTCCCCGTTGGAGACAAAGAGGCTCATTAAAGAGCAAAGCACACAAATGTTTTTTTTTAATGCCAATTATTTAAACAGTACAATCTTGATTTCTAGACTAAGACTTGCCAGGTTGGCTTTTCAAAGCCATGTTCCCTGAGATACACAGATGGGGATATAGGGAGCTATCCTGGTGATGTCATAATAAAAGCCTCCTGCTTCAAAAAGAGATAGACTTCCTTCCAGACACAAACCTAGACATTTTTCTACCAATTAGACATAACTGTTTTAAACTAAAACAAAACTTTGTTGAAACAACCAAGCAGAAAGTTTGGGGGAGGTTTATAATTATTATATTTAGCTTGATGATTCATGGAGGGAAAATTTTTTTTAGGAAATACCCATCAAGTTATGATATAATCTGATTTTCTGCTGTTTTCAATTTCTACTCAATTTAACCACTCCTAAGTATGTTTAACAAATTCTAGAATGTTCAGCTATTTATTCCTTACTCCTGAATTTCAGGGACCTCCATGCAAACACCCACAGAATTCTTCATCTGGCCAATATTTGCCATAAGTCATGAAAGACTTCTATGCCAACATGTCTAGCAAGACCTCATGTTCTGTAAGTCTCTTGTTTCCATGGATCTGTCTCTCTGGGTCAAACATGTCTTGGCTTTATTTCTCTTGCTGTGATAAAATACTCTGACTAAAATTGACTGAGAGGCTAAAGGGTTTATTTGAGCTTACAATTCCAGATTGGAGTCCATCACTGGAGTAAAGCCTCAGGAGCAATTGGCCCATCCATAGCCAAGAAGAGAGAGTGAATTAACCCTCCCAAGCTTTGTGCTCAGCCGGATACTCTTAGACCGTCCAGGGGCCCAATCCAGGAAATGGAGCCATTTACACACATTCAGAGGGGGCTTTTCCATGTTAACCAAGGCAATCAGGACACATGCTCACAAACCAGCTTGATCCAGAGTGTTCCCTCATTGAGACTCTATATCAGAAGATTCTAGATTGTGTTCAGTTGACAACTGAACATAATCACTACAGAGAGGAAGAGAATGTCAACCTTGGAAAATATCTCTGTATTACCAGAAATGTTTTACATCTGTTCACAGTGAGCATCTTCCATCCTGTAATTTGCTAACTAAAAACATTCCTGGTGTTCTTGACATGGACTCATAGTAGGTCCTAGTTCTTATGGATTGGTCGATTTTATTCCATATTAGAATGGTTGCTCCAGTTTGTTTCTTGGTGGGATTGCAAGCTGGTACAACGACTCTGGAAATCAGGTTGGTGGTTCCTCAGATAACTGGACATATTACTACCTGAGGACCCAGCTATACTACTCCTGGGCATATACCCAAAAGATGTTCCAACATATAACAAGGACACATGCTCTACTATGTTCATAGCAGCCTTACTTATAATTTCCAGAAGCTGGAGAGAACACAGATGTCCTTCAACAGATTAATGGATACAGAAAATGTGGTACATTTACACAATGGAGTACTGTTCAGCTATTAAAAACAATGACTTCATGAAATTCTTAAGCAAATGGATGGAACTAGAAAATATCATCTTGAGTGAGATAACTCAGTCACAAAAGAACACACATGGTAAGCAGTCACTGATAAGTGGATGTTTAGCCCAAAAGTTTGGAATACCCAAGATACAATTCACAGACCACATGAAACTCAAGAAGAAGGAAGACCAGAGGGTGGATACTTCAGTCTTCTTAGAAGGGGGGAACAAAATATGGGATGAAGTATGGAGACAAAGTGTGGAGCAGAGACTGAAGGAAGGGCCATCCAGAGACTGCCCGACCTGGGAATTCATCCCATATACAGACACCAAACCCAGACACTATTGGTGATGCCAAGAAGTGCTGGATGACAGGAGCTGTCTCCTGAGAAGCTCTGCCAGAGCCTGACAAATACAGAGGTGGATGCTCACAGCCAACCATTGGACTGAGCATTGGAACATTGGTCCCGAATGGAGGAGTTAGAGAAAGGACTGAAGAAGCTGAAAGGGTTTGCAACCCCATAGGAAGAGCAACAATATCAACCAACCAGACAGCCTAGAGCTCCCAGGGACTAAACCACAAACCAAAGAGTACACATAGAGCGATCCATGGCTCCAGTTGCATATGTAGCAGAGGATGGCCTTGTCAGGCATCAGTGAGAGAAGAGGACCTTGTGCCTTTGAAGGCTTGATGCCCCAGTGTAGGGGAATGCCAGGGTAGAAGAGGGTGGGGGTGGGGTGCATGCGGAAGCACCCTCATAGAAGCAGGGGGAGGGGAGATGGGATAGAGGGTTTCTAGAGAGGAAATCAGGAAAGGGGATAACATTTGAAATGCAAATAAATATAATATCCAATAAAAGAAAAAAAAAAAAGAACTGGTTAGATGATAGACTGATACCATGATTTTAATGTTTCTTGAAGGGAATATAAATCACGTAGATGCATCCATTTAAAATGCACAGCTCAATATGTTTTGATAAATGTATATCCCAGATTAAACATTCTTCTGTGGGGAAACAGGCCATTTCTTTTATCCTAAGATGTCATTCTGCAGCCTCCAGACAGCCAGTAAGTTCTAGCAATGTAGATTAGTTTTTCTTTCCTAGAATTTTCTCACCAGTGTACAAGGCTAGATGATTTGTCTGAAGTCTCACAAGTTCTGGGAGGCTAATGTCTTATCCAGTAGATCACTGGGGTTTCGTAAATATTCTAAGAACAGAATTGGGGTTAGAAAATTGCCCTCCAGTAGTAGGCTGCTGTTCAGGACTCTCATTTCTCATAGCTAAGGTGTTTCCTTGATGCTTCTTCACTGTAACCCTCCCTGCCCCCAGGAATCATTGGCTAATATTGGTCCATGAGGGAAAATGGAGCAGAGACTATGAACTCAGGGAGTGTGTCTGGGGGTGCTGGGGGGTTCAAAGACATGTGAATGCATAAGGTAATGACAACACTGGGACCAGTTGCTAGGAGACAGATCAACTTGGGGTGATTCAAGGATTTATGGTGGGGGGGGGTCAAAATATCCAGGTGGGGAAAAGGTCATTAGCTGAAGGCTTAAGGTACCTCATTAATGCTAATGCCTCATTAGCATATGGAGGCATTCTGGGAATCTCAGGTGTTAGCTGAACCTATTCCTATCAGGAGAAAGGAAGTTGTACCTGTAATCTAATTAAGGCTCTCTGACATCCTGCAGGTAGATGCCTGTGGGCCTTTCAAGCTCCCTAGAGAAAATCAGAGGAGAAACCCTGCTGGTGTAGGGAGTGCTCCATTTTGCACTGAGCCCAGAAGGCTAGCTCATCAATGTCTTAGACTTTGACCTTAATAAGCAGGAGAACATGTTGCAATCCTTTCTTGACATTGTGCTTAATTCTTCACCTTCTCAGAGGATTTTGACACAACTACAGACTACCCCTTTGTCCCAAATCTAGACCCCATTCTTGGGTCACTGCAGTGTTCATATAGATGAAACACACAGAGCCACCTCCTCTGTGTCTTTTTTTTTTTAAATTATTTTTTATTATTACGTATTTTCCTCAATTACATTTAGAATGCTATCCCAAAAGTCCCCCATACCCTCCCCCCCACTTCCCTACCCACCCATTCCCATTTTTTAGCCCTGGCGTTCCCCTGTACTGGGGCATATAAAGTTTGCCTGTCCAATGGGCCTCTCTTTCCAGTGATGGCCGACTAGGCCATCTTTTGATACATATGCAGCTAGAGTCAAGAGCTCCGGAGTACTGGTTAGTTCATAATGTTGTTGCACCTACAGGGTTGCAGATCTCTTTAGCTCCTTGGATACTTTCTCTAGCTCCTCCATTGGGGGCCCTGTGCTCCATCTAATAACTGACTGTGAGCATCTACTTATGTGTTTGCTAGGCCCTGGCCTAGTCTCACAAGAGACAGCTATATCAAAGTCCTTTCAGCAAAATCTTGCTAGTGTATGCAATGGTGTCATCGTTTGGAGGCTAATTATGGGATCTCTGGATATGGCAGTCTCTATATGGTCCATCCTTTCATCTCAGCTCCAAACTTTGTCTCTGTAACTCCTTCCATGGGTGATTGTTTCCAATTCTAAGAAGGGGCAAAGTGTCCACACTTTGGTCTTCATTCTTCTTCAGTTCCATATGTTTTGCAAATTGTATCTTATATCTCAGGTATACTAAGTTTCTGGGCTAATATCCACTTATCAGTGAGTACATATCATTTGAGTTCTTTTGTGATTGTGTTACCTCACTCAGGATGATGCCTTCCAGGTCCATCCATTTGCCTAGGAATTTCATAAATTCATTCTTTTTAATAGCTGAGTAGTACTCCATTGTATAAATGTACCACATTTTTTGTATCCATTCCTCTGTTGAGGGGCATCTGGGTTCTTTCCAGTTTCTGGATATTATAAATAAGGCTGCTATGAACATAGTGGAGCATGTGTCCTTCTTACCGGTTGGGACATCTTCTGGATATATGCTCAGGAGAGGTATTGCGGGATCCTCCGGTAGTATTATGTCCAATTTTCTGAGGAATTGCCAGACTGATTTCCAGAGTGGTTGTACAAGCTTGCAATCCCACCAACAATGGAGGAGTGTTCCTCTTTCTCCACATCCTCGCCAGCATCTGCTGTCACCTGAATTTTTGATCTTAGCCATTCTGACTGGTGTGAGATGGAATCTCAGGGTTGTTTTGATTTGCATTTCTCTGATGATTAAGGATGCTGAGCATTTTTTTCAGATGCTTCTCAGCCATTCAGTATTCCTTAGGTGAGAATTCTTTGTTTAGCTCTGAGCCCCATTTTTAATGGGGTTATTTGCTTTTCTGGAGTCCACCTTCTTGAGTTTTTTATATATATTGGATATTAGTTCCCTATCTGATTTAGGATAGGTAAAGATCCTTTCCCAATCTGTTGGTGGCCTTTTTGTCTTATTGACGGTGTCTTTTGCCTTACAGAAGCTTTGCAGTTTCATGAGGTCCCATTTGTCAATTCTTGATCTTATAGTACAAGCCATTGCTGTTCTATTCAGGAATTTTTCCCCTGTGCCCATATCTTTGAGGTTTTTCTCCACTTTTTCCTCTATAAGTTTCAGTGTCTCTGGTTTTATGTGAAGTTCCTTGATCCACTTAGATTTGACCTTAGTACAAGGATATAGGAATGGATCGATTCGCATTCTTTTGCATTTTAACAACCAGTTATGCCAGCACAATTTGTTGAAAATGCTGTCTTTCTTCCACTTGATGGTTTTAGCTCCCTTGTCGAAGATCAAGTGACCATAGGTGTGTGGGTTCATTTCTGGGTCTTCAATTCTATTCCATTGGTCTACTTGTCTGTCATTATACCAGTACCATGCAGTTTTTATCACAATTGCTCTATAGTAAAGCTTTAGGTCAGGCATGGTGATTCCACCAGAGGTTCTTTTATCCTTGAGAAGAGTTTTTGCTATCCTAGGCTTTTTGTTATTCCAGATGAATTTGCAGATTGCTCTTTCTAATTCGTTGAAGAATTGAGTTGGAATTTTGATGGGGATTGCATTGAATCTGTAGATTGCTTTTGGCAAGATAGCCATTTTTACAATGTTGATTCTGCCAATCCATGAGCATGGGAGATCTTTCCATCTTCTGAGATCTTCTTTAATTTCTTTCGTCAGAGACTTGAAGTTCTTATCATACAGATCTTTCACGTCCTTAGTTAGAATCATGCCAAGATATTTTATATTGTTTGTGACTATTAAGAAGGTGTTGTTTCCCTAATTACTTTCTCAGCCTGTTTATTCTTTGTGTAGAGAAAGACTTGTTTGAGTTAATTTTATATCCAGCTACTTCACCAAAGCTGTTTATCAGGTTTAGGAGTTCTCTGGTGGAATTTTTAGGGTCACTTATATATAGTATCATATCATCTGCAAATAGTGATATTTTGACTTCATCTTTTCCAATTTGTATCCCCTTGATCTCCTTTTGTTGTCAAATTGCTCTGGCTAATACTTCAAGCACTATGTTGAAAAGGTAGGGA
Organism: Mus musculus; assembly: GCF_000001635.26. NCBI lineage: Eukaryota > Metazoa > Chordata > Mammalia > Rodentia > Muridae > Mus > Mus musculus. The sequence goes on along the minus strand of NC_000076.6, from coordinate 3,673,131 downwards.
GAAAGTGGGCAGCCTTGTCTAGTCCCTGATTTTAGTGGGATTGCTTCCAGCTTCTCTCCATTTACTTTGATGTTGGCTACTGGTTTGCTGTAGATTGCTTTTATCATGTTTAGGTATGGACCTTGAATTCCTGATCTTTCCAAGACTTTTATCATGAATGGGTGTTGGATCTTGTCAAATGCTTTCTCCGCATCTAAGGAGATGATCATGTGGTTTTTGTCTTTGTGTTTGTTTATATAATGGATTACATTGATGGATTTCCGTATATTAAACCATCCCTGCATCCCTGGAATAAAACCTACTTGGTCAGGATGGATGACTGCTTTAATGTGTTCTTGGATTCGGTTAGCGAGAATTTTATTGAGTATTTTTGCATCGATATTCATAAGGGAAATTGGTCTGAGGTTCTCTATCTTTGTTGGATCTTTCTGTGGTTTAGGTATCAGAGTAATTGTGGCTTCATAGAATGAGTTGGGTAGAGTACCTTCAAACTTCTATTTTGTGGAATAGTTTGTGCAGAACTGGAATTAGATCTTTTTTGAAGGTCTGATAGAACTCTGCACTAAACCCATCTGGTCCTGGGCTTTTTTGGCTGTGAGACTATTAATGACTGCCTCTATTTCTTTAGGGGATATGGGACTGTTTAGATCGTTAACTTGATCCTGATTTAACTTTGGTACCTGGTATCTGTCTAGAAATTTGTCCATTTTGTCCAGGTTTTCCAGTTTTGTTGAGTATAGCCTTTTGTAGAAGGATCTGATGGTGTTTTGGATTTCTTCAGGATCTGTTGTTATGTCTCCTTTTTCATTTCTGATTTTGTTAATTAGAATGCTGTCCCTATGCCCTCTAGTGAGTCTAGCTAAGGGTTTATCTATCTTGTTGATTTTTTCAAAGAACCAACTCCTCATTTGGTTAATTCTTTGAATAGTTTTTCTTGTTTCCACTTGGTTAATTTCACCCTTGAGTTTGATTATTTCCTGCCGTCTACTCCTCTTGGGTGAATTTGCTTTCTTTTTTTCAAGAGCATTTAGATGTGTTGTCAAGCTGCTAGTGTGTGCTCTCTCTAGTTTCTTTTTGGAGGCACTCAGAGCTATGAGTTTCCCTCTTAGAAATGCTTTCATTGTGTCCCATAGGTTTGGGTATGTTGTGGCTTCATTTTCATTAAACTCTAAAAAGTCTTTAATTTCTTTCTTTATTCCTTCCTTGACCAAGGTATCATTGAGAAGAGTGCTGTTCAGTTTCCACGTGAATGTTGGCTTTCCCTTATTTATGTTGTTATTGAAGATCAGCTTTAGTTCATGGTGGTCTAATAGGATGCATGGGACAATTTCAATATTTTTGTATCTGTTGAGGCCTGTTTTGTGACCAATTATATGGTCAATTTTGGAAAAGGCCCTGTGAGGTGCTGAGAAGAAGGTATATCCTTTTTTTTTTTTTTAGGATAAAATGTTCTGTAGATATCTCCTAGATCCATTTGTTTCATAACTTCTGTTAGTTTCACTGTGTCCCTGTTTAGTTTCTGTTTCCACGATCTGTCCATTGATGAAAGTGGTGTGTTGAAGTCTCCCACTATTATTGTATGAGGTGCAATGTGTGCTTTGAGCTTTACTAAAGTGTCTTTAATGAATGTGGCTGCCCTTGCATTTGGAGCATAGATATTCAGAATTGAGAGTTCCTCTTGGAGGATTTTACCTGTGATGAGTATGAAGTGTCTCTCCTTGTCTTTTTTGATAACTTTGGGTTGGAAGTCGATTTTATTCGATATTAGAATGGCTACTCCAGCTTGTTTCTTCAGACCATTTGCTTGGAAAATTGTTTTGCAGCCTTTCATTGTGAGGTAGTGTCTGTCTTTATCCCTGAGATGGGTTTCCTGTAAGCAGCAGAATGTTGGGTCCTGTTTGTGTAGCCAGTCTGTTAGTCTATGTCTTTTTATTGGGGAATTGAGTCCATTGATATTAAGAGATATTAAGGAAAAGTAATTGTTGCTTCCTTTTATTTTTGTTGTTAGAGTTGGCATTCTGTTCTTGTGGCTGTCTTCTTGTTGGTTTGTTGAGGGATTACTTTCTTGCTTTTTCTAGGGCGTGATTTCCGTCCTTGTATTGGTTTTTTTCTGTTATTATCCTTTGAAGGGCTGGATTTGTGGAAAGATAATGTGTGAATTTGGTTTTGTCGTGGAATACTTTGGTTTCTCCATCTATGGTAATTGAGAGTTTGGCTGAGTATAGTAGCCTGGGCTGGCATTTGTGTTCTCTTAGTGTCTGTATAACATCTGTCCAGGCTCTTCTGGCTTTCATAGTCTCTGGTGAAAAGTCTGGTGTAATTCTGATAGGCCTGCCTTTATATGTTACTTGACCTTTCTCCCTTACTGCTTTTAATATTCTCTCTTTATTTAATGCATTTGTTGTTCTGATTATTATGTGTTGGGAGGAATTTCTTTTCTGGTCTAGTCTATTTGGAGTTCTGTAGGCTTCTTGTATGTTCATGGGCATCTCTTTCTTTAGGTTTGGGAAGTTTTCTTCTCTAATTTTGTTGAATATATTTGCTGGCCCTTTAAGTTGAAAATCTTCATTCTCATCAACTCCTATTATTCGTAGGTTTAGTCTTCTCATTGTGTCCTGTATTTCCTGGATGTTTTGAGTTAGGATCCTTTTGCGTTTTGTATTTTCTTTGATTGTTGTGCCGATGTTCTCTATGGAATTTTCTGCACCTTAGATTCTCTCTTCCATCTCTTGTATTCTGTTGCTGATGCTCGCATCTATGGTTCCAGATATCTTTCCTAGTGTTTCTATCTCCAGCATTGCCTCACTTTGGGTTTTCTTCATTGTGTCTACTTCCCTTTTTAGGTCTAGTATGGTTTTGTTCATTTCCATCACCTGTTTGGATGTGTTTTCTTGTTTTTCTTTAAGAACTTCTACATGTTTGGTTGTGTTTTCCTGTTTTTCTTTAAGGACTTGTAATTCTTTAGCAGTGTTCTCCTGTATTTCTTTAAGTGAGTTATTAAAGTCCTTCTTGATGTCCTCTACCATCATCATGAGATATGCTTTTAAATCCGGGTCTAGCTTTTCGGTTGTGTTGGGGTGCCCAGGACTAGGTGGCGTGGGAGTGCTGCGTTCTGATAATGGTGAGTGGTCTTGATTTCTGTTAGTAGGATTCTTAAGTTTGCCTTTCGCCATCTGGTATTCTCTGGAGCTAGTTGTTATAGTTATCTCTGGTTAGAGCTTGTTCCTCAGGTAATTATGTTAGCCTCTATCAGCAGACCTGGGAGACTAGCTCTATCCTTAGTTTCAGTGGTCAGAGTACTCTCTGCAGGCAAGCTCTCCTCTTGCAGGGAAGGTGCCCAGATATCTGGTGTTCCAACCTGCCTCCTGGCAGAAATTGTGTTCCGCTCACCAGAGGTCTTAAGATCCTGTGGAGGGTCCTGTGAGGACCTTGGGGGTGTCCAGAAACTCCGCGCACAAGGAAGTCCGCTGTTGGAGTGGGCCGGAAGGGACTTGTGCCCCTGCTCAGGCCAGGTTATCTGCTTCCCTAGTTAACGCAGTCTCAGGTCTCCCATGATTGGATTGGAGCAGATGCTGTGTTCCACTCACCAGAGGTCTTAGGATCCCGTGGGGAATCCTGTGTCTGGAGACTTCGCAGGCAAGGCACCCTGGTGGTGAAGTGGGCCGGAAGGGACTTTTGCCCCTGCTCAGGCTGGGTTATCTGCTTCCCTAGTTAATGCAGTCTCAGGTCCCATGCGATTGGATTGGAGCAGATGCTGTGTTCCACTCACCAGAGGTCTTAAGATCCCGTGGGGAATCCTGTGTGGTTCCTTTCAGGTGTCTGGAGACTCCACGGGCAAGGCACCCTGGTGCTGGAGTCCTGTTTGGCTCTTAATGTAAGGACACATTCGTGGCCTCAATAGCTTTCCTTAGCTGCTGATGACCCTCTGTGGTCTTGATAACCTCCCATCCAGTGGTTTCTTATTCTCCACATTCTTGCAACTCAATAGCTCTTCATCTGACTACATATCCACTGAGAAAGATTTTCCCATCTGAAATCTTAAACTCCACCAATATTCACCTATACTTTAAGATCTCACTTTTTCTCATGTGGAGGGCTGATAACAAATCTCCCATGTCATTGCTCCCATAAACTCTCATCAATGTCTTCATCTCTTTCTTTTAAGCTTTCAAATGTGCACAAGCTTCCTCCGTCCTGAGAAGGTGCTGTCTGCCCCAGGCTCCATCTCTCCATCCATCTCTGCCTCGGTTTCTTAAAAGACAGTTCCATATTTAAAGCTCATTCTCAATGTTCTTTACCTATTTTTCCTCAACACTCTGAGGTCCATCTGTACTTTGTCCTGGTTACTTTTCCATCACTGTGACTAAATACACAGCAGAAGCAACTTAAGAGAGGATGGGCTCATTTGGGCTCTTGTTTCTGGGGCAGCAGAATGGTGATGGGGAATGCATGATGGTGGGAACTCCCACCCAGGGAACCAGGAGTGTGAGGCAGCTGGGCACAGCAGACAGAAAGCAGAGATCTTTTCCAGAAGAAGGGGAAATGCCAACCTTGAAGGTCTTGACCACAGTGATCCATCACTACTAGCTATGCCTCTCACCCCAGACTTTCCACATGTAGAGATACCAACTGAGAGCCAAGTCTTTATAGACACTTCTCATTTGGATGATAGTGCATCATCATCACTGTACTGAAATTTCTTTGATGAAGGGAACCAGTGATTTCCAAAACCTAGGGATATTTCTTATCTATTATCCCACTTTCTTCATCACATTTTATGCTAAGGATCACTAAATTTTTGGCCTCCATTCTCCTGAGCCCTGTGATGTTGTTTAATTTTTCTCTTGTCTTCTCTCAGAGTATTTCTTTTGGGCCCTTATACTCCAATATAGGAGAAAGTCCTAACCCATGTTCTGTTCCATAAGAAAGTTGTTCAGTTTCCCAAGCACTGACTCCAAGAAATCCTGTCTGTGAAATGATTCTCTGTCCCCTTTCTTTCTGCAGTATAAGTCCCCTGGTCTGGTCTTCTTCACCTCTCCCAGACTTTGTTAGGACCTTTCAGATTCCAACCCTGCCTCTTCCCTGTTAAGTTTTTCCCCACCCAATAGATGATGGTATGTTACCAAAAAGGTGGATACTTCTGAAGGGTATGACAAGCCCTTTATACACCAGCCCTCCTATAGTACAGCACAAAGTTTATCATAAACTATGGATACTATGCTCCGGATGACTTTTCCTACAGCTTCCTCCTTACCATATGGTCACCACATGCAGCTGGGTACAGGTTCTGCATGCATCAAGTCTGTTCTAGCCCAAGGCCTAAGTTCCAGGCCCTATTCAGCTTCCAGGGCTTATCTCACATTCCCAACCAATAGATAACCGAATATCTACTTTATTGTTGAAATAGATTCTTGTTATGTGGACCAGGAAGGCTTTGAACCCATGACTGTCTTTCTTTGGCCTTCCCAGTCCTAGGATTGCATATATGTACCACCATACCCCACTCTTACAGATTCTTTATGACTTAGCTCTGCTGCCCTCCCCTTTTGGGAGTGTGCCTGACTGCCAGTTTGACTCTTCATCCTGCTGCACACTGGTCCTTATTTCTAGAAACGAGGATACTTGCATTCTTCCTCCAAGTAGAAATGAGAAACCTCTGTTTTTCCATAGGCCTCCAACTTGGGAGCTCCAAGTCAGTTACCCGGGGAAGAATGAGTTCTCCACTCTGGGAATTAATAACACCCAGACTCCAAAGAAATTTTCTGTCCTACATCCTCCTTCTTCCCTCATGGCTTTTATTTGTATGGATGTCTTTCTTTTACTGCCCAGTGTGAGTATTCATCATAAAACTAGAGGTGGGAGGTGGATGGTGGTCAGGGCTTGAGCTAATTCACTGATACAGTTAATTGATTGAATACTGACAGTATGCCAGAAATGTTCTAGGCCTGGGGGCTAAGAGACTATAATAGATCTTGAAACTCTTCCCAGGCTGGCTGGCTGCTCACTACCCTCTCCAGAAGCCCACACTGTACCCTATCATGTGGTAAAACAACATCCTAGATCACACTTCATCTTGTCGATTAAGAGTGGAGTGACCAAGGAAGACAGAATCCCATTAGCAACATATTATAGGTAAGAAGACAATATACATATTGTGTGTGCATATATGTGTGAGTGGTGGGAAGAGGAAAGGGAGAAACAGAGAAACAGACAGGAAGGGACAGAGAAGACATGTAACAGAGTGAAGAGGGAATGCGATGAGGAGAAACAGAGTAACAGACAGGAAGGGACAGAGAAGACATGTAACAGAGTGAAGGGGGAACGAGATGAGGAGATGCTAGATGAAGTCGCAGCAGAGTCAGCTGTAACCGCATGGGAAATTGTCTAGAGCAATGGTTAAAAGTGGGGTGTGGAGAGCCGGGGGATGCTTGAACTGTAGGGGTCAGCTGAAGGACAAAGAGAGGATTTCTGTGAGATATTTTGGAATCTAGAGATTGGGGTAAGGTGTGGCCCATGGGGATTTGAAGGTCATCTTCAAACAACTTCTGTCTAAAGTCTGCTCAGGTTTCCATAACACCAAGCTGGGCTGGAACAATAGAGATTTGTCTGTCATAGCTCTAGGGGCAGAAGGTTCAAGATCACCTTTGGTTCAAGACACCTTTGGTGTCTCCTGTGGTCTCTCTCCTTGGCTCAAAGTTAGCATATTATCTCTTTATACATCCATAGTGTGTCTTATAAAGACACCAGTCTGGTTGGGTTGAGTCCCCATACAGTGAGCCTCATCCTAATGGAAGAACTTTGAAAGCTGTATCTTCACATAAAGACACCATTAGATCCCAACCGTAGCTTCATTTATTCTGAATTACTTCTTGTAGTACCCTGTCCCTGAATGTGTCTGTACTGAAGATTAAGACTTCAGCATGTGAGTGATAAGGAACACACAATTCAGTCTATAACAAGTGGTCTCCAGTGAAATGTCTCTACTATAAATATAATGTGAATACCATCCTTCCCTTAATTTCTACAAAGTACCAGTTGGCTGCTCAGCAAGAGATCTGTGCATCTCAGTAGGTTCTTGCTTGAATGCTCCCAAAGCATCCTTTGAGCTCTCTGTGTGTTCCCATTAGCTTGTACTTCTCATGATGTCCTCTTGCTCATCAGGTTCTTCTCTTGGATGCATGGAGTCAATCCTCCTCAAATTCTGCTCGTTAACTGTCTTAGTTACTCTTCTAATGTGATAAGATGTTATGACCAAGGGAGTATGGCAGCAGGTTGGAAGACAATGAGTCTGGAGTAGTAGCTGAGAGCTCACAACTTGAGAAAAAATCATGAGTCAGAGAGAGAAAGAGAGAGAGAGAGAGAGTTAGTTCAAAATGACACAAAATCTCAAAGCAGGACCTCAGTGACACACCTTCCCCAACAAGGCCACACCCCCTAATCTTTCCCAATCAATTTCACCAACTGAGGACCAAGTATTCAGGCATATGAATCTCTGCTGGGACATTCTCATTCAGTCTAGCCAACACATCACACTTCACTGATTCATCCAAAGCATTGAGCTTTAACTTCTCTAAACTCGTCTGAATGTTCCATGAATGTTAAAAAAAAAAGTACCAAATGCATATCATATCGGTGTGACCTTCAACATGTTACCGAATATGTCTTGCTTGTATATTGCTCTCTTAATTGGGAAAAATAAGTGTTCTTTTTAGTTTCTCAAGCCTCGAGTGGGTACCATGGGGCCTAAAAATAAGTTCAGGTGGCTTTCAAGAAGATACAGAGGAAAGAGAAAGTATCTTGAAAAGAGCATTGCAGAGGCAACCAACAGATACTTGGATATACTTACAGAGTTTTATGGCAGCCCCCAAATCAACTGCACCAACTGGCCTCATAGTCCCAGCTGTGGATAAGCAGGCAAAGCAAGTAGGAGGCAATGTCATATTACCTTCCGTCCCTCCGATGTTTCATATAGATAATCTGCACACATGGCTGTGTCGTTTGCCAAGACTATGCCTTTTAAAATCCTGTCCCCTCCTTCTGGAACCTGTTTGAATCTTATTCACCTGTTTAAAATACAACTCCTCCATTTAACCACCTTAATTTCATCCCAAACTTCTTCCAAGACTATGAGTCATTTTAACATAAAATACTAAGCTAATGTAACATTTATATGCAGTGTGTGTGATGAAGAGTGTGTGATATGAGCAACTCGTTTATAAAAAATATACATCACAAAACAGTAAATGTATGCAAATAGTCCTTGTAGGGCTGAGACTAAAATCTCTATTATTTTTAAAGTCACAAAGAATGAAAATCAGGGCTTCAGCGTGTTAACTAATCTTCGGTAGCAATTTATGTGGACTTATTAAGATTCGGGACTTAGATAATTTAACTACATTTGAGGAGAGCTTTATTATAGAATACCTTAAAACCATTCATTGCTTGAGAGGTTCCTGGGTGTCAGCCAACAGTTGCTTACAAAGTCTCTGAAATGCAGAGAGTAAAGGAGCTTGGATCATGCCTAGTTCAATAAGAATGTTAAACTTGCAAGTGGACTCTCTGAGAAAGAGACTACTGGGGGAGAGAAGAAGTATGATGTAACAATGAAAGGCGATCAAAATTCATTATATACCTGTATGAAAATGTTTAATGAAGGCTGTTGTCTTGTACAACTAAATATGCTAATTTAAAAGGAAAAATGAGAAATAAATCTACATTAAAAATAAGTGCTACTTTCTTAGATTGCAAGTGACTTAATTTAGTTTATATTTATGTAATGACTTCACATTTAGTGTTACAAATATTCACTGTAAGTGCCCATGCTTTCTGGGACTTTGTTGTTGGTTATATTGGTTTGTGCTTCTGTGGATTAAACGCAAGTCCCCCTGTGTGCTAGCTAGGCAAGTGTTCTTCACTGAGCTAAATCCAAGCTCTGTGGCATCAAGCCTTTCAACTCAATATATGTTGAAATTGCTCCACTGCAATGTGTAGCTGTTTTCATTTTTACCACTGTATAGTACTGCTCTATTTCCTCGTAGCTTTATTTTACCTAGTTTCTAATTAATGGGTCATAATAATTTTGAAATTTTTTATAATTACAGGTGGATTTTCAGTGGGTAGCCTCACACAGATGTCATATGCACATATATGATGTATGATATATATTTCATATACATATATGATTGTTAAAAATTTTAAAAATCTTAGAACTTAAAGCTTTTGAGGTTGTGTGACTATCATATAGGGGATTTGAAAAGGATTTGATCCATAATCTTGACTCTGAAATACTTATTAACAAATGGAATAAAAGATGGCATTCACAGTTAGATTTTGCAAGAAATCTCTTCATTTTCCCTAACTGTTTAGGAAATCTTATCAAGTTGAGATCATTTATGAACAAGCCAGTAGAGGCTTCTGTGACTATGGCAGGTCATGAACTCAGTGCCTCTTTTGCCTTGAATGGCTTGGTCCCCTTGAAACCTCCCCCACCACCACCTCCCAGATGAAGCACTATAGGGTCACTGCAAGGAAAGTGGACATGTGTGGGTAAACACAGCCACTCTTATACAACCTGGGGTTGTGCAGTGCTGTGACAGAGAAATAGCTTGTTCCCAAATATGCAAACTGGCTTGCCCAGAGGCAGGTCACCTTTTGAGCACATAAGGTTAGTGTGTGGGAGGTTCTGAGAGGTGAAGCTGGGAATATTAGAGCCTTTGGCTGCCAGGTCTCAGCAAGACTTCCCTTTGGCCATCATCATTATCCAAGCACTCCCTGTGCCAGGAATGGGTATCCCTCTTTGCCTCCTCTTGGTGGCCTCTGCTAAGACCAAGTCCCTTCAGATTGGTATAGCAAACGATACTGATACTCATCCTATACTCCATCAAACATCAAAAGAAAACCAATTTTTTTCCCGGAGCTGCCTGTCAACATGTAGCCAGTGCTGGGACTGTAGAAATAATTGTGCTAACACCTAGAGAGTAAACAGGCTTAATGAACCCTATGGAGCAGCATTTCTGAATTGCATATCCAAAGACCTTTGGAGTGTTTTTAAAATTGTATGCTCACAAGCTGAGAGCATGGACTGGGGAAGGAAATTTTGCACACAGCGTAGGCTTCCTGCTGTAGCGAGCTCAAGCCCTGAGCCATTTCGAAGAGAGCAGGTAGTTGCTTTCAGCTAAGACCTGGTCAGCTCACCTCCTGATTCATCCTCATGCTCATCTCTAGAGAAGGAGGAAAAGTGATCCTGCATGACAGATGTTAAGTCTGGAGACTGGTTTGGAATAAAGATGCCCAGGAGTGAAGTAGCTGTCTTTATAGTGCTAATTATGGTTAATAGTTGAAAGGAGTAGGCTGGAAAAACAGCCCAAGCTGGAAGATAGCCCACAAAGTGAAATTCAAAGTTATCCATTGACTTCTAGGTAGGTGGGGCTCTTTCTTTCTTTCTTTCTTTAGAATCTTCCTACAAAGTTTTGAGTTTAGATTTATTTATGTATTTATTTATGGTTCTTTTCTCTTCAAACGGTTTCAAATTGCCCAGGCTGTCCCCAACTCCCTATGTGACCAAGGCTTGCCTTGAACTCCTGATATTCCTACTTCCACCTCCCAAATGCTTGAATAATAGGTGCGAATGTATTTGCAGCCAAATCCTGCACTCAGATTTTAAAGCAAGGCTTCCCACACATCCCAGCTCTTCCCAACTCTATTCTTGCAAAACTAGCATGGCCTTGAGCCACCACGGCTCTGGGATTGGCAAGGAACTTTCCTTCATTCAGCTGTAGGATAGTTTCAACTGACTTTAGAGCCAAGTGGTTTGCCTGGATCCTGGATTGGCATCAAGAAGACAGGCTTGGGCATACAACCTGTGGTCAGCAGTTCCTTGTTCCAAACCTGAATGGTCAAGTATTTGTCATCACCTTGAGAAACATCTGTGTTTTGAACAACTTAGTGACCAAGTCTTTCTTCCAAAAGAACTTGGAAAAAAGAAAACATTATAGAAGAACTGTACTATTAAAGTGCCTGCTGGAATGTACTTAGCCAGTAAGTATGCCCAAAGCAAAGGGCACAATGTTAGCTTTCTAGCATTATTTTGCATATGGTAAAAATCTTGCCAGGACCAAGAGAAACTATATACATAACCAAATTTCTTGGCTTCCTTAGCCAGAGGAATCCTAGGTAGAGGGTATAGTGATGGCCTTTTTTGAACATGCTCAGTTTGCAAGGTCAATTGAGCTGAAAGGTGCAGTAGATAATAATTCTGTCTCTGCTACATGGAGACTATAGTCAATCATAACAAAGCAAAGGGGCCACATTTATACAATGACAGTCTATGCATCAATGCCACCAGACCTCCAATGGAAAGTCCATGGATGGGCATGGTTTTGAAGCCTTCATCTATAAGGGATTTCTGGAAGGAATGGGTTTTGCCCCTTTAAAGTTTCTCAGCAACTGAGTTCATGGGTTGACTGGTGTAGGTTGACAACACTTTTGTTGTCTAGGAAGATGTCAACAAAATGGCACCAGATGTCCATTCATTTGGGTTTCCCATGTGGTAGCACTTCTCTTTTGATAATATTTTTCAACTGAAAGATAAAGAGTACAGTTCCTTATCTTGTGTTGCCAAGATGAGGCTGGTCCTAAGTCTTCAAACATCTTTAGCATCTGTCTCCTCCTTACAGCATCCTTTCCTAGAACACACACACACACACACACACACACACACACACACACACACACACACACACACACACACACATCCAGAACATGTAGATATGGCAATGATATAATAGTTCAACTAAATGCTTTAGAAATGACATTAACACTTAACAATAGGTTGACCATGTTGATCACGTAATCTGATGCCTTCTCAATGGTGGCTGAAATGTCAGGACACCACAGATGCTTCTGTGTAGGTCGCGTCCCATGTTAGAATGACATCTTCAAGGATGTGATCATGACTTCATTCTCAGCTTTTTGTAATGTTTATGCCAAAAATAGGGCATGAAGTTTATGTGTATTGTTGTTCTGATTGTAGTCTAGAATACTTTCAGCCTCTGAGACTTACTCTTCAATAAGATCACCCTTTCTTGTTCTTTCTAATCTCTGGCTGACAGGTTCAATTGAGCTGTTCTGGTGCAAAACTCCTCTCCATACTGACTAATTCAAACTGCCTTCTTTCAGCTTCTGACTGAATTGCTCTGCTTGACCTCATACTAACTTTGGCAATATGTTCTAATCTTCTGACTCCTTCTTATTCTCTGGCTCATTCTGTCTTCACCTGTGTCTAGCTTGTTCTCACTGCAATCTCACTCTGTAAAACTGTCCTGGTAAAATCTGCCTCTGAATTCCACAAACTGAACTGCCAGGAATTCAACTCCATTGCATTGCCTTTCAACTCACTGACTCAACTCAGCTGCCTCCCCATGTACTCTCTTAAATAGCTTCTCTTTCCTGTTCTGTTCTCATGAAAGTTGGCTGTGTCCTATTCTGTCAAATCTTTCTCTGATTTGTCATTTTGTCTGCCCCTCAATTAAAAGTCACTTTCAAACATGGTGCTTCCTTCTACAAACTCACCTTACCTACATTGTTTGGGATTAAAGGCATATACTAAGAGTGTGTTTATAGTCCAGCCAGAGCAGCCATGTTGCTGGAATAAAATTGCTCTATGGTATCTGGTATTGTAATTATATTAATTATAGTCCAAACCAGTACCTACACTTGATCAGCATTATACCTGGAGTAGCTTTGAAATACTGCCTCACACCTGAAAATTGTCACATGTTTCTATATAAACCATGCTTCCATAAAAAACAAAGTCACATACTACTGTTTCCTTGGTTCACACTGGTGGGAGGAGGGAGAAGGACAGGGTTTGAAAGTTAATTGATGCATACAACGTGTTTCAAGGTGGAATTATTTGAAAAGAATGTTGCTAGGTGGTTACATTTCAACAAAGTTTAAACACACATGCTTTGCAGTTCAGAATCCAGCTAACTGTGCATGGCAACATGAGGAATTCTATACTACAATGACCATGGGCTCACAAGCAATTTCCATTTTTCCTTTAGAGATACAGTTATTGGCTTCTTCCATCTCTTCTTTTCTCCTCATTCATTGTACAACTGTACACAAAGAGCCAGGGAGAACAAAGAAGGAAGTGGTCAGGTCTCCTGGCAGGGCAAGTGTTGTTATCTGAAGGCTGCTCTAGATGCTTTGTCATATTGCATTTGGGAATAATATTTCAACCCAAGATAAAAAGAATGAGGGGGAGTCCTGGAATTTGAAATACAATAACTATCATAGTCTGCTTTGTTTTACTATAATGGAATACCTCAGAATGGGTACTTTATAAAGAAATGAGGTTTATTCAGCTCACATCCTAGAGGTTTGTAGGCTTAAGGTCAAGGGGTTATATCTAGTGAATGTCTTCTTGTTAACAAAGTAGGTAGCTCATCATTTGCTGAGAGGGGCACACAAGAGATGGCCAAACTCACTTTTAAAACAGAGCACTCACATGATAACCCATTGGCTATTGGTTCATTAATCAATGACTCAAACACTCAAAGGTCTTACCACTGGCTGGGCCAAGCTTCAGATTCACAGAGGCACAGGGCTGTTGTTGAAATAAAGGACCTATTGAATTGATGCATAGACGGATAGTTAGAAGGATGGATAAATGTATGTATGGATAAATATATTTATGTATAGATGATTAGATGGTTGGATGGATGGATGAACAGATAGTTGTTTGAATAATTCACATCAAGCAGTTGACACCATACAGAACTGAACCCTGGGTATCATCAGATGGTCAGACAACAGGTTATTGGGGCTGTTGACATCAAGGTGTTTCAGGTCCTTTTTATGGGGATGTGGCACTCTTCCTAATCTGCTCAGTAAGTTTATAGACCAGACTTTTCTGATATGGTTTTAATACACCCATATGTTTATATTTTTTCTATGTATTTCAATGGGTTTATAAGAGGTAATTTTTATTAATATAAGTACACTATTTATTAGTCTGTGCTTCATGGTTTATATTAGGCAGGTAGTTGCTTTTACATGTACAAATGAGATGTCATGCTATGTCATCCTGTCTTTGTGTTTGAACTTAAAATTGAGCCAACTGCTGCTTTGTAAGGCAGCGTACAAATCCTGAAAGCCTCTGCTCCACACAGCTTGGAGCAGCATAATAACAGAATAGCCATGGCCTGATTTTCAAACATTGTTTCACTTAACAGTCAGCCCTGCTGTCTTTCCACAACAGCCCACAGATACCTGCCTTGCTCTTTTTAATAGCTCAAAAACTATGCTCTGTGGGTGTACAGTCACTTGGCTATCTAGTTCCTGTTGCTGGATGCTTGGCTTGTTTTCCATTGCTATAAACAACTATCTGATCATTTCCTTGAGATGATATTTACCCCTGGAAGGGAATTTTCTGGGCAAGAACACCCGCATGCATCTTATCTATACTCTGATTTGCATTGATGACTTGTTCTAGGAAGATTTACAAGTTCCCAGCTCTACAAAATGGACAGAGTCCTTTTCTTGGACCCCTGTGTCTCTAAACACTGAATCATTTTTGTTTTTGCCAATTCTTTCTGTAATGATTATTATTCTGTGTTTCTTTAGATTTGCTTCCTTAGATTACTGGAGATTAAGCATCTTTCCCCCAAATTATTTTCTATTTATATTTTTCTTTTATAGCCTTGAACATTTTGGACTTTTGCCTTGTTTGAAATTAGAATGTTGTCTTTTTTTTTTTTTATTGATGAATGGGAACATTTTGTCTGCCAGATACACTGCTCATATTTTTCTCAATATTATATTCATTTTTAAATACTTCATATCTTTTACTGTGCCTGGATCTTAAATTTTTATGAAGCTAATCCTGGAAGTATAAAACTTAAAAAAACAAAACAAAACACAACCTGACTTCATATTGTGCAATGTTGCAAATGACCACGAGCTTTGTTTCTTGATCTATGCTTTTTTAAAATCCAACTTGGCTGCTTCTCCCATCAATGATAGTATCTGCTTCCTTGCTGGAACCACTATTCTGCCAATGGAAGTAACAAGGTAGACCATTTCATCCTCTTCTTTGAAATCTTCCCTCTGTGTATCAAAGAGCCAGACTGTCATAGTAGGAGCTAAAATAAGGCACCCTTGTCCATGCCAGCATCAAGTATGGTAGCTACAGAAGATGTGATGGGCAAAGTCACCCCATATGCCCAGCTCTTAGCCCGCTTGTCAACTGACTGAGCAAGGCTGCTGGAGACAAACCACACCTTGTCCAGATCATCGGAACCACCTGGAGCCTCCAGAGACTAGTTGGTTAACATCAGTCAACATGGCTTGAATCACCAAGCTTTAGGAAAGCTTGCTTCAAAGCCATAAAAGTCCAGGTCATAATTTGCTTCTACACTAAGTTTTACTTGGGGCTTAACTTTTGGTTTAATCTTTTAACTCATAGAAAATTTATTGTCTTGTACTGTGTGAAGTGGGCAGAGGGACTTATAGTTTTTGTAATTTTTTTCCTTCTAAATGTATCACGGGTTTCCCAGTACTACTTCTTGAGGTTTCTTTTGCCACCCATTTGAAATGTCCTGGTTCTCATTAGCTGAAGTTTCATATGCTCAAGGATTGCCTTTTAAGATGTTTCTAATATGTTCTGCGGGTTTCTTTTTGTACTCATGCGTCAATTACACAGTACCTTATTACTTAATTTGGGAGTACAACTTGTTGACTGGGGTTATAGAGAATAGTGTTGGAAGTGAGTTATTGGGATTCAGGGAGCCATTACTGTCTTTAATCCCTCCACACTCCTCGCAGAATCTGCCAAGCTTTTGTGACATGGTGGTGATTACCAAACTTTTTTCTTTTTAATAGGAAATGTTTAGTCTGCCAGTACTGTGGAAATGGTGACGTTCTCTACACGAGAAATCCACTGAGAGCCTTGAGGTGTACAAGGAGGATGCCAAGAGTTAGCCCTGGTTCCCACAATTCTTTACAGTATGAGGCAAGCCACCTGAGACAAGGGAGAAAAGAGATGGACCTTAGAGAGTTAGCGCTGAGATAGCGCCCGCCATTTGACTTTCCTAACAGTCCCGTGAGGTCAGTAATGTCTTGCATCTGTTTCCAGAAGAGAATGTGGGGTGCAAGAAAGATTAAGTAGCAATAGCAACATCTGACAGTAACTGAAGGTGGTCAAATTCCATACGCATGTGAACACAAAACCACACTGTATGGAATATCCAAAGAAAGTATCTCTCAAGGTGAAGGGTGCTCTTCTCTGGAAAGAAGGTCATGGAAATTTCTGGGTTGTTTTTTTCTCCCCCCGCTCCCCCCCCCATACTTCTGATGCTCTCCAGATCTTCTGTTTGGTTTGCTTTGTCACTTTTAGCTTGGTTAGGGTTGCCAAGACAGAAGGAAGAGGTATTCCCTGTGATGAACTCATACCAGGAGCTCTCCAGGAAGCATCACTCCTTCAGCCTTGGCCTGGGAGTAATGAGGCTCCCACCTCCTTGGACATAAAAGCTGCTGTGTTCTCTGCTTTCCAGCATGCAGGTGGCTACTGATGACTACCCAGCCTGTAAATCTGAAAGCTACTCTACTCAATGCCTGTGTAAACAGTGTGTATACATGTGTGTGTGGTATGTATGTATGTATGTATGTATGTATGTATGTGTATTTGTATGTGGTGTGTGTGTGTGTGTTTGACGTGCATGTATATGGTATGTATGTATGTGTGTATGGCGTGCATGTATCACAAGGGTCTGAAGAAGTGAGTCTGCTGCTCAGAAGCAAGGCAGTAGCAACCCACACACTACGTCCCTAGTAACACCCTGCCTGGATTCTTCCTTTTCAGCTTTGTTCCACCATGTCCTCAGCAGACAGAGCAATTCCATGCATGCTTAGGGCAGGTCTTTCCTGCTCAGTTGCCATCCTGTATCAGCTATATTTGAAAACACTCTGCATACACATAAGTGTGCTCTGTTACTGTAGCAATGGCAAGCAAGATTAACCATTATACCATGCCATGGAATATTTGAGATTGACTCTGCCCATAGCACCAAGAGGGCCATGATGGGGTATTATTCAGCTGTTAAAAAACTTGGCATTGAAGAACTAGAAAAGAGATAAGCATAGTGTATACAGTTATTGCTACGTTCATCTTGCTAAACTTTTGGAAACCAACACTTAGCTGTAGAGTTTTAGTTATGTGTAGCCATTAGTTGCTATGCTCATTGCTATGTCAAAGCACATGAGAACAGTAACTTAAGAAAGGAAGGAAGGCTCACATTGGAGGAAAAGTCTACCATGAAAGGGAATGTGCAGGGTGGAGAGACCATCCTTGTCAGGATTCACAGAAGGGTGCGTTCTGGTGCTCTATCTGCTGGTTTCTTTTTTTAGTCCACACCTGGGTCCAAAGGGCGGTTCCATCACATTCCAGGTAAGTCTTCCAGTTCAGTTAGACATATCTGGAAATAGCATTAAAGACACACCTGGAGCTGTGTGATTCTACATCTCATCAAGTTGTCGATCAAGGTGAGCCATCACAGTCATCAGAAGCTATGTGTAATATAGACTTATTTTTATAGAGTCTTATTGTATTTATTGTTTAATGAAAAATGGCTTACAGAATGACAGCCACAGAGAACTGTCAGCAACAACATAATGACACTCAGAGCCAATCACAGTGTTATGCCAAACAGCATATTAGGCAAACGGTCCAGTTAGAAGCACACAATAAACAGAGATGTTGCTTTGCCAAATCAACTCAATGGTGCCTCTGGCAGTTCTTAGAAATCCAGGAAGACAAAATGAATTTAAAATTAAAAGTTAGCTTTTGCTCATTATAAAAGATTTAAAAACTTACAAAGAAGAATACTTGATACTGGTATGAAACTTTAGAAAAATAACTGTCTCACCAATTACTAGAAAACAAAACTGCAACCAAACCAAATACCTTCCCCCCACAGAAATTGCTAAGTGGGGGCTTAGTAGTTAAGAGCACCCATGTGTTAGGGCTCACAACTGTCAGTAACTCTGGCTCTAGGGGACCCCATACCTTCTTCTGGCCTCCACAAGCACCAGCACACACTTACACATACCTGCAGACCGCACATACATACACACAGACATACATAATAAATAAAATACATACTAAGATAACAGATGAATTAATGTGCAGAGAATTGAGACAAAATGAGAGCTTGACTAATTTCTATTATTTATTTATTTATTTATTTATTTATTTATTTATTTATTTATGTTTTTAAAGTCAAGTTCTCACTATATAACCCACATTGCTCTTGAATTCATGAGTTCCTCACTCCAACCTCATGAGTAGTTGGGGCCATAGACTCGTGATTGTACACATCCAAAAGAAAAGAAGAATATTCTTAAGCAAGACTAGAAATTCAGAGACTAGAAATCAAAGAGAACTGTACACTTCAACAAACAAAGAGGAGATCTGCCCAGAGAGATGGCTCAGTGAGTAAGAGCACTTGGTGTGTTAGCATAAGAACCAGAGTTCTTTTTTTATATATATTTTTTATTAGGTATTTTCCTCATTTACATTTCCAATGCTATCCCAAAAGTCCCCAATACCCTCCCCCCAACTCCCCTACCCACCCACTCCCACTTTTTGGCCCTGGCGTTCCCCTGTACTGGGACATATAAAGTTTACATGTCCAGTGGGCCTCTCTTTCCAGTGATGGCCGACTAGGCCATCTTTTGATACATATGCAGCTAGAGTCAAGAGCTCCGGGGTACTGGTTAGTTCATAATGTTGTTCCACCTATAGGGTTGCAGATCCCTTTAGCTCTTTGGGTACTTTCTCTAGCTCCTCCATTGGGGGCCCTGTGATCCATCCAATAGCTGACTGTGAGCATCCACTTCTGTGTTTGCTAGGCCCCAGCATAGTCTCACAAGAGACAGCTATATCAGGGTCCTTTCAGCAAAATCTTGCTAGTGTATGGAATGGTGTCATCATTTGGAGACTGATTATGGGATGGATCCCTGGATATGGCAGTCTCTAGATGGTCCATCCTTTTGTCTCAGCTCCAAACTTTGTCTCTGTAGCTCCTTCCATGGGTGCTTTGTTCCCAATTTTAAGAAGGGGCAAAGTGTCTACACTTTGGTCTTCGTTCTTCTTGAGTTTCATGTGTTTCTCAAATTGTATCTTATATCTTGGGTATTCTAAGTTTCTGGGCTATTATCCACTTATCAGTGAGTACATATTGTGTGAGTTCCTTTGTGATTGGGTTACCTCATTCAGGATGATGCCCTCCAGGTCTAACCATTTGCCTAGGAATTTCATAAATTCATTCTTTTTAATAGCTGAGTAGTACTCCATTGTGTAAATGTACCACATTTTTTGTATCCACTCCTCTGTTTAGGGGCATCTGGGTTCTTTCCAGCTTCTGGCTATTATAAATAAGGCTGCTACGAACATAGTGGAGCATGTGTCTTTCTTACTAGTTGGAACATCTTCCGGATATATGCCCAAGAGAGGTATTGCGGGATCCTTTGGTAGTGCTATGTCCAATTTTCTGAGGAACCGCCAGACTGATTTCCAGAGTGAGAACCAGAGTTCTTAAACACCCATATAAAAAAGTTGGGCATCATTAGATGTATCTGTGACTTGAACATTGAGGGGTGGAGACAAGTGTTTCTGGGCACTCACTGGCCGGCCAGCCTAGCCCAAGCTTCAAGCTCTGGCTTTAGTTTATAGAGCATGTTTTTAAGAAAAAATTGTGCAAAGAGAGCACAGTAGCTGAAGATGCTGGTGCTCTCCTCGGGCCCCGCCCATTTTCAGCCAGAGAGCACCTGCACATTTGTGGACATGGATCTGGAAAACATGTCTGTAAGGCAAAGAGCAATGCCTGACAGTGTTGGTGATGGAGACGAGTTCTTAGAAATTGATGGGGCGGGGCATCAAATAGAAAATGACTAAAGAAGAGATTTAGGAATTTCACAAAGATAAAAGTGAATCTACATGGCTCAGATGACATGTGAAGTATGACAAAATCCCTATTTAGTAGGGGAATGTAAGTTACGATAACAGAATATCACTTTTAGCCTATGTCTGCACTTATGCCTGTGGAAATACTCAGAAAAACATGGAAAAATAAGTAGCTAGTGACAAGGATTTTTAAATAGAGTATGTAGCATAATAGTGGAGTGACGTCTCAAACATGGGTCTCAAAATTCATCTTTGCTTGATAAATTCAGGAGGATTATTTTAGCATGAAAGCGATGCCTGTAGGAAGGCACTCAGATCCTCGGCCAGGGAGAGGGAGAAGAAAAGCATGTTTCCCAGTCATAACCCCTCCCTTTGGCCCTGCTGAGTTTGTGGGGTGTTTCAGTACTGGGTCTCCATGGGAAGATATGGCTGTGGTCATTGAGGGAGGTTGACATTGGAATCCAGGACACACCCACGGAGAATAAACACACCCAGCTTTGAAAGTGATTCCTGTTAAAGTTATGAACTCTAGAGGTCCACAGACTGTGCAGGCTCTTGGATCAGTTCCTCTCTATTTTTACTCTTTGGAAATTGACTTCAGAATATTCTGAAAAGAGCATTTTTATGACCTGGAGTAAACTGGTGGAGTAAATAGAGCAGTTCAGATGAATGGTCTAGAAGAAGAAAGGAAGCCGGTCATTTTCAAAGACATTGTGCATGCTTGAAATATGTCTTAATCTCGGGCCGGAGAGACGGCTCAGTTATTAGGAGAACACGCTTCTCTTGCAGAGGGCCTAAGTTTGATTCTAAGTCCCTATATCAGGCAGCAGAGCATCAGTCACCTAGAGTTACAGGGACCACCTTTGAGTGACAGGTCTTAGCAGAGGGAGGGGCTCAGTGTTTCTGAGATGGTCATCTGAGGGCTTGAGACTCTTCTCATGTAAGTTACTTGAGGAAGCCCCCTTCTCTTGGTTTTATTCTGGAATATGACTCAAAATGATATATTGTTTCATGCACCAATAAGACCTTATAAATTGGTGACTTAATAATGCCCAGTTCATTCATGGTCAGGGATTTCTGTTTGTAGAATCCTTCTCTCTCCTGTTGATTCTTTAAATTTTTTCTTTTTCTTTTTTTTTTTTACTTTAGTTTAAATACTATTATATGAATTAAATGGTCTCCTTTATACAAGAGACAGCAAACACACCGACACACAGACACACAGACACAGACACAGACACAGACACACACACACACACACACACACACACACACACACACACACACACACGGCCAGGCAGAGTAAACCAAATGTTCTTATCAGACAGAGGGTCACGAAAGTCATTTGCTCAGCTGTGCTGAGTGGGGTTGAGCCCAGTACAATGGCTTTCTGGGATTCTATAGCAGGAATAGAGATGCTTTTAGGGTCACGAGTAGATGAGGTAGCAATATAACCCTCATAGGATCAGAGCAACAGTGCCCTCCAGGAGAGGAATGCGGTCTACGCGAGTGACGGTGAACTTGGCTCCCGTTCAGTGGGGACAGTGAGCCACGTGCTTTGTTCCAGAACTATACTATATGTTCATTCCACTCGCTCTTTGGTACTAATATTTTTGGAAAGATTTATTTAATTAAAAAAGTTACATATATGTACAGTGCCTGTATGAGTTTATGGGTACCATGGGAGAAGTGGGCCAGATGCCTGGGAATTGCTATGGTGGGCAGTTTGAGTTGCCTGGTGTGCATGAGGATCCTCTGCAAGAGCAATAAGCACCTTAACTGCCGACCCATCTCTCCAGCCCCCAATACACACACACACACACACACACACACACACACACACACACACACACACACATTACATCAAATCTGTATTTCTTTTTCTTTGAAACAGGGTCTGACTGTGTAACTCAGACAGGCCTGAAACTTAATGTGTAGACCACAGTGGCCTCCAGCTCACAACTGAGATGCACCTGCCTCTGTTGCTCCTCCTGTGTCCCTTCACTACTGTCCCTGCCCCAAGGATTAAAGGTTTACCTATCAGCTGCCATCTTTTAGGTGTGGCTTTTCTTTTACATTCAGGATCCTGGGTGAAGGGAGAGTATTAGTTATTTTTCTTACTGCTGTACCAAAAGCCTAATAGACCAGCTTAAGGGGACAGGGGCTTGTTTTGACTCCAACTTAAGGGTATATAGTCAATCATGGAAGCTTTGGCTGGGTCTGTGGCAGTGGGAGCTAAAGCACGGCTCATTACATCTCAGCAGACCAGGGAAACAGAGAACAGAAGTAGAGCAGAAGAGAACAGCGCAGCTTAGGAGTCGGGCAGGGCTATAACTCTTCAACCCCGCATCTGTAGACTTACATCTCCCAGCTGGGCACTGTATCAAAAACACTGGCCAGCCTGGCACCACAGAACCACCAGATGGGGACCAAGTGTTCAAACGTGGGAGTGGGGGTCATTTCTCATTCAAACCATATGGGAAGGGAAGTAAGAGGGGGCCAATCTGTTAAGGGGCAGCCCTTGTTACAATGTATCTATCTCCATTCTTTGTACCCAGGCAGCTGCACTCGCCATCCCCCACTGTATGCCCTCTGTTCCTGCTTAAGTTTAAAGGGTAAGGTTTTTCTCTCCACACTCTTTCCGGACCTCTCATGAGACAGTCATATGTTCAGGTTTAACTTATTCCACCAGAGACCTTAGGATCATTGAGGTGGGTGAGTGAGTGGGTGGAGGCTTATTAAAATAGATCTCTGGTTTCTACCCAGAGATTGCAGTTTGGGGGCTGGAGAAAGACCCTAAAATCTACATTCAAACAAAGTTGCAGGTGAAGAGAGCTGCCTGGAAGATCTGTGGACCATATGTTGACAGCTAAAGGAAGTGGCTACTCATGCAACTGGTATTTATTTGATTTTGTCTCTGTGCTACGTGATGTACACATGTTGGGAATAAAACAGTAGAGAGAAAAGCTGACTGCATACTGTAGTTGCTGAGGAAGCTGTTAAGCAAATGATTGCATAAATATTTATTCTGTTGATGAAGAGGACATTACTAGACACTCTGCCAGCAAATAACAGGGACAGTGACTCCCTGGTAACTGACATTTCAACTGTATTCTCTGTAAAGAATAGTTATAATTTTCATTCATTCATTTACCTTCCCCTTTGAAACAAATACATTTCATGCTTTGAGAGCGTCTTCAAGGATTACTCTAAAGCTCTAAACAGTGCGCTCTTGAAATAGGTGGATAATCTGGAGACAGCAACAATAGAAATTATGTCTGGTTCGTCCTTCCAGCCCTATGCTCCCAGAAATAAGAGTCCGACTCAGAATATATTTACAAATATCTGGGTCATATAACTAGGCTTTTCTCTTATTAGATCATAAGTTATACCATTTATTTTAACCTACTTTCTGTCACAAGGCTGATTGCCAAGTACCACATGTCTATCTCCTCACATCTTCCTGAGTGACTCTTGCTGTGCACAGCTCTATCCCAGAATTCTTTCTGCCTTTAGGATGTTCCACCTCCTATTTCCTGCCTGAGCCATAGGCTGTAGGCTTTTTGATTGATAGGTGGCTCATCCATACAATGGGCAAGGTATTCTCTACAAATAACTTTTTTATATCAGAGAGTCAGGGAGGTGATGAGAAGTCTGCAGGGCTTAGAGGGTTGCTTTGTGTGTCTAAGAAGAGGTGACTCTTCATTCTTCCCTCTGCCTCTGTAGAGTGAAAGGCCAGGATTCTAGCCTTCATTTCACAGTGGGAAACCAGACCTGGCGCGGGGGGGGGGGGGTCTTACAGGGTGTATCCCAAACAACTAGCATTGGGCTGGATTCCAGCCACATTCAGCAGTTTCCTTAGGACAGTTTGTGCCACCAGAGGAGTGACATGTCAAAAACTATGATGTCTTGGAGGGAGGGTGAAAGGCAGGATCTGTAAGAGGATCAGAGTGGTAAAAAGACAGGAACATCCAGATGTGGGTTCTTGGGGAAAGCATTGTCTGTGAGAATGTAGTTATGATGGGAAGATGTGTTCTGTGACAGGGAGGGACCCACTAGATGAGACCATGAGAAGGTGGTACCCAGAAGTGATCTGTCTTAAAATATATGGAGAGCTGTTGAGGAATTTTTGAACATAGACATGGTATTATTAGCAAAGATACGAGATTTAAAGGAAGATGCTTATTGTATTCAGAATTATTGTGCTCAGAGAACACACCTGAAATGTCACATACACACACATACACAAATGTGCATGGGAGAGAGAGAGAGAGTTGTAATGTGAACACAGAAGGAGTGAACATTAATTTCTTGGGCTTTCTAAATATCTCAAATATTCCAGTGTCCTGGATGCCTGCTAAGAACATGGGGTGGGACAGACTGGAAGATTGCCACCTTTCATAACCCTGAGACAACAAACCGATGTTTCTTGTTCTTGATATGACTCTTGGTGATGTGACCTCGGCCTCACACATAAAGCACCTTTCAATGAAACCATGCATGCCCCCTGTCCAAATATGATTAGTGGCCTTCAAAGACTCAGGAAAAGTCCAGGCTAGAATTCAAATAGCCACATTTACTCTGGGCTCCCTAGTAGTCCTTATTGTTTCTGTTAGGGAGATAGTCTAAGCCCCCTTGGCGATCTGGGTTAATAATTAACTGTGTTAAGCGACACTGATAAAATCCCTATATCCTGACTTGTGGTCACCAGAGTTGCTCTTCTGAGGACCTGTTTGATCTTATGGGTACATTCCGACGTTTGACTACCTTTATCTCAAAGCTTGAATCATCTTTTGTTTCTCACTGAGGTCTTTGTGAACTAAGGAGTAGATATAGAAAAATTTTACCCATTTGAGGGACTGTGAGTTAGTAGAAGATCCTGTAAAATGGTTTATTGACTGAACTGAATTCATCAGGTGTGAGTCCACCCCCACCCACCCAGATGTCTCTCCTTCCTCTGGATGAAACCTCACCATCGTCATCTGGGGCTGGGCTGAGGAAGAACACAGAGCTGTAGCACAGCCTTCACAAAGCTCCAGGAAGTTCTGAGGCTGGGATGACGAGGCTCACAGTATTCCAAGAGGTAATGAAGACTTTGAAGTCTTCTGTTTCACTTGTTACTCATTGGTTACTGCCTCCCCAGAAAGCAATGCAGTATCTAGGCAACTGGCAGCCCAGGACCCTGCAGGTTGCACTGTACCAGCAGAGGCCAAGTGCTTAACCTGTATCAGGGTATCCAGACCCTTCCACAGTGGAGCTGCAGAAAAATGGCAAGTGTAGTCCCACCACACTAGAGAGGTGCAAACCTGGTGCCTTCTGGAAAATGTTCAAATGAAGATTCATCACCAATAGGAGCCTTGGGGGGTTCTTGCAGGCATCCCCACTGAGGACCTCTGGGTACCATTCTCTTCTGTAGAAATGCCAGTTATACTGGCTTGTGTGCAATTCCCCTCCATTTGGGAATTTGCCCCTCTGTGGGATCCTTTGTCTTGAGCCCCAGTCTAGGTGACCGACTCTCGAGGTTTGTCCAGTACAACCCTGGTTCTGACACAAGAAACCAAACAAACATAAACAAAAAACAAACAGCCCCCACCCCCACCCCCTATGTCCCAGGAGACATTTCAGTCTACATCCAAAGAAAATAAAAGGACTTCCTCTGTCTGGCCATGTGGCTTTGTCTCATGGGGAATGTGTATATATGTGTGTGTACATGGCTGTTTCAGGTGCATGTATCTAGTCATGTTTACATGTATAAGCACATATGTATGTGTGTGTGTGTGTTTGTAACTCTACTCACCATTATACCCCTGCACAAATATTAGTGTGAAATTATTTAACTCAATTCTGAGGGTAACTTGACCCTCAGAATTTTTGCACCTAATGATGCCATACAATATACCTGAGTCATGGAATGGAGCCACTCTAGAACGTAAGGACCAAAGACAAATGAATGCACATTTCAACTTTTACAAGAAGGTATTGTGGGGGTGGGAGAGATGGCTCAGAGATTAAGAGCACAGTCTGCTCTTCCAGAGGTCCTGAATTCAATTCCCAGCAACCACGTGGTGGTTCATAACTGTCTATAACGAGATCTGGTACCCTCTTCTGGCATGCAGGCAGATACTTTACACATAATAAATAAATCTTTAAAAAGCAAACAAGCAAGCAAACAAACCACAAAACCAAAACTCCAAGAAGGCATTGTGCTGCAAATGTTTAACAACTGTCTTTCCCAAAGCAAAGCACTGATCTGTATCACTGACGATTTCTGTGTTGTATGTGTTCCCACCACAGCCAATATGTCAATGAACATGGACTAGAGAGAGATGCTGATAGAGTTCTGAGCATCCCTGAGATGAAGGGTTCAGACACAAGTAGATTCTAAGACGGGTCAGACAGGGAGGATAGGGAGGAGCCTTCAAAGGAAGCAGCTGGAGCAAAGAGCAGTAGAGGAAATGGGGAGAAAGGTCAAGGAAGCCGACCATTAGAAAGAAGCTGTGCACCCAGAGCTGTGCAAACTAGAGGTTTACTCAGATGCAAAATAGCTGCTGTCACAAGGGATCCCAGGACATTTGGTTCCACTAGGTGCTAAAGGTCAAGTTACCTTCAGAATTGAATTAAATAATTCCACAGTAGTATTTGTGCAGTGATATAATGGTGAGTAGGGTTACAAATGAACACACATGCTTATGTGTGTAAGCACAGGTATATACATGCACCTGAAACAGCCAAGTACATACATGTACACACATTCCCCCTGAGACAAAGCCACACGGCCAGACAGAGGGAGTCATTTTATTCTCCTTGAATATAGGCAGAAGCCATTAGAGAATGATGTCATTTCTGTTTGATTGTTCAAGGACATCTGAGAGATGAGAGACTTCGGAGAGAAACATCCTGCCCCAGTCTTTGAGGCTACAAACAACAGCAGCAAAACCGGAAAAAGTGTTCACATGAAATCTGGTTCCTTCTGGTAGATTTGCTGACTAAAAAGATTTTAAGTCAATGTTTATCCTTCAGGAAATACCTGGGAAGCAGGAATAGTTGTGTGTTCTCTGAAGGTGTGCACCCACTACAGAAATGCGAGACTTTGAGGAGATGACTGAGTTGGGTAGAGGCACCCGAGTGTGCTCTGGAGCAGTCCCAGGGTAGACAGAGTGAGTGACTGGCATTCTTGTTTCTCATGCAATAGTTCAGTTTGAAATTAAGTGATGAGGCTACAAACTCACATGTGTACCTGGGCTCATTCCTTAGCCAAGCTAGATCACACCTCACCACTAGAAATCATTATGAGGAAGGCAAAGCGAGGGCTGGGGAGATAGTTCAGTAGGTAAAGTGTTCGCTTTACAAACGTGACACCTGAGCTCTGTCTTCAAAACCCACATTTAAAAACTAGAAATGGTGTCTGGTGGTGCCTGATTGTAATCCTAGTGCCAGGGAAGGGGAGGTTAGTGGATTGCTGGGGCCCTGGGGCTTTCTAGGGTAATGTCAAGCCAGTAAGAGATATTTAAAAGAACAACAACAACAACCACAACACTAACAACATAGATGGCACTTGAGGAATGATATGGGAGGTGGAACTGTATTTTCCACGAAGGAGTACATGCTTTTGCACACTCATATCTGCAGTCACATGAGCAGACAGCCTTGCACGGGCATGCCCATGCACACACACACAGGGCAGGGGAGAAGCTGTGGCATTAAGCTTATCATTATTGTCCTATCTACTTACATTCACCTTGCCCCCCCCACCCCCCGCCATGTGTGTGTGTGTGTGTGTGTGTGTGTGTGTGTGTGTTGGGAGGGGAGGCTCTGTAGAGAGAGGCAGGACCAAGTCTTGTTTACAATGCAGGAAGTGGAACTAATTGAAGCAGAAACTTTGCGTGGGGGAAACTGGATTTAGATGTAGAATGGAGCTGGACTAGGCTCAGCTGCAGAGTGTGGGAGGCCTGGGGAGAAACTGGAAAGGCGGCAGGATGGAGATTCCTGGTTCTTTTGTGCTATTCTGCTAAAGCTGTTTAAAGACGAATCTGTTTTCTAATGGAAACCTCCTCCTTACAACAAGGCAGGATAAGCAAACATCTGGTGCTTCTGCTGAACTTTAGTGAGAACAACTGAGGGCCTGATTTTGTTACGAACTATGGAAATGAATGTGTGCCCGTGGACCCATCTGCTGTCATGCAGAAACTACCATGGCTTAGGACTTAACGTTAATAGAAGGAAGTCTAATGCAGCACAGGGTTAATACTGTGGTTAAGTGTCGTGTTTAGTGGGGAAATGCAGACACTTAGCTCGTACTACAGCCACTGGCAAAGGATGGTGCGTGTCCACCTGTGGTCCATAGTGTTACATAAATATCAACTTCAACTTTGTGCTGGGGATCTTTCCGTTGAGCTTTTGTACCTGGAAAGGTGTGAACACATTAATGGATTTTTTTTTTTGGAGGGGGGTGGTAGTATGCAAGCTATGTTCCAATGAAAACTTTAAAAGGAATAGGTTTATACTAAAACCGAAAACTCAGTTCCAATTTTGAAATCGTTTAAAGAAAAATACATTTGCTTTCATCACTATTGAGTTGTCATTATTCTTTTTACAAATTTTTAATTAAAAAAATTTATGTCCATGGATGTTTCACCTGCAAGTTTGTCTGTGGAATACGTGTGTCCCTGGTGCCTACCGAGGCCAGAAGAATGCACTGGATCATCTGGAACAGGGTTAGAAGTGATCATGAACTGCTTTGAGCGTTGGGGATTGAACTCCAGTCCTCTGCAAGAGCAGGAAGCGAAGGCTCTCAACCATAGAGTTATTGTTTCAGTCCCTGCCTTCATTACCCTAAGGGTCATGCTTTGACGACAAAAGTGGAACCAACCAGAGTTCCCAAATGCCTCTAAACACTGCCCTTCCCCCACCTCAACACACACACACACACACACACACACACACACACACTTTTTGTGAGGTTAAATGGACCCAATTCAGATGAGATGAAAAAAAAATAATAAAAGGCTTAGGCTAATGACAACCTTTTTTTCTAGAATCAGTGTGATGAATAACCCAAGCACGAATCTTTGAGACTCTTGTAATATAGAACCAGATTTGATTAAATAAAATATTTAGTTTAATAATCACTTTTTCAATGGCTACCAGTGTTGGCACTGTGCAAACCTCTGGTGGTAAGGTCAATGGGACCTGCCTTGACGTACGGAAGTACAGAGTATGGTAGAGCAGACAAGAGAATAGCAGCCTCAAGTCTCAAGCCACAGGCACCACCTTCATCACGTGCACTGAGGATCATACTCTTGGAACAGACAAAACCAGCAATCCTCCTTGGAGCAAGAGGAGATACCTACATAGTCTTTCAGGGTAGATGAGATCTCTTGAGGCATGGGGAAATGAAGACGGCATTCCGGACAAGGAGTAGCAAGGGCAAAGACAGTTGGAAGTGCACGTTATGCCAGGAATAATGGTGGTTATGCAGCTGTGAGGCCCAGAAGCCAGTGCTTCCGGCAGCCAAAATATGTGTTCCGGTATGAAGGTAGGATGTGGGCAAGACCACCCACTCTTCCCAGTGAGTCAGTTCATTTGGAAGCTCTTGACATGTTACAAATCACTGCTTTCTGTTTGAAGCCAGTAAGTGGGTAGAGTACACTGCTTATAAACCTGAAAGGGCTTCTGTCTGTGTTCCTTATGAAGTAGGATCCCACAGTGAGCCTGTTTGCTTCATTCTAGACCTCACACCATCCTACTGATCCAGGCTCACGTTCTACCACACACGCTCTCCTTCCTGGCCCCACCACGCAGCAGCAGCAGCACTAGAAGCAGGGTCCTGTAGGAATAGATTCCCACAATCTCAGGCTGAGGTCATAGTGGTTGATCTGGTGAGTGAGTCCTGTCTTCTCCAACCCTGTCAGGAGAAGCCTCAGCAATGGATTTTATTCCTTCAGGGTAGATGATACCATTTTTACAATGTCGTCTTAGAACTGAATAAACACCACTGATGTTGAAGTTATGTGTAGTGGAATGTATTTAAAAATTCTAGGATATGGCAAATACAGAAGTAGATGCTCACAGTCATCTATTGGATGGAACACAGGGCCCCCAATGGAGGAGCTAGAGAAAGTACCCAAGGAGCTGAAGGGCTCTGCAACCCTATAGGAGAAAGAACAATATGAACTAACTAGTACCCCCAGAGCTCGTGTCTCTTGCTGCATATGTACCAGAAGATGGCCTAGTCGGCCATCATTGGGAAGAGAGGCCCCTAGGTCTTGCAAACTTTATATGCCCCAGTACAGGGGAATGCCAGGATCAAGAAGTGGGAATGGGTGGGTTGGGGAGCAGGGCGGGGTGGGGGGGGGGTAATAGGGGACTTATGGGATAGCATTTGAAATGTAAATGAAGAAAATATCTAATAAAAATTTTTAAAAATTCTGGGATATATCACACTAGTTCATTACCCAATGATATATTATCATAGAATGGCATTATGTTTATTGTGATGCTAACTATATAGGAAGATACAGCTGGCCCATTGGAAGCCTTGGTGTGTACCATAAAAGTGGAAGATAAATTCTGAAGATTTGGGAGCTTGTCACATCAGTGAAGTACTTAGAGGCATGTTAGAACATTCCATCAAACTAAAGGGCAAATTTTCAGCACTCTGAAGATAGTTCTGTGCTTAATGGGCCTCCTCTCTTTGTGGGAGCAGAATGTTTCACACTGAAAAATGCCCTCTTTAATAGGTACTGTGGAAGCTGTAAGATTGGAATCAGGCGAAGTCAGAGGATGCAACTACATGAGTCCAGTCAGAAATGCAAGCATTTCTACTACTTAGTCCATTTGATTCACCAGACACTATGATACCAAAGATCTGTAGGTAGGAAAGGCCATCATTAGACTGTTAAAGCAAATCCAATATGAGTAACTCAATGTGGGATCCATAAACCATGACCATAGTAGCTCTGCAAAAATATTCTACAGAATTTGGGAACCCATTTCTTGGTGTGCTACTTGCCTAAGATAATGATAGAGTTTTGCTCATAAAATATTATATATATATATATATGTATATAATCATGCACAAGATCCTTTCAGACCCACTGACACAAAGGTTGTGTAGAGTCAACAGCAATTTATTGTAGGATGGAGTAGGCCCCTCCAGGACTGCAAATAAGTATGGATAAATTGTATGAATAAGCTACACTAGGAGGTAGCCAGAGTCCCAAATGGTAGTGAGCACAAGACCAGAGTATCCAGCCATCCCATTATGTAATGTACCACCTGGAAGCTCCTGGTGTGATTGAATGATGGACCTGAGTTTTGAAAGAAAAACCAGTTCCAATTTGGAAATGACACTGAAGGAATAAGGTACTGGCATTAAATCCACAACCATGCTATTGTTGCGAAAACAGACCCATAAAGGAATAAGTGGAAGTAGAAACAGCTGCTTACTTTCTTCTTATTACCCTTTGGAACTTTGAGGGTATTCGTTTTTCCTATCACAGGAGCACAGATCTGTGGGTCTAGGACTTCTGGTTAAGAGTTCCTCTCCATCAAGGGACCAGCAAGAGTCCCTTTAGATTTCATGCTATGGCAGTCAACTGACTGTTTCAGTGTCCTTGTTGTAGGAAGTCAGATCAGGGAACTAGACCAGCAGAGTAGGAGAGACCACTCACTGAGGCCTGTATCCTCATCACCAGGAAGCAGCAGAACTGACAATATAAAGTATATGAATAAGCTGTACTAGGAGGTAACCAGAGTCCCTAATGGTAGCAAGTACAAGACTGTGGTGTCTACTGGATGCACTACGTAATGTGTCACCAGGAAGCTCCTGGGAGGAAGTGCATGTGAGCATGGGATGATCTTGGAGCATGTAGCTCATCATTTTTCTTCCCCCAAATGAGAATGAGTTGATCCAGCATCACCAGTGGCCTGAGGGGGACATGGTGGCCATACCTGTGATCAATTGCTTTCCACGCATCAATGGAGAAAATGGCAATGTGAATATCATAACCACCCACAGAAGGCATAGGTCAGAGAGCCAGTGGGAGTGTCCTCTTTCCCTGCCTGGGGCACAAAAATCAATTGTAAAACTGCCACCACAGGGACAAGTGGTACCACTATCACCTGAGGCATAGAATAAATACTCATGCATCCACGACACTGTAGACAAATGACTGGAAAGAGATAAATACCCTTTAAAGAAATCCATGTCAGGTGATATCTACCCAGAGAGCAAGTTTAAAGTCTCACTCCTGCCAGCGGGAGCAGGACACAGCAACTGTCGTCCAAAGAACACAGTGTAGGAACCAAAGACAGAACAGTGGCAGGCAATATGATACCTACTGTTGGCGTGAAGTGACCAAGCACAACAGTAACAGACACCAATTGCATTGCTAGAATATACCCTTAAAACAATGAGATTATAAATGGCTCTTTTCCTTTGAGGAATTTTATGCCCCTACCTCTACCCCTCACCTAACTAACCTCACTATCACCATGAGAAAAACATCAGACAAATCCAAATTTACGAGTATCCTACAGAAGTCCTAATTAGCACTATTTAAAAACTGTCAAGGTCATCAAAATTGGAGGAATTCTCACAGCCAAGAGGATCAAGACCTGACAGTTTATGCTATGGGATCTGTGGTAGAAAACAAGGCAGGCAATAAAACTAAGGAGAACACAGTTGACTATAGACCGGGAAGTGATAATGTGCCAATACTGTCTTCTTACCATGAATGGGTACCACATTTATGTGAAATAGTAGCAATAGGAAAACCTATGCATGGAACATACAGTGACCTTCTGTGTACTTTGCTCAGTTTCTCTGTTAATATGGAATACTTCTAGAAGGAAAAGAATTGATAAAATAAACAACATACCAAAAATAAACTTTGAGCCTTATTTCAAACCATATGCAATGTAAAGTTAGAAGTATAAAACTCTTATAGAAAAAGAAGTCAGGAAAAGCCTTATGATTTGTATATTAGGCAAAGATTTCCTAGAACACAAAAACTACTAATTATGAAGTAAAAGCTAATGAACTGGACTCTGACAATTAAAAAAACTTTTTTGAAAAGTTAAGAAAGTGAAAGCAAGCGAAAGAGTGGATAGAAATGATCTTGGTACATAATAGCTGATCAAATCTTAAACTAAGAATTCTTGTATTTCTCAACTAGACCCACAGTCATCTGGGAAGAAGAAACCTCAATTGAGGAACTATCTTGATCAGACTGGCCTGTGGCCATATCTGTGAGAGATGATTTTGATTGAGATGAGAGGGCTTAGCCCACTGTGAGCGGTACCATCCCTAAGCTGGTAGACCCACACTGTATAAAGGGATAGTTGAGAGAAGCCTTGAGTAAATCAGTATGCTTTCCTCCTTGGTTCCTACTTGAGTTTCTGCCCAGACTTCTCTCAATGATGGGCCTGGCCCTGTAGGATGAAATAAACCGTTTCCTCCCCTAAGCTGCTTTCAGCCATGGTGTTTCTCACAGCCATGAATGGGAAGCAAAGTAGAACACAAATCAATAATAAGAAAATGAACACTATAATTCAGCAGGTTTTTAAAACGATGAAAATTTTGTATCTTTTTAATGAGTGGTTCTAGGTTGGTTCCATATTTCAGGACCAAAAAGCCAACTGGGATCTTTGCCTCATATAATACACAAACATCAGTTCCAAGCGATGGTCCATCTTCATCCTGTTGCTGTAGAAAAACAACAACACTCTGACCAAGAGTAACTTGACGGAGGAAAGAGTTTTACTTCAGCTTTTAGGTTGCAATCCATCATTTAGGGAAATCAGGGCAGGAACTTGAAGCAGATATTATGGCTAGGCATGTTGCATGCTGGCTTTCTCATGGGCTCATGGTTAGCTAGCATTTTTATATATCCCATGACCCAGGCAATGGTGGCACCCACAGTGGGCTGGGCTCTTTTACTTGACTAATAATAAAAACAATCTGTGGCAGTCATGCTATGGATCAATTTGTTCTAGGAAATTCCTCAGTTAAGGTTTTCCTACTCAAAAGATTATAAGTCAGTAGTTCTCAACCTGCGGGTGGCAGGCATGAAGTCAATCCCTTACACAGGGTTGCCTAAGAATATCGGAAAATACAGATATTTACATTATGATTCATAACTGTAGCAAAATTACAGTTATGAGGTAGCAAAAAATAATTTTATATTTGAGGGGTCACCACAGCATGAGGTACTGTATTAGGAGGTCACAGAACCACTGCCTTAGGCTATGACAAGATAATACTTTAACTAGTACAATGGTCATATTAAAATATGAGCAATAAAACAATACTTTTAGAAGAATACACATGATATAGACCATATTGTCAACTAGCACACATGTATGCATTTACATATATGTATATGTAAGGCTTTAATGACTGATTAAATGATCTAAGATTAAATCTCTTGTTCTTTAAAAAACTTAAAATACTGAACAAAAAAACCATAATTAAAAAAAAAGGTCTCAATATAAACAAACTATCTAGAATGTACCAAGAGTTCTAAGAGACTTAATATTTCACAAAAGATTTATGAATGGCTGGTGAACATGTGAAATGGTTTCTAGCACATTTAGTCATCAGAGATTCACATAGAAACCATAGCAGGACATTCTCTGCCCTAAAAATTGCTGGTTGAAGGTTGAAGCCAGCTAATCACATTGCAAAGAAATTTGGCAGCGTCCTATGACATACCCTTATCATGTGACTCACTCTTAAGGTTTTATTTAAGACAAATAAAATCCTACATCCATACAAAGGTTGTGCATTTGTGTCTATGGCAGCTTTGTTCATAATATCAAATGCCCATCTCAAGGTGAGTGGTTTATCTTGTAGTATATCTATACATCTTATGGTGTATCTATATACATTGTAGCATATCTATATATCTTGGTATGTGTGTGTGTTGTGTGTGTGTGTGTTGTGTGTGCATTGTGTGTGTGTGTGTATGTGTGTGTGGTGTTGTGTGTGTGTGGGAGATGTGTGTGTATGGTTGTGTTGTGTGGTGTGTGTATGTGTGTGTGTGTGTGTGTGTGTGTGTGTGTGTGGTGTGTATGTGTGTGTGGTGTGGTATATGTGTGTGGGGTTGTGGTGTGGATGTGGGTGTGGTGTGGTGTGTGTGGTATGGTGTGTGTGTGTACTGGCTAGTTTTGTGTCAACTTGACACAGCTGGAGTTATCACAGAGAAAGGAGCTTCAGTTGAGGAAATACCTCCATGAGATCCAGCTGTAAGGCATTTTCTCAATTAGTGATCAAGGGGGAAAGGCCCCTTGTGGGTGGGACCATCTCTGGGCTGGTAGTCTTGGGTTCTATAAGAGAGCAGGCTGAGCAAGCCAGGGGGAGCAAGCCAGTAAAGACCATCCCTCCATGGCTTCTGCATCAGCTCCTGCTTCCTGACCTGCTTGAGTTCCAGTCCTGACTTCCTTTGGTGATGAACAGCAGTATGGAAGTGCAAGCCGAATAAACCCTTTCCTCCCCAACTTGCTTCTTGGTCATGATGTTTGTGTAGGAATAGAAACCCTGACTAAGACAGTGTGTGGTGTGTGTGTGGTGTGGTGTGTGTGTGGTATGCATGTGTGTGCCTTGTGGTATATCTACATCTTGTGATACATTTATACAGATACCAAACAATGAACTGATCCATAGAGAGACACAATAGTAAGATCTTGAAAGAGACAAGATATAAATAATATATAGTATTCTCTGATCTACCAGCAGGAAGTGGGGAGAGGTAGTGAGGTTGGGCCTGGCAAGGGCGTTTGAAACCTAAAAGCCCACCCCCAGGGACATAGTTCCTCCAACAAGGCCACACCTCCTAATGTTTCTCAGCCAGTTCCACTGACTCAGGACCAAGCATCCAAACCCATGAGCTTATAGGGACCATTCTCATTAAACCATCACACTCAGAGAATCACAAAAACAAAGACCTGAGAATAAGAGGGGGACCTGTTGGGATAAAGAGGTTCTACCAGAGAGGGAGAGGGGTGAGAGAGGGCCATGAGGGGTGAAAATGACCAAAATACATCCTGGTGCATGACAATTGTCAACAAATACTTTTTTTTTTAAGAACCCCACTCATTTAGCTACCAGGGTTCTAGTTTTCTTTAATGATTTTAATACTGAAGATTTGTTACAATGATGTGGCCAGTGTTCCACTTTCCTATTTTGTCCCCATGCTTATACGTAATCTTGTACATAGACTTCAACGCTGAATCCTGGTGGCAGCAATGCCATACACTCTAGACACTAAACCTTCTTACCACACCTTTCCCTAGGTCCAGGTTTTAGCTCAGTCTTAGGAGGAAATATGTAAGCAAGGCTTGAGAACAGCTCCAGAGCTTCCTCTGCTGCCAATCAGCCCCTCTGTGGAGGCGGCCATGGGCACTGGAGATGATCCTAGAGATCACATGGTCCACTCCCATGTTTCATTGGAAAGGAAAAATTCTATTCGCACTGCTCTGAGTGGCCAAACTGGAACTAGAATTTTGGATTCTTAATTCCTAGCCCATGACTCTTTCTACCAAATGTTAGTGCTTCATAAACCAATAACATTGAAATCTATTAAGCACCCAGCATCCAGATGTGGTACCCAAGCATGCAGTGTTCACACGGCAACGCTTTAGGGAAAACAAAACATGCGTGATACCCTGAGCTCATCCAAATGACTTTGTCTTATGAAAAGAAAATGTGCTGTGACTTTTATGATTTAACACATAATGAGACAATGCACTGGAAGATGTCTCCTCTGTGGCAGCTGTAAGTGGAGAGAAAGCATGTGTGTGTGTGTGTGTGTGTGTGTGTGTGTGTGTGTGTGTGTGTTTTGAATGTTTGCTAAGATCTTGGCATAGTTTTTTTTTTATTTGTCATGGAATACTTTTTTTAAAATTAAACATTTTGTTCATTTACATTTCAAATAGTATCTTCCTTCCCAGTTACCCTTCCACAGACCCCCCCCCATCCCATCCCTCTTTCCTCCCTCCTCTTTGCCTCTATGAGGGTGCTCCTCCACCCACCCAAATCCTTCCTCACTGTTATAGCATCCCCCTTTGCTGGGGCATTAAGCCTCCATAGGACCAAGGGCCTCTCCTCCCATTGATGTCCTCATGGTACCTTCTCCAAAACTGACCATATAATCAGACACAAAATAAGCCTCAACTGATATAAGAACATTGAATTAATCCCATGTATTTTATCAGACAACCATGGACTAAGGCTGGTCTTCAATAACAACAAAAACAACAGAAAACCCACATACACATAGAAGCTGAACAACTCTCTACTCAGTGATAACTTGGTCAGCGAAGAAATAAAAAAAGAAACTAAGGACTTTTTAGAATCTAATGAAAATTAAGGCACAACACACCCAAAGTTGGTATAGTTTTTAATAGCTCCCTTTTATTCCAGAAAACTCCAAATTTAAAAGACAATTATATTATCATGATAATTACAAGAAATTTCTAGCAAATAAGCACTGTTGTAGCATCTGCTGCTTGTTTTCTTTTTATTACTGGAAATAAGTAGTGAGTTTGGGGTAACAAGCTTATAATCAACGTGTAAATCACGCTAGACTGGAGGAAAGAATACACTTTTCTCTCTTACCATTCTGGAGAAAACATCTCAGTTGATTCACTTGAAATGGCCTCAGAGATGATCATGAGAACACTACTTAATGCGAGAAAGAGGAGTGTCATTTTTCTGGTGCCCCGGTTATAAAGCTACAGTTGTTCAACTAGGGTTTTCAACCAGGAACATGTTAAATGCTGAGCATGGTGGCACACACACTTGGGAGGCTGAGGCAGAACAACTGAAATTTGGAGGCTAGCCTGGGCTATGGGGGAAAGACGCTGACTTAAAGACAAAGGAAATTCAGTGTGATGTCTCCCTCTGAGCTCACTGGAAACGTATCTCCTCACTCTGTGTAGTTGTAACCTTCCACCCATATAAAGAGCCCAAGATTAGATAAGGTAGTGCATCACTTCAAGGTACATAGCCCTTCATAGAATATATAGGATTAGGACATCCACAATCACTCCAGGCAGAGGTAGGAGTTTCTCACTAACCTGGGTTGCGGATCCTGTAAGTGCCACCTGGGACACTTCTCTCCCATGCCCAGCGAGTGGAGAGAAAAAGTAGAGTCAGAGCTGCTGGCACAGATCCATGATTCCAGCCACTCAGGAATCTGAGGCAGTTCGAAGCCTGCTTGGACAGTAAAGCGAGTTCAAAGACATTCTGGGGTGAGATTCTGTCTCTAAATGCAACACAAAAAGAGGGCTGGAGATACTACTCAGGATAACGTGCGCGCGCGCGCGCGCGCACACACACACACACACACACACACACACACACAGAGGTGGGGCAGAGAGACAGAGAGACACTGAGAGCACTCCAGGAATTACAATTAAATGTGCTCTTGTAAGAACTTAGACAAGATCCATCCATTTGTCTAAGAATTTCATAATTTCATTGTTTTTAATAGCTCCGTAGTACTCCATTGTGTAAATGCACACATTTTCTGTATCCATTTCTCTGTTGAGGGACATCTGGGTTCTTTCCAGCTTTTGACTATAGAGCTTAGAACAGTGCCTGAAAGTAAGGGTAGTTTTGCATTGCTGTGGTTGAGTATTTGTCATTGCTGTTAGCAATGACAACAAGGGAGGTTTTAGTTCCGCACTGTCACTATAATCCCAATCAAGGGCTAGCACTGCTGCCTTGCTGACGTCAGTTATTATCTTCTTCCTTTCCTTATTAGTGAATAGTCATCCCTCCGGACTGTTGTCAGCCTGAGCTGCTGAATTCATGGCTGTTCTCCAGCATCTGCTTAGGGTTGAGGCTGTGGGATGCTGCCAGTCCAGCCATAGACACTGTGGACAACAGCATCCGTTCCTTTCACTGCTGAGTCCTAGACTGTCTGAGATGACAGTAACTGTGACAGCCACCTCCTCCCTCAAGTCTGAGTAAGAGGGTGTGGGGGAGGTAGGGAGGATGGCTCATGCTTTTCCTCAATGAGGCAGGGGGAGAGAGAAGATGGAAAGAGGAAGGGGGATGGAGAGGGGCAGGGGTTGTGGATCCTATGGGAGGAGGGGGACACTCCAGGCCACCCTTGAAACAAATGTTTCCAGTGACTCTCTCACATAAAAACAACTCTGCCTCCTCCCCTGCAAGAGCCCAACCAGCTGTTTCCACTTCCGTAGCATCTGGTCACTTACTGAAGTGTTTACTAACTTCTCATGCAGAACTTTTTAAATAGAGGAAAACCAGGAGCTTGTCTGTACCAACTAGACAACAGAGATAAGGGAGAATTCAGAGACAAACAACAGAAAAGCAGAATTAAGGCCTGGAATCCAGGCTTGATCAGGACAGCGGATTGATTGCTCTTCGAATCTGTGACTTTCCCAATCATTGAGAGGACTGAGCCCTCTCTATCCCACAGTGATGCTGGATGTAATGGACTACAAGGAGACCAGAGCTGCTCAGGAGCAACCCAGGATGACAGCAGGAACAACATCATGCTCGAAAGCCAACACCTGTGAAGCAAACAGAATCTCTGAGCTTGATCTCCAGCTCTGCCTCCTGGGAACTGTGTGACATGGGGTGAATTACTGACCCTCTCTGAGCCACTGTTTCATCATTTACCAAATGGAAAGAATAGTATTTGCAGTACTAACAATTTAAGCTTATCCCCAACTAGCTTACAAATAAATGAGACTCAAACTATGGTTATTTTATTTGGCGTTGACAACTACAGGGGTCACCTCTAATCTACTCTTCTAACTTCTGGCTTGGCTACCTCCCCAGCAGTGTACCCCAGATACTTGCTGAACCTCCAGACCATGAGCTCATTGTTCCTCTGCCCTCATGGCGGCTTCTTCCTCCTCTTTCTTCCTGGTCTCTCCTCCTCTGACCAGGTCACTCTAAACCCACCCACCTCTAATCCTTCCAGTAATTGGCTGTATCCAATTGTATTTAACCAATAGTTTTAAATCAAGGAACAAAGTTTGTATAACAAAAGCTTGTAATCATGAGAAGTCATTCGTAGACCCAGACGTCCTTGTATAAAAGCATTACAATACATAGCAATAGACCAAACCTCTACAAGTATTAGCTTCATAGGCTTGTTGTGGAGTTAAATAAATTAATATAAAGCACTTTTTTGAAAAATATTGCTTGGCCTTTCCTAAGCATTTCAGCAGCATCTGCTCTCTTTACTATGAGTACATGTAAGTTCTCACAACTACTTTAGAGGGCACAAAGAAATGCTGTTTGTTTAATACAATGAAGAGTTATTAAATCAAATGGACTAACAAACCCACCACCTCAAATGCACAATGTGTTTCTGAAGATTTTCAAACTTACTTTTGGAGAAATACTAAAATGTGTAGTGGCCAATTATTTTATTTGTCCTATTGTGTCTATTATCAGTTCTGTGATACTGTTAACAAGACACCTGAGACCATACACCAGCAGAAAAGAAAGGCTTACCTTGGCTCATTTGTAGACTACAGGAGCAAAGGACATTCACCTTGACTTGAGTTTCTATAGGTGGCATGTCCCTCTACCATGAATGGAATCCTCACCTGCTGAGAGAGAGAGAGAGAGAGAGAGAGAGAGAGAGAGAGAGAGAGAGAAAGAGAGAGAGAGAGAGAGAGCGCGCACAGCATGTAAACTCTTTTTCTTCCCTGTTGTGATTTCAATGTGAAATGTCCCCCATGGTCTCCTGTGTTTACACATGTGGTCCCCAGCTGTCTGGGAAGGTTGTAGAATCTGTAGGTCCTAAAGGCTCTCAACCTTGCTAATGCTGAGACCCTTTAACACAGTTCTTCAGATTGTGATGACCTCCAACCATAAAAGGATTTTGATACTACGTCATAACTGTAATTTTGCTACTGTTATGAAGCATAATATAAATATCTGATGTATAGGATGTCTGATTTGTGACGTCCCTCATCCCTCAGTTGAGTACTACTGCTTTATGTTTATGGCTATGCTTAAAGTTTATGGCTGAGGTATTTATTAATAAATAATTAGTCTCAGAAATGTCATTCCGGAAGCTGGGGCTAGGAAAGGGAAAACAGATTTATTTTTACAGGTGATCATTAACGCTTGCAACGTTTCTGAGACACATAGAACCTTTGACACCTCCATGAGTTGATCCTCCCCTAGCCCCACATGAGGGGGGAGCATCCTTGTGGCTTTTAGCAGAGCCTGGAAATAGCCTGGAAATGGGATGTTAAATGGCTAACATCTTCCAGCCCTGTCTTGTGTGAACATAGAGTCTTCAGGCTTCTTCATCCACCAGTCTCAGCCTTGCTTCACCCCTCTCCTCACATCAGCAGCAAGCACTGTTATCAACTGAATGAGCTTTCAAGGATGCATCCAGGTGTCTGTTATCCGTGGTGCAGATTAGTCCAGCTCATGGCCAACCCCTCAGCTTGCCTGGAGCCTTCTGATCTTCACAATGCCTATGATTAGATAGATGCCTGACTACAATTCCCATTGTTTGACCTCCCAGAGCCAGCCACCCTTGGAAAGAAGACAATTCAAGGGAACAGGGTGTGGAGAGAAGAAAGAGACCCGCACCGCACAAGGTTCTATTATTATTATTTATTATTATTATTGGATATTCTCTTTATTTACATTTCAAATGTTATCCTCTTTCCAGGTCTCGTCCCTGCCAGGTTCTTATCCCCTGGGACAACTAACAAGATTTCCCTCCTTCCTCCCCATGGATAATTGGAATGCAAACACCTTCCTTCCACAGGTCTGTACCCCTTTCAGCTTCGAACCTGATGGACAAAAGAACAGAAAGGTCCATAATACACAAGGCCAACTCTAGGGCTTGTTCAGGGAAAGCCATGTAAATTGGTCTGGGTAACACCAGCTAGTGTGAAATCGAAGCAAGTGACTCATATATTCATTTGCTAACTGTCCTTTGAGTGACTGTCAAATGTGCTTGATACAGAACAGTGACTTTTACCTACCTACAGGGGGCTGGGCCCCTCGCTGTCAGTTTACATTTAGGCAGCATGAGTGGTTCCAGAGAATCCTGATTTCTTATGCATGAACTGCTGACCCCAGCACTGGTGCTGGAGAGGGACAGGAAGGAAGGTGTCCTTCCACTGATTCAGGGACCTCCGGGCAGCGTTTTCCAGCATGTCAGCAGACTCCACATTGCTTTCCTCCCCTCCCTCTTCCGCCCTACCATTAAGCCCTGTCCCTGGAAGCCCTCTGCAGTTGCCAGGAATCACAGACATTAGGAAACAATCCAAAAAAATGGGTGGCTACTTGGCATTCCACAGCCCAGTGGCCACACGTGGGCCTTGGTGTTGACTCTGGGTCATAAGTATGGAGACAGTCTGGTGCTAAGGAAGGAACCTGGGCCAGCAAGAGGACTTCAGTGACTCTGGAACCAAGCAAAGGCTGACAGAGGGGCAGAAAATGTCCAACTGTACTTTTCAGTGGTTCCCTTGCCTATATACTTTAAAGCCATATGTCCCAGAGTTGAGCTGAGGGTTATGGTCACCAGTGTAGCAAATACAACGGGGACAGGGCTTGGGACAAGATCAATTCCCAAGAGTGGCAACAAAACCAGAAGTCCCAGCTGTCAACTTACCTTCTGTAGTGGCTATTCCTGGTTGTCAACTTTGTAATGTATATTTGTAATGAACTACAACCCAGAATTGGAAGGGTCACCGGTGACCCTAATCTAGAGGCTGGGAGATAGAAGTTTCTGACCTGGATCTTGGTATGGAGATCTTGAGGCCTAGTGGCTATGGATTCCAGAAGATTAAGACAGGGAGATCTCAGAGTTCAAGGTCATCTGGGATTAAAGGTGTGGTGGAACACACCTTTAATCTGGGCTACACCTTCTGCTGAAGACCATATAAGGACATTGGAAGAAGGGAGTCGTGCTCTCTCTCCTTCGCCTGCTTTCCGTGTGGTACTGAGTAACTGCTAGATTCTTGGACTTCCATTCACAGCTACTACTGAACCATTGTTGGGAATTGGACTGCAGACTGTAAGTCATCAATAAATTCCTTTACTATATAGAGACTATCCATAAGTTCTGTGACTCTAGAGAACCCTGACCAATATACCTTCCAACTGAAGGTGGCAGGATATAGCTTCTCTCCCCCCCTCTCTCTCCCTCTCTCCACCCCTCCCCCTCTATCTCCCTCCCCTCCCTCCCTCCCTCCCTCCCTCCCTTCTTTCTTTCTTTCTTTCTTTCTTTCTTTCTTTCTTTCTTTCTTTCTTTCTTTCTTTCTTTCTCTCTCTCTTTCTTTCTTTTAAAACTTCATTGAGAATTTCATACAATGCATTTTGATCATATGCAATGTTCTATCAACTCCTTCCTGATCCATCACCATCTCCCTACTGACCAATTCTTTTATGTTCTCTTCAGCACCCATAGAGACAAACTTGTGCCATCTACAGATTCTGGGTCATATGGCCTTATGTAACAAAGGCTACACAAAGAAAACTGACTCTTCCTTTCGAAACAGCTGTAAGACGCCAATAGCTCCTTGGTTAAGAATGGAATATTATAACCACCCTACCACCATGCTGAAGTTTTGTCTGGCTTGGGATTGCATGGCCCTTGAGCATGCTGTCATAACCTCTGTGAATTTATATATGCAACTGTCTTGCTGTGTCCTGAAAATACTCTTTGCTTATTGTCATCCACTGTCTCTGGCTCATGGAGTCTTTGTCATCCTCTCTTCTGCCATGATTCCTGGGTCTTGGAATGAGAGGTGAGCATTCTATTAAGTTCTCTGTTCCTTGACAAGCTGTAAGTCTCTATATTAATCATGGCTTATTGCAAATAGAAGCCCCTCTGATGAGGAGTGAAATGTGCACTAATCTATGGGAATAATTATGAGTCACTAGGAGTCAGTTTAATAATTTATTCACTTAGAAGAATGATAGGACCTAAGGCTATTTAGACACAGGTTCTTAGAAACATGGGGTTCTGAGTTAAATAAATAACACCTTATTTTTTATTATTTTTAAAAAATCACCATTCCATGCTACAAGAAATATTTGAGTGCCTCAACTGAACAGTTCCCAAGCCTGCTGTTCTTGCAGAGATGGATTGTTGCAATTTATTAGCTCCCTGATGACAGATCTCTGTAAAGCCACGTCAAGAACTGAGGGACTCAGCTATGCAAGCAAACAGCCTTCATTCTCATTTGTCAAAGCCTTCCCAAAGCACAGGGTGCTGAAATC
Organism: Mus musculus; assembly: GCF_000001635.26. NCBI lineage: Eukaryota > Metazoa > Chordata > Mammalia > Rodentia > Muridae > Mus > Mus musculus. The sequence continues at coordinate 3,628,921 of NC_000076.6, read as the reverse complement.
TTCCTGAGCTGGCTATCTTCCCCTCTCTGGGTAGCCATTCCTCCACACCTCACAGAGACAAAGGCTCTTGTTCTTGGTTAATCTCAGATGCATATAGGAACCCACAAAGAGCTTTGTGTGAGTCCACACACTGTCGCTGATAGAGCCCGTGTGTGGTGAGAAGTTCTGTCCTTAGTTCACATCCTTATGCTTATCCTGGGATTGTGCGGGTGGCACCTGTCTGCACCACCTACCTTATCTGTGAGCCTTGGACACCTGAGCAATAGAAGTCTCCCCCACCCCCACATGTATCTTTTAGTCACATTCCTGAGTGTCCTATGTCAAGTGGGTATGTTGAGTTTGCTTCCTGGAGCTGACCAATGAGATCACCTACTGAGAAGTTTTCTGCACTGAGGAAAACAGTCAGACAAGCTTAAGGAAGTAAGTTAAAAAGCATAGCATTTAAAAAGAAGATCAACAGTAAAACGTCTCTCAGAATGATACAATGTCTTAAGATTTCCTGCTCAACATCAACTTGAGTCTCTCTCTGCCTTTAAAATGAGGCTCTTCACCAAACATCAGAAAGCACTCATCCTAAGTAAGGGGTTGGGAAAGCTGCAACCTTTAAGGTGCTGAAAAATGTTTATTTGATGGACTGTCCTAAGTATTGGAAGCCAGTCTCAGGGCTCTACGAAGAACCAGGCCAAGTTCATTGACCAGTTAGACTGCTAAAAAATATACTGACCCTAGTGCCTAACAACACAAATTTGTTTCTCACTGTTCTGAAGGTTGGGATTTCTAAGGTTACCCTAGCAGGGCTGGTGTTGAGAGACTTATCTTCAGGTTTGTGAATGATATCTTCTCCTTTGTTCTTACATAGGAGAAGGATCAAAGAAGCTTGCCCATCCTCTACTTTAAGTTCATCAAGTCCATTTTTGCAGAGCTTCATATCCATACTATTGACCTCTCAAAGGCCTATTACATCATACCTATTATGTCATACTATTGGGCATTGAGATGCAACACATGAATTTGAGAACATAAACATCCAGACACAGCAGTATTACTAGGGTAGGTGTAATTCCTACCTTTTAGAGACGATAACCTAAAATGAATGGTCCATGGTATGATTAAATCCATGAAGAGCCAAGGAAGATACCAATCTTCCACACACTAAAGGAGAGAAATGGATTTTTTTTCCATTTTTTATTAGGTATTTCGCTCATTTACATTTGCAATGCTATACCAAAAGTCCCCCATAGCCACCCACCCCCTCTCCCCTACCCACCCACTCCCCTTTTATGGCCCTGGCGTTCCCCTGTACTGGGGCATATAAAGTTTGCGTGTCCAATGGGCCTCTCTTTCCAGTGATGGCCGACTAGGCCATCTTTTGATGCATATGCAGCTAGAGTCAAGAGCTCCGGGGTACTGGCTAGTTCATAATGTTGTTCCACCTATAGGGTTGCAGATCCCTTTAGCTTCTTTGGTACTTTCTCTAGCTCCTTCATTGGGGGCCATGTGATCCATCCAATAGCCGACTGTGAGCATCCACTTCTATGTTTGCTAGGCCCAGGCATACTCTGACAAGAGACAGCTATATCAGGGTCCTTTCAGCATAATCTTGCTAGTGTATGCAATGGTGTCAGCATTTGGAAGCTGATTATGGGATGGATCCCCGGATATGCTAGTGTCTACATGGTCCATCCTTTTATCTCAGCTCCAAACTTTGTCTCTGTAACTCCTTCCAAGGGTGTTTTGTTCCCACTTCTAAGGAGGGGCATAGTGTTCACACTTCAGTCTTCATTTTTCTTGAGTTTCATGTGTTTAGGAAATTGTATCTTATATCTTGGGTATCTTAGGTTTTGGGCTAATATCCACTTATCAGTGAGTACATATTGTGTGAGTTCCTTTGTGAATGTGTTACCTCACTCAGGATGATGCCCTCCAGGTCCATCCATTTGGCTAGGAATTTCATAAATTCATTCTTTTTAATAGCTGAGTAGTACTCCATTGTGTAGATGTACCACATTTTCTGTATCCATTCCTCTGTTGAGGGGCATCTGGGTTCCTTCCAGCTTCTGGCTATTATAAATAAGGCTGCTATGAACATAATGGAGCATGTGTCCTTCTTACCAGTTGGGGCATCTTCTGGATATATGCCCAGGAGAGGTATTGCTGGATCCTCCTGTAGTACTATATCCAGTTTTCTGAGGAACCGCCAGACTGATTTCCATAGTGGTTGTACAAGCCTGCAATCCCACCAACAATGGAGGAGTGTTCCTCTTTCTCCACATCCACGCCAGCATCTGCTGTCACCTGAATTTTTGATCTTAGCCATTCTGACTGGTGTGAGGTGGAATCTCAGGGTTGTTTTGATTTGCATTTCCCTGATGATTAAGGATGTTGAGCATTTTTTCAGGTGCTTCTCTGCCATTCGGTATTCCTCAGGTGAGAATTCTTTGTTCAGTTCTGAGCCCCATTTTTTAATGGGGTTATTTGATTTTCTGAAGTCCACCTTCTTGAGTTCTTTATATATGTTGGATATTAGTCCCCTATCTGATTTAGGATAGGTAAAGATCCTTTCCCAATCTGTTGGTGGTCTTTTTGTCTTATTGACGGTGTCTTTTGCCTTGCAGAAACTTTGGAGTTTCATTAGGTCCCATTTGTCAATTCTCGATCTTACAGAGCAAGCCATTGCTGTTCTGTTCAGGAATTTTTCCCCTGTACCCATATCTTCAAGGCTTTTCCCCACTTTCTCCTCTATAAGTTTCAGTGTCTCTGGTTTTATGTGAAGTTCCTTGATCCACTTAGATTTGACCTTAGTACAAGGAGATAAGTATGGATCGATTCGCATTCTTCTACATGATAACAACCAGTTGTGCCAGCACCAATTGTTGAAAATGCTGTCTTTCTTCCACTGGATGGTTTTAGCTCCCTTGTCGAAGATCAAGTGACCATAGGTGTGTGGGTTCATTTCTGGGTCTTCAATTCTATTCCATTGGTCTACTTGTCTGTCTCTATACCAGTACCATGCAGTTTTTATCACAATTGCCCTGTAGTAAAGCTTTAGGTCAGGCATGGTGATTCCACCAGAGGTTCTTTTATCCTTGAGAAGAGTTTTTGCTATCCTAGGTTTTTTGTTATTCCAGATGAATTTGCAAATTGCTCCTTCTAATTCGTTGAAGAATTGAGTTGGAATTTTGATGGGGATTGCATTGAATCTGTAGATTGCTTTTGGCAAGATAGCCATTTTTACAATGTTGATCCTGCCAATCCATGAGCATGGGAGATCTTTCCATCTTCTGAGATCTTCTTTAATTTCTTTCTTCAGAGACTTGAAGTTTTTATCATACAGATCTTTTACTTCCTTAGTTAGAGTCACGCCGAGATATTTTATATTATTTGTGACTATTGAGAAGGGTGTTGTTTCCCTAATTTCTTTCTCAGCCTGTTTATTCTTTGTGTAGAGAAAGGCCATTGACTTGTTTGAGTTAATTTTATATCCAGCTACTTCACCAAAGCTGTTTATCAGGTTTAGGAGTTCTCTGGTGGAATTTTTAGGGTCACTTATATATACTATCATATCATCTGCAAAAAGTGATATTTTGACTTCCTCTTTTCCAATTTGTATCCCCTTGATCTCCTTTTGTTGTCGAATTGCTCCGGCTAATACTTCAAGTACTATGTTGAAAAGGTAGGGAGAAAGTGGGCAACCTTGTCTAGTCCCTGATTTTAGTGGGATTGCTTCCAGCTTCTCTCCATTTACTTTGATGTTGGCTACTGGTTTGCTGTAGATTGCTTTTATTATGTTTAGGTATGGGCCTTGAATTCCTGATCTTTCCAAAACTTTTATCATGAATGGGTGTTGGATCTTTTCAAATGCTTTTTCTGCATCTAACGAGATGATCATGTGGTTTTTGTCTTTGAGTTTGTTTATATAATGGATTACATTGATGGATTTTCGTATATTAAACCATCCCTGCATCCCTGGAATAAAACCTACTTGGTCAGGATGGATGATTTCTTTAATGTGTTCTTGGATTCGGTTAGCGAGAATTTTATTAAGGATTTTTGCATCGATATTCATAAGAGAAATTGGTCTGAAGTTCTCTATCTTTGTTGTATCTTTCTGTGGTTTAGGTATCAGAGTAATAGTGGCTTCATAAAATGAGTTGGGTAGAGTACCTTCTACTTCTATCTTGTGAAATAGTTTGTGCAGAACTGGAATTAGATCTTCTTTGAAGGTCTGATAGAACTCTGCACTAAACCCATCTGGTCCTGGGCTTTTTTTGGCTGGGAGACTATTAATAACTGCTTCTATTTCTTTAGGGGATATGGGACTGTTTAGAAGGTCAACTTGATCCTGATTCAACTTTGGTACCTGGTATCTGTCCAGAAATTTGTCCATTTCGTCCAGGTTTTCCAGTTTTGTTGAGTATAAGCTTTTGTAGAAGGATCTGATGGTGTTTTGGATTTCTTCAGGATCTGTTGTTATGTCTCCCTTTTCATTTCTGATTTTGTTGATTAGGATTTTGTCCCTTTGCCCTCTAGTGAGTCTAGCTAAGGGCTTATCTATCTTGTTGATTTTCTCAAAGAACCAACTCCTCGTTTGGTTAATTCTTTGAATAGTTCTTCTTGTTTCCACTTGGTTAATTTCACCCCTGAGTTTGATTATTTCCTGCCGTCTACTCCTCTTGGGTGAATTTGCTTCCTTTTTTTCTAGAGCTTTTAGATGTGTTGTCAAGCTGCTAGTATGTGCTCTCTCCCGTTTCTTCTTGGAGGTACTCAGAGGTATGAGTTTCCCTCTTAGAAATGCTTTCATTGTGTCCCAAAGGTTTGGGTACGTTGTGGCTTCATTTTCATTAAACTCTAAAAAGTCTTTAATTTCTTTCTTTATTCCTTCCTTGACCAAGGTATCATTGAGAAGAGTGTTGTTCAGTTTCCACGTGAATGTTGGCTTTCCATTCTTAATGTTGTTATTGAAGATCAGTCTTAGGCCATGGTGGTCTGATAGGATACATGGGACAATTTCAATATTTTTGTATCTGTTGAGGCCTATTTTGTGACCAATTATATGGTCAATTTTGGAGAAGGTCCCGTGAGGTGCTGAGAAGAAGGTATATCCTTTTGTTTTAGGATTAAATATTCTGTAGATATCTGTCAGGTCCATTTGTTTCATAACTTCTGTTAGTTTCACTGTGTCCCTGTTTAGTTTCTGTTTCCACGATCTGTCCATTGATGAAAGTGGTGTGTTGAGGTCTCCCACTATTATTGTGTGAGGTGCAATGTGTGCTTTGAGCTTTACTAAAGTGTCTTTAATGAATGTGGCTGCCCTTGCATTTGGAGCGTAGATATTCAGAATTGAGAGATCTTCTTGGAGGATTTTACCTTTGATGAGTATGAAGTGTCCCTCCTTGTCTTTTTTGATAACTTTGGGTTGGAAGTCGATTTTATTCGATATTAGAATGGCTACTCCAGCCTGTTTCTTCAGACCATTTGCTTGGAAAATTGTTTTCCAGCCTTTCACTCTGAGGTAGTGTCTGTCTTTTTCCCTGAGATGGGTTTCCTGTAAGCAGCAGAATCTTGGGTCCTGTTTGTGTAGCCAGTCTGTTATTCTATGTCTTTTTATTGGGGAATTAAGTCCATTGATATTAAGAGATATTAAGGAAAGGTAATTGTTGCTTCCTGTTATTTTTGTTGTTAAAGTTGGCATTCTGTTCTTGTGGCTGTCTTCTTTTAGGTTTGTTGAGGGATTATCTTCTTGTTTTTTCTAGGGCGTGGTTCCCGTCCTTGTATTGGTTTTTTTCTGTTATTATCCTTTGAAGGGCTGGATTCGTGGAGAGATAATGGGTGAATTTAGTTTTGTCGTGGAATACTTTGGTTTCTCCATCTATGGTAATTGAGAGTTTGGCTGGGTATAGTAGCCTGGGCTGGCATTTGTGTTCTCTTAGTGTCTGTATAACATCTGTCCAGGCTCTTCTGGCTTTCATAGTCTCTGGTGAAAAATCTGGTGTAATTCTGATAGGCTTGCCTTTATATGTTACTTGACCTTTTTCCCTTACTGCTTTTAATATTCTGTCTTTATTTAGTGCATTTGGTGTTCTGATTATTATGTGTCGGGAGGAATTTCTTTTCTGGTCCAGTCTATTTGGAGTTCTGTAGGCTTCTTGTATGTTCATGGGCATCTCTTTCTTTAGATTTGGGAAGTTTTCTTCAATAATTTTGTTGAAGATGTTTGCTGGTCCTTTGAGTTGAAAATCTTCATTCTCATCCACTCCTATTATCCGTAGGTTTGGTCTTCTCATTGTGTCCTGGATTTCCTGGATGTTTTGAGTTAGGATCTTTTTGCATTTTCCATTTTCTTTGATTGTTGTGCCAATGTTCTCTATGGAGTCTTCTGCACCTGAGATTCTCTCTTCCATCTCTTGTATTCTGTTGCTGATGCTGGCATCTATGGTTCCAGATTTCTTTCCTAGGGTTTCTATCTCCAGCGTCGCCTCACTTTGGGTTTTCTTTATTGTGTCTACTTCCCTTTTTAGGTCTAGTATGGTTTTGTTCATTTCCATCACCTGTTTGGATGTGTTTTCCTGTTTTTCTATAAGGACTTCTACCTGTTTGGTTGTGTTTTCCTGTTTTTCTTTAAGGACTTGTAACTCTTTAGCAGTGTTTTCCTGTTTTTCTTTAAGGACTTGTAACTCTTTAGCAGTGTTCTCCTGTATTTCTTTAAGTGAGTTATTGAATTCCTTCTTTATGTCCTCTACCATCATCATGAGATATGCTTTTAAATCCAGGTCTACCTTTTCAGGTGTGTTAGGGTGTCCTGGATTGGGCGAAGTGGGCGTTCTGGGTTCTGATGATGGTGAGTGGTCCTGGCTTCTGTTAGTAGGATTCTTACGTTTACCTTTCGCCATCTGGCAATCTCTGGAGTTAGTTGTTATAGTTGTCTTTGTTAAGAGATTGTTCCTCTGTTGATTTTGTTACCCTCTATCAGCAGGCGTGGGAGACAAGCTCTCTTCTCTGAGTTTCAGTGGTCAGAGCAGTCTCTGTAGGCAAGCTCTCCTCTTTCAGGGAAGGTGTACAGTTATCTGGTGTTTGGACCTCCTCCTGGCTGAAGGTGAAGGCCCAAAACAGGATCTTTCCCAGAAGCTGTGTTGCTTTGGCCAGGAAGGTGGCCAGTTGTCTGGAGTCGAAGATGTCGCCGCCTGAGAAGCTCTGTGGCTCTTGTCCGGAAGGAGGCCGGCCGTCTGGAGCTGAGGGTGGCGCTGCCTCAGAAGCTCTGTGGCTCTTGCCGGGAAGATGGCTGGTTGTCTGGAGCTGAAGATGGCGCCGCCCAGAAGCTCTGCGACTCTCGCCCGTCCCAGAAACTGCTGGCACTCTGTATTCCACACGGTCACCCGTGCAGCCTGCCCTCCGCGGAGTCCCGGAGCCAAGAAGGCTCCCGCCGGCGCCTGTGCCACAAACCTCTCAGGCCAGGCAGACCCCCGTGCTCTCACCAGGAAGGTGGCCGGCTGTCTGGAGCTGAAGATGGCGCCGCCCAGAAGCTCTGCGACTCTTGCCCGTCCCAGAAACGGCTGGCACTCTGTATTCCACACGGTCACCCGTGCAGCCTGCCCTCCGCGGAGTCCCGGAGCCAAGAAGGCTCCCGCCGGCGCCTGTGCCACAAACCTCTCAGGCCGGGCAGACCCCCGTGCTCTCACCAGGAAGGTGGCCGGCTGTCTGGAGCTGAAGATGGCGCCGCCCAGAAGCTCTGCGACTCTCGCCCGTCCCAGAAACGGCTGGCACTCTGTATTCCACACGGTCACCCGTGCAGCCTGCCCTCCGTGGAGTCCCGGAGCCAAGACGGCTCCCGCTGGCGCCTGTGCCACAAACCTCTCAGGCCGGGCAGACCCCCGTGCTCTCACCAGGAAGGTGGCCGGCTGTCTGGAGCTGAAGATGGCGCCGCCCAGAAGCTCTGCGACTCTCGCCCGTCCCAGAAACGGCTGGCACTCTGTATTCCACATGGTCACCCGTGCAGCCTGCCCTCCGTGGAGTCCCGGAGCCAAGACGGCTCCCGCCGGCGCCTGTGCCACAAACCTCTCAGGCCTCGGATTTTTTTTTTTTTTTTTTTTTTTAAAGCAAAATAAGTCACACAGGATAGAGCTGAGTGGGAAATGCACCTTGTGAGGAGCTTTTTCTCCTGGTGTTAAAAAAAATAGAGTGAAGAGGAAGAAAAGAAACATTGCAACTTACTGTTCCCCTTTATGTTGATCAACCTAAGGATTCTTGCCATAAAAATTAAAAGAAATAAAATTAAATTGAAAAAAAAAAAACAGAGATAAAGAGATACTGCTCATGGCTCTTTTTCAAATAAACATTGACCAACACAAATAGAAAGGGGACAGGAATTGAGTGGTATTTTTAAGGAAAAGGTCACTGTCTCATTATTTTTTGGTTTTCTAATCCCCATCATTAAAGCCCCCTTTTAGTAGACATTTATTATTTATTTTATTATTTATTTATTTATTTACTTACTTACTTACTTACTTTGTGTATTGGTGAGGGGTATGTGTGTGTGCCTATTGTGTGTTTGTGTATGTGTATGCGTATATGTATGCATGTCTGTGTGTGTGTCTCTGGGTGCCTCTGGGGGGGTGTGTATATACATGTGTGTCTGTGTATCTGTGTGTTTGTGTCTGTCTGTGTGTGCAACATGTGTACAGGGAAGTCAGGGGATAATTTTCAGGAGTTAGTTTTTCCTTCCAACTTGCAGGTACTGGGGAACAAACTCAGGTCATCAAACTGGGTGGCAGATTCCTTTGCTCACTGGGCCATCTTACCTGCCCCTAAAACCTCCTTTTTATTGCAGCAGGTCCTCAGTCTCATGATGGTTTGTATATGCTTTGCCCAGGAAGTGGAACTATTAGTAAATGTGGCCTTGTAGGAGTAGGTGTGTCACTGTGGGCATAGATTTTATAACCCTTGTCCTAGCTGCCTGGAAGCCAGTCTTCTCCTGTCTGCTTTTGGATGAAGGTGTATAACTCTCAGCTCCTCCTGCACCATGCCTGCCTGGAGGTTGCCATACTCTGGTCTTGATGACAACAGACTGAACCTCTGAGCCTATAAGCCAGGCCCAATTAAACATTGTCCTCAAAAGAGTTGCCTTGGTCATGGTGGCTGTTGACAGCAGTAAACCCTAACTATGACAGTCTCCATTCTTACCATCCTTCCTGGTAGCACTCAGTCCCATTTCTTACTCTCTCTGTTTATGCACAAAGGCACAGAGTATAGGTGAATGATGAAGTTTGTATTCTAGTCGATCCAGACAGACAATGCTCTGCACAGTGATGCTCTTGGTTTTAGGGGAAGCCTCTAAGACAGATTTGCACTCTCTCTCTCTTTTTTTTTTAAAGATTTATTTATTTATTATATGTAAGTACACTGTAGCTGTCTTCAGACACTCCAGAAGAGGGCGTCAGATCATGTTACAGATGGTTGTGAGCCACCATGTGGTTGCTGGGATTTGAACTTCGGACCTTCGGAAGAGCAGTCGGTGCTCTTACCCACTGAGCCATTTCACCAGCCCCTGCACTGTCTTTTTGTTTGTTTGTTTTTAACTTTCATCTTATATATTTTTTCAATTAACTGGTATTTGTATCTATTTGTAAGGCACAATATGGAACTTCAGTTGCTATCTATAATGTGTACAGATCAATGATTTCCATTGTCTTAGCATGACAATATGTTTGCAGATTGCAAGCTGCTCTATTCTGGCTGCTCATGAAATGTACATCAGGTCATCGTAGGCTGTAGTAATTCCTCTGTTATAGACCCCTATAGACTTTCTATATAAGTGTGTTGGGAACCCATCATCCAACCTCCTGCTGTGCCCTCTCCACACAGCCTTTTCTAGCCTCTGGTAACCATGACTATAACTGTAATCAATGTTTTAAGCTTTGAAATGTGAGAAAATTCAGTGCCTATCTATCTTTGCCTGGCTTGTGTCACTTAACAGAGTTCTGTTGAGGCACATCCATTTTGCTTCAAATGACAGGAACTCATTTATTTTGTATGGTGAGTAAATAGTCTATTGTGTGTATACTATTTTCTCTATCCACTGTTTTATCTAGGGGCATTTTGTTTGATTCTGGCTTGCCTACAAGGAGCAGAACTGTAATAAATGTGAGAATATACATATAGTTTTAATAAGATGATTTAATTTTTCAGTAAAGAATTTCACCAGTTTTTTTAAAAGTTTTTTTTCATTAACTATTAATTTACTTTACATCCTGATTGTAGCCCCTCTCCCTCCTCTTTTTCCAGTCCAACCCTCACAAGCCCCTCCCCTACTGTCCTGTCTCTGAGAAGGGGAAGCCCCCTACCCAATGGGCACGAATCTGTCTTGGCACAACAAATCACAGCAGAACTAAGTGCATCCTCTCCCACTAAGGCTGAACAAGGCAGTCTAGCTAGGGAAAGGAGACCAATCCACAGCAGGCAACAGTGTCAGAGACAGTCTCAGCTCCAATTGTTAGGGGACCCACATGAAGACCAAGCTGCACCTCTGCTACACATGTGTAGGTGACCTAGGTCCAGCCCCTGCATGTTCTTTACTTGGTGGTTCAGTCTCTGTGACCCCAATGGGCCCAGGTTAGTTGACTCTGTGGGTCTTCTGGTGGTGTCCTTGACTTCTCTGGCTCCCTCAATCCTTCCTTCACTCTTCCACAAGTCTCCCTAAGCTCTGCCTAATGTTTGCTGTGGGAAACTCTCTGCATCTGTTTCCATCAGCTGCTGGATGAAGCCTCTCAGCTCCTGTCTGCAAGCATAGCAGAGTATCATTAATACTGTCAGGGGTTGGCTCTCTCTCATGGGATGGGTCTCAAGTTGGGCCAGTCATTGTTTGGCGATTCCTTCAACCTCTGATCCATCTTTATTTCTGTGCATCTTGTAGGCAAGTTATTTTTTAAAAAAAATTTTATGTGTGAACTTGTGTACACATGGTATATTTGTGTGTGCACATATGTGCCTGTGGAAGACAGTCAACCTCAGGACTGCTCTCCAGGAGCAGCTTACCTTGGTATTTTATTCAATCAATCAATCAATTAATATTTTTATATCCCCATTGCAATTTCCTCTCCTTTCTCTTTTCTCCCAGTCCTTCCACCCCACCCCTGTTCCTCCCCAACACACATACTTCCGGCCACTCCTCCTCCATTTTTCTTTAGAAAAGGGCTAGGATCCCATGGATGTCAATCAGACACAGCATAACAAGTTGCAATAAAACTAGGTACCTCCTCTCCTATCAAGGCTGGACGAGGCAACCTAACAGGAGGAAAGGACCCCAAAAGCAACTAGACAGGATCTTCTATTGGCCTAGAGCAGTGGATCTCAACCTTCCTCAAACTACAGCCCTTTTAGCAGCCCTCATGTTTTGTCTCACCAACCATAAATTTATTTGTTGCTGCTCCTTCACAATTGTAATTTCAAAACTGCTATGAGTTGTAATGTAAATAACTGATATTCATGATATCTGATACGTGACCCCATGTAAAGAGTCATTCAACCAACAAGGGGTCAAGGAGACCCACAGGTTGAGAAACACTGGCCTAGAGGTTCCCAGGTGGGCTAGGGTATCTGGCCAGCAAATCCCAGGGATGCTCTCGAGATGAGATGGCAAGTCCACCGCATCTGGCTTTTTTTTTTTTTTTTTTTTTTTTTTTTTTTTTAACCATATGTGGGTTCTGGGGATCTAACTCAGGTCCCAGCACTTACTTGCAAGCACTTTACTAACCGAGCCGTCTCCTTGGGGCCTGCAAATACCTTCTTTCCTGTCAAAAAACTTTCCTGGTTAAACTTAAAATCTTTGACTGACTTGTTTTACTAATGTTTTTTAGCCGCTTGATTGGCTATCAGTGTGGCAGTTGCTCCCAGATTGTGCTTTCTGTATTTGCTCATGCATTTAATCCCCTGACTCATGAAAATACTAATGTTTCCTCCCAAAAGGAGATGGACGGCTCATTTCTTCTTGCACTGGGAAGAACTGACATTTGGTTCCCATGCACAATTATACTACATTTAGTTATAATCAAGGGGTGCTCTATGCCAGACCTTTTTTTAAAAAAAGAAGAAGAAAGAAAGAAAAGTTAAACCTTGCCTTAAGGTACTGTCTGTAGAAAGATTGGAGAGTGGCTTCTAGAAGTTCATCGTTTCACATGCATGGTGGAACAGTGCTTTACGCCTCTGAGTAGAGCTGGCTGTATGAGGCCAAGTGGTTCATATTTCAGCAATGAGGAAGCCACTTTAACCCAGAATAAATTCCCAGAAGAAATTAATGAGCTAAAATTGTATATTTGTGGACATTTATGTGTGTGTGTGTGTGTTTTTAGTCTTCCTGGAGCACCTGGTAGTGGCTCTGTGGCAGGCCTCAGGGAACATAGAAAGATCATTGTCTATAAGCACTCACCAGGATGTTTCTAGAATGTGCTTCTGTAGGTGAACAAAGGTGGATATTATTGGGTCTCTCTTCACCAAAAAATAATAAAGCTGATTTATTAGGCAGATTTGGAAAAGAGCCTAGAAAACTCTGCTGCAGAGTGAGGGCCTGCTTTGAAACGTTTCTCTGTCCTGGGAGGCTCACTCATGGAGTATCTTCTTTCCCCTGTGCTGTTTGTGAAGTCGTCTGTTTTCAAACAAAGTTGGAAAAAAATTAAAACTCACATAAAATAGTTACACTTGATATCAAGTGACTTGGTAATGTTCAGGTTCTCTAGTATCCAAAAGGCTTGATCTATTATAAATCTACCAGTAGTAACTATTTCTAGTGTATGTGTGTGTGTCTCTCACTAAACCCAGTCCCCATGAGTGACTCTTTCTCATACTCTGACCTATTACATTAATTTAAATAATCACTGATTTTTACGACGATAGAATAAACATACTTTCAGTGGTATTTTTGAACTTGTGTTCAACTGAAATTAATCTTGGACCATAAACAGCAGGTGCATACCTGGATGAAGGTCATCATGGAACAATTGGGCCCTGACATTGGCAAGCCCTAGGTGTGACCTCACTGTAATTGAGACATAAAACCAAGAGGGCTTGGGTGTCTTCATCAGAATGATGAACTGAGAGTAGATTACATCTACTTTACAAAACAAACTCTTACCTTTCTATACCCATGGAGTCTCATCCAAAGATTCAATCAACACTAGATCAAGCCTATCTGAAAGTGTTGGTGAGATAGTTTGGTTGATAAAGTGCTTGCCTTATATGTAGGAAGTCTTGACTTCAATCCCCAGAAAGCATGTTTTAACTAGAAGCTGGATATAGCAGTACCCATTTATAATCCCAGCACTGGGGTAAAAGAGACAAATGGTTCTCTGAGGCTTGCTAGCCTACTTGAGGAGGTCAAGCCAGTGAGAAACTGTCTTGTAAAAAAGGTGGGAGGTTCTCAAGGAACAGTACACTGAGATTGTCCTCAGCCCACCACAGCCACATACCGCCCCCGCCCCACACCCTTGGGAAAAATGTGTCTGTATTTTTGCCATTACTTGCTCAACCAAACAGCGTAAGTACTTATATATTATTTATATTGTGTCTATTATTAGAAATAATGTAGAGCTGGTTTAAAGTATACAGGGGGATAATCACAGGCTCTGTGGAAATGCCATGCTACTTTATATGGAGGACATGAGAGTCTTAGATTGGGTATCTCAGAGTGACCTGGAATCAATCCTTTGTGGACATGAAGGGACCACTGTACTTAGGGGGACTGTGAGCCAGCCTTGCTTGGTCTAAGGACTTTGTACTTCTCATCTATTTAGAGCTCATAGCTTTTCAATCTCATTTTAATTTGAAGAAACAGAAACAGAGATATTTGTTCCCCAAGGTCACACACAACCAGCCCAAGATCCCAGAACCAAGGCTAACCTACTGGGCTCCCAACTCTCCGCCAGCCAGTGTGCTCCAAGGACTCGATGTATTACGGATATGCCTGTGACCTTTCACCCTGGCTCAGTTTTTTATATTATTATTAGATATTTTCTTTATTTACATTTCAAATGCTATTCTGAAAGTTCCCTATATCCCACCCTCCCTTCTCCCCTACCCACCCACTCCCACTTCTTGGCCCTGGCATTCCCCTATACTGGGACATATAAAGTTTGCAAGACCAAGGAGACATTCTTCCCACTGAAGGCCCACTAGGCCATCTTATGCTACATATGCAGCTAGAGACATGAGCTCTGGGGTTACTGGCTAGTTCATATTGTTGTTCCACCTATAGGGTTGCAGACCCCTTCAGCTCCTTGGGTACTTTCTCTAGCTCCTTCTTTAGGGGCCGTGTGTTCCATCCTATAGATGACTGTGAGCATCCACTTTTTATTTGCCAGACACTGGCATAACCTCACTCAAGACAACTATATCAGGGTCTTTTCAGCAAAATCTTGCTGGCATATGCAATAGTGTATGGGTTTGGTGGCTGATTATGGGAAAGATCCCCAGGTGGGGTAGTTTCTAGATGGTCCATCCTTTCGTCTTAGCTCCAAACTTTGTCTCTGTAACTCCTTCTATGGGTGTTTTGTTCCCTATTCTAAGAAAGAATGCAGTATCCACACTTTGGTCTTTCTTCTTCTTGATTTTCTTGTGTTTTGCAAATTGTATCTTGGGTATTCTAAGTCTCTGGGCTAATATCCACTTATCAGTGAGTGCATATCAAGTGATTTCTTTTGTGATTGGGTTATCTCACTCAGGATGATATCCTCCAGATACATCCATTTGCCCAAGAATTTCATTAATTCATTGTTTTTAATAGCCGAGTAGTATTATATTGTGTAAATATACCACATTTTCTGTATCCATTCCTCTGTTTAGGGACATCTGGGTTCTTTCCAGCTTCTGGCTATTATAATAAGGCCGCTATGAACATAGTGGAGTATGTGTCCTTATTACCAGTTGGAACATCTTCTGGGTATATGCCCAGGAGAGGTATTGTGGGATCTACCAGTAGTACTATGTCCAGTTTTCCGAGGAACTGCCAGACTGATTTCCAGAGTGGTTGTACAAGCTTGCAATTCCACCAGCAATGGAGGAATGTTTCTCTTTCTCCATATCCTTGCCAGCATCTGCTGTCACCTGAATTTTTGATCCTAGCTATTCTGACTGGCATGAGGTGGAATCTCCGTGTTGTTTTGATTTGCATTTCCCTGATGATTAAGGATGTTGAACATTTTTTCAGGTGCTTCTCAGCCCTTTGGTATTCCTCAGGTGAGAATTCTTTGTTTAGTTCTGTATCCCATTTTTTAATGGGGTTATTTGAATTTTTAGAGTTCAGCTTCTTGAGCTCTTTGTATATATTGGATATTAGTCCCCTATCAGATTTAGGATTGGTAAAAATTATTTCCCAATATATTGGTGGCCTTTTGGTCTTATTGACAGTATCTTTTTCCCTATAGAAGCTTTGTAATTTTATGAGGTCCCATTTGTTGATTCTTGATCTTACAGTACAGGCCATTGCTTTTCTGTTTAGAAATTTTTCCCCTGTGCCCATAACTTTGTGGGTTTTTCATACTTTCTCCTCTATAAATTTCAGTGTCTCTGGTTTTATGTGGAATTCTTTAATCCACTTAGACTTGAGCTTTGTAAAAAGAATGGATCAATTAACATTCTTCTACATGATAACCTACAGTTGTGCCAGCATCATTTGTTGAAAATGCTGTCTTTTTTCCACTGGATAGTTTTAGCTCCCTTGCCAAAGATCAGGTGACCACAGGTGTGTGGGTTCACTTCTGGGATTTCAGTTCTATTCCACTGATCTACCTGTCTGTCGCTGTACCAGTACCATGCAGTTTTTAATCACAATTGCTCTGTAGTACAGCTTGGGGTCAGGCATGGTGATTCCACCAGAGGTTCTTTTATTGTTGAGAATAGTTTTTGCTATCCTAAATTTTTTGTTATTCCAGATGAATTTGCAAATTGCCCTTTCTAACTCAATGAAGAATTTAGTTAGAATTTTGATGGGGATTGCATTGAATCTGTAGATTGCTTTCAGCAGGATAGCCATTTTTACTATATTAATCTTGCCAATCCATGAGCATGGGAGATCTTTCCATCTTCGGAGATCTTCTTTAATTTCTTTCTTCAGAGACTTGAAGTTCTTGTCATACAGATCTTTCACTTCCTTAGTTAGAGTCACACCAAGGTATTTTATATTATTTGTGACTATTGTGAAGGGTGTTGTTTCCCTAATCTCTTTCTCGTCCTGTTTACCCTTTGTGTAGAGAAAGGCCACTGATTTGTTTGAGTTAATTTTATATCCAGATACTGCACTGAAGCTGTTTATCAGGTTTAGGATTTCTCTGGTGGAATTTTAGGGTCACTTATATATACTATCATATCATCTGCAAATAGTGATATTTTGACTTCTTCCTTTCCAATTTGTATCCCCTTGATCTCCTTTTCTTGTCGAATTGCTCTGGCTAGGACTTCAAGTACTATATTGAATAGGTAGGCAGAAAGTGGGCAGCCTTGTCTAGTCCCTGATTTTAGTGGGATTGCTTCTAGCTTCTCACCATTTACTTTGATGTTGGCTACTGGTTTGCTGTATATTGCTTTTATCATGTTTAGGTATGGGCCTTGAATTCCTGATCTTTCCAAGAGTTTTATCATGAAGGGGTATTGGATATTGTCAAATGCTTCTCAGCATCTAAGGAGACGATCATGTGATTTTTCTCTTTGAGTTTGTTTATATAATGGATTATGTTGATGGATTTCCATATATTAAACCATCCCTGCATCCCTGGGATGAAGCCTACTTGGTCATGATGGATGATTGTTTTGATGTGTTCTTGGATTCGGTTTGTGGGGATTTTATTGAGTATTTTTGCATTGATATTAGTAAGGGAAATTGGTCTGAAGTTCTCTGTCTTTGTTGGATCTTCGTGTGGTTTAGGCATCAGAGTAATTGTGGCTTCATAAAATGAATACCATTGGGTACCTTCTGTTTCTATTTTGTGGAATAGTTTGAGAAGAATTGGAATTAGGTCTTCTTTGAAGGTCTGATAGAACTCTGCACTAAACCCATCTTGTCTTGGGCATTTTTTGGTTGGGAGACTATTGATGACTTCTTCTATTTCTTTTGGGGAAATGGGACTGTTTAGATCGTTAACTTGATCCTGATTTAACTTTTGTATCTGGTATCTGTCTAGGAAGTTGTCCATTTCATCCAGGTTTTCTAGTTTTGTTGAGTATAGCCTTTTGAACTAGGATCCGATGATGTTTTGGATTTCCTCAGGTTCTGTTGTTATGTCTCCTTTTTCAGTTTTGGTTTTGTTAATTTGGATACTGTCCCTATGCCCTCTAGTTAGTCTGGCTAAGGGTTTATCTATGTTGTTGATTTTCTGAAAGAACCAGCTTCTGGTTTGGTTGATTCTTTGAGTAGTTCTTTTTGTTTCCACTTGGTTGATTTCAGCCCTGAGTTTGATTATTTCCTGCTTGGGTGAATTTACTTCCTTTAGTTCTAGAGCTTCTAGGTGTGCTGACAGGCTGCTAGTGTATGCTCTCTCTAGTTTCTTTTTGGAGGCACTCAGAGCTATGAGCCTTCCTCTTAGGACTGCCATCATTGGTCATTGTGTCCCATAAGTTTGGGTATGTTGTGGCTTCATTTTCATTAAACTCTAAAAAGTCTTCAATTTCTTTCTTTATTTCTTCCTTGACCAAGGTATCATTGAGTAGAGTGTTGTTCAGTTTCCACGTGAATGTTGGCTTTCTATTATTTATGCTGTTATTGAAGATCAGCCTTAGTCCGTGGTGATCTGATAGGATGCATGGGATAATTTCAATTTTTGCATTTGTTGAGGCCTGTTTTGTGACCAATTATATGGTCAGTTTTGGAGGAGATTCCATGTGGTGCTGAGAAGAAGGTATATCCTTTTGTTTTAGGATAAAATGTTCTGTAGATATCTATTAAATCCATTTGTTTCATAACTTCTGTTAGTGTCCATGTGTCTCTGTTTGGTTTCTGTTTCCAGGATCTGTCCATTGGTGAGAGTGGGGTGTTGAAGTCTCCCACTACTATTGTGTGAGGTGCAATGTGTGCTTTGAGCTTTACTAAGTTTCTTTAATGAACGTAGCTGCCCTTGCATTTGGAGCATAGATATTCAGAACTGAGAGTTCATCTTGGTAGATTTTACCTTTGATGAGTATGAAGTGTCCCTCCTTGTCTTTTTTGATAACTTTGGGTTGGAAGTCAATTTTATTAGATATTAGAATGGATATTCCAGCTTGTTTCTTTGGACCACTTGCTTCGAAAATTGTTTTCCAGCCTTTTACTCTGAGGTAGTGTCTACTTTTATCCCTGAGGTGGGTTTCCTGTAAGCAGCAAAATGTTGGGTCCTATTTGTCTAGCCAGTCTGATAGTCTATGTCTTTTTATTGGGGGAATTGAGTCCATTGATGTTAAGAGAAATTAAAGAAAAGTAATTGTTGCTTCCTGTCATTTTTGTTGTTAAAGTTGGGAATCTGTTCTTGTGGCTGTCTTCTTTTAGTTTTGTTAAAGGATTACTTTCTTGCTTTTTCTAGGGTGTAGTTTTCATCTTTGTGTTGATGTTTTCTCTTTATTATCCTTTGAAGGGCTGGATTTATGGAAAGATATTGTGTGAATTTGGTTTTGTCGTGGAATACTTTGGTTTCTCCATCTATGGTAATTGAGAGCTTTGCTGGGTATAGTAGCCTGGGCTGGCATTTGTGTTCTCTTAGTGTCTGTATAACATCTATCCAGGATCTTTTGCCTTTCACAGTGTCTGGAGAGAAGTCTGGAGTAATTGTAATAGGCCTGCCTTTATATGTTACTTGACCTTTTTCCCTTACTGCTTTTAATATTCTGTCTTTATTTAGTGCATTTGTTGTTCTGATTATTATGTGTCGGGAGGAATTTCTTTTCTGGTCCAGTCTATTTGGAGTTCTGTCGGCTTCTTGTATGTTCATGGGCATCTCTTTCTTCAGGTTAGGGAAGTTTTCTTCTATAATTTTGTTGAAGATATTTGCTGGCCCTTTAAGTTGAAAATCTTCATTCTCATCTACTCCTATTTTTTGGTCCTCTCATTGTATCCTGGATTTGTTGGATGTTTTGAGTTAGGATCTTTTTGCATTTTCCATTTTCTTTGATAGTTGTGTCCATGTTCCCTATGGAATCTTCTGCACCTGAGATTCTCTCTTCCATCTCTTGTATTCTGTTGCTGATGCTCACATCTATAGTTCCTGATTTCTTTCCTAGGGTTTCTATCTCCAGAGTTGTCTCCCTTTGGGTTTTCTTCATTGTTTCTCCTTCCATTTTTAGATCTTGAATGGTTTTGTTCAATTCCATCGCCTGTTTGGTTGTGTTTTCCTGTAATTCTTTAAGGGATTTTTTTGTTTCTTCTACCTGTTTAGCAGTGTTTGCCTGTAGTTCTTTAAGGAGTTCTACCTGTTTAGCAGTGTTCTCCTGTAATTCCTTGAGGGATTTTTGTGTTTCCTCTTTAAGGGCTTCTACTTATTTAGCAGTATTCTCCTGTAATTCCTTGAGGGATTTTTGTACGTCCTCTTTAAGGGCTTCTACCTCTTTAGCACTGTTCTCTTGTATTTCTTTAAGTGTTATTAATGCCCTTCTTTAAATCTTCTACCACCATCATGTGATATGATTTTAAATCTGTGTCATGCTTTTCGGGTGTGTTGAGGTATCCAGGACTTGTTGTGGTAGGTGTAGTGGGTTCTGATGATGCTCAGTGTTCTTGGTTTCTCTTAGTAAGATTCTTAAGTTTTCCTTTCGCCATCTAGAAATCTCTGGTGTTAATGTTCAAACTGTCTCTGGTTGGAGCTTGTGATTCTGTTAGCCTCTGTCAGCACTCTTGGGAGTCCAACTCTCACCTGAGTTCCAGTGGTCAGAGCACTCTCTGCAGGCAAGCTCTCCTCTTGCAGGGCGGGTGTCCAGCAGTCTGGAGCTCTGATTCACCTCCTGAGTTCTGGGGTCAGAACCCTCCCTGTAGGCTGACTCTCCTCTGGCAGGGAATGTGCCCAGGGGTCTAGGTCTCAGCTCTGCCTCCTGGCTGAGGATGAAGGCCCGAGGGGACCCTGACCAAGAAGCTCTGTTGCTTCTATAGCACATGTGCTCTCAGGTGATCAGGAGGTCCTGGGTGTGCTAGGGGTCCTGCGGCGTGGAGAGTCCTCTGGTGCCCTAGACGCCCTAGGCTGGGTTCACGCAGAAGATGGCAGAGCTGGCCCTGATCTGAATGAATCCCAGCCTCTGGTCAGGCAGGGTTCCTCCGTGTCTGTTCCTGCTGGCACGAGAACCTCCTTGATTCTTGAAGCTGATGTTGCGTTCCTCCTTTGTCTCCCAGCCCAGCTATTGACCACTGGCAATTTTATTTACAAGAAGGCCTTGTTTTCTTGGTGTTCTCCACCCCTTCTGACTTTTAAACTCTTTCTCCCTCCTCTTCCTCAAAGTTTCTTGAGTCCTTAAGGGAGGGATTTTTTCGAAGACATCCCACTTAGACTGAGTAGTTCAAGGTCCCTCAGCTCTCTGCACACTGTCCATGCAGATGTAGATCCCTGTAGTTACTTTCTACCACAGGAGAAATCTTCTCTAATGATGGCTGAACGTGACACTGATGTATGGGTCATGCAGAATACAATGAGGAGCCATTTTATTGTTCCTTTAGCAGAACAGTAGTAGTTGCTTTTCTCTTAGGTCCATGATCTCTCTGCTCTCAGATTCTTGACCACCTGAGCAGTGTCAGGCACGAGCATGAACTCCATCTCTTGGAGTGGGCCTTAAATCCAATCAGAGAGGGGTTGGTCACTAGCACCATGTCCAGACCATTATCATGCCATTGTGTCATGCAGGCAGGTCACCTGCAAATCAAAGGGTCTGTTGCAGTGTTGATGTTTACCTTCCTAGCCTGGAATATGTTGTTGGGAGCCGCGCCCACATTCGCCGTTACAAGATGGCGCTGACAGCTGTGTTCTAAGTGGTAAACAAATAAACTGCGCATATGCCGAGGGTGGTTCTCCACTCCATGTGCTCTGCCTTCCCCGTGACGTCAACTCGGCCGATGGGCTGCAGCCAATCAGGGAGTGACACGTCCTAGGCGAAATATAACTCTCCTAAAAAAGGGACGGGTTTTCGTTTTCTCTCTCTCTTGCTTCTTACACTCTTGCTCCTGAAGATGTAAGCAATAAAGCTTTGCCGCAGAAGATTCTGGTTTGTTGCGTCTTTCCTGGCCGGTCGTGAGAACGCGTCTAATAACAATTGGTGCCGAATTCCGGGACGAGAAAAAACTCGGGACTGGCGCAAGGAAGATCCCTCATTCCAGAACCAGAACTGCGGGTCGCGGTAATAAAGGTTCCCGTAAAGCAGACTGTTAAGAAGGATTCAACTGCATGAATTCAGAACTTTTCAGCTGGGGAACGAGAGTACCAGTGAGTATAGCTTTACGAGGTAAGCCTGGCCTTGAACTTTCTAAGGAAATTCAAGACAGTCTATCAGAAGTAAAGTGGAAAATGTTTGGCCTTGAATTTTTTCTAATGTTAGAAGCCCTTTTGTTCCTTTTCACATGTTATCAAGTGGTTAAGGCAGGGAGGATTCTAGAGGAAATTCAGGACAAGCTATCAGAAGTAAAGTGGGGAGAGAGAGTAGGAACAAAGAGGAAATATGGTACACAAAATAAGTATACAGGCCTTTCCAAGGGTCTTGAACCCGAGGAAAAGTTAAGGTTAGGTAGGAATACCTGGAGAGAGATTAGAAGAAAAAGAGGAAAAAGGGAAAAGAAGAAAGATCAATTAGCGGAGGTCTCTAGGAAAAGGAGCCTGTGCTTATCGCTGGATGGGCTCGGGGAGCCAGCTCTTAGTAGCTCTGAAGCAGATGAAGCATTCTCCTCTGAGGAAACAGACTGGGAGGAAGAAGCAGCTCATTATGAGAAAAAAGGGTACCAGCCAGGTAAAGTGCTAGCTAATCAGTTAAGGAAGCCAAAAGCGGCTGGCGAAGGCCAGTTTGCTGATTGGCCTCAGGGCAGTCGGCTTCAAGGTCCGCCCTATGCGGAGTCCCCGCCCTGCGTAGTGCGTCAGCCCTGCGCAGAGAGGCAGTGCGCAGAGAGGCAGTGCGCAGACTCATTCATTCCCAGAGAGGAACAAAGGAAAATACAACAGGCATTTCCGGTCTTTGAAGGAGCCGAGGGTGGGCGTGTCCACGCTCCGGTAGAATACTTACAAATTAAAGAACTCGCCGAGTCGGTCCGTAAATACGGAACCAATGCTAATTTTACCTTGGTGCAGTTAGACAGGCTCGCCGGCATGGCACTAACTCCTGCTGACTGGCAAACGGTTGTAAAAGCCGCTCTCCCTAGTATGGGCAAATATATGGAATGGAGAGCTCTTTGGCATGAAACTGCACAAGCGCAGGCCCGAGCAAACGCAGCTGCTTTGACTCCAGAGCAGAGAGATTGGACTTTTGACTTGTTAACGGGTCAGGGAGCTTATTCTGCTGATCAAACAAACTACCATTGGGGAGCTTATGCCCAGATTTCTTCCACGGCTATTAGGGCCTGGAAGGCGCTCTCCCGAGCAGGTGAAACCACTGGTCAATTAACAAAAGTTGTCCAGGGACCTCAGGAATCCTTCTCAGATTTTGTGGCCAGAATGACAGAGGCAGCAGAGCGTATTTTTGGAGATTCAGAGCAAGCCGCGCCTCTGGTAGAACAGCTAATCTATGAGCAAGCCACAAAGGAGTGCCGAGCGGCCATAGCCCCAAGAAAGAACAAAGGCTTACAAGACTGGCTCAGGGTCTGTCGAGAGCTTGGGGGACCTCTCAGCAATGCAGGTTTAGCGGCTGCCATCCTTCAATCCCAAAACCGCTCCATGGGCAGAAATAATCAGAGGACATGTTTTAACTGCGGAAAGCCTGGGCATTTTAAGAAAGATTGCAGAGCTCCAGATAAACAGGGAGGGACTCTCACTCTTTGCTCTAAGTGTGGCAAGGGTTATCATAGAGCCGACCAGTGTCGCTCTGTGAGGGATATAAAGGGCAGAATTCTTCCCCCACCTGATAGTCAATCAACTGATGTGCCAAAAAACGGGTCATCGGGCCCTCGGTCCCAGGGCCCTCAAAGATATGGGAACCGGTTTGTCAGGACCCAGGAAGCAGTCAGAGAGGCGACCCAGGAAGACCCACAAGGGTGGACCTGCGTGCCGCCTCCGACTTCCTATTAATGCCTCAAATGAGTATTCAGCCGGTGCCAGTGGAGCCTATACCATCCTTGCCCCCGGGAACCATGGGCCTTATTCTCGGCCGGGGTTCACTCACCTTGCAGGGCTTAGTAGTCCACCCTGGAGTTATGGATTGTCAACATTCCCCTGAAATACAGGTCCTGTGCTCAAGCCCTAAAGGCGTTTTTTCTATTAGTAAAGGAGATAGGATAGCTCAGCTGCTGCTCCTCCCTGATAATACCAGGGAAAAATCTGCAGGACCTGAGATAAAGAAAATGGGCTCCTCAGGAAATGATTCTGCCTATTTGGTTGTATCTTTGAATAATAGACCTAAGCTCTGCCTTAAGATTAATGGAAAAGAGTTTGAAGGCATCCTTGATACCGGAGCAGATAAAAGTATAATTTCTACACATTGGTGGCCCAAAGCATGGCCCACCACAGAGTCATCTCATTCATTACAGGGCCTAGGATATCAATCATGTCCCACTATAAGCTCCGTTGCCTTGACGTGGGAATCCTCTGAAGGACAGCAAGGGAAATTCATACCTTATGTGCTCCCACTCCCGGTTAACCTCTGGGGAAGGGATATTATGCAGCATTTGGGCCTTATTTTGTCCAATGAAAACGCCCCATCGGGAGGGTATTCAACTAAAGCAAAAAATATCATGGCAAAGATGGGTTATAAAGAAGGAAAAGGGTTAGGACATCAAGAACAGGGAAGGATAGAGCCTATCTTACCTAATGGAAACCAAGACAGACAGGGTCTGGGTTTTTCCTTAGTGGCCATTGGGGCAGCACGACCCATACCATGGAAAACAGGGGACCCAGTGTGGGTTCCTCAATGGCACCTATCCTCTGAAAAACTAGAAGCTGTGATTCAACTGGTAGAGGAACAATTAAAACTAGGCCATATTGAACCCTCTACCTCACCTTGGAATACTCCAATTTTTGTAATTAAGAAAAAGTCAGGAAAGTGGAGACTGCTCCATGACCTCAGAGCCATTAATGAGCAAATGAACTTATTTGGCCCAGTACAGAGGGGTCTCCCTGTACTTTCCGCCTTACCACGTGGCTGGAATTTAATTATTATAGATATTAAAGATTGTTTCTTTTCTATACCTTTGTGTCCAAGGGATAGGCCCAGATTTGCCTTTACCATCCCCTCTATTAATCACATGGAACCTGATAAGAGGTATCAATGGAAGGTCTTACCACAGGGAATGTCCAATAGTCCTACTATGTGTCAACTTTATGTACAAGAAGCTCTTTTGCCAGTGAGGGAACAATTCCCCTCTTTAATTTTGCTCCTTTACATGGATGACATCCTCCTGTGCCATAAAGACCTTACCATGCTACAAAAGGCATATCCTTTTCTACTTAAAACTTTAAGTCAGTGGGGTTTACAGATAGCCACAGAAAAGGTCCAAATTTCTGATACAGGACAATTCTTGGGCTCTGTGGTGTCCCCAGATAAGATTGTGCCCCAAAAGGTAGAGATAAGAAGAGATCACCTCCATACCTTAAATGATTTTCAAAAGCTGTTGGGAGATATTAATTGGCTTAGACCTTTTTTAAAGATTCCTTCCGCTGAGTTAAGGCCTTTGTTTAGTATTTTAGAAGGAGATCCTCATATCTCCTCCCCTAGGACTCTTACTCTAGCTGCTAACCAGGCCTTACAAAAAGTGGAAAAGGCCTTACAGAATGCACAATTACAACGTATTGAGGATTCGCAACCTTTCAGTTCGTGTGTCTTTAAGACAGCACAATTGCCAACTGCAGTTTTGTGGCAGAATGGGCCATTGTTGTGGATCCATCCAAACGTATCCCCAGCTAAAATAATAGATTGGTATCCTGATGCAATTGCACAGCTTGCCCTTAAAGGCCTAAAAGCAGCAATCACCCACTTTGGGCAAAGTCCATATCTTTTAATTGTACCTTATACCGCTGCACAGGTTCAAACCTTGGCAGCCACATCTA
The DNA here is from genome assembly GCF_000001635.26 of Mus musculus. NCBI lineage: Eukaryota > Metazoa > Chordata > Mammalia > Rodentia > Muridae > Mus > Mus musculus. Next base: position 3,603,758 of record NC_000076.6, on the reverse strand, counting down.
ATGATTGGGCAGTTTTAGTTACCTCCTTTTCAGGAAAAATAGATAACCATTATCCAAAACATCCAATCTTACAGTTTGCCCAAAATCAATCTGTTGTGTTTCCACAAATAACAGTAAGAAACCCACTTAAAAATGGGATTGTGGTATATACTGATGGATCAAAAACTGGCATAGGTGCCTATGTGGCTAATGGTAAAGTGGTATCCAAACAATATAATGAAAATTCGCCTCAAGTGGTAGAATGTTTAGTGGTCTTAGAAGTTTTAAAAACCTTTTTAGAACCCCTTAATATTGTGTCAGATTCCTGTTATGTGGTTAATGCAGTAAATCTTTTAGAAGTGGCTGGAGTGATTAAGCCTTCCAGTAGAGTTGCCAATATTTTTCAGCAGATACAATTAGTTTTGTTATCTAGAAGATTTCCTGTTTATATTACTCATGTTAGAGCCCATTCAGGCCTACCTGGCCCCATGGCTCTGGAAAATGATTTGGCAGATAAGGCCACTAAAGTGGTGGCTGCTGCCCTATCATCCCCGGTAGAGGCTGCAAGAAATTTTCATAACAATTTTCATGTGACGGCTGAAACATTACGCAGTCGTTTCTCCTTGACAAGAAAAGAAGCCCGTGACATTGTTACTCAATGTCAAAGCTGCTGTGAGTTCTTGCCAGTTCCTCATGTGGGAATTAACCCACGCGGTATTCGACCTCTACAGGTCTGGCAAATGGATGTTACACATGTTTCTTCCTTTGGAAAACTTCAATATCTCCATGTGTCCATTGACACATGTTCTGGCATCATGTTTGCTTCTCCGTTAACTGGAGAAAAAGCCTCACATGTGATTCAACATTGCCTTGAGGCATGGAGTGCTTGGGGGAAACCCAAACTCCTCAAGACTGATAATGGATCAGCTTATACGTCTCAAAAATTTCAGCAGTTCTGCCGTCAGATGGACGTAACCCACCTGACTGGACTTCCATACAACCCTCAAGGACAGGGTATTGTTGAGCGTGCGCATCGCACCCTCAAAGCCTATCTTATAAAACAGAAGAGGGGAACTTTTGAAGAGATTTTACCCCGAGCACCAAGAGTGTCTGTGTCTATGGCACTCTTTACACTCAATTTTTTAAATATTGATGCTCATGGCCATACTGCGGCTGAACGTCATTGCACAGAGCCAGATAGGCCCAATGAGATGGTTAAATGGAAAAATGTCCTTGATAATAAATGGTATGGCCCGGATCCTATTTTGATAAGATCCAGGGGAGCGGTCTGTGTTTTCCCACAGAATGAAGACAACCCATTTTGGATACCAGAAAGACTCACCCGAAAAATCCAGACTGACCAAGGGAATACTGATGTCCCTCGTCTTGGTGATGTCCAGGGCGTCAATAATAAAAAGAGAGCAGCGTTGGGGGATAATGTCGACATTTCCACTCCCAATGACGGTGATGTATAATGCTCAAGTATTCTCTTGCTTTTTTACCACTAACTAGGAACTGGGTTTAGCCTTAATTCAGACAGCCTTGGCTCTGTCTGGACAGGTCCAGACGACTGACACCATTAACACTTTGTCAGCCTCAGTGACTACAGTCATAGATAAACAGGCCTCAGCTAATGTCAAGATACAGAGAGGTCTCATGCTGGTTAATCAACTCATAGATCTTGTCCAGATACAACTAGATGTATTATGACAAATAACTCAGCTGGGATGTGAACAAAAGTTTCCGGGATTGTGTGTTATTTCCATTCAGTATGTTAAATTTACTAGGGCAGCTAATTTGTCAAAAAGTCTTTTTCAGTATATGTTACAGAATTGGATGGCTGAATTTGAACAGATCCCTTCGGGAATTGAGACTTCAGGTCAACTCCACGCGCTTGGACCTGTCCCTGACCAAAGGATTACCCAATTGGATCTCCTCAGCATTTTCTTTCTTTAAAAAATGGGTGGGATTAATATTATTTGGAGATACACTTTGCTGTGGATTAGTGTTGCTTCTTTGATTGGTCTGTAAGCTTAAGGCCCAAACTAGGAGAGACAAGGTGGTTATTGCCCAGGCGCTTGCAGGACTAGAACATGGAGCTCCCCCTGATATATGGTTATCTATGCTTAGGCAATAGGTCGCTGGCCACTCAGCTCTTACATCTCACGAGGCTAGACTCATTGCACGGGATAGAGTGAGTGTGCTTCAGCAGCCCGAGAGAGTTGCACGGCTAAGCACTGCAATGGAAAGGCTCTGCGGCATATATGAGCCTATTCTAGGGAGACATGTCATCTTTCATGAAGGTTCAGTGTCCTAGTTCCCTTCCCCCAGGCAAAACGACACGGGAGCAGGTCAGGGTTGCTCTGGGTAAAAGCCTGTGAGCCTAAGAGCTAATCCTGTACATGGCTCCTTTACCTACACACTGGGGATTTGACCTCTATCTCCACTCTCATTAATATGGGTGGCCTATTTGCTCTTATTAAAAGGAAAGGGGGAGATGTTGGGAGCCGCGCCCACATTCGCCGTTACAAGATGGCGCTGACAGCTGTGTTCTAAGTGGTAAACAAATAAACTGCGCATATGCCGAGGGTGGTTCTCCACTCCATGTGCTCTGCCTTCCCCGTGACGTCAACTCGGCCGATGGGCTGCAGCCAATCAGGGAGTGACACGTCCTAGGCGAAATATAACTCTCCTAAAAAAGGGACGGGTTTTCGTTTTCTCTCTCTCTTGCTTCTTACACTCTTGCTCCTGAAGATGTAAGCAATAAAGTTTTGCCGCAGAAGATTCTGGTCTGTGGTGTTCTTCCTGGCCGGGCGTGAGAACGCGTCTAATAACAATATGTGGGGTACCCTGTAGTGCCATGAGCACCAGTCAGTAGGGGTGAAGGTTCTAGTTGATCACCAGCTCAGCTTCTTAGTGATCAATGGAATATGTGTTTTCTGTTTGCGGAGAGCGACCAACAGTTTTGGGCATAGTCTGGGTTGTTTAGGGGTTTCCATGTGGCCACTTTGGTCAGCAATTCAATTAGTATAACTGAGTCCTGGTCGTTAGAGATGTCTAGTTGGGGCTATGTCTCCTGGTAATTTAGTGGTTATTTTTAGATTTCTCTCAGTTATGTATATATTTAAGGAAGCTTCTACTGTAGTATGTTTCCATACAGCCCCTCAAATGGCCATTTCTGTTAACTGTCCCTCTCTCAATTCCTATTCCTGTCTAACTATTTCCCCTTCCCTGGGAGATACTCCCCCTGCCAGTTTCTTCCTCCATACCTAACCTCTTTGATTATTCAAATAACAGTATACCTATAGAAGGTTTAAAAGCTAAGGTCCTCATTGTGGTGGTTTGAATATGCTTGGCCCATAGGGGATGGTAGATGAGGAGATTCGGCCTTGTTAGAGGAAGTTTGCCACTGTGGGGGTGGGCTTTAGAGATCTCCTTTTATGCCAAGCTCCACCCATTATGGAAGAGAACTTCCTACTAGCTAATAAGGAAGCCAGTTTCTTCTTGATGCCTTCAAACCAAGATGCAGGACTCTCTACTCCTTCTCAAGCACCATGTCTGACTGCATGCTGTGATGCTTCTTGCTATGATAAGAGACTAAACTTCTGAACCTGTAAGCCAGCCCCAATTAAATGCTTGCCTTTGTAAGAATTGCCTTGGTGGCCACGGTGTCTCTTCACTGCCATGGGAAACCCTAACTAACACACATATAAGAACATAAATACCATATTTGACATTTAGGGTATGAATTGCCTCAGTGAGGATGATTTTTTTTCTAGTTCCATCTATTTACCTGCTAATTTCATGATTGCGCTTTTATTTTTTAAACAGCTAAATAATATTCTATTATATAAATGTATCACATTTTGGTGATCCATTCATCTGTTGAGGAATGTCTAGGCTGCTTCCAGTTTCTGGCTGTTACGAATAGAGCAGCAGTGAATGTGATCGAGCAAATGTCTCTGTAAATAGGATGTAGAGTTCTTTGGGTAGATGCCTAAGAGTGGTATAGTTGGGTCTTGAGGTAGATCTATTGCCAACTTCCCTAGTAACTGTCACACTGGTGTCCATAGTGGCTGTCCTAACTTGTCTCCACCAGCAATGGATGAGTGGATATTGTGGCTCTTTCATCTCCCATTTTTAGCGCATGAGATGTCATTCTTCCTCTTGATCTTGACCATTCTTACTGTAGCAAGATGAAATCTCAATGTAGTTTTAATTTGTGTTACTCTAATGACCAAAGGTGCTAAGCATTTCTTTTTAAGTCTTTCTCAACAACTTATAAATAACCTGTTTCATCTATAATAGCTAATGCTATGAAGGAATGTGATTATCTCATAAAACACAGAGGCTATATACGCTAGGGGTCTAAACATGGCTGGGTATGTCAGTCCTGTTCTCTTAAATCACCAGGCTCTGATATGTTCCACCACCATCAGGAGAAGCTTTTTGGACGAGGATGCTCCTAACATGGAAATAAAATGGCTGTCAGAGTTTTGTGCTCAACAGCTTCTTATGAAGTAAAGGTGCCCTCTTGATTCCCACTGAGTGTTTGGAACACACTGTGTTAATTTCCTAGGTTTCCCTTACAAATGACCACATAATTGAAGCTTCAACAACAGAAATTACCATCCCTTAAGCTGGAGTCAGTAACGATCTCTTTGTAGATGGTCAACTTCTCTTCATGTCCCTCTACATTGCATCCCTGTATATATGTCATTCTTTGTTTCTAACTTTCCCTTTTGTGGAGGCAATATTCATATTGGATTAGAGCCCATCCTAATGACATAATTTCTCAGTCAATTATCCCTGTAAAGACCCCATTTCATCAGGTCAAATCCTGAGGTTCTGGGGATTAAGAATCTAACCTATGTGTTGAAGGGTGCACAAGAAAAAAACGTAATGTGTACCCACTCCCAAGTCAGTCATTAGGACAGGGAGCTAATGTGCATGGCTAAGACCGATGAGATCCATCCATCAGGGCTTCAGGTGAGACCCACCTTCCATGAGATTGTGGGCACCAAAACAAAGTTAGGAAAAAGAAAGATGGCCATGTGGTAGGCAACTAACCATGTCTGTCCTAGATATCCACTTACTTTACTTGTGAGAAAACTGAAGACAAGAAAGGCACAACATGTAGACCACTCAGTAAGTTAGAATTGGTCTGTGGGTATGTCTCTGGCACTGTTAGTGGGATTACCCATGTATTCATTTCCTAGAAAACAGAGTTTATTATCTTTTCCTCTTCTAAAGATTCTCTACCCAGGATGCAATGGGAGATGTGATGGGAGAAGAAAAGACACAGTAATACCTCGGGAATATTTCCTTTCTTTCCCTTCTCCATTGTAATGGCTATTTTGGGTTTCTTCCTTGCTTTGCTCACTCCAGAGACCCCTTTGATGCTTCTTGGATGTAGCCGAATGTTTTGAGGCAAAACTCAAAAGCAAGACAAGCCAATGTCACCTTGTATTTTCCTCTGGGCACATAAAGCACAGATAATTGTGGCCATGGCTGCAATGGATCTACTATACAGAGAGCTGGATCTGGATCAGGGGACAGGGAGAAGGACATAACTGACCAGACTACAGTGTTCTGTGGCCAGAACAGCCTACAGCAAGAATGACTGAAATTAACTCATGTCATATACTGTCCCAAGCTCTTGTTAGACATAAAAATTTCAAATTCAGCTTCCCAATAGACCTGTATCACCTGTGCCAGGGCTGATTGCCAACACGCCTCTTCAGCTTCCCTGTGTTTGACTTCCTAACTCTTATGGAGTACAGGAAACACAGTATGTGCAGTCCCCAGCTCAGAACAGATGACTGGGAAAGCCAACCAGAACTGCTGCACACTCAGCAGCTGCTGAACATCTGTCTTTGTAAGCAGAAGCGGAAGTGTTGAACAGATGATGGACTTATCTTCTCTAGTTTGACCAATACATGGGGATTGGCTATTAGCTTGAAAAGGTTCATCAAATATGTAATATTTCCGTATATGGGATGGAGATGTAGTTCTGTGTCAGAGCCACTGGCCTACATGTATAGGCTCTGGGCTCAATCTGCAGCTCTACAAAACAAGACCTATGTGTATGAATGTTTGTATTCTATATTGTATTTATCAGTATTAAATTCATATGCATATAGGTATACATATTTCAAATATAAAGGCATCAAAGAAAGTATACAGTATTTAAATGATTTTCCCATGAAGAAATGAATCAGCCTTTATCTTCTGTTTCTGTTCCACCCTTGTTCCCCATCACACACACACACACACACACACACACACACACACACACTAATGACAGCATAACTAACAATTCCCAACTTTGGGTTTCACCCTTCGAGATGGTGATGGAGGAAGGCTCCCCTCCCACCACACCTTCCTTGTGAACCCCTGCATACAGCATCAAGTTGTGAGTGAGTTTGGCTAGTCAGCCTGAGCTGTGAGGACCTGAAGCAGGATTTGGAGGGGAGAGAATTTAACTCCTGGACTTACTACATGTGATATTGGCTCTGCAGCAAGAGTTGCCTGAGGCAGCAACTTTCTGCCTTCTCCAAGTGGAAGCTTCCTGTGGGGAAGAATCCTGACTAAAAGGCCCCAGGTTGGGGATGGGGCACAGCAGAGAAGCCTCTTCCCCTTTAGACTTGAGAAGACAAGGACAGAGGCTGCAACTCCAAAAGTGGCAGAAGAGGGAGAACTGGAAGGATTGGGGGATGGGTAAAGAAGAATCATAGTCATATAAAGGAGAGAAGGAAGAGTGTCAAAACAAGTAAGGAGCCCAGGCTGGTTTCCATGGTTACAGCAGAGATGGTTCCCAAAGCCTGTTTTCTTTTGCCCTTGCTTCCTCTTCAGATCACATCTGTTCCAGCTCTCACCGCCCATTAGTCACAGGTCTGCCAAGCAAAGAGAACAGCTGCTTTCCTCAATCAGTAATGTCAGTACAGCCTGTTGCAGGGTTTGGCCATTTCTTGTGTCTTCCAAAGGAGCCTACAGCATATAATGAGAGGTTTTATCTAGAGGCCCAGAAGTGATGTCAGCTCTCTGTGATCTCACACTTCCTCTGTTAATTAGTTTCTCGGAGTCACTCCTGATTCCCTCATCACTGATATTTTTAATGGTAAGACTTGTTTGGGGGTCATTCAAAGGATGATCCCCTACAGAAAGATAATATCAAGGGTTTAGGTTATTTAAGAATCCAAAGGCAAAAGAATACATCTGACTTATATGAATGCCATTCATCTTATTTTTCAAATGCTTATTGAGAGATGACCTAAGTCAGTATCATGACACATGGCATCTCTTTGTCCATGTTTATATCCATGAATTTTTTTGGGGGGTGGATATAAAGCTGAAATATGAGCTCACAACTTCTTCTAAACGCTCATCAAGATTCACATCTAAGGTTATTTTCAAGTCCTTGAAAGGCACCTGAGCCAGATGATCATTTTGAGGTGCTTTGACTTGGCATGGAGACTGGTATCTGAACACCTAGTGCATATGACCTAGGACTTTTAATTTAAGCTGCCTTTTCAACATCAGAATTCCATCTGGGGATGCACTGTAGTGGGTAGAGAGCTGGCCTCATGCACTAGACACCCTGAGCTTGATTCCCTAAAGTAAGGTGTTGGACACACACCACCACTACCAGCAACAACAACAACCAACGACAACAACCAACGACAACAGCAACAACTCCTTCCCTTTCCTCTCCCCCTCTTCCATCCTCTTCCTCCTCATCCCAGACACTCCAGAGGATAGAAGCTAAAGAATCAGGATTTAGAATTCATGCTTAGCCACAGCAGACTACAGGCCTACCTGGGCTACTTTAGAACCTGTCCCAAGACAACAAAAGAAAAATTAGATCTGCATCAGCTTTAGGGTTCATATGTTGATGTCATCCCTGGACTAAAAGTTCATCTTCCTCTCCACACATGGCAGGCATCAAGTCTGGTCCACAGATCTTCCTATTCCTTGAAGATCCACATATTGGTAAATGTCTAACCAGATAAATGGAACCATGAAGACCTATGGTGATAATTGAAGTTTCCTACTTACATTCATTAGTAATTCATTCAATATACTCTACTTGAGTATGTATACTTTGTTCCTAAAATTAGCCTTGACTCATTCTCTAGGATAGGCCATGGTTTTGCGTGTTTTGTGTTGTTTTGGAGATTTTTTGATTTATTTGTTTTATTTTTCCTACCAGCAAAAAGACAGAAATTTTAAGACATTAAGATGCAAAAATTGAAGAAGGGTCTCATATCTAACAAGAGTGAAAAAGACAGGGTAAGGATCTGTATAAAAGAAGTCTTCAATAATTCTGTTTGGTCATGTCCAATTTGAGGTGTCCATTACATGTCAGGTTGATAGTTAGCCAAGATCAACAAGAAGGTTAGCACTGCAGTTAAGAGCTTGGGAATCATCAATGTATAAATGTTTGTTCCTATGAACTTAACCTTGGGAATCCTAAAACTGAACCCGGAGCACAAGAAGTAAATCTGGGAAGAAGAGACCAGTGGGATAAGAGGGAAAATAACATCATTAGTGATCTGGGAAGCAAGTGTTTTAAAAGTGAGAATTGTCTAAATATTGCTATCTGGTCAAGTAAGATGTGGTTCAAGAGCAGCTGTTGTTCTGGTTAGATAAAAATTAACCAGGACCCTGTTAAAGTCCAAATACTGGAAACTTCATTCTAAAAGTCCTACCTTAATGGTATTTTGACATGAGATCTTTGGGAGGGAATTAAGATTAGATGAGGCTATGAAGCTTGGGTACCCATGATGGCCTATACAGGAAAGCAGAGTCCTAAAAGATGCTGGAATACTTGATGAGATTTGGGTGGGCCACCTGCCAGTAGAGAAGACAACAGACCCACATGAGACCATCAGCTTTAAGGTGATGATTCACCTGGAAATTGTCAAAAAACAAAGCACATATGTCACTCTACGTTGTCTCCTCCTCAATTCATTGCCATGGTTTAGGTCCTGAATATCTCCCTGAGGACTATGTGCTTGGTCCACAGAATGGCACTGTTGGGAGATGGAATCTTGGTGGAGATCAGGAGGTCAACAGAAATGTACCCTTGGAGGAGATTCAAGACCCTGTGCTAGTTGCTTCATCTGTGGTTTTCAATTCCATTCCAAGATTATCAAGTGACAAGTGCCTTTGCCCTACCACGTACTTCTTCAGTGAATGATAGTCTATCTCACCATGAGCCCAAAGAGCTGATCATGGACTCTTGAATAGCTTCCCCCTTAAATAATACTCTTTTCTTTCTGTCTCTACCCCCCCCCCTTATTTATTAAGTTGTGGTTTAAACAAGATGGGCTGAAATAAGGTGTGCACATTTTCATAGTATTAAGAGTGCATAGGTTGGCTGGTCATCAGGTAGCTAGGTTTGATATAGTCTACTTGTAAGTGTTGCAGTTCTGAAGGGAAAGGCAGAACTGTTACAGGTCTGTTCAGATTGCTGCAGGAGAAATTTTCCCAAATGTAAGTCTTAGACTTCTAGTCTAGGAGGATGGTTTCTCCAGTGAGTGTTACAACTCTGGACAGAAAGTCTAAGCCAAAGCATGCATTGCTGCATAGGGTCAGGGTGCTCATTTGATTCATTTTGGTGGGGGTCTTCATCTGTTTTTGTCTTCACCAAAGGCTTCCTTTATGGGTCAGGCTTGGCCTGTGCTAATCCTCTTCTTTTAATTGTTGGCTCCTGGAAAGTCCTTCCTATCTCCCAATAAGTGAGCTGCCCCATGACTTTCTTGATTGAATGATAAACTCAAAATATTCCCCCCACCTTCCACTTTCTTGTACTTGAAATCTTGTGGAGGTTTGCAAAATTCCCTGGAGCTAGTGCCTTGTGGACAGGAAGTCACAAAGCATTCATGAAACAGAAGTTACCTCCATGTCTTTCTCTGAGCTGTCTGCTGGTCCACTGGTCCACTGGTCCACTGGTCCACTGGTCCACTGGAAAATGGTTGCTTCCACACCAACTCCCAGGAGCATAGTAATGTTGGATAAATCAATTTCAATAGATGACTGAAGATCCATAAGTGGTGTCATCTCATCGCATATTGCAGCAACCATCTTGGGTTGGACAATGAAGATACAACCTCTTGGACTTTAGTGTTTCATCTCCCTCACATGCTAGCAATGACTCAAGAAACACTATTTCTAACCTGTGATGAGATAGTCATTGAGCCTCAGATCTGAAAGCCTGGGAACATTGGTAGAGATTCTGCCAATGGGTGGTGGATGAACTCTTGTATTCACAGTGGAGTACACTAGACCTGCATGAGATCTGCTGTGTGGGTTCCTACAGTGGCCTTCAAACTGTTAAAACCCTGCTCCTGGTGCCATCTCAATGACAAAGCATTGATGTCAGGGTGTAATCTCAAAGCTCCCTGGACCCTATGGTATTAGAGTGCCATTTTCTTGGAACCCCTCAGCCAGGAGGTATGACTTGTTAGTAGACTGCTCTGGTTCTGCCATAGAGTTGAGTAAATGTAGCAAGCCAACAGGTGACAAAGCAAGATGTTGATCTGCTATGGATTCATGCAGAAATAGCCACAGGCTGGTCCATCATGACGACGGTATGGTCTCTGTGCTTGATTGCCAGAACAAAGAGCTATGATGAGTTCTGGATAATTGCCCAGTTCTAGTGGTACTGCCATATGGTTGGCTCTTTTCTTTCTAAGCTGATTGTCTCAGGTACTTCATTACAGAACTTTTAAAGAAGTAACAAACACACCAGTAGTATACCTTCTTTCTCAATACAGGATGCTTAAAAAAATGTAAAAGAAATGCCCTCTGATACTTGGTCATATTCTCCAAACCCAGCTGTTATTCAGAAATAAAATATACACTCTTACAGAGAGGGAAAAATAATAATAAGTATTGAAAGGGAGTACAGAGTTGAGGAAAATTAAAGCTGGAGAAAGGGTGTTCTCAGAAATGACCCAGTGGGAGGGCCTGTTAGGCAACCGTTGTATCCCAGGCCCATCCATGCCCACCCTCTTCCAAGCACCGCCTTCACAAAACACAACACAACAAAACAAAACAATGAAAAAACAAAAATCAAAAAAACAAAAAACAAAAAAAATCAGCATGTAGGAGACGAAATCAAGAGCCTGTGTCAGGCTCCCATAAAACCTAACATTTTTACCATCTTTAAATGTATGTGTGCACATATGCATGTAGGAATGCATGTATACATGCATGCATGGATGTGGGGGTAGGGCCAGGCCTGGAGGCCAAAGGGCCATCTCTGCCTCATTCATTGCTTAGGCACCATCCATTGCAGTTTTTGGTTTGTTTGTTTTTGTTTTTTAACAGTCTCTTGCTGGATTGGAGCTCATTGAGTAGGTTAGGCTGGCTAGCCAGCAAATCCTGGGGACCTTGCCTGTTTCTGTTTTACCAATGCTGGGGTAGCAAACACACGCCTGACTTCTTAACATATGTTCTGGGGATCAAACTCAGGTCTTGGCAAGCATATTATTGACTGACTAAACCATCTCCCTAGCTCAAATATTTATATACAATAAATGTAGTCCCCCTGGCTTCCTTTCTTACATTTTTACTGTGAAAATAAATCCAAGACTGGGGGAAAAGTCTTTTGTTTTACTTCAATGCTAGGAAAAGGGTGGTGAATGAAGGCGTGGTGGAGTGACCTCATGCATATATTAGCCCCGCTCCTCCAGAGAAACTGAACACAATAATTACACACACCCAGGCACACACCCAGGCTGGTTTATCTCCTGCAGGCAGAGCTACTGGCCTGAGCCCTAGCTCTTTGCAGCTGGCTCAGCAACCCAGCAGGGAAGGTTAGAGCAATGGGGTCCTTCTTGTCATTGTTGTTCCTGAAGCCTCTTCCTGCAAGAAGTCCCACAGGGTCACATCCTGCATGGATGTTAGTTCTGCACAGCATGATCTAAATATTTAAAGGCACCGTGTGTGCATATAATTGCCTTAGTACAGAGGGGAAGTTTCAAGTCCCCACCTCCCTCTAAATTGCACTCACAGAAGTGCTATTATCCCAGGTTACTGACTGGATAGGTAAGGGCAGTGCAGAACTGGCCTTTTCCTGGGTCATTTTATTGTACTGGATTTCATAAGGCCATTTCCATTCACTGCTCATGTTCATTAGACATGACCCCACCTACATCCTCTTTCTCACCCCTCAGCATCCCCCAGGCAATATTGTCCTGCATTTATGTAGCATGTGATTTTATTCCTGACTAAATGAAGCAGCTGTCCAGGTGGAAAGGACATCCTGGATGCTGCATGATCCTCTCAAAGGATCTTTCACTCAGGGCCCTTGGGGCCTAGATTTCTGGGTTGTAACTTTCCAGCATCCCTGCTCCCCCTCCACTGCACATTTTGTCACATCAACCCACCTCTACCCGACATGGCAGCACCGTGGACCACAGCACCATCCAGACCCCAGCCTCACACTGGGAAAGAGAGTGGAGGGATAGGCTGACAAGTCATAGTTCGTGCAATGGATTCTGGAAGTTATATGTTTGCCCTCAGTCACTGTCCCTCAAACTCCCACATTTGCTCTTGCCTCACATCTGGTCCTAATGACTTTCAGCAGACACCAGAGACAGGACCTTGGTATTCAAGGGCCTTGCTACAGTGCAAGGTGTTTTGCCTAAGGGAATGTTATCTACTGGAATCAGAGCTCATTACAGCACTCCTGACAGCTCACTTCATGGAATTTTGTCCTTGGGATGGGCACCATGTGTCCTCCGGCCACTTTGCACTGTCTCCCACCTTGGATCTATAGTAGAGGCAGTTACTGACCATGGCTATCCACTTAGCAGTTCACTTACTCCCTATCTGGCCACCTGGACCATGCTTCCCCAACCCCTCCCTACTCCAGAATGAGAGCTCTGTAGTGTGCTTTCTCTATGAGAGGCTGTTCTGTGTTTCCCCAGATGTATTCCCCAGCTGCTTCCTCCATTTGCCATCAGATCCCACACCCATGCTCACTCTAGAAGGCGAAGAACATCTGCTGGATTTTTGCCCTGTAGCCAAAAGTCACACGTTGACTCTCCATTTTGGTCAAATAACTTCAGTGTGACAATTTTCCAAAAGGAAACCTAAATAGCCTAATATTTGGGGAGTTAGAAATGGATGAACTCAGCAGTGAGACAGGTAGAAACAAAGCAAGGGTGTTGGCATTTATACAAGTGTGTTTACAAAACCTAGCCTTGTGTTTACAAAATCCTCTGAATAGGTTTGTCCATCCAAATATAATACAACCTGAAGTGTTGAATTCCTCTGACACTGGGACTCTGGCTCCCAGGCCCGACTGCTCTTCACTGAGTACTTCACTGATGAAGGTCTTGTTTGAAGTAAGCAACTTTCAATCCTATGCAAACTCACTGTTCTGCAAGCTAAAGAAAAATTGTCTTAGAACAGTGCATCCTTGTTATTCCTATGGAAGGCAGATTTCTCGACGTTGAATGAACTCCCTTCAGAAAACTAGATAGGTTTTGAAAGTTGCATTAAACTTCCATAGGTATGCAGAGTGTGTGACTGCTTGCACAGGGACTTAAGCATGACATGAATTAGCGATCCAGGTTTTCCGAGGTGCTCCCATTGTCTTAACTGTCTTAACAATGTCCTAATAGAAAACCCTGATTTGCCGGGCGTGGTGGCGCACACCTTTAATCTCAGCACTTGGGAGGCAGAGGCAGGCAGATTTCTGAGTTCAAGGCCAACCTGGTCTACAGAGTGAGTTCCAGGACAGCTAGGGCTATACAGAGAAACCCTGTCTCGAAAAACCAAAAAAAAAAAAAGAAAAAAGAAAAAAGAAAAAAAGAAAGAAAGAAAGAAAGAAAACCCTGATTTTTATTTCCCACCAAGCCCTTCAGACCTGTCCCTGCTTGAGGGCCACTGTTGAGAAGTGGCTGGTTCTAAGCAACACTTCAGAACCTTCTGTTCTGCGTGTGATTGTTTATTAATTCACATGCATGCTCGCAATCCACTCTAGTGACTTAAGCCCTCTTCCCTGGTAGACTGAGCTTTCAAAAGCCATTTTTTACCCCATTTAAAGGTGACAGGATGGGTCAAGGTCACAGGAGTTAGTCTGATCTTGAGGCTTTTGTGCTAGGTGGAAATAAAATACTTTCTTTCATCTCTCCCAGTCAACTCAGAAGGACACCTCCAACCACTCCAGGTTTCTCTTCAGTATTCCAAGCTTGCTCTTTCCATACTCACAGTAAATGGCAGAAATTTGTAAGGACAATTGTTGGAGAGAAATAGCAAGTTTATCCAACTAAAGTTTGCATTTGTCACACTGGAAAAAGATGAATCTAGAAAATCAAGAGCAACAAGCATGGTGGGCTGTATCCAGAGTTCAAGATTGGTTGATTTGAGATGTAGGGTACAGAGGCTTGGACTAGGGGCATCCCCTGGGACTGAATCCACGTAAGGCTAATGTTTCTCCCTTCCTAAGAGGAAGATATGCCACAAAGTAGTGGAGGACGGTCTAGAAAGGATGTGGGCTTGTGCTTATGAATATTTAATTTGTACCTTTTAATGGCCTGAGTTTTTTTTTAAATAATCTTATTTAAAAATAATTCTGACTTCATTCTTTGCCCCTCCCGGCCCCCCTTCCCTTCCCCGCAAACAGAAAAGAAGGCAAAATAGTGCTGAGAAAGCACTTCACATGGCTTCCTCCTCACTTTGCTGGTCTTTGTGTCCAGACTCATGGCTCCCTGGGTATACTTGAGGTTAAGAAGAGTGTCCTAAGTACTTCATCCTTCCTCCCCACCCTCCCACAGTTCCTGTCCTTCTTGGAGTCTGTGCCTTTTACTGGAAGAACTTCTGAGTGATTAATTACCATATCAGACTGCGCTAAGACGTGGATGCAGACTCCCCCTTTTCCTAGATGTCCTCAGGAGTCCCTCAAGTCGGTGAACCTTGTATTTGCTTACTGTGAACACAGACAAAGGAGACCGTTAACCTGTTTGGCAGCCTAGAGACTTATGGGCGCAAGTGCATGTTGAAAGTCATAGGAGAAGGGACACAGATGACAAACAATTGCCACCTCTGAAATAAAGTACAGATACAACCAGTCATGAACAAAGGACAACAACTGCTCCTCTCTTGCTGTCCTGCTGTGCGTGACCTTGCTCTGATCATGCCTCAGTCAATCAACAAATATGATCCTTTATTGATTATAAATTGCCTTTGGGGTATGCTGTCCTATTTTCAGAACCCTGGTCTGAGAAATACAAAAGTATAACTTCTACTAGGACTGTTCCTCATGGACTAGGAAAATAAGCAACACAGAGAAGATCTGTATTCATAGTTTATTAAGTCACTGGGCTAACCCAAAAGAACAAGGTGGTGTGGCCATAGCAGCTAAGGATTATCCCTCTTTTGTGACATTGCCTGATGAACTGCATTCTCTGCACACTGCCTAGTCCCCAGTCTGTGTCTCCTGCCCTCCTCCTTTCTGTCTCCATCCTGTTTGTCATAGACTGAATATGAAATGTCCCTTGCAAACTTGCGTATTGAATAATTACTTCCCATTCGGTGGCACTACTTAGGGAGGTTCTAGAAACTTTAAGTGGTAAGACTTATCTAGAGGAGGTAGTCATGGGGGTGGGTCCTTGGAAGTATTTTGTCACTAGCCTCTTCCTGTTTTGTCCTCTTCCTGCATCTAGCTGACATAATGTCCTGTTCAAGTATATAGGGCCAAGTAACTATGAACTGAGCCCTCTGTGATAATGAACCAACCAATCAACAAACAATCAACCAACCAGTCCTTTTTGTTTTTGTCAGGAATTTGGTCACCATGATTACAAAAGTAATCAATGCATTCCCAAACTGACAAATGGCCGACTTATGGCCCCACTGTTCAGTTTTCTGCTGTGTTGCTCTGCTTTCTGGAGTTCCATTCTCCTTGGGATGCTTCTAGGTAAGGTCCCAAATCATCTAATGCATCTTGATCTACCTCCTCTCTCCTTCATAGCATCTTTCCTCTGAGGATGCTCAGAGCTGGCAGGGTCCTAGAAACTGTGTTTTCTGGCCTCATGCCTATAGCCAGAGCACCTCTTCCACCTGATCAGCAAAGGTCAGCACATGTCTGCTCTCCAGAGCCAGATGGTAAATATTTGATGCTTTTCAGGGCATACAATCTCTGTTGTAGCAATTCAACTCACAGAAGCAGCCATGGGCAGTGTATAAACAAACACCTATGTCTATGCTCCAGTAAGAGATTTATTCACACAAATTGACACTGGGCTTTTATATTGGACCATAAAAATGGTTTGTATTTTGATACTTAAGAGCACTTTTTAAAATGTAAAAGCTAGCCACATGGTAGCAGTACATGCCATTAATCCCAGTGGACCTCTGAGTTCAAGGCTTGTCTACACTGTGAGTTCTAGGACAGCCAGGGCTACACAGAGAAACCCAGTTTAGCCACCATGTATGGATGCAGGTCCATCCTCTATGGACAAGATAGCAGTCACTCATGGCACTTGCCTTAACCCTGAATTTCTGAGGTTCCACAATTGTAAGAAATGAATTTCTATTCTGCATAAACCATAGAATCTTTGGAATTGTGTTTCTGCATCAACAATAAGCTTAAACAGTATGACATGGTACTTGAAACAGGTGAGCGTATGAGAAGAAGGGGGTACACTTTGCAGGTTCTAACCTGAGCTAAGGATGTCTCTCCCACCTCAAATAACCAGCCCTTGCCCAGAGCTCTGGATTTCTCCCGGAGGCACTGTCCTCCATGTGACTGCCCTTCATGTGACAGCCTGAGAACCTCCCTGCCCTGACTAAGCATGGACTTCTTAGCATTCACTGACTCAGGTTGCAGGAAGGTTGTCAAGATGGGGGAACACAGCCACTGGTACCCACATGCTTGACTGCAACCCAGAGCAAAGTTATACCACATGTTCCCAGGAGTCATAACATACATATCACACAGAATGTTAAGCAGCTTAGTAGATCATGCCGCACTCCTGTAGATTCAGGTAGGCAAAACCAAACAGTAGTCTGAATAGTGGCAAGACCCAAAGAGGGATATAAGGTATGGCAAGGGAGCCGTTACTAAGCCAGCCTGTGTAGAGCAAGCCAAACTTGATAATTCATTGGCCTAGATAGGTACACAGCACAAGAAAGATACACATGCATAAACTACGTGCTTAGCCTCTGTACTGGCTAGTTTTGTATCAACTTGACACAGCTGGAGTTATCATAGAGAAAGGAGCTTCAGTTGGGGAAGTGCCTCCACGAGATCCAGCTGTAAGGCATTTTCTCATTTAGTGATCAAGGGGGGGAGGTCTCCTTGTGGGTGGTGCCATCTTTGGGTTGGTAGTCTTGGCTCTATAAGAGAGCAGGCTGAGCAAACCAGGGGAAGCAAGCCAGTAAGGAACATCCCTCCGTGGGCCTCTGCATCAGCTCCTGCTTTCTGACCTGCTTGAGTTTCAGTTCTGACTTCCCTGGTGATGAACAGCAGTATGGAAGTGTAAGCTGAATAAACCCTTTCCTCCCCAACTTGCTTTTTGGTCATGATGTTTGTGCAGGAATAGAAACCCTGACTAAGCAAATTCGAACCAGCATAGTGGGGTATACCTATGACAACCTGACCATGTTTTGGGGAGGACTGTGGAAGGACTTTGGAACTTTGGGCTAGAAGATCCATTTGTTGTTAAGAGCTCTGTCAGATGTTGTGTAGGAACTTGGAAGATAACGTTGAGAACAGTGCAGAAAATGGAGGTCTGGCTTGTGAAATTCCAGAGGGAAGATTAAAGACTCTTTTCAGGGCCATTGCTGTTTTGATTGTGAAGATTCTGTGGTTCTGCTTAGCTGGGGCTGAAGAATCAGCTGTGATTAACAAGATACCAGAACTACTAGAGCAAAACCTTTGCATTGCTGGGACTATTGATGCTGGTTAGCTGGAGCTAAGAAATTACCTGTGATTAAGAAGAGACCAGCATCGTTGAGGTGACATCTTTTGGGAAGTATTTTCTGAAAGCACAAAGAGGCTGTGTTCCAGAGATAGCCAAGGTTGTACCTTGTGCTGTGGATGGACTTAATATTGTGTAAGAGTCACCCAGGTGGTACTGGTTTTGAAGGCATGAAGGGGTCACCCAGAGCAGCTGAGGCTTGGCACTGTGAGAGGCCATGGAAGGCCATTGGTGAAGGTGCAGCCTCAGTTGCAATTGATGGCCCAGGACTGAGGAGGTCATGCAAAGGAGCTGAGACTTGACACCATGAAGAGAGCCTTTGAGAGGCTATTGTTGAAGCCAAGTTATAGTGGAAGACAGCAGCGTTTTGGAGATGCCAGTACCATGAGATGACCACCAAGAACAGCAGCAGTAGTGGAGTACAGGCAGCTGGAGCCTAGAAGACAAGCTGTGTGCTACAAAGGACAGGGCTGTAAAAGTGACCTAAGCCCTTGGAGGAGCCCAGAAGATCGTGAATTGGATCCCAGACATTGGACAGTTGGAGTTTAACTTTTGCTTTTGATTGTGACTATGCCCTGATATTTTTCCCTCTTGAAGGAAGAAAATATTTTAGTGGATCCCACAGTTAAGAAACTTTTAATTGTAAAAAGACTTTGGATTTTAAAAGATATTGGATATTTTAAAAGGATTGAACTTTTAATATGTAAAGATTGTGGGACTTTTAAAGTTGTTTAGATGTTGGCGATGAATAAGAAACTAAGGGTTGCAGCTGGGCATGGTGAAGCATGCCTTTAATCCCAGCACTTGGGAGGCAGAGGCAGGCGGATTTCTGAATTCAAGGCCAGCCTGATCTACAAAGTGAGTTCCAGGACAGCCAAGGCTACACAGAGAAACCCTGTCTCGAAAAACAAAACAAAACAAAAAACAAAACAAAAAAAAAAAAAAAAAAAAGAAAGAAAAGAAAAGAAACCAAGGGTTGAGGCTTACTAGTGATGTGTTTGTGTGTCAAGTTGACAAGTGGTCAATTGTCCTGGCTAGTTTTGTGTCAACTTATTGGGATAGGTGTGTCACTGTGGCTGTGGGCTTTAATACCCTAGTCCTACATGCCTGGAAGACAGTATTCTGCTAGCAGCATTCAGATGAAGATGTAGAGCTCTCAGCTCCTCCTGCACCATGCCTGCCTAGATGCTGCCATGTTCCCACCCCGATGATAATGGACTAAACCTCCAAATCTGTAAGCCAGCTCCCATTAAATGTTGCCCTTATAAGAGTTGCCTTGGTCATGGTGTCTGTTCGTGGCAATAAAACCCTAACTAAGACAACAGAGTATGAGATCATCAGGCCCCATCTCATACTGAGGGGCTATTGGTGGTGGATAGCTGCTGAGGGAGGGAAAGCCATTTTTTATTGAGAAAATGGCCAATGGTAGGTTTCCCAAGCTCCCAAAGATGGCAGCACTAACTGGACTTGAGAGTTATCCAAAATAAATACAAACAAAGCAAAAGACATGAAATTGGGTAGTATACGTTGGGAGGCATTAAGGGAACTGGAGGAGGAAAGTGGGGAGTAGATAGGATCATATTCTGTTGTGCACATGGATGAGATCTTCATAAATAATGAAAAAAATTTAAATAAACAACCCTGCTATGATGCTTGATAGTCAACTTGAAGAGATTTAAACTCCTAGAGGAGCCGTGCCTCTGGGCAAGTCTGTGAGGATATTTTCAAAGATCAACTGAGGTGGGGGAGACCTACCCTCAAAGTGGGTGACAGCTTCCAGTGGGTGTAGAGTGACTGTGCCTGTTGCTACTTCTGCTGAACTCCTTGCCCAATAGACCCCTCCATTTCTTTGGCTTTGTAACATGAAGAGAGCATCAGACTTTCTAGGTGACCTTTAGAACTTCTGCCTATACTGAATGGGGACTCTTGAGCTACCTGGCTTCATTCAATGATAGCTACTGGGCTCATTGTTTCTCCAATGTGTAGACAGAAAGTACAGGACTATGCAGCCCATAATATGTAAGCCAATGTCATAAATTCCTTTTCTAATGTATATACATTCTATTGATTCTTGTCTTCTATAGGACCCTATCTAGTAAACTGGCTAAGGTAGATTGCATGTTAGCAGACTTCATTTAGGTGACGTGGCATCATTTTTACAAACATTAAAACAGACAGACAGGGGGCTGGAGATATGGCTCAATGGTTAAGAGGACTAGCTGTTTTTCCAGAGGACCCAGATTAAATTCCCAACACCCATCTGGCAGCTCAGAGCTGTCTTCAACTCCTGTTCCAGGGAATCTCACACCCTTACCCAAACATACGTGCAGTGAAAACACAAATATACATAAAATAAAAAAAATGAAATGACAAAAGCATAAAAAAAAAAAACCAGTGAATGCACAGAAGTCCATGGTTCTCAACATGTGGATCGTGACCCTCAACAGACCATTGGGAAACACAGATATTTGCATTACAGTTCCTAACAGTAGCAAAATTATGTTTATGAAGTATCAACAAAAAATTATTTTATGGGGGGGGGGCGTCACACCATGAAGAACTTAAGAAAGAGTCACAGCTTTAGGACTGTTGAGAACCAAATGAATGACTTAAGGCAAAGAAGTTTCTAGCCAAAGGAAAAAAACGGACCAAAGGAGTCCTCTCCTGCCTTTGCTGACCTTGTGACTTAGGTCAGGATAATAAATTGTATAGACAGACT
Organism: Mus musculus; assembly: GCF_000001635.26. Lineage (NCBI taxonomy): Eukaryota > Metazoa > Chordata > Mammalia > Rodentia > Muridae > Mus > Mus musculus. The sequence continues at coordinate 3,583,118 of NC_000076.6, read as the reverse complement.
ATGACAGCAGAGTAAATAAATTACCGGACACCCACAAGGGCCCACACAGGATTCCCCACGGGATCCTAAGACCTCTGGTGAGTGGAACACAGCGCCGGCCCCAATCCAATCGCGCGGAACCTGAGACTGCAGTACATAGGGAAACAGACTGCCCGGGCCTGACCTGGGACAAAAGCCCCTTCCGCTCCACTCGAGCCCAGGGCTTTCTGGCCAGCGGAGTTGCCTGACACCCACAAGGGCCCACACGGGATTCCCCACGGGATCCTAAGACCTCTGGTGAGTGGAACACAGCTCCGGCCCCAATCCAATCTCGCGGAACCTGAGACTGCGGTACATAGGGAAGCAGACTACCCGGGCCTGACCCTTCCGCTCCACTCGACCCCCGGACTTCCTTGCCAGCAGAGTCGCCTGACACCCGCAAGGGCCCACACAGGATTCCCCACGGGATCCTAAGACCTCTAGTGAGTGGAACACAACTTCTGCCAGGAGTCCGGTTCGAACACCAGATATCTGGGTACCTTCCCTGCAAGAAGAGAGCTTGCCTGCAGAGAATACTCTACCCACTGAAACCAAGGAGAGTGCTACCCTCCCAGGTCTGCTTATAGAGGCTAACAGAGTCACCTGAAGTACAAGCTCTTAACAGAGACAACTATAACAGCTAGCTTCAGAGATTACCAGATGGCGAAAGGCAAACGTAAGAATCCTACTAACAGAAATCAAGACCACTCACCATCATCAGAACGCAGCACTCCCACCCCACCTAGTCCTGGGCACCCCAACACAACCGAAAATCTAGACCCAGATTTAAAAACATTTTTCATGATGATGATAGAGGACATCAAGAAGGACTTTCATAAGTCACTTAAAGAATTACAGGAGAGCACTGCTAAAGAGTTACAGGCCCTTAAAGAAAAGCAGGAAAACACAGCCAAACAGGTAGAAGTCCTTAAAGAAAAACAGGAAAACACATCCAAACAGGTAATGGAAATGAACAAAACCATACTAGAACTAAAAAGGGAAGTAGACACAGTAAAGAAAACCCAAAGCGAGGCAACGCTGGAGATAGAAACCCTAGGAAAGAGATCTGGAACCATAGATGCGAGCATCAGCAACAGAATACAAGAAATGGAAGAGAGAATCTCAGGTGCAGAAGATTCCATAGAGAACATCGACACAAGAGTCAAAGAAAATACAAAATGCAAAAGGATCCTAACTCAAAACATCCAGGAAATCCAGGACACAATGAGAAGACCAAACCTACGGATAATAGGAATTGATGAGAATGAAGATTTTCAACTTAAAGGGCCAGCTAATATCTTCAACAAAATAATTGAAGAAAACTTCCCAAACATAAAGAAAGAGATGCCCATGATCATACAAGAAGCCTACAGAACTCCAAATAGACTGGACCAGAAAAGAAATTCCTCCCGACACATAATAAGGGAAGGCCTATCAGAATTACACCAGACTTTTCACCAGAGACTATGAAAGCCAGAAGAGCCTGGACAGATGTTATACAGACACTAAGAGAACACAAATGCCAGCCCAGGCTACTATACCCAGCCAAACTCTCAATTACCATAGATGGAGAAACCAAAGTATTCCACGACAAAACCAAATTCACACAATATCTTTCCACGAATCCAGCCCTTCAAAGGATAATAACAGAAAAGAAGCAATACAAGGACGGAAATCACGCCCTAGAACAAACAAGAAAGTAATCCCTCAACAAACCAAAAAGAAGACAGCCACAAGAACAGAATGCCAACTCTAACAACAAAAATAAAAGGAAGCAACAATTACTTTTCCTTAATATCTCTTAATATTAATGGACTCAATTCCCCAATAAAAAGACATAGACTAACAGACTGGCTACACAAACAGGACCCAACATTCTGCTGCTTACAGGAAACCCATCTCAGGGAAAAAGACAGACACTACCTCAGAGTGAAAGGCTGGAAAACAATTTTCCAAGCAAATGGTCTGAAGAAACAAGCTGGAGTAGCCATTCTAATATTGGATAAAATCGACTTCCAACCCAAAGTTATCAAAAAGGACAAGGAGGGACACTTCATACTCATCAAAGGTAAAATCCTCCAAGAGGAACTCTCAATTCTGAATATCTACGCTCCAAATGCAAGGGCAGCCACATTCATTAAAGACATTTTAGTAAAGCTCAAAGCACACATTGCACCTCACACAATAATAGTGGGAGACTTCAACACACCACTTTCATCAAGGGACAGATCGTGGAAACAGAAACTAAACAGGGACACAATGAAACTAACAGAAGTTATGAAACAAATGGACCTAACAGATATCTACAGAACATTTTATCCTAAAACAAAAGGATATACCTTCTTCTCAGCACCTCACGGGACCTTCTCCAAAATTGACCATATAATTGGTCACAAAACAGGCCTCAACATATACAAAAATATTGAAATTGTCCCATGCATCCTATCAGATCACCATGGACTAACGCAGATCTTCAATAACAAAATAAATAATGGAAAGCCAACCTTCACGTGGAAACTGAACAACACTCTTCTTAATGATACCTTGGTCAAGGAAGGAATAAAGAAAGAAATTAAAGACTTTTTAGAGTTTAATGAAAATGAAGCCACAACGTACCCAAACCCTTGGGACACAATGAAAGCATTTCTAAGAGGGAAACTCATAGCTCTGAGTGCCTCCAAGAAGAAACGGGAGAGAGCACATACTAGCAGCTTGACAACACATCTAAAAGCTCTAGAAAAAAAGGAAGCAAATTCACCCAAGAGGAGTAGACGGCAGGAAATAATCAAACTCATGGGTGAAATCAACCAAGTGGAAACAAGAAGAACTATTCAAAGAATTAACCAAACGAGGAGTTGGTTCTTTGAGAAAATCAACAAGATAGATAAACCCTTAGCTAGACTTACTAAAGGGCACAGGGACAAAATCCTAATTAACAAAATCAGAAATGAAAAGGGAGACATAACAACAGATCCTGAAGAAATCCAAAACACCATCAGATCCTTCTACAAAAGGTTATACTCAACAAAACTGGAAAACCTGGACGAAATGGACAAATTTCTGGACAGATACCAGGTACCAAAGTTGAGTCAGGATCAAGTTGACCATCTAAACAGTCCCATATCACCTAAAGAAATAGAAGCAGTTATTAATAGTCTCCCAGCCAAAAAAAGCCCAGGACCAGACGGGTTTAGTGCAGAGTTCTATCAGACCTTCAAAGAAGATCTAAATCCAGTTCTGCACAAACTATTTCACAAAATAGAAGTAGAAGGTACTCTACCCAACTCATTTTATGAAGCCACTATTACTCTGATACCTAAACCACAGAAAGATTCAACAAAGATAGAGAACTTCAGACCAATTTCTCTTATGAATATCGATGCAAAAATCCTCAATAAAATTCTTGTTAACCGAATCCAAGAACATATTAAAGCAATCATCCATCCTGACCAAGTAGGTTTTATTCCAGGAATGCAGGGATGGTTTAATATACGAAAATCCATCAATGTAATCCATTATATAAACAAACTCAAAGACAAAAACCACATGATCATCTTGTTAGATGCAGAAAAAGCATTTGACAAGATTCAACACCCATTCATGATACAAATTTTGGAAAGATCAGGAATTCAAGGCCCATACCTAAACATGATAAAAGCAATCTACAGCAAACCAGTAGCCAACATCAAAGTAAATGGAGAGAAGCTGGAAGCAATCCCACTAAAATCAGGGACTAGACAAGGCTGCCCACTTTCTCCCTACCTTTTCAACATAGTACTTGAAGTATTAGCCAGAGCAATTCGACAACAAAAGGAGATCAAGGGGATACAAATTGGAAAAGAGGAAGTCAAAATATCACTTTTTGCAGATGATATGATAGTATATATAATAAAAATTCTACCAGAGAACTCCTAAACCTGATAAGCAGCTTCGGTGAAGTAGCTGGATATAAAATAAACTCAAACAAGTCAATGGCCTTTCTCTATACAAAGAATAAACAGGCTGAGAAAGAAATTAGGGAAACAACACCCTTCTCAATAGTCACAAATAGTATAAAATATCTTGGCGTAACGCTAACTAAGGAGGTGAAAGATCTGTATGATAAAAACTTCAAATCTCTGAAGAAAAAAATTAAAGAAGATCTCAGAAGATGGAAAGATCTCCCATGCTCATGGATTGGCAGGATCAACATTGTAAAAATGGCTATCTTGTCAAAAGCAATCTACAGATTCAATGCAATCCCCATCAAAATTCCAACTCAATTCTTCAACGAATTAGAAGGAGCAATTTGCAAATTCATCTGGAATAACAAAAAACCTAGGATAGCAAAAAGTCTTCTCAAGGATAAAAGAACCTCTGGTGGAATCACCATGCCTGACCTAAAGCTTTACTACAGAGCAATTGTGATAAAAACTGCATGGTACTGGTATAGAAACAGACAAGTAGACCAATGGAATAGAATTGAAGACCCAGAAATGAACCCACACACCTATGGTCACTTGATCTTCGGCAAGGGAGCTAAAACCATCCAGTGGAAGAAAGACAGCATTTTCAACAATTGGTGCTGGTACAACTGGTTGTTATCATGTAGAAGAATGCGAATCGATCCATACTTATCTCCTTGTACTAAGGTCAAATCTAAGTGGATCAAAGAACTTCACATAAAACCAGAGACACTGAAACTTATAGAGGAGAAAGTAGGGAAAAGCCTTGAAGATATGGGCACAGGGGAAAAATTCCTGAACAGAACAGCAATGGCATGTGCTGTAAGATCGAGAATTGACAAATGGGACCTAATGAAACTCCAAAGTTTCTGCAAGGCAAAAGACACTGTCAATAAGACAAAAAGACCACCAACAGATTGGGAAAGGATCTTTACCTATCCTAAATCAGATAGGGGGCTAATATCCAACATATATAAAGAACTCAAGAAGGTGGACTTCAGAAAATCAAATAACCCCATTAAAAATGGGGCTCAGAACTGAACAAAGAATTCTCACCTGAGGAATACCGAATGGCAGAGAAGCACCTGAAAAAATGTTCAACATCCTTAATCATCAGGGAAATGCAAATCAAAACAACCCTGAGATTCCACCTCACACCAGTCAGAATGGCTAAGATCAAAAATTCAGGTGACAGCAGATGCTGGGCGTGGATGTGGAGAAAGAGGAACACTCCTCCATTGTTGGTGGGATTGCAGGCTTGTACAACCACTCTGGAAATCAGTCTGGCGGTTCCTCAGAAAATTGGACATAGTACTACCGGAGGATCCAGCAATACCTCTCCTGGCCATTTATCCAGAAGATGCCCCAACTGGTAAGAAGGACACATGCTCCACTATGTTCATAGCAGCCTTATTTATAATAGCCAGAAGCTGGAAAGAACCCAGATGCCCCTCAACAGAGGAATGGATACAGAAAATGTGGTACATCTACACAATGGAGTACTACTCAGCTATTAAAAAGAATGAATTTATGAAATTCCTAGCCAAATGGATGGACCTGGAGGGCATCATCCTGAGTGAGGTAACACATTCACAAAGGAACTCACACAATATGTACTCACTGATAAGTGGATATTAGCCCCAAACCTAGGATTCCCAAGATATAAGGTACAATTTGCTAAACACATGAAACTCAAGAAGAATGAAGACTGAAGTGTGGACACTATGCCCCTCCTTAGAATTGGGAACAAAATACCCATGGAAGGAGTTACAGAGACAAAGTTTGGAGCTGAGATGAAAGGATGGACCATGTAGAGGCTGCCATATCCAGGGATCCACCCCATAATCAGCATCCAAACGCTGACACCATTGCATACCCTAGCAAGATTTTATTGAAAGGACCCAGATGTAGCTATCTCTTCTGAGACTATGCCGGGGCCTAGCAAACACAGAAGTGGATGCTCACAGTCAGCTAATGGATGGATCACAGGGCTCCCAATGGAGGAGCTAAAGAAAGAACCCAAGGAGCTAAAGGGATCTGCAACCCTATAGGTGGAACAACATTATGAACTAACCAGTACCCCGCAGCTCTTGACTCTAGCTGCATATGTATCAAAAGATGGCCTAATCGGCCATCACTGGAAAGAGAGGCCCATTGGACACGTAAACTTTGTATGCCCCAGTACAGGGGAAAGCCAGGGCCAAAAAGGGGGAGTGGGTGTGTAGGGGAGTGGGGGTGGGTGGGTATGGGGGACTTTTGGTATAGCATTGGAAATATAAATGAGCTAAATACCTAATAAAAAATGGAAAAAAAATAAATAAATTACCATAAAATAAATTGCTCCAGAACTTAGTGGCTTAAGCAAACAATAGTCTTTTATTATCTCTCACTATTTTTGTGGATCAAGAATTTAGATAGTCCTGACCAAGCAGTTTTTGTATGGGAGTCTCATGGGACATTGTAGGATCATTGAGGGCGGTAGCCATCTACAGCTCTGACTGGCACTAGGGGATGATGCCAAAATGGCGTGATGACCCTGGCTCTTGGAAAGATACTGCATTCCCTGACACATGGACCTTTCTCTCTGTAGGATCCTCAGGCATTTTCACAGTAAAACAGCTGGTTTCCCTCAAAAGCAACTCAGCTAAGAAAGAGCAAAGGAGTCACAAAGATGTCTTTGACCTATTCTCCACCAGTTTCAAAGTATCTTCATGGATACACAGTCAGCCTTCTTCTCCCCAGAAGGAGACATACAGAGTGAATGTTGGGAGACAGGAATCATAGGTGGCCACATTAACAAAAGACTTAGGCAGTTGACCATTTAAGGTAGCTACCACAGCAACGAATAACCTAGAGTGTTGCATCTTAACTTTCTTAATGCCACAGCCCGTTAATACAGCTCTTCATGTTGTGGTGACCCCTCAACGATAAAATTATTTTCATTGCTACTCTTCATTAGTGTAATTTTGCTACTATCATGAATCATAATGTAAATATCTGTGTTTTCCGATGGCCTTGGGCAAACCCTGTGAAAGGGTCGTTCAACCACCTCCCTGCCAAGCGTTGTGATCCCCAGGTTGAGAAACATGGACCTACAGCTATTTTTCTTCATAAGGAGGAATTTGAAAAAAGCCAAGATTTCCTTGGTCAAAGCCTCATGTGGAGAGGGGAATTTGTTTCTTAGGCTAGCATGTTCTGAGTCCTGTCTGGGTATGATGTGAACAGACAGGATCTGTTAAGGACTGCGTCAAAGAGCAGAACAGGGCATTTCTTAACTTAAGCTATAACATATTGAACTTCATGTTTCTCTGGTGTGTTGTAGAGGCCAGAACATTTGATACTGATACTCAGCCTCTTTTCTCCCTGAGATGGTTCTCAGGGTCTAGTTTTCACCAATGGAATAAAAGCAGAAACAGTGTATCTCTTGTTTTGTGCAGCAGTTAAGTGGACTATAAATCCTCCATATGGTCCACCTGCCACCCACATTTGTACCTTTTCAACCTGTTTTTGGAAGCCAAGCATTGGTAGAGAAAGCCAAGGTAAGAGAAGACTGTAGCAGTGGTTCCCAACCTACAGGCCAAAAGACTCTTTCATAGGAGTCGAATCTCAGATATCCTGTGCATCAGATATTTACATTATGATTCATAGCAGTAGCAAAATGACAGTTATGAAGTAGCTGTGAAGTAATTTTGTGGTGGAGAGTCACCATTACACGAGAAACCATATTAAAGTGTCCTAGCATTAGGAAGGGTGAAGACTACAGTGTACAGTAACCAGATTTAAGAGCCTGGATGTCTGACTGAGTGCACACAGCATAGCTCCCTCTCTGTCTCTGAAGGGACCCACCTTGCACTGTGCTGGATGTGGTATGTACACTGCCCCTGTGCCAATCTCTGAAATATCCGAAGTATTGCGACTGTTATCCATCATTACTTTAGATAGCCAATGTCAAGAGCAAATCTGGTAAGTCCCTACCATCCTGAGATTTAATTTAAGCATTACAAAACTGAGCTTATGTCTGCTTTCCTCAATATTTGTGTTTTCTTATAGGATGTGCAATTTGTAAAGTAAATGTGCCTTGACAGCATATTTCATAGCATCTGGGTCAAAAGAACTGTCAGGAGGAAGGTAGGGCTTAAAAACAAAAGGCGAATAAAGGTTATAAGAATGTTGTAATCACATATAGATATTGATCCCACATATTCAAAAACTAAAGATGTCCTACCACAGAACAGCTATCCAAGTGCCACAAGATTCTTTTTATGTCACAGAGAATGGGCCGGTTAAAAATAAACTCTTTAACCGTATAGTTCTAGAATTAAAGGTCATCTCCAGAGACTGCAGTAATACAGCCATAAATAGCTCCTACAATCCTGTTGACACAATCGAAGGCTGTTTCTCAAACACCATTAAAAAACAAAAACAAAAAAAAAACCAACTCCCCCCCCAAAAAAAACCCCAACCTAGCTCACACCCTTGCTTTGTAATTGGACTCCATTCTTTTTGTTCTTTCTCTGAGCAAACATGGTGCCACAGAGAGTGGAGGAGAACTCAACAATGGGGTCTATTCAGCCCAGTCACCTGGCACCTTGAATTTGCTGTCTTGTCTTCGCCATTGTCTACTCTGGGGGGCTGGTACCACCTCAAGAGGCTTGGGAGAAAGTGTGTGTGTGTGTGTGTGTGTGTGTGTGTGTGTGTGTGTGTGTGTGTGATGTTTGCCTGTGTGCATTTATGTATGCAAGCTGTCTGTCAAGGTCAAAGGTCAACCTCAGATATGTCTCCGCCATCTTGTTTTTTGAAAGAATTTCTCTCACTGGGTCCTGGATGTGTGTAGCCTAATGGGCTACACTAACTGGCCAGTGTGCCTCATCAAGTACTGTAGCAACTGAGCCATCTCCCCAGCCCTCCGTGGGATTTCCTCATGCTTTGCCTCATGAGGTCTCAAAGGCCAATATTTCTGGGGGTAACAGCAGGGACCCAGTGCCCCAATTTTTCAGCTTTCACCAGAAGTCAGAACCTCTTACAAGTTCTCACGGTCTCAGGACAGGCCCCCTGCTGGTCATATGCAGTGACCTCGGGCTAAGTAAATCTATTCTCTTTCCTTTGTTGAAGCTGAACTTGTCTGTCATGAAGCCCTACCACACTTCTTCCCTGGGGTGGATGCTGGTGGATACCACAGATGCACTGGGAGGTGGCCTATGTTAAATGACCATGGGCATAGTCTCACTAAGCTGCTTGGTCCTGTGGGTACAGCCCCTGACTACAAATAAAACTTTTACTTTTGGGGAGAAAAAATTTTCAAAGATGGATAAATAGAATAATTAAGGGCTTTCTGGATGTCTCAGTGGCCTGCTGCCAGGAGTTCGATCCCTGGATCCCACATGGTGGGAAAAAAAAGAAGAAAACCAAAGGTTCTCCTCTGACCTCTGCATGTGTATCTTCATAAATAAACAAATATTAAAACATAATAAATAAAAACATTAAAACAAGTAGTTGTTTCCTTTAGGTCTTTGGATATTTTCTTTTTCTGGGATCTTCCTCAAAGCTGGAGAAGGCATTGCAAAAGACATGAATGACATCCTCATAAGAGATGGAAATTTTATTTGCTGTACAAGAATTTCCTGTATATTAAAGATGAGTGATTTTTCCTATGTATCTCTATGTGTACAGAAGAAAGGAGGCCCTGGGTGCTGATGTAACCATATGGAAGACTAAAGAATGTGTGACAGAGGAATCATGAAAATATTTGAACAGAAAACAAAGAGACATGGCCCTTCTCAGCCTGGCTCCAGTTACGGAATAGTTGACTTTGATGACTAACTGCAACACATCTGTATTTACACGATCTGGAGGGTATAAACTGCCAACACATAGGAAACCTCTGGTGGGGGTAGGAGTGGGGGGTGGATAACAGTCAGCTAAGCTCCTTTAAGTATCTGATGATGTCATCTAGCAAGACTCATTGTCCAAGGTCTGGCTCACATCTGGCAAGACTGTGCCATCTAGTGGTTTCACAATGGCTGCCTCAGATGGGAATTGGATTAGAAGAGCACCTTCCTTGTATTTCCCACCTGCTATAATGAAAGGAGATCGAATCCTCTGCACCCTCATGTGGCGAATTTGTGGCTACTGTCAAGTTTCTTGGCCCAAGCATGGAGGAAGAGCTCATGAGCACCACACGGATGCCAGATTTCAAACTGCTGACTTCATCATGACCAAGTGTCTACTCCACGCCCCAAAGACTACCATGGCTGTGCTCCAAACACCCGATGGCTCTGTAGACTCAGCCGCTGCCCTCCGCAAGGTTGCTTGCTGAGGAGAATTTTGACCCTTTTTAGTATAGATGCCAGGATGTGGTGAAGGTGCTAGGACACACAGGAGAATTCCCCGTCTCACTGGCCATCCTTCAAGAAAGCAGAGACCACCTCTTGCCCTTTTGCTTTCCTTTTCCCCCTCTCTCTCCGTTCCCTTCCCCCTTTCTCTCCACATTCTCATGGCCAGCCTCTACTCTTCTACTTCTCTACTCTCTCTCTGCCTTTCTCTACCTCTACTACCCTCTTGACTCCCCTCCCTATGCCCTGAATAAACTCTATACTAACCAACTAACTGTATACTAACAAACAGAAACAAGAAGAAAGCAGAGACAAATGCTCTCCCACCACCCTGCACTAAACTTCCTAACTGAATGCCTAGTGATGCTTCTGCCTCTCTTTTGCACTGGTTGGAACCATCTCATACTTTGGCCTTTGCTTGGATCTGGGCAGGTCCCTGCTCAGCCATCTCCATCCTCAGTTAGGAGAGGGGAACTCAGGGCCAACCATGATAGTGTAAAAAAGAAGCCAAGAGAAGGAAAACCAGAGAACAAGCCCCAGCCAAGACAGAGTTACAGTGCATCTTACAGGTTGCTTTGAAACAACTGCTCCTTCTAAGAAGATCCACAGAAACGTCAATGCAAAGAATGGTGTGGTAACTAAATGCATAATAAATATAAACAATAGTGAAATAATTGAGGTGGGAAGAAAGCCTAGCTTCACCCAAACCCTTAAGGCTAGCGTATTCCACATCATGTTATTCATGGTGATACTTTTTTCTAATAAAATCACAGACTTAAAGTGCACAGCAATATGATTTTTTAAAGTATAGTCACAAGTCCATGAGGTTATCAGCTCTGATTAATTCTAGAATATTATTACAGCCTCAGGAGAAGTTTTATGTCCATAGCCATCACTTCCCGTTAGCCCCTTCCTGCTGCAGACCTCGGTCACCACAAGTCTACTTTTTGTCTCTATGGACTTGTCCATTCTGACATTTCATATGAATGAAATCAAACAGCACTGATTTGTAGTGCCTGGCTTCCCTCATGGGCTGGTTGCATTATAATTCTTTATTCTTCCAGTGGCTTGACAGTTCCTCATGGTAAGGCTGTTCCAACTTTAGCTGTGTGCTCCTTGGTAGACGGACTCTGGGGTTGTCTCCACTTTCTAACTAAATTTGAATAACCCAGCCATAAATATCGATCTACAGCTTCAGTATAAATATGGTTTCAATTCTCTCAGGTGTATAACTGGGAGAAAAATTATAGGATAGCTTGATAATTGTATGTTTAAGTGTGTTATTTTCCACAGTGGCTGTACCACTTTATGTTTCTAGAGTTGAGAGAAGGGTGCCCAGTGGTAGAATACTTGCTGGTGTATAAGGATCCAGAATTTCACACACACACACACACACACACACACACACACACACACGAGAGCACTCATTATTTAGGTAATTTATTCCATCTATTTTGCATTCTTCCTAGGAATGTACAAAGGGCCTGTCTTAGTTTCTTTTCTATTGCTCTGATGAGACAACAAAGTAACATATAGAAAAGTGTTTAATTGAGCTTATTTTTACAGGGTTAGAGTCCATATAGTAGAGCAAAGACATGGTAGCCAGAATAGCTGAGAATTCACATCTCAAAACACAACAAGGCAGCAGTGGTAAGAGTGGAAGTACTTTCAAACCTCAAAGCCCAGCCCGTGACTCACCTCCTCAAACAAGGCCCCATCTCCTAATCCACCTAAACAGTTGTAACTGAAAGCATTCAAATGTATGGGCCTATGGGAGCCATCCTCATTCAAACCATCATGGGCTTAAGATTTTCATATCTTCACCAATGCCTACTTACAAAACATCTTAATAGTATAAAGTAGTCATTGGTTATATTTTATTTATTTATTCATTTTACATCCCAACTGCAGTTCCACCCTCTTCCCAGTCTCCCTTTTTTATGGCCTTTCCCCAACCCCTCCATCCCCTTCACCTCTGAGAAAGGCAAGGTCCCCTAGGTATCACCTCACCCTGGCACCTCAAGTCATTGTAGGCCTAGGCACATCCTCTCTCACTGAAGCCAGGCATGGCAGTCCAGTTGGAGAAATGGGAGCCACAGACAGCCAACAGAGTCAGGGACAGTTCCCACTCCAGTTATTGGGGACCCACATGAAGACCAAGCTGTACATCTGTTACATATGTGCGGGAGCCAAGGTATTTATACAAGCCCTTGTATGTTTTTTTTTTTTTTGGCTGATTGTCCAGTCTCTAGGAGCCCCAAGGGTCCAGGTTAGTTGGTTCTGTTGCTCTTCTTGTGCAGTTCCTACCCCCTCCAGGTTCCTCGGTCCTTCCCAAAACCCTTCCACAAGACTTTCGGAGCTCTGCCCAACGTTTGGCTGTGGGTGTCTCCGTTTGTTTCAGTCATCTGCAGGGTGGAGAGTGTCAGCAGACAGTTACACTAGGTTCCTGTCTGCAAGCATCACAGAGTATCATTAATAGTGTCAAGGATTGGTTCTTGCTGGTGAGATGAATCTGAAGTTGGGCCTGGCATTGGTTGGCCATTCCCTCAATCTCTGCTCCATCTTTTTCCCTGCACTTCTTGTGGGCAGGACAAATTTTGGATCAAAGATTTTGTGAGTGGGGTTACTGTCCTTATCCTTCTACTGGATGTTCTGCCTGGCTACAGGAGGTGGCCACTTAGGCTTCATATCCCCCCTCCTGAGTCTCAGCTAGAGTCATTCTCATAGACTCCTGGAGCCTCCTCTATCCCAGGTCTCTCTGATATGTCTTAGAGATGTTCCCCAAGTCCCTCACAGCACCATTCTCCTGGTCTTCTCTTCTCAGCTCTCCCTACACCCAGTTCCCCCCATCCATCCACCTCTGATGACTATTTTATTTCCCCTTCTGAGTGAGATTCAAACATCCTGCCTTCAGCCCTTATTGTTATTTGGCTTCTTTGGGTCTGTGGATTGCAGTGTGTATATCCAGATCAATACAAAAATGCTAGTAGCTAGGGAATCAGGCTGGGAGGTAGCCAGATCAGATTAGAGAATTCGAATTATTATAATGCCTAGTTACTGCGCTTTCACTTTTGAAGAACTAGCTAGGATAAAAAAAATCAGCTGCTGTATTAATGTGCTGCAACCTATATGTTGACATTAATGGTTACACAGCTTCTGTACCTTTGCCTTAATGCCTTCTCTGGTTGTGAAGTATAGCAGCACCTGACTTAGTTGGGGTTTCTATTACTGAGATGAAACACCAAGCTAGGGAGGAAAGGATTTATTCTGTTTACACTTCCCACATCACTGTTCATCACTGAATAAAAGCTAGGACAGGAATTCAAACAGGGCAGGAACACGGAGGCAGGAGCTGATGCAGGGGCCATGTCTTGCTCTCTACGGCTTGTTCAGCCTTCTCTCTTGTAGAACTCAGGACCACCAGCCCAGCGGTGGCTCTGCCCACAATGTGTTGGGCTCTTCCCCATCAATCACTAGTTAGGAAAATACTTTATAGGCCTTCCTACACCTGCATCTTATGGAGGCATCTTCCCAACCGAGGCTCCCTCATCTTTGATAACTCTATCTTGTGTCAGGTTTATATAAAACTAGCCAGCAGAGCATTGGCAGGTCTTAAATATTAGCAAATGTTCACACAGTGTGAGCACTGTTGGTCCAGTATGACTGTCTGTCCTACTATGTTTCTTTTAATAATTGACCCTAAGAACTCAGGGGTTTTGTGTCAGTGGAACACATTTGCTCAAATTTGGTTTGCCACCAGACAGCTAATATTTCCAACTGTTGCAAATGACCTGCAGTCACTCCACAGTTATTGGGCAGTTGATCTGGTTTTTAAAGCCTATAAGATATGTTTTTATTTTAATCCCTATTGAATGTCATTTTCTTAGGCTGCAATTCTATCTTCTTAGAATTCTTTGGATTCGTCCAACCGTATCATAGTTGGTTGTCAATCAGTTATAGATTATCATGACATGTCTACCTTCCCTCCCTCCCTCTCCCCCCATCCTTCCTTTCCATTGTATAATGGGCAAATGCTCTACCACTGAGACACATTTTGACCCCTTTTAAATATTATTTTGAGATAGAGATTCCCTTAGATGCTCAGACTGGAATCAAACTTCTTGTCCTACAACCCAGGGTCCTAAGTAGCTGAGGCCATAGGTGTAAGTCACTGTAAGTGTCTAAACTTATCACAGCAAACTTAACATAGGTCAGTAAAGATATAAGTTTTTAAAAATCACTTCAGAATGTTTATAGCATTCTTCATAGTATATTCTAGAAGGACGTTCACTGACAACACTGAAAAACCAGAACCCAGTTTGGTTTGCAGATTCCCCAAAGTAGCTCCAACAATTAGCTTCTACTTAAAGAGCCAGGCCATTAGGAAGTAGATCATAATAAGATCTCATGCAAATTGTACTGGGCAGGGGTGGGGTGGGGTACTGCACAATACTGCCACAGATTATATTTCTATGGTACCATATAGGGAAGAATTTTCCCTCCATGATTTTTATAGAAGCTTCAATTTTCCCTCAAAACATAAAAATAAATAATACTTTCTTACACCCTTCCTTGTCTTTCAACAGTTCATTCACCTAGAAACATAAAAAACGATTAAATTTGCAAGTTCCTTAGTGAATAAAAACTGTCTCAAATTTGCAAAATTCATTTCTGCAAATGTCTCTGCCTCTTGACCAGCTGCCTTCAATTTTGAGGGTCTTTCTTTTGTTTTTAAATTTTGTTTCTAATTACATGTGTGGGCAGCGCAGGTTGGTCACTTGAGTGCAGTACTCATAGGGGCCAGAAGAGGGCGATGGAGCTGGAGTATCAGACGATTGTGAGCTGCAGGGTGCTGTGGGTACTGTGAATGCTGAGAACCAAACTCTGGTCCTCTGGAAGAGCAGCAAGCTCTCTTATCCTCAGCCGTCCTCCCAGCCCAGGTCGGGCCATTCTTCAAGTTGTTCCTTTGTTTCTTTTTGCACCTTAACCCCTTTTCTTGCCTTCTAAATCCGTATTTCAATTTACTACTTACTATTAGTAGTATTGAAATATAGACAGCTATGCCATTTACAACTGTTTGTGAAATAGACACTCAGCATGTCTGAACACCTTTACTGTGGAGCGCTGATCTTAATGTCTAGAATGGGTTTGCAGTGAGTTATTTAATGCCCCGAGTTAAGAAAAAAAAAAAAAAAAATCACTCATGGGCCAGGGCTTATGAGCTACAAGATCCAGACATCTACCAGTGAGTCAACCGTGCATTTCCTAGGAGTTTTATTCAAAACTCATTTTCACCTCTACAGAACGTCCGTGTGCAAGGCAGACATGACACATGAACCACTGTCATACTCCGTTAGATAAGAAGGCTTTTTTTGGTTTGGTTTTTGCATATGTGCATGTGTGCATATGTGCGTGTGTGTGTGTGTGTGTGTGTGGTTGTTAGTTGGTTGCTTTTGTTTTTTTTTTTTTTTTTATTTGTGTGTTTTCCCCTTTTCTTTTGTTGTTGTTGGTTTGTGTTGTTTTGTTTGACACAGGGTTTTATTATGTAGCCCTGGCTGATCGGGAGCTTTTCATGTCAACGGCCTCTGACATGACTGATTCTGCCTCTGAGATTATATCTGGGTCCCTTTAATTTTTTTACATCTACAAAGTTTGTGTGTGTGTGTGTGTGTGTGTGTGTGTGTGTGTGTGTGTGTTATGTTGAGGCCAGATGTTGACATCTGGAGCCTGTTTTGTTTTGTTTTGTTTTGTTTCGAGACAGGGTTGCTCTGTATACCTGGCTGTCCTGGAATTCACTCTGTAGACCAGGCTGGCCTCGAACTCAGAAATTCACCTGCCTCTGCCTCCCGAGTGCTGGGATTAAAGGCATGCACCACCACGCCCGGCTCATCTGGAGCCTCTTACTCTCATCCCTCCACCTCATCTTTAATGAGGTCTCACTGAACCAGGAGCTTATCAGTCGGCTGCACTGACTGGCCAGAGAAAGGCAGGCCTCCACTCTTCTCCACCTCCTAGTATGAGGGTTACCAACCATGCTCAGCTCATGTGATTGCTGGGGATTCAAACTCAGGTCCCCATGTTTGTACAGCAGACATGTAACCGACTTTGCTATCTTCCTGGTCGATCAATGAGGCAAATTCACTTAATTTGTATCCCATGGCTACGTGAGTGGGATCAAGCCTTATCTGGCTGATAGGCTCTGCTTCAGAGAGTATGCTTAGCATATTATCATTGTAGTTGTTGCAGCTTTAAGTGTATAGTTGCTGCAACTTTTAAGATATCTTTCACACAATTGTGTGCTCTCCCAAGAAGTTATGAATCTAATCTATTGTGTCCTGTGGCTGTAGCTCATTAGAATAAACTGTGTTTCAAAAGTCCCAATTGGTTACTGAATTATTTTGACTTCATCTTGGCACAGCTATTTATTTCCTTGCTCCTTACAATTAGGGGTGAATAGGAACAGACCTGGGGTAACTGTATAGAGTAAGCATTATTGGTAGTATCTCCAGTATTTCTGTCCCCACCATTATGGTCACATCTAAATACAAGTGGTGCTGCAGAGTGATGCATATATGTGTGCATGTGCATGTACATGTGTGTGCTTGTGGAAGCCAGAGATCAACATCAAGTGTCTTCCTTAGTTGTTCCCAGTTTATTTTTTGTGACAGGCTTTCCCCCTGAACCCGGAGCTACTCAGCTAGGCTAGCCAGTGAACTACGGGGACCCACCTGTCCATCCATCTATCACCCAACATCCCAACATTAGGGTGATAGACAAGTACCTCTGTGCCTGGCTTGTATGTGGTCCATGCGGCTTGTATGTGGGTGTTGTGAATCTGAACTGAGGGCACCTTGAATAGTCATCTTCCTGAGACTTTCCTAAGTGAACAGTGAAGGCAAAGCAAAATGTTGTTACCCAAGCCAAGACTAGCTTTCGTCTTCTGAGATGGAAGGGACTGGAAGCTTGGTAAAGAACCAACATGAAAGTGGTGGCCAGCATCTACCCTTGAGATGAGCTGGGTTTCTGTAATGAACAGGATCCTGGCCCATGCTGGCCTAATAATCTCTAACCTGCATTTTCTGTCTAATTTTCAAATGTAATAGAGTCCTCACTTCAGGCCTTCATCAGATAAACTGTTTGAAAGGATATCACACTAGAGAATAACGCCAGCAAGCCTCAGAATCCTCACTTCCCTGTGGGCAAAGATAGATCTGGGAGTTGTCTGGCATGGATCCCGATTGGCTTGTCCATAATGAATTGTAGAAATTCGGTTTAGCAGGGAAAATGGAATTTTAAATTCTGTTCGTATGAAAGGCTTAGAGTTATTTTAGCACTGTGATATAATTTATCATTTTGAAGTGAGCCATTTATCTCAATGGCTATGATCTATAGCCCATTCTGGGACTCGAATGTCATGTGTCATGTTAAGATTGGCTCTGGCTTCAGGCTTATGTCCTGGAGAGTAAACACTGAAGCACTCTTGCGAAAAGCCTCTGCACACTTAGGACTACATTCGAGAGATCTTCTGTTTGGATAGCTCAGTGCAGTGTGACCATTTGTAATTAAGTTCTATGGATTTGTACTGAAGTGTTAAAGGTGTGTACCTCAACACAAGCTGTCTTCCTTAATGGTCTTTTCTGGAGTCTGGTTTTTGATTTTTTTAAAAATTAAGTTTCAGTTGTGTCAACTGCTTTAAACCTTTAAAAAATAGATATTTAAAACAGATATTAAAAATAGATATTAAAAATTGAAGAGAACTGCAGATTTGGGTCAATGGTGAAGACATTCCCAACCATACATGATTAAAGCTGTGCATTCCATCTCTATTGTGAACACACACACACACACACACACACACACACACACACACACTGGGATAACCTATAATCCTAGTTCTAGGGAGGCTGAAGAAAGAGGATTGTCTTAAGTTTGATGCTACATAGTAAATTTCAGGCCAGTTTGAATTGCAGAGTAAAAGTTTGTTCTTTCAGCAAGTATGAAAGAAAAAAGAAAAAAGAATGAGGGAAAGGAAGGGGGAGGGAAGAAGGGAGAAAGGGAGGGAGTCAGAGAGAGAAGGAGGAAGGGAGGGAGAGAGGGAAGGAGGGAGGGCAAGAGAGGGGGAAGGAGGAAGGAAGAAGGAAGTCAATGAGAGATTTCATGTATTTAACAAATACCAGATTACAGCCAGTATGGGCTTGTGGCCATTAGACAAGTCTTTGGCTGTGAAGGAATGAAAGCTATTGTACGTCCGCTTTGACTTTATGCCCTGTATTAGCTTTAATTAGTGGACATCCTAACTCTTTTAAGCTGGATTTTCTCCCCGGCTTCTTTCCCCCTGACAATTTTCCCTTCATAGGTCACCGCCAGAGTTCACACTGGCTCCAGTTTAGTTTCTGCCTCTAAGCTAGGAAACTCTAAGAGCTGCCTTCAATGTGGAAAAAAATCAGACACAGACGAAAATTTGGCAGCAATCAAATCACTTCATTCCCTTGGCCTTAATTAAGGGAATTGCAGAAGTGTTCATTTAATTACATTGAAACACCTCGTGGAAATTGAGAAGTCCATTAGCTTCAGGCACACCACATATCTGTGATATGAGTCCAAAGACCTCGTTTCGAATTTATAAAACAAATGCTTGATCTGTCTGGAGTCTTACATTAAAATCTAGTCCTGGTTTATTTCACTGGGTTCCCTATATAGTATCTGACACCATAAATACTTAAGAACTTTGGTCCATAATTTTATTACTTAACAAATTAGTACTATACTTAGTAAATGCATTATTTATTCAGTTGCCAGCCACAGAGATGAGGTACTTCCATGGTGCATGTATATACATGTCGGAAAACACCAGTATACACAAAACAAATAACTCTTAAAGCAAGCAAACAAAACAGCCTGTTTGGTAGAGGGCTGGCTGTGAGGCTCAGTCAGTAAAGTATGTGCCTCAAAAGCATGGGGAACTGAGTTCAGATCCCCAGCAGCCATGTAAAAAGCCAGATGTGGCACTAGGGATGCTATCTCCCCAGCCTAGGGAAGCACAAAGATAGGCAGGTCCCCAGAGGTCATTGGCTGGTCAACCTATCTGAATCAATGTGCTCCAAGGTCAGTGAGGGGCCCTGTCTCAAAGTAAGGGGGAGGGGTGATGGAAAAAAGCGTCAGATACTGGCCTTTAGCCTCCATATGTGTGCACACTTGTGCACACGCACCCTCACGCACACACACAGGAGTGCACGTAAATGTTCCTAAGTACACACTTTCTGAAAGAAAAGAAAAGGAAGGAAAGGGGCAAGGGACGAAGGATGGACCATTCAGGAGCTAGTCGAGAGCTCATAAACCCATTTTCAGACAGACATGTGCACCTGGGTAACACCCAGGCACCATCCATCGCCAGCGGGGCCTCAGGACTCATCTGGCCCTGTGGTGTGGCATCAGGTACCCACTTCACCAGCTGACTGCAGGCGCTCACTCCATTGGTGAAGCAGGTGAACCCGATTCGTGCTGGGGCAGGAAGGGAGCTTGGCAGTCACTAAAATACCATCTGGATACAAAAGAGCCTTACTTTGTGTTTCTGTCTTTCTGCTTCTTATTTAATGGCATGTGAGCCAGGTGACATTTGGATGTCAAGGCAACACTTGATTTACACTGGTGGAGGTATGTTTGATTAAAGGCCAAAATGTATGGTATTTGAACTCTAAGTCCAAATACTCTCACAGGAAAGGTTTTTGTTTGTTCGTTTGTTTCCTTGCTTTGTTTTTGTTTTTGTTTTAACTAGAAAAGGCTTTATTTGAGGACTGGTGAGTCCCGTGTACCACAGCAGAGTTTTCTCAGGACCCAACTCACATTGTTCAAGTGGTGGGTTCAAGTCTACAACCCTACCTCAACCCTAGGAGGCAGGGACCACTATTAGTCCCTTCCTCCACCAGTTTCCATAAAGAGAATCAGAGATGCTGAAATACTCACCTACAATCACTGTTAGGACTAGGGCTCGGTCCCCAGTAGCGCAGTGGAATATGTCAAATGGAGAACATGCTTTGCAGTTCACATGGATGCGTTGAGAGTTCGTTGAAAACGGGGCAGTTCCCCACAGCTGCTGTGGAGTCTAAAAGCTTTATACGTTTTATTTTCTCAAGTGCAATTTCCTGTGTCTGTATTACTAGTATATATGCTTTCCCTTTCTCCTTAGTTGTTTTTGTCATAAAAATATATGAAGAAGAAAAAGAAGAGGAAGAAAGGGGGGAATAAAGGTGAATAAAGGTTAGTTCAGCCAATCAGTGGTTGGGGAAAGAGCCAAGTCAGTCCCTGAACCCTTCTCTCTGCCTCAAGCTGCTTCCCTAGCTATGGTTGCACTGTCTTGGTGTCAACCCCCTACCTAGAAGACCATCTGTGCATTTGGCCACTTACAGGAAGTCCCAGAGGCTGATGAACCCTTACTGTTCCATTTTGTTTCCAGAAACCCCTACACCTCCACAAACATTTCTAGTTTTAAGGCCCCCTACTGGAAGTAGTTAGAATTGCATCTGCCTACCTGTCTGGCTCTGATCTGTAATCTCTTTGTCAGAGAATAACAATGAGGGTGAATATGAATTAGAAATAAACCTTTGGGTCCATCTTAAGGCCAAAAATCTTACAGAAATAATTTTTTGTCAGCCCCATACTTCAGTTTGTGACTGGAAATTAAAGTCTAGAGCCTGAGTGCCCAGAGTGGAGAGGTTGCACATTATCCCCTCTCCACCACAGCAGTTCCCAAATAACTTACAGCTGTTGGATCTAGCTAAATCTTTGTGTATGTATACATGTAGACATTTTGAGATGTATAAGTGTGCAAGTGTGTATATGTGGAGGTCAGAGCTCAAACTCAGGTGTTTGCCGCAGTGCTGGGACTGTAAGCAGGCACTAGCGTGCCCAGGATTTTAAAACATGGTTTCTGGTGGTTAAACTAGGGTCTTTATGCTCCCAAGATAAGCATTTCACCGACTAAACTATCTCCACAGCTCCTAGCTGCTAATTCTTACATTCAAACATCTTTCCTCACAAGTTTGCCACCAAATATTCAGAAAAGGTTTTGATAAAGTCTTACTGTGATGCCCTTTGAAGTATAGGGTTTATTCGTCCATTAAACCTACTCTTATCAATGGTGGACCATAGGTCAGACCTGTGCTAGGTGCTTAGAGAGCACATAGCTGGTAGACTTGGCTCTTCTCCACCACGAGTGATGGGGAAGTTTCAGAATGACTAGCAGAGCCAAACCTTGGTCTTTCCTTTACTCTTGGTCTTGGTCACTCCAACATGGTTGGAATGTCTTGGATTGTTTTTCAAAAACATGACATAAAATTGGACTTTAAAGGATGGGACCATAAAACTGAGAGGGTATTCTGGGTTTGCACAGGGAGGCAAACAAGACTTCAAGAGTACAGCCAGTTGATGATCTAATTTGACTCACAAGCCCTCCCGAGAAGCTGAATGTTGAAATGATGGCCAAACTTCCCAAAGCTTGATATCTGGTCTTCCTCTCTTTTACATCTTTGTACACAGGCTTAGTTTCCACTCTATCTTTGTCCTTGTCTTTCTCTAGCTGAAAATATATAAATGAGGAAAAAGAGAGAAGAAAGGGAAGAAAAGAGGTTAGTTCAGTCAACCATTAGGCCGGGCTAAGATTGGTTCTTGGGAGATAAGGCAGTACTATTACAGTCCCTGGGAGAGCATGTTCTCAAATTCTTTCTGCCCATCCTCACCATGCCTTTTCCAAGTTGCTCTTCTCTGACCCCTCTTTGGGGGGAGTTTATTTTTCATCTCTTTGGTGGCCTTGCTGTTTGTTTGCTCACTAAGTGATTTATTCCAAGGCTGCTTCCAAGACAATGTGGGATGAAAACCAAATGCAAAGGACTAGAGAGGAGCCAGGATAAACACAAGCTGACAGTCTCCAAAGCCTATGCATACATCTGGGCTGTGCGGGGAGCCCCATCTTAGCTCAAAGCAGTGTCCAGGAGGCCCCCCAAGGACATGTGGTAAACTGGGGGCAAAGCCTCTTGATGCTACCTCCTTTGCCTTTTAAATGAAAAGATCAATGTGAACTCATGTTTTAGAAGGGATTTAGTTCTTGTAGTGGCTCTCTCCCAACTAGGTTACTACTACCTCAGATCCATGGAGTCCACCCCCACCATCCACCCTTACCTCCCAGGTCTGTTCTGGTACATAAGGGTTAAGGTCATTTGCTAAAGAAACTTCTGGAGCTGAAATTCTTCTTGGCACTGGGAGCATGTGTTTGGATTTTGCCAGTTCAGGCATGGTGTGGGAAAGGCCCCTGGTTAGCAGTGTGAGTTCATGTTCAGCTTTCTTCCTTGGGACAGAACATGTGGAAACATAGCTCAGAAGATGGTTTTGACAATAGCTGGTTCCTTGGTCAGGTTTTATATGTGCCGTAGCAGGACAAATCCTGGTGGGTGGGTGACCTTAGAGAAGTCACAACCCTTTCTAGTAACAACCCATCATCCTAAACATTAAAGACGCAGAGATGAATGCTATCAAAGGCTTGCATTTTAAAGTCTTGATCCCCACAGAGATACTAAAGTGCAGCAGAACCTTTAGTTGATGACAGGGAGGTCTTCCAGTCATTGAGGATGTCCCCTTGAAGGGCACAGAGGGACCTCTTTTCTTTTCTTTTACTTCCTACCCATGAGAAAGGAACTTCACTGTGATGTGTTCATCTGCCCAGTACTAGCAGAAACTTGCAAACAATGGTTCTACACATCATGAGCTGAACACCGGAAGTAGGACCCAAACTAATTCTTTGGTGGAGTCAATTACCACAGGTATTCAGTTGAGTGAGAGAAAGCTGACTTAACAGGGAAGGACCAAGTTGTCACCAGAGGCGTCTCAGAAACGAGGTCTCAACTGAGATAAAAACATAGCCAACAGGAAGCAGCCAGCTACAACAAAATCTAGACCAGCAGCAGTTGGGTTAAGAGAGTGTAGAGTTCTGTCATAGGTCTGAGAGTTACACACACACACACACACACACACACACACACACACACACGTTTACAAGGGAGCCTCCCTTGATACTGGACAATGTGAATGCTAGAAATAGAGGCACGATTCCTGTATCACCAGAGCAAAGTTTTTATTTATTCACAGCCCCGTGTGACCTGAACCCTTCATTCATGTTACTTCCTCATGCCTCTTTTGCCATGGACAATATTTGGAGATATAATCAGTAATGTTTACTAATGGGTTTGGATGTTGGGGGTGAGAGAATGACTGGCATTTAAAATGCTTTCTGAACTGGTACTCCATAAATTGAGTGTGAATTGATATTTCAGGTAAGGCCTGATGACTTAAAAGTCCTACTTTGAACAGGGAAAGTTGATGACTGAAAGAGATCTATGGGAAGGGGCCTGGAAAGCAGTCAGGTGTGAGAGTCTGGGGCTTAGGAGCCAGGTCCAAAGCTGGAGGTACACCTGGTATGGTGGCTTGAATATGCTTGGTCCAGGGAGTGGCAATATTAGAAGGTGTGGCCCTACTGGAGTAGGTGTATCCTTGTTGGAGTAGGTGTGTCACTGTGGGTGTGGGCTTTAAGACTTTCATCCTAGCTGCCTGGAAGCCAGTATTCTGCTAGCATCCTTCAGATAAAATTAGAACTCTCAGCTCCGGCATCATGCCTGCCTGAATGCTGCTATGTTCCCACCTTGATGATAATGGACTGAACCTCAGCACCTGTAAGCCAGCCCCAATTAAATGCTGTTATTATAAGAGTTGCCTTGGCCATGGTGTCTATTCATAGCAGTAAAACCCTAACTAAGACACCTGGTAGCCATTCCCTTGTCAATCGCAAGGTCTCGACTATCCTAAGACTGATGTGTCTGCTAGAGATTGCTGTCTAGGCTTCCCTCCTCACCTGGACAGCAGAATCCCTTTGCAGTTACTGTTAAATACAGGTTCCTTGCTTCTTTCATATGAAGTGATCCAATAGATAGGTAGATGGATGATAACATAGTTGGATAATATACTATATTTCTTTATACATCCAATATGCACACCTTATCTTTAAAAACTTACTATGCTTCCAGAACTGAGTTTGGATGTGATGGTTGATACCATGGCAATCTCTGTGGTTGAGATAATGGCAAGAGAACCACTGAGGCTGGTCCTGACTTCTCTGAGCTGAATTCCATGATGTCTGTAGCCATATTATAACACACAAAAAGACTTCCAGTAAACATTCCCTTTCTTGTGGAACTTTGATATAAAGAAACCTCCCTTTATAAATGACCCCATCTTTGATATTTTGTTATAGCAGCATGATATAAATTAAAAGTTAGTAGATACACATATTATTAATACATGCATTTTAAATAAAATAAAATTAATCTCCTTGTAGGGAAGAGCAACTTAGATAAACATCTTCTTAACTCAAGCTGAATGTCTTAGTTAGGGTTTCTATTGCTATGACGAGACACCATGACCAAGACAACTCTTATAAAGGCAAACATTTAACTGGGATTGGCTTATGGTTTCAGAGGTTCAGTTCATTATCATCATGGTGGGCAACATAGCAGCATGCAGGTAGACTTGGTACTGGAGGAGACAAGAGTTCTACATCTCAATCCAAAGGCATCCAGGAGTAGACTGTCTTCTGCAGGCAGCCAGGAGTAGATTCTCTTCCACACAGGGTGGAGCTTGAGCATAGAGACCTCAAAGCCCACCCCCCACAGTGACACACTTCCTCCAACAAGGCCACTCCTACTAACAGTGCCATTCTCTGTGGGCCAAGCATCCAAACACATGAGTGAGTCTATTGGGGGCCAGACTTATTCAAATCACCACACTGACCAAGACAAATTCCATTACATCTCAAATCTCTTAAAAATGTACAACTGCCAGGGGTCGGGGGGAGTGGTAGAGACATTCTCAACAATTAAAAGTGCTTGTTGCTTTTCTAGAGAACCCAAGTTCCCAGCATGCATGTCAGTTGGCTCACAACCACCTGTAACTCCAACTCCTGGGGCCCGACACCCTGTACTGGACCCTGAAGGCACCTGCACTTACACATGCGCAGACCTCTATGCAGACAGGCACAATACACAAAATAAATTAAGATCTTTTTAAAAATCTTCAAACTCTTTGTGTAAATATGTTATATTTGCATTTTTAGCATTTCAAATAATTAGCATATCACACCAATTATGGCATTCTTGTGTACTTTTTAAATTTATTTTTTAGATGGTGAGCCTCACTGTTGCCTAGATTGGCCTCAATCCTGAGGGTTCTCTGGTATCAGCCTCTTGAGTAGCTGGGATTACAGGTGTGTACCACCATGCCTTGGCATCCATATCTATCTAAACATCTCTGCTAATTCTGGTAAAGTTATACTGAGTCTGTTCTGATATTGTTAATGAGCTATTTCAGGTTTTCTTATACATCTCTGTCAAAATCACAACCGAAACACCAATTTTGCATTTTACCTCCAGATCCTGCAAACTTTAAACACTAAGTTCACTTAAACAAGGAAAACATAACACAACAAGATGCCTCCTAAAGTTAGTCTGAAAGTATCAATAACACAGGTAGTTTTCATCAGCTCTGTGTTTGTTTCTACATGACCCAGGACTTGGTAAGTTACTCACTTGACAAGGGGAATAGACTTCATACCCCATGGGATTCAGAGCTGCAAGTTTGCAGCTCATGAGCACAGCATGGCTGATGTCTCCTATCAGCTGAGGAGGGTGCGCAGGGTCGAGGTTCATTCTGCAGAGATGAGGAATTCTAAGCTTTATTTGGGGTAATTATGACATGGATGAGGGGCTTCCATTCTGTGGGCATCAGAAGGTTGCCATTTTGGAACCCATGCCCCAAATGTATCCATCTTGCCTTAAAGATACTCTGACGCTGTCACATTTAACCCCCAGCTGTGGTTCTTGGGTCATAACACATGCCAGTGTCCTTTGTGCGACGCTTTAGAAACTCCCCAAAATAGGATTATAGCATTTTGCATTCCATCTGCACTGCTCTGTCTAACTTGGCTGCACTGCTGCTGCTTGGACACTGTCCCCTCACAAATCTCCCCCAGCACGTTCTCCACATTAGCTGAAGCCACCCAGAAGGGTGTTGGCTGCACTCTCCACTCTGCCTTGTCTCAGTGGAGGAGGTGGAGACATTATGGAGATGGAGCTGCTGCAACCTTTGTTCTAACCTCTACCCATGTGAACTTCTGTGTAGACTGCCAGTATTATATTTCATCATTCTATTTCACTCAAATCAGAAGGGGATACTCTGTAGTTAGCTGGAAAATTGTCATTATATTTCTTATCCTATTCAGGCAAAATATTGATAGTTGTTATTTCTTCTGGTTATAAATATTTCAACCAAAACAATGTATGTTCTACCTATCATCGGAGGACACTAGTGGGCCTTTGCTCTCTCCCACAAGTATAAGTACTATGAGTTCCTGTGTTTTTCCAGTAAATTGTATATGTGGTACTTTGTCCCTATGTACTTTGTCATGAGTCACACATGGACTGTTTATCAACACCAAACCCACAGAGCTTCCTAGTTAGTAACCACTACCACCACCACCACCACCACCACTATTCATCATTGTCACCAGCACTAGCATCACCATCACATCATCACACTACCTACTACATCACCACAATCACAACTGTCACTATGTCCCAAATTCCCCAAAGATATCTGCTACAAACCTTCCCAGAGCTATACATGTGTGCTTTGTTTTTTCAACATGAATGAAAAACCAGGGTCATGTATCTTTAGGGACAATGGCAGGAAGATGATGAGCTAGCTCTGTGATGCTGTTTGCTCCATTCATATGAAATCCCTGATGATCCTTATCCTCTCTAGTGGCTGTATACTTGAACAGTCACACTGGGAACCCTCTTGCCTCTCCATCTCATCCACTGCTCCCCTGCTTGGAGGCTAGTGGGGACCCTATGAAGAAGACGATGCCTCTTGTGTGCCTCAGTTTTACTCAATAGAACAGATGACAACACATCAAAGAACTTTATGAGCTCCGTTTCCAGACCTTAGAAAAAGGCAGTAAGGCTGTGTGTGTGTGAGAGAGAGAGAGAGAGAGAGAGAGAGAGACAGAGACAGAGAGACAGAGACAGAGAGAGAGAGAGAGAGAGAGAGAGAGAGAGAGAGAGTATTTATTTATTCTGTGACAAGAAAGTATGTTTATTATTCTGATATCTGGAACCCAGAGAAACTTTGCCCACTATAACAATAAAAAGTACAGCAATAGGTTCCCATTCCCTACCAAAGCCACAATAGCATTAAAAGAAACCCCGTTTCAGTAAAGCCCCAGGGACCATACTTATCACAGGTGGAGGGAAGGAAAGCAAACTCAGAGAAAACTGAAGATATCTGTAGATTTTGAGAACTTATAAATATGTCAAAGGACCTCGAGGCTGACGGTGCTGCTTCCCGTAAATTCTCATTCTATTTCAGAGCAAAGAAATGCCTTTCTTCTCCCAGACATGAGGTGGCGCCAGCTTTCTCTTATTAATGGTCCAGATGAGGTGCAAAGATGAGAAGAGAGAGCAGGGAGAAAAGGATAAGAAGGAGGAGGAAGGTGAGGAGGAGGAGGAAGAAGGTGAGGAGGAAGAGGAGGAGGTCATGGTAGTGATCTGAAGAGGTGGGTAGATGAATTGCATGGAGAACAGCCCAAACAACAACCATAACCACCACCAGCACCACCACCATCACCACCACCACCACAACAACAAAGGTATGCACATCATGTCCTTGGGAACACATCGGTGGGGATGGGTGGGGATGGGTGGGGATGGGGATGGGACACATGCAGCCATGGCAGTCCCAAATAGCTTTGCTGTTGCTGTGTGTGGTAAACAGTATCTCTGTGGGACTGAGACTGCCTTATGGTGGTGCCTGACTCCTTCAGTGTAAACACCTTCATCACAAACAATTTCAAAGTACAAATGGTTTAATAATTTGTTGTATAATTTCAGAATATTTAACCACCATCTTCCATGTGCTAGCACAAGCCAGCTCCGGCACACTCCATGCAACTCATGTTCAGATAATTGCCAGCTACATCCATGGCAGGTTAGACATGCCTCTCTGGTTCTGTGAGTGTCATATTTTGCTTATGTTAAAGGTCACTCATTCAAGATTGGCAGAATCCCTATGAGGCTTAGTGACAGAATAGATCTCAGTAGTAAATTCTTAGACTCAATGCCACCAGAAAGCAGAGAGCAGAAGGACCACTTGATTAGTCAATATTTAAATTAAAAAGTATTACATAGGTAGCTTTAGGAACTATAGCAAATCTTCTAATGTGACTTCTTTATGACTTTTATATGTAAATAAAAAATCATTTATAATTTTGTAGAGAAATTAAGTTATGCCTGCTTTTTGGCCTCTTGCCCCATATATTCACTAAAACAGTCCATTAAAAATAACTTACTGGACTGAAAGTTCTAGAAAGTATGAAAAAAATCACTACAAGGAAAGTGGCCTTCCCTGTACACTGGTTTCAGAAGACCTGACTCAGAGAGTAAGAGGTGCCAGCAGCCCCGGGAGGAAAGAAGTGGGGGTCATCCCAGCATTCCAGCATCTCCTTAGGTTGGCTGGCTATACTGTCACCATGATCTGGTCCAGAGCTTTCCGCTTGAGGTCAGGCACTGTGGCATCTCTGCTGGGGTACCCCACAGGAAGTAGCACCAACAGCTTCTCATGTGAGGGGCGGCCCAGGAGCACCCTCAGACGAGGACCACAGTTGAGGGGAGTGGTAGTGACCGTCACTAGCCCTGCATTCTGAAACAAGAGAGAACAAATGAGCATTTGAAAATCAGGCGAAGCCACAGCTCTTCTCCCAGCCTGGGGCCATTTCATTTTCCCCTGAAGTCAGGCAGCAAAGAAGCTTCCAGCCCAGGTGATGTGTTGTAAACCTTGCCTGTTCCCCTCAACCTGTTGCCTTCATTTAGACAAACAACTGGAAACATCTGGAAGAATAACTCATCTTACTTTCCAATGATGCTTGAACAATGGAAATGGCTGCTTTAGAGAAACAAGGTTGAGGAGTGAAACCATTATTAAAGAATGACGAAGATAAGTGTTTAGCTTTAGTGGCCAGTCTGTACCTTTTATCTGACACAACAGCCCCAGCAGTCCATCAGTATGAAGTCCACTAGAATTTTCCTGACATGTTTTTTTCCAGAATGCCAGTTACCTGTCTGGCTATATTTAGTTATTAATAGCCATAATAGCAACATTTGAACTCATATAATTATAGGGATCTGGAGTGGGTTACTGCAGGCTCTCCTGAGGACTTACACACATCATCATCCATAAAAATCATACAATACCTAGGGAGATCATGCCATCAGTAAGGTACATGCCTGGTAAGCATAAGGATGAGCCCAACCTCCCAGAACTCATATTAAAGCAATACAAATCGAGGCATGGCGACACTTGTGGGGGAAGCAGACAAGATGCATCTATACAGACAGAGAGTGCCCTCTAGGTCCCTAGCTGTTTCCCCTCCAACCCATGTTTCCCCAGTCACCTGCCCACCTTGGAGCCTGAGCCAGGAGGAAGGCCAGGAGCTTTGGGCATGGCCAGCCCAGCCCAATGAGTCACTATGCTGGTGATCAGGCTCCAGGAAGAGTTTTTCTCACACCTCAGTCATAACCTACCTTGGAATTCTGAGAAAGCAGAGGCAGCAAGCTCAACAGAAAAGCTAGCCTGGCCAGCCCTTTTCAAAGGCCAAGAGCATTGTGGGAAGGTTGCTGGCTTCTTCTGCTTCCCCTAAACTCTATCTCATCTGCAGTGCCATCTGGTCTGACTCTGGCTGTCTCTGGTCACTAGTTCGCCTTCATTTATCTGCCTACATTGTGAGGAGGGAAAGCAAAAGCCAGCTTCCTCAGGATGGTTTGAGAAGCAGCAGTAGCGATATGAATGCCGCTAGATACAAGCCTCATCTTTCTTTGAGACAGCGAGGAATCTCATCACACATGCTCATACACACACACACACACACACACACACACACAGAGAGAGAGAGAGAGAGAGAGAGAGAGAGAGAGAGAGAGAGAGAGAGAGAGAGAGAGAGAGAGAGAGAATTGACCCTTTCTTCAAGCAGGGCCATTCTCTCTTACAATATTGTTTGTTGCGTTAATTTGTACATTTAGCATCACTCCCTCACTCCTGACCTGAATCCCAAGTGTCCATCAGATAAACTGTTTATAAGTTAACTAACCCCAGTGTGTCCCAGACATGGCACAGGGTTTGTGAGGCAGAACTCAGCCCTGCTCCATCTCACATTTACGTTTCTCAAGCATCTCAATAGGAAAGTTTGTAAGCACACAGTCATCTGAGACAACACAGTCTTGTAAGCATCTCAGGAAGGCCGATAAGAGCCTGGTAGCTGTTTAATCATCCCACCAGTCTGGAAAGGAGTGGAGTACACATGAGGGGAGTGCATCTTTCAGGCTTTGGTTTTCTTCTCAGATGGCTGCTCAAACCCTCAAGCTACATGCTATTATGGAAGAAAGCAATCACAGCAGTTCTTGTCACCCTGAGCTATTACAAGTGACTTTCCAGGGAGAATTTCAGCTTGCAGAAATATGTTACCCACCAATCCAGGTTTCCAGGGGTTGTTGTCACATCGGACTTATCTTTCTGAGGAACTCAGCTCTAGGCAAACAATTCCCCAATGACCCCCAGTTGGAAACTTGGCTGAAACTTTCCACTACAGTCATTCTTGGTCCCCTGTCTCCCTTGTCCCCCTTGAGCCTCTGGGTGTGCAGCGCACCTGCAGTGCAGCCAGCAGGAGGCCACAGGCGATGGACACACTGATCTCGTTGTAGTAGTGGACCTTCTTCTTTCCATTCGCAGCAAAACCATGGACTTGTTTGAAAATGAGGATCAGAACTGGGGCGGTGTCCAAGTACTCCTTAATCCAGTTGGTTCTTTGGGGACAGAGTAGAAAGAACATTCAGGAGAATATTTACTCTGAATTTTTAGGTTTTTTTTTTCCCTTTCCCTTTTAAAAACTTCCTTAGCTAATCTATGATTTTTAAATACACATTTTGTTGTCCTTTTCTATTGAAGTTGACAAAGACTAGATTTTTTATTTTTTGTCAAATTTATCTTTTTATATAAGGTTAATGAAATTGATAAATCTACATTAGTGCTTGCCCATCATGGAAAAGCAGGCAAAATGCTGAAGGAGACAGAAAGATGTAAGAGTATCTTTTATTCTCCTGTATTAATTGTCTCCAGTTACTTACTGCTTCTATCTGCTGACCGGGCCTAGTCATGGAAGGTTCTAGCCTCTGTACAATCTTATCTAGGCCTAGAATATTTTCAGCCTCTGAGACTTACTGCTGAATAAGCTCACCCTTTCTTGTTCTTTCTGGTCTCTGACTGGCTGGTTCACCTCAGCTGCTCTGGCCCAAATTCTTCTCCATACTGGTTCTACTTGGCTTCTCCTGAATTGCTCTGCTTGACCTCAGACTAACTTAGGCAATCTGTTGTAATCTTCTGGCTCCTTCTGCTTCTATGGCTCATGATGTCTTCGCCTGTGTCTGGCTTGTTCTCTCTGCAACCTGTCTCTGTACAACTGTTCCAGTAAAACTGCCTTCTCCCCTCTTTCTCTGACTCTCTTAAGTCACCTCTCTTCCCTCGTTGTTCTCTGGAGAGCTGGAAATATCCTATTCTGTCAAGTCTTTCTCTGATTTGCTGCTTTGCCTGCCACTCGATTAAACATCACTTTCAGACATAGGTGTATCTTTCTATAAACTAACTTTACCTTCATTGTTTGGGATTACAGGTGTGTACTAAGGGCATGTCTGTATTCCAGCCAGAGGGATTAAAGGTGTGTGCTAAGGCTGGGCCACACCACAACTAGAAACAGATTTCCCCCCAGTAAATAGGACAATCTCAGGGTTCACAGTGTGATCAAATGTCCTGCAACAGAAAGACCCAATAGCCTTAGATCACCAAGCTGGTGTTCGCCAAAATGAAGCTGAATGCTCCTAATGCATTAGATAACAAATACCACGCTGAAAGCAAAGTGTTGGTTTTGAAAAAGAACGTTGAAAAAATACCATTGGAAACCAGAAAATGGCCTCCAGTTGGGCAACGAAGATGAGGGAGGGGAGTTAGGGAGTGGCGCCCTGGAAGAAAGAATGGGTGAGTGTAGCCAATCAGAAAAGTTGATGTATGGCAGATCAGGATGGAGGGCATGCCGGTACATGGGTGGGCTGGAAGGTACACACAGATTTTGCAGGGTCCTGGCCCTAATACGGTAAGTGATGGAGGGTTTACCTTGGGCTGAGCAGCAGCATCATGTGATCAGGTCCATTTCAGAAGCATGGGCTGTGCTGATGAGAATGTCATCACCAAGAGTGGCTGTGAGGTACCAACTACACAGTCATCATAGTGGGAGGGAACCTAGACACTGGACTATGGCTGTGTCCCAGGCAGGAGGGTGGTCAAAGGAGGGCCAGGCCAGGGAGAACTGAGGGAAGAGGTAAAGACTACAGACATTTGCTAGAACAAGGGAAGAAGCAAGTGAAGGGGACAGCAATGGTGGCAATGAGAAAGAGCAGATGAAGAAATCCTAGCTGTGGAAAGAGGCAGGGCGCGTCTGAGGGGAGCCAGTGGCCATTCATGTGGATAGTAATGATGACTTGAAATTTCTGTTTTCCATCTCTAAACGTATCCTCCTTCACTCCACTACCCTGCCTCCTACATCTGTGCTGAAACTATTCTGTGCTGAGAAGAGAGACACGGGCCTGTATAAACATCCATTCCAAACGGCTGCCTTTCCCCCATGGGATATTACATATAATTATCAAGAAATGGTGACTATTCATTTTACAGTTTAGCCTGGTTACCAGTCACCATTTTAAAACACAACAGAAATGTATATCCTGCTGATGTCAAGCTTTTGGGGATCTGCCCTCTCACCTTAACCAGCTTAGTCCCGCTGGTGAGTAGGTTTTCCCCCTCACAGAGAGGGAACATTAATGATTGAGGTCAGCTCTGAAGCCAGAGTAGCTGGTTCCTGGGCATGGCCCTCCTGAGGGTGGAGTAAGTTAAGGTATGGAAAGTGGTATTTACTGATGCATACATCACACTTTGAGATCACAGAAATGACAGATAAAAAGATCCCTTTTGATCGCCTCCTGGACTCACTAGATTTCTAGCATGGAACGGTTGCCAGTAACACATGCTGCCTTCAGGCCACAAGCAGGCCCAGCAGCTGGTTTCCATCATTCATTGAGGAAGCTTAATGCTGCCAAAAGGCTCTGCCCAGGCCCCAAGGCTACATTTCACTATTTAAATTGTATTATATTTTGGACATTTTCATAATTTAAGATTCTGATCATATCCCTAATGGTTAAAATTAACTTTTAAAATACCTATTTTTAAAAGTCTTATGTGTATGAGTGTCTTGTATGTATATATGTATGTGTACCATGCGCATACCTGGTGTCCAGGGAAGCCAAAAGAAGACACTGGATCCCCTAGGGCCAGAATTACAGACCACTGTGAGCTGTAGGGTAGCTGCTGGGAACTGAACCCAGGTCCTCTGCAAGAGCAGCAAGTGCTCTTAACCACCTAGTCTTTTCTCTGGCTTTAACTAGATTTTAAACGTGTATAAAATATGTATAGAGAAGAAGTTAGCAATGCAAATTTCTTAAAATATTTGAGGAAGATTAAGCAGTCTGCCTGGCTTCTAAGGCAAGTTGATCATTCATAAATATTTTTGTGCTTACCTTTTCTAAGCATACTTTATCAACTGATCTTTTTTTGTTTAGTCTCAGTTAATTCAGTTTTATACTAATTCATTAAGACCTCATATTAGAGCAAATAAAAAGACTGCAGGACTACTGAGGATTACTGAGGGCAGAGTCGGCATTTTCACATCTAGACAGATAGCTATGCAAGCCTGAAACAGTATAGATTAAACATTACATTATATATTAAAAATATGGGCTTCAAAGACATCTGGAAAAGGTGACTGGGCATAGTGTCCATTTGCTATTCAATGTGTGTGTGTGTGTGTGTGCATGTGAATATGTCTTATGCTTGTCTGTGTGAGTGTGTGTATGTGTGTTTCTATGCACACACTGTTGGTTAAACAACTTGATTTGTATTATAGATTTCTAAACAAAAACGTCTATGAAATGAGAAAAAAAGCAAACTAATAATTAAAGTGCTGAGTGTGGTAGCTATTTTAGATATATGAAGGGCATACATAAGGACAATGGGCACATAGATGAGAGAACGATTCTCAGTGACTGGAAGAGAGGGGCTGATGGTTTCTGAAGGTACTGTGTCCAGCTGGAATCCTGTGTTTCACTAAATTCAGAGCCCACCTTGACTTTGACATTTCCATTTTCTTTGTGAATATACAGTAAGCTTTAGAGTTTCATTGCTGATATCCCACACTTATCTGAGAGCATAGTGTGGTATAACACACTCCATGATACATTAGTTCCAATATAGTATAAACATCTTAAGGGAAAATTATCCTCTCACAATAATAGCAGGGCCAAGAGACCCATCACTCCTTATTCTCATGACCAAGCCTAGGCTAGAAGTCCCACGGTATCACAAAGCTTGTGATCACAACAATCTTTCTCAGGCCCCTGTCACTGTGGGGTGACAGATGGCAGGTGAAAGAGCTGGCCACAGAAGGCCACCGTTGGAGACAGAAGTAGCAGGCCTCTCTGCACTATCTGGAGCTGAGAACTTGGGCTCGCCTCCTTTAAGGCTTTCTGAGAGGTGAGAGCCAATGCCCCCCCCACACCTTGTCCCCCGCCCCTTCCCCAGGCCACTCTGATTTCCACTCTGTTTTCTTTGGAAGGGAGGAGCCCACAGCACTAATGACTATTTGATAGTACAGACCTACTAAGGGTGCCCTTAGTTAAAGCTTAAGTGGTAACATGGTTTGGAATGATCCTGTCACTGTAGCAAACCAGGATTCGCTTCATTCACGATCCTGGAAATCATGTCACAATCTTATGTTCCAGACGGTGGAAAGTGAAGTAATTCTTCAGTTTTAACTAACAGCAGTTTCTGGGCTGGAGAGATGGCTGAGCAGTTAAGAGCACTTTGTGCTATTCGATGGGACTCAAGTTCAGTTTCCAGCAACTACATAAGGCAGCTACAAAGTGCCTGTAAGTCCAGCTCCAGGAGATCTGCTACCTCTGCCTCCTAAAAGAACCTGCACGTGAATACCTCCACCTCTCTCTGATTCCTCTCTCTCTCTCTCTCTCTCTCTCTCTCTCTCTCTCTCTCTCTCTCTCTCTCTGTTACACATATATTTTAATAAGTTAAATAATAATGTACAACTTATAATAAAGTATAATAAATTAAAATAAATATTAAAAAAAATAAAAATAATAAAAAACCCCAATTATTTGGGTCAGAGCCTTTGCGAAGGGTTAAAAATAAGATGAAGAAACAAAAGAGAAACAAGGTAAAATCTGATTCTGTATCCATGCACTGAAATACGACACTGAGCCATATTAATATGAACACTTAATACATCATCAAGATAAGATAATAACAATCATTTTAAACCCCACAAACCCAGGACCTGCAGTGGTAATTTCTTACAGTAACAGCAAGCCAGGCACCCCTAATTGCATCAGCTCTGTACCTCAGTTTCTTCAGGTCTGTGACCCATCGCTTTCCCATCCTTTTCATGTAATTTATTTCTTCCTCCTCTTCGATAATCTCTCTGATCTTATGCTTCATGTCTGGGTCCTTCACCACCACAAAGGTCCAGGGCTCTGTATGGGCCCCACTTGGAGCTGTTCCTATTGTCCATTAAATGAAAAGTAAGTGTAAGACGGCAGAGGGATGCAAAACTGTTCATTAAGAAGAGATACAGTAGCAGGTATTGTGCTGATGTATGTCTGCAAGCCCATTCAGCAGTTGGGAGGCTGAGGCAAGAGGATCATTATTTGAAGTAAGACCTTGTGTCAAAAAGCAATAAAAGGAAGAAGAAGGGCAGACAGAGAAAGAGACGGAAGAGGAGGAGAAAGAGGAGGAGAAATTTAAGCTCACACTCTCACAGGGTCGGGATTATTGACTGTTGCCATTTAGGTAAAGGATACAACTATCCAAGGTGTTTGTATTCTTGACTGAAATAAAGTACTCTTGATGCCTGTTTTGGATTAAAGATGACTCTCAATGGGTATGCAACAAGCATGAACATGAACGTAAATGTGTCTTAGAGAGGTGTAAGACAACAG
Source organism: Mus musculus (assembly GCF_000001635.26). Classification (NCBI taxonomy): domain Eukaryota; kingdom Metazoa; phylum Chordata; class Mammalia; order Rodentia; family Muridae; genus Mus; species Mus musculus. The sequence goes on along the minus strand of NC_000076.6, from coordinate 3,546,566 downwards.
AAAAGACAATCCTAGAGGAGAGTGTAGCATCATTGTTTTTATTTTCCCCTGGGTGGAGATATTAGGTTACATTTAAAGCAAATCTATCTTGCTTTAGTTTAACTTACAAACCCACATAAGGAAATTTTCCTATTTTGCTCATTCAGCCAATTACTGTACTAGAGTGTCATGGAGTCTGTTTCTTGGAAGACAAACATAAATCTGAACTGAATGTGGAGGAAGGAGCCTGCTTTGAGGAGGGACAAGATGTTTCTCCTGCAATGTATACCAACACATTCAGAATTTTTAGCTTTAAACAAAATTCATAAAATGTATTGACTTCAAAAGTTTTTAATGGCCATCACATCTGTTTTCCAAGAAATGGGGAATCAAAATGTAGGAAAGAGGGATCCGTGTTTCTGGCAGTCATTAACAATGGGAAAGCCTTTGTGGTGGTTTGAATATGCTTGGCCCAGGAAGTGGCACTATTAAGAGGTGTGGCCTTGTTGGAGGAGGTGTGTCACCGTGGGCATGGACTTTGAGACCATCCTCCTAGCTGCCTGAGGACAGTCTCCTGTTTTCTTTAGGAACAAGATGTAGAACTCTCAGCTCCTCCAGTGCCATGCCTGTCTTGAAGCTGCCATGCTCCCATCTTGGTAATAGGGGACTAAACCTCTGAACCTGTAAATCAGTCCTAACTAAATCTCCTTACAAGAATTGCCTTGATCGTGATATCTCTTCACAGCAGTAAAGCCAAAACTACAACGCCTTCATAGATAAACATACCACTCTGGCATTGTCTATATGTTTGGACTTCAGTGCTGTCCTAACACTGTCTCTGTCACAGCATCTGATATTCGGCAAGGCTCAGCATCCAGTTACCAACCTGCTGCTTTGATGACATTTTCAATGACTTCCATTGGGACGTGCTCGCTGCTGATAAACCTGACGGAGCGTCTCTTATTGAGGAGCTCATAGAATTCCTGGGACCTCATCCTCATTTCCTGTTCTGGGTATCGGGTGTGAGAGAACGGGATGTGCTCCACACTCTCCTCTGCCTCTTGCCACTCCTCAGCATCTGCAAACAAGAGCCAGGAGCACAGCAAATTCAGCCATCTCCCTTGTTATAAGGTCAGTTGGGGTCAGGAGAATAAAGTTCCAGAAAAGTCTATTTGGTGATGTAAAGCCAAATTAATCTACCAAATTTTTTACAAAAAGAAAAATTAAAATGTAGATCTGTATAATCCTGACCACTGATCTTGGTCATTCTTCAGATTCTAGACTTATTACAAATCAAAACAAAAGAGATTACAAAAAAAAAATAACAAACAGAAATTCTGTTAAATGGTAGAGTGGGTTATTTGACACAGTCTCCATTCAGGTCACCAAATAAGGTGGTTTGGTCTTTGTCAAAGCACTGGGCTACCAAAACCCAGAGGCTCACATTTCTTGCTTACATCTGCCAGCTCCTACAGGTCCATCTCCACATTAATCCTTGAGCATCAAGGGCGAGCCAAACCATAGCCCACAAGGCACACTCAATAGGAAGCTGCATCAGCCCAGACCTTCAAGTTACATCCTTTGGGAAAGTATGGACTGTAAAGATGGCATCCTTCACGAGCCTAGGATATTTTTGGTGTGTTACTCTTCTAACTCGGTGTTTCTTCTTGGAAGCACCCAAGTTGTCAAGCAGCAGCAAATGACAATATCTAAACAATTTTAGAAACAATTTCCAGTAATCCACCAATGCAATCCTGCACCCGAGAGAACAGAATATCTTGATTAAAGTTAGTAAATCAATGCTTAGAAATAAAATCATGTGTGCCAGCCCTCTAAAAATTTATAGAAGAGCAAGCAACTATGACACTGTGCTTAGAGAAGAAAAAAGATATACTTATAAAAATCTCTAGAGATTATTTTAATCTAACTAGAATTATTTAGATTAAATTGTTGGCAAGTCAGAAAAATAAAAATCTAAAATAAAGTAAAGAGCAAAAGACAGAGAATACAGATGACAGATAAAGAAAAAACAGAGCCAGTTTATTTAGGACCATGAAGAAAAGCAAAGAAAGAAATAAGCCACAGAGTTATAGTGGCATCCGTAAGGTGGGGAGGAGGGCATGAAGGACATGGAGTTTGCAGAGGATACCAAAAGGCAGGCCTACAAAGTGTATCTGAAAAGGTCTTTAGAAGGGGGAGGGGTGTACTCTGAATGTTAGCCTGCTGTATGAGTGATGGGGACCTGGGGATGACATGGAATATTAAATGTAAATGTTCTGCATAAGTAAGTTAGATCACAGAAGAAAGCAGGAGCCCATGGGGCTGAACTTCAGAGTGCATAGGTCCGTGAACTTAGTTCTCTCAAAGTTCTCAAGAATCATTAAGAGGCATCAGTCTCCTGAAAGCATGCGAAGCTGACTCTCTCTCTCTCCCTCTTGCTCTCTCCCCACCTCACTCCACCCCGTGTGTGTGTGTGTGTGTGTGTGTGTGTGTGTGTGTAAAACAGAGAACAACTTTGGATGCCCTTCATCTTTTTTGGAAATAGGTTTTCTTTACTGGCATGGTGTGATGGTTTGTATGTTTGGCTCAGGGGTGGCACTATTAGGAGGTGTGGCCCTGCTGGAATAGGTGTGCCACTGTGGGCGTGGCCATTAATACCCTACTCCTATCTCCCTGGAAGTCAATATTCTGCTAGCAGTCATCAGGTGAATTTGTCGAACTCTCAGCTCTTACTGTACCATGCCTGCCTGGATGCTGTTATGCTCCTGTCTTGATGATAATAGACTGAAGCTCTGAACCTGTAAGCCAGCTCCAATTAAATGTTGTCTTTTATAAGAGCTGCCATGGTCATGGTGTCTGTTCACAGCAGTAAAACCCTAACTAAGACACGTGGACACCATGTTGACTAGGGTGGCTTTAGTGAGCTTCAGGAATTTATCTGACCCTGCTTTGTTCATACCACAGTACCTAAGATTCAGACTGTTTTTAAAACTTTGCTGTTGTTGCTTTGTGTTTGTTTGGTCAGAAGTTGGTTGGTTGCTTGGTTGTGGGTTCTGTTGTCTGACTGTTTTGTTTTCCAGTACGGCAAGCTTGGCTTGTTTATACAATATGCTACACATACACTGGCTATAAGAAGCAAAGTGTGAAAAAGCAAGTCCTATCCTGACAATGATTGTCTTAGACAGTGAGTGGATGTACAATTTTCTCCTCCAGGCTTGTGCTCGGGAGATGCCTGTAACCATGGCTTTATCATGGTTGGGGAAGATGATATTCTGGGCTGAGAGAAGATCATTTTGTGGGTATGATTGACTTGGGAATTTTTTCCAATGTCTTAGTTACGTAGTTGCAAAACATGAAATATCATGCATGTATAATACAAGTTATATTAATCAATACTCCCATACCCTGGAATATTAAAATAGGCAATTTGCTCAACAAGATCTTATCAAGAATTTATAAATAAATAAGCATGATTTCTATATCCTTAGAGCTTATATATGCAAACAAACCAATAAGTATGTTTAAGGATAGAATAATAAAATGTAACCATCCCAATGGAGTATATATATACATTTTTTAATGAAGTTATAGAGATTTGGAGGAATGACCCAGGCAAGGAAAACAAGGGACAGGAGTCGGGGTTCTGAGGCTGTGAAGGAATCTGAGCTGTCAGCATCTGAGGCAGATAAACAGCAAGATGGCTCAGTTGGTAAAGGTGACTGCCACCAAGCCTGACAGGCTGAGCTTAATCCCAAGGACTCTCATGGTGAGAGGAGAGTGCCGACTCCTCAATTTGTCTTCTGACTTACATACATGCATGACATGGCATATACATGCCTGCATACACAAACACACCAAAAATATCACAGAACAAGTAAAAAGAAATGAAGGTTGTTCGGTGTCTAATGATGTTTTCAGTGAATAAAAACATTGAATTTTATAATACATGTTTTTAATAGTCTGTTGGGAAGAGTGACAGTGGAAAGGATGTGTTTCAGGCCAGTGTGAGCAGCTGAAAGGTATCATGGCTGAGTCTCACTGGACAAGGGAAGGGAGGCCTTTCACAGAACGTGGAGTAGCCCAAAAGGCAGGGTGTGTGGGCCCATGGAATGTGCTTCTTGTGCACATGTGGACTAAGGTTTGGTGTCACAGAAGGCCACCCACGGGAAGTAAGCAGAGGACTCTAACATGCTTATGGAGAGGCATCTTAGACAGAGACAAGAACCAAGAACGCTCAAGAAAAGCCACACAGAAGCTGTGCCCATATCTTACACAGGGAGGATGCTAACTTGGCCCATCAGGGAAGCCGAAGGAACAACAGATTCCCAACCCATCATGGTGACAAAACTCAGGGGACTTGCTTCCTGGCAGAGAAGGAAAAGGGTCCTCTCTGTTTCTGGTTTCAGGAGCTGGGTAGTGGGTAGACCATTTCCTGAGAAAAGGCAGACAGCAGAGACAGCAGTGGAGAGCTAGCAGGAACCTCCTAAAAACAAGCAGGGCCACTTCTCACTGCTCTTGAACTCCTGACTGCTCCCAGGAATGTGGCCTTGAGAGGGAAGAAATCTACCTCTGAATTTCTCTTTTTAAGCCTCCTCTGTTCTAGGCTTTTCTGTGAGAAAGGCTACCCAGCCAAAAGCTCTATGCTTGGACCCTGGAAATAGACTGCCAGAGTCCTACCTGCCTGGGTAGGCAGTACCCTACTACAGCCTCAGTCTCCTGCAATAGTGATAGTAGTGATAGTAGTGATAATGCCTACCTCATTGTATTACCATGAAGACGAAGGGCTTACTCTATATGATGTGTCACCAGCTGGGTCCACTGCATGCTATGTGAGTGTGTTGTGGTCCTCAAGACTCTTCAACCATGTCATCTTCTTTCTGTAGCATATCTCTCTACCATGTCCCTCTTCTCTTCAGGTGTCTCCCAAGTTCTGTCCTCAGTCTTCTCTCTCACAGTACCCACTTGGTGATTATTTCTCTAATCTCTGAGTACCTCCTCAAGTTGATGTGTTCTGACCATTGTTTTATTTAACATCATGAATATGATAAATGCAGCACACCCTTACAGTGTCCCCTAAATTGGATCTTTCTGCCCTTGTCCATGGATGACAGTGACTCAGCCACTCCCTCCATCTTCCCCAATATCTAAAATCTGATGCTCTTCACTGTGACTTGGGCATCCACTACCCTCCCACCAAAGCATTGCTCATCAAACCTTAGAACAGATGTCGGGGTTAAGGACAGTGCTTCTCTGTGGTAAGGGAAGTACTTCCCAAGTGGGACCAGATACCCTGCATATCAGATATTTACATTACAATTCATAACGCTAACAAGATTACACTTATAAACATATCAGCGAAAGTAATTTTACAGTCGCAAATCACTCTAATGTGAGGAACCGTATTAAAGAGTTGCAGCATTGGGAAGGCTGACAAGCACTGGTCTCATGCCAGCCACAGCCAGCCCTCTCTGCCTCACTTCTCCGTCTGCACATCTTTCACCTTCCAGGAATCGCTCCTAGGCATTAGAACATGGGTGCTGGCTTTGTGCGCCTCCTGACACAGCTTGCCCCTGCTGCTCACACCTCTACCCTCGGGTCAGCTTTGCTCTTTCCCAATGCCCCAGCAGACCCCCAAGCCTTTCCTAAACACCTTATACTAGTTCCACAGGGCTTGTCCGTTTCCTTATTTTACCTCATTCCCTAAACCGGACCCTTTTCTTGCTGGGCATGGGCCACTCCTGTCTCTAAGGCACAGGGCCTGGCATAAGAGAAAGTACCCAATCCCTAGACGGGTCACGTTCTCAGTTTCAGCATTCCTAATCAAAACCTGGCCATGCTCGCTGTCACTCTGTACAGAGACTCTGCCTCCACCCCCACCCCTGAGACAGAAGGTGTTGACCTGCAGAGGATCTGGGCTGGGAGAGATCTTAGCTTCCATGACTTCGGACTGGGTAGAGGCTGGTACCGGCAAGTGCCCTGAGATGACCATCCTTGCTATACACTGTTCTGTTTTCACAACAGAAGCGAAGGTTTGCCAGCATGGCTTGCTCTCTGAATCCTGGGCATCAGTTCGCACCATCGCAAACACATGCAGGGCAAAGCCCTGGGCACCGCAGGGGTTGTTACCTTCTTCCACTTGAAGGTCTTCTGTGCTGTCTTTCAAGTCTTCATCCACCCAGGGCTGAACTTGAGCCTCCTCCTTCTTTTTCTCTAGGTTCCTGTCGGCATTTTTAAAGACCCATACAACCAAGATACAGACAACTGCTACCAAGACTGGGGTGAGGAGAAACATGGTCTGAAGTCCGACCTGGAATGTGTGCGCTTTCCCACACTGGCATTTATACAAACAGATGGAAGCAGGGAATGCTGGGAGTAGATGTAGAAACGGGGAGGAGTGCCAGGGAGGGAGCAAAGTACAAACTCAGACTCCGTGAGGACTTTGCAAAGGAGCAAAGCTCACAGTTGGGTGCGTGTGGGATTGGTCCTGCTCTGACGCATGCAATTTTAAAACTGTGCACTTGATCAGTATATTTTCAGACATCAATGACCATGGGGTGCATTAAGCACTGTAATGTGCTACATTGCTGGTGGTGGTTTTAAAGAAAAAAAGCATTTGACCTTTCTCCTATTTAACTATTCTCTCAAAGCATCTTCAACTGCCTGAAGCTAGGAATTGCCCAGAGAGCTAATTTTTTAAAAGGGCAGATTTATAAATGTAGGTTCTGATATCCTGAAAGATAATTTCCAGAAAGAGGCTGTCAACGTGCATTTTTAACAACATATGTAAGAGGCACTGCCCTGAGGCTGTAAAAAAAAAAATTAACAGCCATGCCAACATATGCAACAGAGAAGAAAGGCTATGTTTTACATTAAAGAAAGATTTTAATCTGGAAAAAGTGATGCAAACAGTTTGAAATGACTATATCTAAGCTTGAGGCTTTTTGTTTTTTGTCTTAGTTTTTATCTTTGCCTATGCCTCTGTTGTTCAGGCTGTCAGAACACAAATGTCATTGGTTGAGTGACATAAATAACAGAAACACGTGTCTCACAGTTCCAGAGGTTGAGATGTCCAAGCCCCGGGGACCAGCAGGTTTTGTTCCTCCTCGCTTGTATTGTTCTCACAGCTGGGGATGAGGGAGGAAGGAAGGATGGGAGAGAGAACCATTACTCACAGAAAGCTTCCCTTGTGGCTCCTCCATATTCCACGTACTAAATCACAGGTGCTCCCCAAAACCTCATGTCATAGATCCCGCTACTGCTCCCATTTTCACTCATATGAATGAGGCATGAATAGGTCAAATGACATGCCAAAGCCATTAGAAGATAAATGGGACATAAGCAGCCTGAGTCCATGCTGGGTACGTCTGCAGTGTGGACTAGAATTCTTAGCTAAGATCCTGCGGTGTTGAGCCTGCCTGGGTAACAGGGGAAAGCTGGGACAAGGATTTTATGTGCTAGTACAAGAGACATTGCTGCCTGGCTGCCAAGGTTCACACTCAGCTCTGGGAGCTCACCGAAAAGAGATTTTTAAAAAAGCACAGTGCAGGGGCAAGAAGTCTGGCAGCTGTAACAGCAGCAGGATGGGCAGAGCAGTGTGGAGATCAGACAAGGCTTCCAGAGGGAAGAAACTTTGACTCTAGAATTTGAAACCCACCCAAGTTCCCGACCTGGTGCATCTGCAGGTCTCAGAGTACAGGGGAGGGGGAGGGTGGGCCCTGTGAATTCCGCCAATTTTCACCTGCGCTGGACCCAGTGAGCTTCCTCTAACCCTAACACCTCCTCAGTGACCAGGCCTCCAGCTTCTGATAGTGTCGGTACAGAACAATGCTTCAGCTGCCAATGTAATGTACACTTGTACAGGAACAATGTGGCTTCCCTTGAGGAACAGGATCTGTGCCATAGGGTCACAGAACACCGTGTAGCTGATCTGAGGATGGGCCCTCTCTTCTCTTAGTACCTCTACAGCAGAGCTTCTTCACCTTCCTAATGCAGTGACCTTTTAATACACTTCCTCGATCCCCCCAACCATACAGTTATTTTCTTTGCTACTTCATAGCTGTATTTTGGTTACTGTTAGGAATCATAATGTAAATATCTATGTTTTCCGATGGTCTTTCGTTTGATCCCCAAAGGGTCATGACCCACAGTTGAGAACCACTGCTGTGAAGGCTCCTGGGCTACTTAGCTTCTGTACTTTGTCTTTATCCAGTGAGAAAAAGGAGAAGAGTGCCAAGGGAAGCTACAGGAGGAGATACTAGGCGATTCCCCACCGTCCTCCGTTGTTCCTCGTCTCTACAGACCGATCACCAGTTCTAATTCATCTTTTGAGGCTCCCGCTGCCACCTTGCAGACCACATCAGGAATGGTATTATTTATTCTAGAAGACACACCTCCCCAAACAAATATGCTGATGTTAATCCTATGAAGTCAGTCTGTGTTCCTGCTTCTCAAAGTCCCCAATGTTTGTTTGCAGAAGGCAAAGGGGGACAAAGGGGGGCTCTGTAGGAAAGAGGCTGCCCAGGGCATCGAGTGAGCCAGCAGAGCTCACAGGAGCAAACCAAGCTGTCTTGGTTGAGATCAAGTGCTCAGCAGCAACTGTGATGGCAACAATTTAAGGAAAAGCTGGAAGCAAGGCTGGGCTGAACTCTGTCCGTGATCTGATCTCAGATCAAATATGAAGTCAGGGAGACACAGGAACTTACAAGTCCATTTAAATAAAAAAGTCAGCTTCATCTATACACAAACCCCCTTCACTAATTCTACCCCACTCAAGAATATGTCTGTCTGACACTCGCTGAGTGGAATCATGCCTGCACTCATGATGTCTGTGTGCCAATGATAGTTAAGTCCTCCTCTGTTTGCATTATTCCATTGCGTCCACAGGATGAAACATTTTAAATTAAACTCCACTCTCTGAAAAACCAATCAACCAAGCAACCAACCAAACAAACAAGCAAACAGAGACTGAAGGGCTGGCTATGTGTCACTGGCTATTTAGAGGAGCAAGTTAGACCACAGTAAGACCTTAGTCCTAATAGGAACATCCCTTGGGGGCTTGTTAGAGATGCTAACGCCAGGCCAAATCCTAGGCCTAGTGGCTCAAACACCCTGAGGGCAGAGCTCAGCAGTCTAGTTTCCACAAGCCTTCAGGGTGACTCTGGTGCTGGCCAAAGTTTGAGAAAGACTAGACCAGAAGAAAGACACTCAACCATGACTTTACCCCAAATTCAGATTTTCCAGATTGCAGCCCCAACACCACTGAGATAAGCAGAACTTCCTGCCATTACGTGTTAACGGAGACGTTTTCCTACTGCATCTTTCAACCACACATAGTGTCTTACAGATGACAAACCACTGATAAACATCGATTAAGAGTGTTAAGGATGAAAATGGGTTTTCATGGTTTGTACTAAGATGACTCTCTGGTCACCTTAAATCAGGGACCAACAAAGGCTGTGACTGAGAAAGCAAACAGTAGCTTCTCCTGTAGCTTTTCTATGAATGCTTCGAATTCAGAAAGCAGACAATAGGAATCTCAACTCTGTGGGATCTCGCCAGTGCCAGATGTGACATCGTCAGACACTGGAGATTACACAGTGCAATCAAAGGTTACACTTCCCTCTCCAAGCAAACCACACATTCAAATCCATACTGAGTCCGCTCCTTATGTTCCCCATAGGAGAAAGGTGAGATCTCACAGGCTTGATCTGCTTTTTTTTTTTTTTTTTTTTTTTTTTAACCCTTTGGACATCTAAAGTATGCCAGTTCTGGGAGTTCCCAAATACAGACTCTTAGCTATAAGCAGTTCTCAGGAAAGAAGCATGGGAGAAGTCATGGGTCCATTATGACTGTCTTTGCTCCTAGGGAAAGCATTCTGAGACTGGAGGAGTCCCTAGGAATTTCCCTCAGCTGAGCAGTAACCAAGCAGCGCCTCTCAGGTCACAAGCTGGGCCCATGAGAAAAACCATGGCAATTCTCCTTTTGAAACAGATGCTTTTCTATGAAAGAGCTTAGCCTCAGGCAAGATGGCAAAGGAGACAACAGCTGTGCTTGCTGAGTTGTAGCAACAGTTACTGATACTACCAGGTGGCAGATGCTTGTCCTGTGCATTTTCCCTGGTGAGCCTGGCTTCATGGTGGAAAATTACATAACATGCCTATCTTTCTTCCACCCCTACCACTGGCTTCTGAGCCTCATCTCCCACCCATGCATGCTCACAGCATATCACAGCATAGCAAAGGAGGGTTCCTGTATGGTCTCCAGGCTTGGCAGCATCCATGTGCTGTTTGTTTGCTCAAGTGGTAAGGAAGCCCATCAGAGCAGAAGGGGGTGGGGAGTGCCTGGAGCAGTGGTGACAGGAGCAGGAGGAGACCTTGATGTAACAAAAACAGAGGAGCCACATGTCTAAGTGCTTTCTAGAATTGACTTTCATCAATAATAAAACCAATGTTTTGGTTTCAACTCTGTAACTTCTGAGTTGGGTCTGAGTTCCAAGAGAAAGGGACATGGAGTGCCCTGAGGTAGACACACTTACTGTCCTCATGGTGGAGAAGAAATCAAACCTTGAGAGATGAGCAGCATCCTTGAGTGCCTTCATCACAGAACAGCATGCTTACACTGGACAGGATGGTTCAGATAGCATCATCCTGAAGTTCCCAGAGTAGAAACTCCAGACCTCATACTCCAGTGTCTCTTGGAGGGATGTCTTAGGGAAGGACTTTCTGTATTTTGGACAAAATGCTCAGCTTTACAAAATAATCAAACAGGGTTCCCAAATGTTGATTGCTCTTCAATCCTATTAGTATTGTATAATCTCAAGGAAGAACTCATTTTCACGTTTATTAAAGAGGACAAAGAAAACTTCATTCAAAACACAGCTCCAAGCAATGTAGATAAAAAAGATTGGCTTCAGCATCAAATAGAGCAAAGACAGGTAGGGATTAGATACCAAGGGGGGGATGCTGGGGGTCAGTGGATGGAAGGTAACTATGGAAACGGCAAGGGGGGTGGTTCTCCTTTGTCCTGCATAACAGGCTGTCAGTAGAAAATGGGCCAGGGTGATAAGGCATTAAGAACAGGGTATGAGCAATCTGATTAGGTATTGAGACTGGAGAATTTTTTTTTATCAAAACTGACTCAACAGTATTCTTGTCCAAACTGGGCTAAACCAGCTGATGACAGAGCTTGGCCAAGAAGCCTGTATCAAGTTTTTCCAAGGAGAGTTCCATCTAGTTTCTGCTAGTGGATATGTCCGTCAACAAGTGACTTTATTGCCATGGAGACAGTTACTGAGCAGCCCATGCTTGCCTGCATAAGTGAGTTCCCTTGGGTCAAGGGGAACCCTTGAGTGGTAGTTGGGCTGGAACGCTCTTGTTAACACCCTGACCAGCAGGCTGCATTGTGAACCCCAGAAGTAACAGACAATGATGTCATCCATGCAAACGGGTCCTGAAGGAGCAGGGAGAAGTGGGGTCAGAACACCTGGAAAAGACACTCTTAAAAAAATATCAAAGTAGCAGAATAAGTCAGAAGAGGAATATTTCATAAAAATGGTGCTGTTCTAGAAATTCAAAAAACTAAAACATATCATTCAAATATACCATTTATATTATATAATTATAGTATAAAAACATAAAAAAATAAAAGAAACCCTTCCCACCCCTGTGTCAGTTCTCATTGTGTAGAACAACAACAATAACAAAAGTTTGTCCCAATTGCAAGGCACACTTCTCCCAAGCGAGGCTCATTTTTAATACCCTTTCCCCACTGCACCTCTTGAAACAACCCAGGTCCACATTAGTGGTGAGCCAGGACTGATACTGTCTGCCTATAAAGCAAGAGGCTGAGCATGTCCTGTCGTTCCTACTGGAGCAATCATAGTCAGAGATGGCCTGACTGCCCAGCGCAGGCCGCCTGTGAAAATAAATGCATCGGAAGCATTGACATAATCACGGTTTCATTCAAAACAATCACTATTTAATATTAAATAAAGAACTCCACATAAACCTCAGCTTTTTACTGGAGAAATACTGCCATCTACTGGCCACATGTGGAACTACTTGAGTTCTTGGGTGCCAGTTCGCGTTGTTAGAATGGCTTTTACCTGGCTAAAATCTGTCAAGGAGGTGGCATAGGATTAGAACAAGGTGATATTGAATATGGGGATTTAATGAAGACCTTAAATTTAGAAAGAGGATGTGGCAAATCTTACGGGGTCGGGTAGTAACAAGGGCAGTACTACCACAACTCAGCCTGCTGGGTTTTAGTAGAAGGCCAAATGGGGAAGGGGTGACATGGTGGGACCATACTACTCAACTCTCCTGAGGCAGCCCACTGAATTACCAAACAACCTTAGGCTCAGATCTAGACAGTCTTGAGGGGCATCCAATCCTCAGCCATCCCTTAAGGGTGGGCTGAATGAACTGTTGGAACGGCATTCCCCTGCCCAGTCTTGCTTCTGTCTCTCCTGACACCAACAGCTGGCCCTGACCAAGACCTGTGTTCTAACCCTTACCTCAGGGGCTAGAACAGCCCTCTTCCTGTGGAGCTAACACCCACAGGGTAACCACAAAAAGGGGAGCAAAGCAATGCATGCTTTTCAGGGTCTGCAAGTGCAGTCGACCCTCCCCTGCCAAGCCTTCTGCATCTCCACCTTCAACCAACCAGATCTAAGATATCTGGGGAAAATATCACCCATTGTGAATTTGTACAGGCTTTCCCTTGTATAACACAATTATCAGGGTAATTGTTTATATAGGATTTGCATTGAATTGGGGATTCTAAGCAATCTAGAGGTTTTAAAGCATACACAGAGGTGTGTGGGCTGTGTGTAAAAAGAGTGTACCACTTGCATAAGGGGCTTGAGCAATCTTAACTCTTAGTAGCCAAGAGGGAATTTCCTGGAACGTCCCTCACCCCCAGGACCCTGAAGGACAATTGTTCTAGGTGCAGCTTAGGGGAGACCAAGAAGCATTGGTGGGACTTGGCTAGGGTGCTCGGGAACACCACTCTAAGGACAAGATGGTGAGACCGAGAACTAAATGAGAGGAGTATCAAAGAAAGCTACAACCCACACTAGTGGCCTTTGCAAAGCAGCCAGAGTGAGTCTAAGTGCAAGCCCTATTGGAGCTGGGGCCTTCCCTAAAGAAGCTTGCAAGCCCTGTAAAGGAGATGGATTTTATTCTAACTGGGCTGGAGGACTTTAAATCCTACGACACTTAGTCTAATTTAGCTTTTAAAGAAATTGCTCATGATCAGGCATGGTGGTGTAAGACTTTAGTACTGGTACTTGGGAGGCTGAGACAGGTGGATCTCTGAGAGTTCCAGTCCAGCCTTGTCTACACAGTGAGACACTGTTTTTTTTTTTGGGGGGGGGGCAGAGGTAGAAGAAGGACAGGGGAGAGGAATAGGACACACACAAACACACACACACAGACACACACACACACATACACAAGGGAGAGGGCAGAGCATTACTCTTCTTGCTATTGGGAATTAAGAGGGAAGTAAAAGTTCAACTCAGGGCTGGGGCAGTGGCTCAGTAAAGTGTCCGCTGCGGAAGCATGGATTCCCAGGACCCATACAACAAAGCTTGGGACAATAGCACTGATCTGTAACGCTAGAACCATCAAGAGATTACTAATACCTGGTGGCAAGAGGCTGAGTAAGGAACCAGATGCCAATCTCAGGTTTTCTCACACACACACATTCACAGTTACGTGCACACACACTCTTTCATACACATATACTCACAACCCAGACACACAGATTTGCATACACACACACACAAAAAAAGATTTATATTATATACACATAACACACTCTTTCATATACATACACACAGGTTTGTGTATATGCACACACACTCTCATACACTCACACAAACAGACACATACACACTCTTCCATATACATATGCACACACAGACACAGATTTATGTGTATATATGTATCTATATACACACACTCTCATACACACACACACAATAACACATACACACACCCAGACACAGATTTATGTGTATATACATACTCTCTCATACACACACACACAGAGACACACACATATTTATATCTACATACACACTGTCTCTCTCTCTCTCTCACACACACACACACACACACACGCATGCATGCACACAATCTCATACACACGCACACACACTCTCTCTCTCATACACACACTCATACTCTCTCTCTCTCTCACACACACAGACACTCATACACACACTCATACTCTCTCTCTCTCTCCCTCTCTCTCTCTCTCTCTCTCTCACACACACACACACACACACACACACACACACACACACACACGCACGCACGCACGCATGTATGCACACAATCTCATACACACACAGAGATTTATGTGTACACACAGAGAAAGTTCTGTGTTAATTTGGACACCGGCTCCGGTGAAAATAGCACTTGTAAAACCAATCAAAGGTTGTGAATCATTTTTAATGACATCCAAATTCCCCCCACCCCCAAGCTAGAACAGAAGAATGAATGCACAGCATCCTAGAACAATAAGGACTATTTCACGGCACTTAGGAGAGTCAAAATATCTTTGCTTGTGTGTGTAAGATCAGAACTGAAAGCTAATTTCTCCCTGGAGATCTTACTCACAAACATATGAAAGCCACTGGTCTTATTGGTTAGAAAAGATTGACATTTATAGACTGAGTTAAGTAGCCATGGCTAGGGGGAAAAAAAAGCATTAGAGAGCAGAAAAATGAACTGTGGAGTCAATAAGACCAAGGACACACTGAGAACATCTAGGGACAGAGTGGGCTAGTCGCAGGAAAGTGAGCTTAAAGTTGTAGTGTGACTTGGTGGCTAGGAGGGTACTTAGGAGAGTCAAAATGGGAGACTTATTAGAGTCAGTACCTATATGGTTTGGGCTTTGAAACAGCATCAGGCAAAACAGACGAAAAGTCAACCAAAACCTAGATTGTGCCACAAGATGGCAGGAGAGGGCCATGCTTGAACGGGACAGGCAGGCTGGCAGCCTCAATGCCTGGCTGGCACTACCGTGGGTGGCAACGTCTATGGTTCTCTAGGAACTTAAACTGGAAGGACAAGGATGGTATCAGAGCCCTAAGGGCATAGAAACAGGATGGATGGTAGACAAAGCTGAATGAAGCACAGAAGGTTCATGCCAAGGCCTTGTTAACACCAGACTTTCAGAGCCATAGAAAATAGACCTGTGTTGTTTTAAGCCACTCTGGCTGTGTTTATTGTGAAAACAACCTGGGAAATAGATACCCTTCCAGAGAATAAGCTTCCCTGAGGCATCCTGCAGGTCAGAAGGTCTATAGTTTGAGGCGCACAGACCTAGGACAGTATAGAAGAAATTATCCTAAGAAAAACTGTGTTGGATTCTCTTCCTATGTTGCCTACATCATTGTACTTGCAGACATCTAGGCAGGAAGAAAGAAGCCACGCCCCTGGTCCGTATCTAGCAGGACTATCATTGTTGTAATAAATAGCCAGCAAAAGTGGCTTAAGAAAAACAAGATCTGTTTTGACTCAGCCCTTTAGGGAATCTTCCATCACAGCAGGGAAGCAGTCACCTGCATCCACACTCAGGAAGCAGAAAAAGCCAGGACCCCAACATATTGAATGCTGCTCTGAACAACTAAGGTCTTCACCCCTGAATTAATCCGATCTAGACAACCCCTTACAGGCTCATACAGAGGCTAATGTACTCCAGATAATCCTTTGTTGTCGCTGTGCCAGGGACTGTGTCTCCTAGGTGAGTCTAGATCCACTCCAGTTGCTGATCCGTGTTCACTATCACTGCTGCGGAATGGCCTTCTGTAGTGATTCAAGTTCTAGGTGCTAGTCACAATTTCTTCCCTCCCTCCTTGTCATCTGTCAGTGAGGCCACTGGCCTAATTTATTTATCAGCAATTTGAAATCCTAAGCCCCCCTCAACAAAGGCCATTCATGTCTTCATTCCGAGGCTCAAAGTCTGTCATTCCTTAGATGCCATCAGAACAAAATTAAATTGTTAAGAGAGAAAGCTCAACACATTGGGTAGAACTGAACTGCCTTAGTCAAGGCGTTTCTGGCATAGCCTTATCTGTTTAATAGAGCATTAACATCAATTACCAGTGCTTTGCAGTAAACAAGGAGTAACAGAGCAACGCTAAAGGGCAGCCATTCCCAGGAGAGCAGGCAGGTGCTGGGCTGACCTGGAGGACTGGGAATTGACGTTGCGTTGCCAGCTGCCTTGCTTTACAAGTCTTTTTCTTCATGTGGATTTGGTGAAAGAGCTCATGTGATATGAACTTATCTTTTTATTTTCCTTTTTGTGGATTATCATAGAAATCAAGGCTCTATTGGGAAAGCCGAATCTCATTACCACCGATGGGGAAAAGGTCAGCTTGAAGGGTCAAATCTAGTAGCAGACAGGTTAAGGAAGGATGTGGGGAAGTGGCTTTGGGGTGTGGCCTAAAAGTCCTAAGGATCCACAACTCCAGGAGTTTAGTCTGCAACGCTGGCTCACTGAATGAAAGAATTACAGGTAAAGCTGTTGCCACACATGAACGACCGGCGGAGACTCCTGCAGTACTGTAATTAGGCAGCTTGCCAGCAGCCTAGAACAAAGCCAGAGCTTAATGTTGGATTTCTGCAGCACAAATTACTTAAGAAGGTTTGAGAATACTGAGGGATTTGCTAATTCCCTAATGATTTTTTTTTTTTCAGCTATCCTACCTTACAGGCAAGAAGGCCATAGCCACAGAACCTTAGTGAAACTAATATTTTTACTTGTATATGTTGGCTTCTACTGTATAGAAAAACATATATTTAAAAGATGAAATCGAGTTTGTTCAGAGAATATTATTTTGCTTGCACACTTGTGCAAATGATAGTGACCCCTTGGGCCGACGCCATTCAAAATTCTGGAGGTTCTCTGCTCAGAGCTTACACTGACCCCTCTCATACCTTTCGGGTATGTAAGACTCAAGTCCCAACTGGTTCCTGAAGAAGAAGTGTCAAGTGTAACCATGAGAGAAATGCTACACTGTGAGAAGAGTCCTTCATGTTTCTAATTAATATAGACAGTGTTTTAGTCAGGGTTACCACTGTTGTTAAGACATGCTATGATCAAAAGCAGGCTGGGAAGGAATGGGTTTACTAGGCCTGATCTTCACTGTTCATCACTGAAGGAAGTCAGGACAGGAACTCCAACAGGGCAGGAGCCTGGAGGCCTTCATGCAGAGGCCAGGGAGGGGTGTTGCTTACTGATTTGCTCCTCATGACTTGCTTATCCTGCTTTCTCATAGAACCCAGGACCACCAGGCCAGGGATGGCCCACACAATGGGCTGAGCCCTCCTCTCTGGTCACTAAGAAATGCTTTACAGTTGGATCTTATGGAGGCATTTTCTCAATTGAGGTTCTCTCCTTTTAGATAACTCCAGCTTGTGTCAAGTTGATACAAGACTAACCATGACAGACAGAAGCCACGGAACGTGTGTGGTGATGGAAATAACCACCGTTGACAAGAGCCCACAGAGCAGATTCCCTGTCTAAGGCTGGAAGTTAGAATCCAACAGCATTAACTGCTTGGCTGGCTGGATGAGGACTCAGAAAAGGCGCACAGTAAGAGTGCCTTTCTCTTCTTGCCTCAGAGGAGGGGATTTGCGTGCTCAGAGAGCCAGGATAGTGTGATGCTTTGAAATTTATATTTGGTCTTCCTCCTCTTTCCTAGCACCCAACTCTCAAGTCCTTGGAATCTCCCATAATGCCTTCCCATGCTAAGGGGTGGAGTGATGGCTAGCAACTGCTGGGTAAGATGGGGAGGAAAAAACTCTCTAATCCAAGCCTGCAGATGGTATCTGACACATAGAGGGATGATGGGCCAAGAGAGATGAGGTGCTTAACAAAAAGAAGAAAACTGCTACCCTTGAAGGAGGAGCCTCTAGAACCAGGCTCTGCAGAGTTTCCCTCCACAATTTCCTTTAACTCATTTAAAGTCATTATCCCCAGTCAGATTTGAGACTGGGGCCAGGCAATCAGAAACCAATGGCTTTTTCTTTTTTTATCCTAATGTGTATCTATGTGTATGCATGTGTTTACATGTTCCCGGGGTGGGGGTGCATATGTGTGTACAGGGGTGTGGCAGTCAGTAGGTAACCTCGGGTGTCATCCTCAGGAAGGGCATCCACCTCCTTTGAGATAGTCTGTCACTGGTCTTGGGCTCAGCTGATTAGGGCCAGCAGGCTGACTAGCCGTCCTGACCCTGCTTCAGTGCTGAGATTA
The DNA here is from genome assembly GCF_000001635.26 of Mus musculus. Taxonomy (NCBI): domain Eukaryota; kingdom Metazoa; phylum Chordata; class Mammalia; order Rodentia; family Muridae; genus Mus; species Mus musculus. Next base: position 3,528,317 of record NC_000076.6, on the reverse strand, counting down.
TAAGCAGCCAGCACTTGATATTTTGTGTGGGTTCTGGATATCAAATCGGGTCCTCCTGATTGCAAGAGCTTTATCAGTCCAGCTGTGCCCTGTCTCCTGTACCACCATACTATGGCCATTCTCAGGATCCACCCCAAACTGCAGACTTTTCCAAGCAAGGCAGGAATGAGGTCACCTTATACGGGACCACACTAAACTCCCTTACTTTCCTTACATCGCTTTTTCTGACATCCTAACTATTCCGAAAATATTCTCTCCACCCTTGTCTGCCTTCCCTCTACTTCTCTCTCTTCTCCTTTTCTCTCCTTCCCCTCTCCCTGTCCCCTTCCTCTTAGGGGTCAGGCTAGAGGCAGATCAAGCCACACCCAACTGCACCAGCCATTCCCAGAGCTGCTGTGGAAAAAAACCCTACAAGCCCCCTACTGAAAACCCATCTTCTCACAGAGCCCCCAGGTATCTGGATTCCAGGGAAATAGTTGGCTTCCTAAGTCCCATTTCCCAGGCTACCAGGTCCAAGGAAGACCTCAGAAGGCTACCAATGGCACCTTTGTAGTGGGTACACTTCAACTGACTGTGGCCCTCCTCCCCACTGCAGCCCTAGTCACGTGGGAACAGAGAACAGGAAGTCTGGGGATGATCCAATGGACACGGAGGCAATAGAGTGCCCACAACCAGGCAGTGGCAAAAGAGGCTCTAGCGTTGGAGAGCAGAAGCAGGGCTCTCAAGCATCCCAGAGAGGGGCTGCCTGTGGTTCTTTGGTATAGACCGAACCATGAGAGGCTTGCGTGTGGTCCACTCGGTTCACATCCAAGTAAGTTGCAAAATCATGCTTTTTATGGTATTTCAGAAAAGACTTCCTGTGGCAGGAGGTTCTGCTGTCCCTAAATCCATCCCTGATTCGCACTCTGTAATTGCACTAAATTTGTAAATGAAGAAACTCAAGACTGACAGCACCCACAGCCCAGGCTCAGTTACCTGCACCTCCTTTCTCCTTCAGCCTAGAAGCCCACTCCTCCCTCTGGTGAGCTCGAAGGGAGGTACTAGGAGCCCTATGTCCTGAGCAGCCTGAAGCAGGTTGCAATATGGGCTGATCTGGGAAGCAGACATTTGCTCCCAGCAAGAATTTGCAGGGGTACCTGTTGTGGATTTGGTGTAACACTCGTATTATGTTAATTGGGTTCCCAAAATTGCACGGGAATCCTGCATGTGAGATGCTGAGGGTCCCTGCCCCCAACTGATTGGTAAATAAAGTTGTTAGCGGCTAATGACTGGGCAGGGAGACAAAAGTGGGACTTTAGGATTCCTGGGCAAGGGGGACGGAGAGAGGAAGGAGGACTTGGAATCTCTGTGCCAGGAAAGGAGTAAAGTACAGGCTTCAGGAGTAAAGTACAGGAAAGAGCGGTCCCAACCCTGTCTCCCATGGATTGGGTCTAGGGCAGCAACAGTGGAATATAATAATAATATTATTATTAAAATAAGAACTCAGGAGTATCACAGGGGAGGTATTACACTTGGATATTTGGAAGTGGCCCAACTATTTTGCTGATTGAGGCATATTAAATATAAGGCCATGTGTGTGTGTGTGTGTGTGTGTGTGTGTGTGTGTGTAACTTTAATTAGGGAATCAAGAACATTGGTGTGGGTAGCGTGGAACTCGTACCGCTGGGGCAATTTAAAGTAGCATTAATCACCTACAGCAATAGGTGCCACATCCATGAGGACAGAGCAGAAACCACGCCTGGAAGAATCTTAGCCTTCAGACTTCCCTCGTAGGAGAAGGGGAGAAGCAAGGGTTGAACATCTTGCTAATTAAAGTTCTAAGAAAACTTCTTAGTGGAAGAAAAACTCAGCGCAGTGTGACGTGTGTTTTAATAAACTTGGAGGTTACGCACTTTGGAAGGAGGCTTTGTCATCAGGTGGGACTCAGTCACATTTTTAGAAAGTGGTAAACTGTGGGGCCTTAGTCCTAAGTGGGTTTCTGTAGCCACAAAAGCCAGTGTTGGGGTCACACTCCCACCTGAGGACGTCCTGGCCATCACCACACCTAGGCTTTAATGGAGGGAAGGCAGGGTAAAGAGAGAAACTTCCCCACAGCCTGGTCCAGGAGCTTTGGGAGAGGAGGGGCACCATCATCTCTCTTACAAACCTGCTGGCCCTGCTGCCTGGTGAGGCCAGAGCTTTTTCTCAGAAAGTATCAGTCCTCAGCTTTGATATCTTTTGTAGGAAGCTGTCTCTCTGGGATGGCATGACTCTTCTCACCTGGGTATCAAAGGCATAAATAAGTGTCAGGACCTTGTTTCCTAATATATCAGCCTTCTGTACATGTACACACACACACACACACACACACACACACATACACTCATACACACACTCACACACACACACATATTCACACACACACACACACTGTTCCTAGGGCCAAAACTTCCATTTATATCCTTTATCTGTGTGTCTTTAGCCTGGCTCTCTGCCTGACCCACAGTAGTGCCAACTAAAGGGTGTTGAATGGAATGGTGGATAAGCAATGAAGTCTGGACGGCCTCTGCAAGCAGGGAGCAAATGTGAGCTTCTGTGAGACCAAAAGTGGGAGATGGGGAGAAAGAGAGAGAGAGAGAGAGAGAGAGAGAGAGAGAGAGAGAGAGAGAGAGAGAGAGACTACTTCCACTCCTCCCTCAGCTGTGCCTGAATGTCTTGACAGCCTGTCACACAGAACTGCCTGAGTTTCCAGTGGCCAGAGTCCCTCCCACCAAATCCTCCAATTTCACGTGTGGAATAAAAAGCTCCCTTTGCTCTTGGGTGTGGTTCAGACAGGATCCAGTGCAGCTTCCAAAGAAAGAGAAGAGTTTTTCCAGTGTTTGTTCTGTTTTTGTCATTTTTAGAAGGGCCAATTTTTGGACAATTTTCACTTAGTGCTGTAAATAAAAAGGGCACAATACAGTGAAAGATTAAAATCGTGTCCTCACAGTCACACCGACCGCAAGATTAGAGTTCTAAAGTACTGATACTTATTTTCAAAGTTCCCATTAACTGCAAAACATGTTTCAACTTATGGACCTCATGGGTTATTAAATGCAAGTAGACTTCCTAAAGTATCCGGATATGCCAGATTTTTTAGACACAGATCATATATTCAGTAGGGGGTGGGGTGGGCAGGAAGCACAACTTTCAACAAGTATTCAAACAGTGTTGTATGTGATGAGGTATAACAGCCACATTTGACTTCTTTTACCTAAATACCCTTAAAGTTTCAGCACATCCTACAGTAAAGCTAATTTGAAGCACTTTCCCCAAACAGCAACATGATACAGAATACCAAGTATAACTTCCTTTTCAGTGCCTCCAAAAACTACTGGATATTGACCTGTAAATAACATACAGAGCTTTAGACCTTTACAGTCATAAAGCATTGCTCCTACTGGGCACAGAGTTGTTCTTTTAAAGTGGGAGGTTTTCTCTGAGAGCCTCACTACACAGTTCTTTCTCCATCAGTTCAAAGTTGCCTTGCTGGTTCAGTGTCAAGATGCAGGGTGTGTGTACTGACCCTCCTCACTGCACAGCCTCACTAGGTTACAGTGTGAGGCTCGTCCTGGAGTACTAACACTGATAAGTCAGGCAAGGTGCCTGCATACCATGCAGATTCTGCAGAGAGGGGAAATAAAGAAGGCTGCTCCCCAGGTCAGAGTCAGAGAAGGGAGCAAGAGAACTGGGGCCTGAGGTTCCGAACGAGCCAGCTAAGAGAAGAGTCACAACCCACACTACCCAGACAATTAGAGCAGGGTCAGAAGCCAGCAGTGTGGCCCAGTCACTGAACAGAGAGGAGTGTGTTGGAAAAGAAGCTGAGATGTCTCTTAGGCCAGAGCTTGAGTGTGCTGGCACTAAGAGGCATGAGAGGTCACCGAAAGATTTAAGCAAGTAGGTCATGTAGACTTATATTTTTAAAAACTAACTTTAGTAAAAATACCTAAATACTTTAACCTTCCTTCTAGCCTACCACCTGCCAGAAGTATTTAAAAAAATAAAGGTTAATGGGGGCAAAAGAAGATATGGACTTGTTTAGAAATAGTTCTTTGAGGTGAATCCAAACTGCATAGTCAGGATACCCCAGGAAAGAGAGGAGAGACTAGGAGAAGGAGGAGGAATGAGAGGAGTGGAAGATGCCACCACGAGGGAAGATGGACGATGAGCATTTGGCCAGGAGAATATCTGGGGTACACCACTGGGGAGGTAGCCAGGGCAGCAGTTAGAAGAGTAGATTAGGAGTTACCTCCCAACCCCAGCAATTGTCAAAGCCAAATAAAATAATCATAGTGTGAGTCTCCCTTATTCCTAGTTGGGGATAAAGCATAAATCGGTTATACTACAAGGTTAAGTGATTTGCAGTTTTGAAAGATTCTCCTTTTGATGGCCGGGATGGGTTCACAATTGAATAATCTGTTTTCCATTGCTGTAACAAAGTCACCAAGGCAAGGCAGCTGCATCCTACTTGGCTTCCAGCAAGGCTATTGAGTTCATGGCGGAGGAGGTGAAATATAACATTGAATCTACCGCAACTGTCACCATGCTTGGCAGGGAAGTAGGCCCAGGATCAGCCTCAGAGTGCTAGAATGTAATGAAATACACATTTCTCCTACAATGTGTATTTTTGTTTTAAAAAGTTGTATGACTGAGGGAACTGCAATATATTTGACAAAGGGGAGGAAGTTGACTGTGGGATCGGCTTTTGCGCTGAATATAAATCATTCTATTTCAGACACATCATATCTGAGGTGATGACAAGACAGGGCTCTGGAACTCTGTCACAGAGTGCTGAAGATATGGAATAGGGCTGGGGAGATAGACAAGGGACTGGAACAGGAGATAAAGTGTTAGGGCTCATCTACAAATAACTGGCTCACTACAAATGAAGGTCAAAGTGGCAAGGGTTGAGACTTGGGCCAGGGCAGAGATAGAGGCCAGAAGTAGGAAGTAAAATATTATCTCTGACCTCCAAGAACTTGACATTTTGCTGGAAATACTAACCATGCACAATGTAAAAGACTGAGAGATGACAGGAAACTCCAAAAATGATGCCCAGGGATAAACTCACCATGAGTCATTTCAGAGTGGCCCCAGATGCTTCCAAGAACAACATAGGCGGTTACAGTAGCGCCTAATGGAACTATGTAGCAAGACCTGATTGCTGGAGGCACAAATACCTAAGTTGTCGGACACAGAGAAATTAAGCTGGAACTAGCCTGAAAATTTCCTCCCTACTGGCTAGTTTTTGTGGTTCTGTAAGGTGCTATTTAAGCTGTTGGGGGAAGAAAAAAAATCATCAATGGCGTTTCCCAATGGTGAGCTCTGCACGTTTAAATACTGTCCTGTCAGGCAAAGAGGTATAGCCACTGGCAAAATAGTAGTACAAATGTTATGATGGTAACCAGCCACTTTGGGATTGAATTTGAGGCCTACCTCATAGGAGAGAATGCAGGTCTGGTTGTATAAACTTGTCAAAAGCCCATGGATGGAGACGTTGTGGGCTCTAGGGATCCAAGTACTGCTGTTGTCTTGCTAAATGGATATGTTGCCAAAACTGCCCTCTAAATATATGTTTGTACTCATAAATTAGTTCTGCCTTCCCCCTTAGCCAGCAAGCTTCTCTCTACAGTGATCAGCAGTAATGTAAAGACCAATATTTGACCAAAGCAAATAAGTCCTATTGAGCGAAGACATTGATATCAAGGCCCCTCCCCCACCATCGAGGCTCAAGGAACATCTCAAAGAGGGGATAGAAAGAATATAAGAAAGAGTGCAAGATTTCTGGAGGTGGGGGTAGGGCACTGGGAAATCCTGATGTTTAGATGTAGCATGGCTGTTGATCTCATAAACTCACAGCAGCTGTGTTTATCTATATAAGATCAAGCCAACAAGACCAGTCAATATTCTAACAGGCAGCACTAACTGGACCCAGAGGGTTACAACCAACCAACCAACCAGCCAACCAAAACCAAAAATAAAACAAAACACCATAAAAACTAAAGGGAGGAGATGATTGGGGAGTTTTGGGCATGTCTGAGAAGTGGGAGGGTGGAATGGGAGTGGGACAGCCATTTGGTCCGAGGCCTCTGAGGCAACCTCTAGCACTTTGGTGAAGAGATGGGTGTATAGACTCTTGTGTTAGGGAGACTCGTCAGCCATAGGAGAGAACTACCCCAGCCAGCTGGAGGCGTTTCCAAAGCCCTGCCACCCCCCCCCCAACCCTTTATTTCTCCATTCCTTTCTGCAAACATTGCCTCTGGAGCCTTTCCAGTTTACTTCCTTCTGCCCAGCCCAGCCTCCCATTGCCTGCCTACTGTTTTCTGAAGTCAGGACCACCCTGGGTGGTTTCATCTTCTAAGCATCAGGGTCAGTATCTCAGCTTTCATTGCCTTGTATTTGAAAGGTCAGATACATATTGCTTATTGATTCATACACTGAGCTGAGACCCCAGTCAGACTGTAAACTCCCTGATGTGAGAGGATGCTTGTGGATAGACCAGGTGTGGTGGTAGGTCACACCTTTAATTCTAGAACTCAGGAAGTAGAGGCAGGTGGATCTCTGTGAGTTTTAGCCCAACTTCATCTCCACAGTGAGCTTCAGACAAGCCAAGAATGCATCTTGAGACCCTGTCTTAAAGGTAAACAAAACAAAGGCAACCAAATAAACAAACAAAAAAAACCCAGTTGCTTGGGGATTAGGAACAAAGTTGGCTCAGCTTCGAACTAGCCTAGCACATATGTATGAATAACGCTGGCTGTTCACTGCCAACCGGATTTGTGATGTCTTTTGAGATTGGTGATCATGGAAAATGCCCCCTCTGGCCCCAAGTTCATATCCTATGATATCAACTCCTTCACATCCTGGGTTTCCTTTGCAGTTCTCAGTGCCTGGACCAACAATTCTGCTCAACAGCAGGGACTCTAGGGCTCATTTCTGAGAGGGTTTAAGAAGATATTTGCCCCCATTTAGGCTTTTCCCCCAGAAATGGCTGAAGAAAAAGCAGGTTTCTTCTCTTTCCTTCAGAATAGAAAGATCACTTTTGTTAAATATGTCATTTCAACATGCTTCAAAAGGACATTAATGCTGGAAACACGTGATCTCAGCAAACTGCAGGCAAATGAGAATTAGTGGCTCAGAAGAGAATGCATTTGAAGAGTTAAATCCCTGACTGCCAGGCCACTTGATCCATTCCTGGAGTGGGTGATGTCTTTAGTCTCTTTGGTTCTTGGTTCTATTTCTTGTCATTTGTTTGTTTGTTTTTTCCTGTTATACTTTAGAACGCCTGCCCTGATAAGGGAAAGGGGGAGAAAGAGGAGGGAGAGAAGTGAGAGGCAAGGAAAAGGAGGAGGAAGGAGGAGGAAACATAGAAGATAAGGAGGCAAAAGGAGTAGGGGAGAAGGAAGAAGAGGAAGGAAAGAAGAGGGAAGGGGAGGGAAGAGGAAAGAGGAGAGTAGGGAGACAAGAAATAAGAGAAAGGAAGATAAAGAGGAAGAGGAAGATGATAAAGAGGGAGAAGAGAAGGAAAAGGAAGAGGAGGGGAAGAGGAGAGAGAAGAGAAGGAGGAGGAGGAGAAGGAGGAGGAGGAGAAGGAGGAGCAGGAGCAGGAGGAGGAGGAGGAGGGGCAGGAGGAGGAGGAGGAGGAGGAAGAGAATGAAGAGGAGGAGGAGGAGGGCGAGGAGGAGGAGGAGAAGGAAGAGGAGGAGGACAAACACTGTTTTCTCCTCTGAGTGCAATGTACATACCCAGCCTGGATTATATCTGTGGATTATATTACTATGTGACTTCTGCCAGAAGCAGGGAACAGGAGGCAGAGAAGGATCTGTGCCTCCCAACCCCAGCATGTTCCAGTCATCTTCCATTGACTTATGTCATGATCTGGCTTCTGGTTGCTTTTGCTGTGAGATGACAAATAGATGGTCAACTCTTGAGGAGGGAAGACTTTACTATCGGTGGCTCCCAAAACCTTTCTAGTGTTGAGATCCTTTCATACAGTTCTTCATGCTGTGGTGACCCCAACCACAAAATTGCTTTGTTGCTATCTCATAACTGTAATGTTGCTACTGTTATGAGTCATAATGTAAATATCTGATATGCAAGACATCTGATATGTGACCCCTGTGACATTGTGGGTCATTGAGCCCCAAAGGGGTGGCAACTCACAGGTTGGAAACTTGTTTTAGAGGGTCCAGTCCCTGGTTTCCTGTGGCAACATAGTAGTTCATGGTGGGGGTATAAGATAAACAGGTCTACTTACATTGTAATGGCTAGAAAAACGAAGAGACCCATTCCTATAACCTTCCAAGAGCAAGCCTCCAATATGGGACTCCCTTCTATTAAGGCTCCACCTCCTAAAGATCATACCATTTCCCAGTAGAGCCATTAGTTGACAACTGACACTTCCCTCCTTAGTGGGACAGTGAAGATTCGGGCTACAAGGGTTGGAGGCATGGTTCAGTGGTAGAGTAATTGTCTGCCATGCATGAGGCCCTGGGTTTGATATCCAGCCCCCATGGCCTTTCCCTCAAGTCTGCACCTTAGTTCTTAAAACTCCATATCCTGGAGTCAGAGCTTGGAGGCTGGACCTTCTCACTTCCATAGGCCTCAGAGCTCTGTGATGCAGTGACCATCCCACCTGTGATGCAGTGACCATCCCCCCTGTGATGCAGTGACCATCCCCCCTGTGATGCAGTGACCATCCCACCTGTGATGCAGTGACCATTCCACCTGTGAAGTAGTGACCATTCCCCCTGTGATGCAGTGACCATCCCCCCCGTGATGCAGTGACCATCCCCCCTGTGATGCAGTGACCATCCCCCCTGTGATGCAGTGACCATCCCATCTGTGATGCAGTGACCATCCCACCTGTGATGCAGTGGCCATCCTACTTGTGATGTTGTCACCATTCCACCTGTGATGCAGTAACCATCCCACCTATGAAGCAGTGACCATCCAACCTGTGATGCAGTGACCATCCTACCTGTGATGCAGTGACCAATCCACCTGTGATGCAGTGACCATCCCCTCTGTGATGCAGTGACCATCCAACCTGTGATGCAGTGACCATCCTACCTGTGATGCAGTGACCATTCCACCTGTGATGAGTGACCATCCCCTCTGTGATGCAGTGACCATTCAACCTGTGATGCAGTGACCATCCCACCTGTGATGCAGTGACCATCCCACCTGTGATGCAGTGACCATCTCACCTGTGATGCAGTGACCATCCCACCTGTGATGCAGTGACCATCCCACCTGTGATGCAGTGACCATCTCACCTGTGATGCAGTGACCATCCCACCTGTGATGCAGTGACCATCCCCCCTGTGATGCAGTGACCATCCCACCTGAGATGCAGTGACCATCCCACCTGTGATGCAGTGACCATCCCACCTGTGATGCAGTGACCATCCCACCTGAGATGCAGTGACCATCCCACCTGTGATGCAGTGACCATCCCACCTGTGATGCAGTGACCAATCCACCTGTGATGCAGTGACCATCCCCCCTGTGACGCAGTGACCATCCCACCTGAGATGCAGTGACCATCCCACCTGTGATGCAGTGACCATCTTGTGGCCGGGCATGCCAGTACTGGAGCTGCATGTCTGCTCAAGCTGCCTCCTTGCTGTGGATAAGTTGCTTTAATTCCATATGCCTCAGTTTCCTTCTGGATATAACAAGTTGCTATGAGAAGCCGGTCTCCAAAGTGAGGATTTCAGAAGAACACTTGCCTTGCCACACACAAAGCAACTATTTAATATGGAGAGCATTAAAAAACCCCACTAGATCTAAATGAGTAGCAAATCTCCTGTACAGCTGCTAGAAGTGTAAAGAGTTGAATTTAATTCTCTCAAATTCATTTCTAGTCCCTAGAAGTGAGGGCTATATCTTCCAAATGCACTGGCTTTGATTTTTGAACATTAATTTTATCCTCACACTGCTTCCCTCCAAATAAGATGAATTGTGGTCTAAAAAGTGACTTTGTACCTGAGCCAGGGACTCCCAAGACCGAGTTTCTAGGTGTTTCAATCCAGGACAAGTGACCTTACCAACACTCTGTAAAGAGACAGCTGCTCTCTTTTTTGTTGTTTTGTTTTGTTTTTTGTTGTATGCCGGCCCACGGCCTACTTGAACTGGGTACACCTGGGAGGCAGGCTGGGGCTGAAAAAGACTTAGAGAGAGATAATGGAGCCAAGATGTGATTCTGTTCAAGGCCCAAGATAAGGGGGAAGCCCCCCTCCCCTCCCCCGCCAGTCCACTCTTGGTACCTGGAGCCATTCTGTCGGCACGCGGTCACCAGGCTGGCTGCTTATTCAGGAATCTCTCAGGAAGACAGGTTCAGCCTTTCAGCAGGTGGCAGAATCTCAGGGCAGTTGTCACTTAAAAGAAGCTAGCCAAGTCGGAAAGCTGCACCGCTGGTGACCCCACCTCAGTGGTGACAGGGTTTGTACTAGCCCAGCTTCAGGCTGGGGGAGGCTACAGTTTTTGACCTAACACATGACAGTCACACAGTAGATCCTTACAGAAGGTCTTCAGAGAAACATGGGCAATGGAGTGGGCCTGTGTGGTATTTGTGTGAAACCTCTGGCTCCTTAAGGCTTCTCAGTGTGGATGGAAGGTTCTTGCTTCTGTCCTGCTGCAGGCCACCCCTTCCCGATATTGTGCTTTGCTTACATTTCAAAATACAGGTGAACTCAGACAGGCAGAGCCTACAGTGTGATACATGCCATGTGGCAGTCAAAGTCAAGGGACATAACCTTGCCCGTATTTATGATAAAAAGTGGGAAATGGGGTCTGATTACAGCAAGCAAGGGTAGACTATGTCTCTTACGTCTACTAGATGGTCCTTTGTTCATCCATCAGCTGATCAGAGCCCAGATCGCATTTCAGCCCAGTCAGCAGTGACTTCCCTATGTCCTCTCAGTTAATCCTAGAGTGGAATATGTGGCACTTGTGTGGTTTACACGTGAAGAGTGCTTCAGCAGCCATGGCATATTTCCTTACAGCACATCCAGTGATTGATCCAGGCAAAAGTGCTGAATTTCAAGGATTAAGAGCCATGCAGGGGCTCATTGGAATGCAGAGTTGGCATAGATACCCAACTAAAAGCATCTTATGTTCTGAAGGTCGATACTCATAGAAAACCCTCAGTGATGAGTTTCTTTCATGAACAAAGTCGGTAAAGACTCACAAAAGTCCACATTTTCAACACTAGTATCCCATATTTAACAGAACGTCAGAGCTCTTCTCTTTTGCCCAATTTTTATTTATTTATACTTTTCTGTGGTTGAGAAAAGGAAAAAATGCAGTTAACTGCCCTGGGTATTGTGGAGTGGGGCCCTCAAAGACTCATATGACAATGGCTTTGCTACCAGCCTCAGGTGCTATCTGATGTAGTGCAGTTTTTAGATGGTGAGGTCTGGTGAACAGAAATTAGGTCTTTGGGAGTATGCCCTGGAAGGAAGGGGCTGTCCTGACTTGTGATTTAAATGTGAAATGTCCCCTCAAGTTCATGTTTCTCAATACTTGGCCCGGGGAGAGCATACCTCTTGGGGAAATTGAAACACTGCTAAGAAGTTAAACTTTGCTGGAAGAACTAGGTCACAGAAGAAGAACTAGGTCACAGAAGAAGAACTAGGTCACAGAAGAAGAAAAATGTTGCATTTCCTGCTCACTCTCCACTTCCTAGCTGTGAATACAAGACTTCCTGTGGGCATTCCACGCACTTCCGGTCCTGATGGAATGAACTATTGAACTGTGTGTGAGCCAGGAGAAGCCTTTATTCAGATGCTTTTGTCAGGGTACTGCATCACAGACCGAGGAAAGGAAACTAACGCACGGCCCCTGCCCCTTCCTCTCTTACTGTTTGCTAAGGAACCTTCCTTCCTTCTGAGCTGTTTGTCTCGGGTAATTTGTAATCATCGGTTTTTTTCTGTTGTGACAAATATCTGAGAAGGACAAGTTAAAGGAAGCTTTATCTGGACGCACAGCTTCACAGACCTTCGTCCCTCATGACAGAGATGCTCACATCATGGTGGCCAGGAAGCTGAAGGAGAAGGCCTGCAGCACAGACCTTCTTTTCTTTTCGATTCCCCCAGCTTAAGTGATGACATTACAGACACTTAGGTGGGTCCTTTTGTCACAGACTCCCCCAGAGATTTGCTTTACACATCTCCAAGCTGTTTCTCAATGCAGTCAAGGTGACATTGAAGATTATCCATCACTGTCACAGTCACAGAGAGCTAAAGGCAGGCAAAAGAATCGACCCAATATACTTGCCACTCAAAACTCTTCCAACATCTAAAAATGAACATGTTTTATGGCGTGAACATCAGAACATTTGTGCTATTTTAGGTTCTGTTTATGGATTAGTTTGCATTAGCACCCACATCAACCAACACTTTCACACATTTTACTACTTCATATTCTACTATGTCTGAGTACCATCGTATGTTTGCTGAAATGACAAAATACCCTCTAACATATATTTTCCTCAGGCTTCACGCACTGCCCTGACACAACTCCACCAGGGAAGAAGCCCTGACATTTCATTTCCTTGTCGAAGTCGCTGCTGCCACAAATCTCTTTACAGTAGCTGCCTCCAGCTAAATGTCAGCTTACTTCTCAGGAAAGATGAGGAAAGCTAATTCTCACTCCTGCCTTTCACCTGTCTCTCTCTGTTAGGTGCTCAGCCCAGGCAATTTTATTACTGGTTTAGAAAGAAAGAAAGAAAGAAAGAGAGAGAGAGAGAGAGAGAGAGAGAGAGAGAGAGAGAGAGAGAGAGAGAGAGAGAGAGAGGGGGGGGCAGGAAGGAAGGAAGGAAGGAAGGAAGGAAGGAAGGAAGGAAGGAAGGAAGGAAAAAAAAGGAAGAAAAGAAGAAGTCAAGAAGTCAGCCTGTTTCTTTTTTTTTTCCCCCACTCAGCTGTGTTCTATCACTCCTCATGGTAAATGTCACAGCTGAAGCCAAACTCAGGGTCATTTCCTTCATTAACTCCCATGATTCCCAGAACCCACCAGGAGGTAGAAGGGGAGAACTGACCATATATGTGTCCTCTGACCTCCACTGAGCACTGCGATGTATATGCCCAAACTTCACAAGCACACACACACACACACACACACACACACACACACACACACACACACACACTCACTCATACACACACACACTCATACACACACACTCATATATATATACACACACTCATACACACTCATACACACTCATACACACTCATACACACACACACACACACACACACACACACACACACACACGCTCATGCACATGCCTACACACACCAAAAGTAAAACAAAATGCTTTACCTGAACAAGCAAAGAGTAGAGAGCTCTTGGAAGAAAGGGGACACAAAGGATACTTAACTGGCTTACAGACAATTCCACTAGACTCCTCCCAGGAACCTAGCAACAGCAACCTAGCAATAGCTTACATCACCCCCTGCTGCCAGTTGCTAGCCAGGTGGGTGTGGCAGCTTGTAAGAGGACTGCTCACTACCCAGCCCTCTCTCCCTTTTCACTCCCTCTCTCTTTTCTCTCTCTTCTCTCTACCCCCACTTTTCTCTCTCACACTCTCTTTCTCTGCTCCCATGTGTTCTTGGCTGGCTGGCCTTTCTTTCTCTCTTCCTCTCTTTCTGTCCTTCTCTCCTATCTTCTCTTCCCTCATAGCTCTGTTCCCTGTTTCTTCAGGTCCTGCTCCCCTCTCCCACACAATAAGCCTTCCTCATACTAGTTTTGCCACACGGTGTGATTTCTCAGGGGGACACCTTAGCACCTAGGTACCTTCTTATTCCACTGCATCATACCACATTATATTTCATAATACTTGTGTGTGGTAAAACAAGAAGCCATGAAAAACCAGCCATGCCAGCAACTCAACTAACAGCTCCCAAACTTCTGTGATCTTGGAACTAAAAGAATGAACCTCAAAACATTCACGATCCATTCAGAGGTTGCTGGACACCTTGAATGGTGTCTTAGGAGGAGTCTCCAGTGGCTTACAAAGTATCCTAAAAATAAAATCAAGCTGTATCTTTATTCATGATTTCCGCACGGAAATAGCCAAGACTTTAGGAGGAAGGTTTCATTTTCGAGCTGTGTCACTTTGCATTTTAAAAAGATGTGAACAGTATCACTTGACATATATGAAAATACAGAAAGCTGAAGTAGCTGTCTTTGTCCTCCACAGTTGCCAGCTTTGCTGGGGCCAAGGCTACTGCTTCAAGAATCTTTACATTTAGTTCCAAATCGTAGTCATTGCCTTCTGTGCTGAGGATGAGACTCAGCTCAAACGCTTCTTTTGTTGTTGTTTGTTTTTAGATAGGATCTCACCATGTAGCTCTGGCTGGGCTGGAACTCACGAGGAAGATCAGGCAGGCCCTGATCTCATAGAAACCCACTGGCCTCTGCTTCTGGAATGTTGGGATTAGAGATATGCACCGACATACCCAGCCCCAGGTGCCTTTTGATGCTAACTGGTTATTGAAGTTTTTTTTTTTTTTTGTTTTTTTTTTTTTTCCCCAGTGATTTGCAGCATTTGCGGGGGTTGGGTGTGTGTCTCAAACGTCTAGTAGATTCTAAATAAGGAAATAAGCCCATCAGTGCTAAACTGTATAAACAAGCAAATGGGAGAGAATTGCAATTTCTTACAACAATTTTAAAAATCAATGTTTTTTCTCTTGGAATGCAAAGCAAGTTAATCTTAGAGATGGCAAGATAGTGTTCAGTTGGATTCAAAAGACAAAAAACAGGGTGGTAGAGGTGGCTCAGTGGTTAAGAGCACTTGCTGCTCTTACAGAAGACCAGAGTCCAGTTCCCTGGCACCAGCAAGCTAATAACAACCATCTATGACTCAATCTTCAGGGATCTGGCCCTATGTTTTGACCTCCACGGGCACTGGTACCCATGTCCGCATGTACACACAGACACATACATAATTTCAAATCAAAATTTAAAAGACAGAAACATATTTTCATCCTCAGAGTTCCAAAGGCAAAGGAATGATTAAAATTGTAGCATAGATATGATAGAACGCAGGTGTGTGATTACTACTCTGCCGGCCTCAGATAAACAGTTACTCCACATGACACTGCCTAGGGAGTCCACCATCCCACTTTGCAGAACATTCACCCAGAGATCCCTGGAAGGAAGCGTTATTAGCAACTCAGAAGGACGCCCCCTGGTGGGAGAGAATGGTGGTTAATTTTGATTGTGAACTGTGTTGGATAGAGAGCTACCCGAGAGATCAATAAAGCACACTTCTGGGTGTGAGGGATTTCCAGAGTGGACTGAGGGAAAATGCAGTAGTTGATGAAGAAAACTCAAGAGTGTGAGTGGTACCTGTGAACAGTCTGCAGCCCCTGCAGGGAAGATGACCCTCACTTCATAATAAGCAGGCTGAAGTACTGAAAGCCAGGCAGTTTATTTTATGGCCTTGTGAAGCCAGCTGTCAGCCTAGAATCACATGGAGTGCAGACAATGGTTATAAAACCTGAACACGTGACCTGTCCTCTGTTTTTAACAATCAGGAGACTACAATCTGACTCGATACTTAGGTCATGTGACCTGTTTTTTTTTTTTTTTTTTTTTAAAGGGGTTTCTCTGGCTGTCCTGGAACTCACTTTGTACACCAGGCTGGCCTCGAACTCAGAAATCTGCCTGCCTCTGCCTCCCCAGTGCTGGGATTAAAGGTGTGGGCCACCACCACCCGGTCCTCTGTTTTTAACAATCAATCAGGAGAGTACAATCTGACTCGATACTTAGGTATTATCTTTCCCTCTATAACTTAAGTTTGTCTTAAAATAATAAAAGTAGTGGATTTGCATCTATATTTTACACTGTTTATTTAAAACCTTATCAGATGTATGACCTTGAAGATAAGCCAGTTGTTAGTCATTTTCTACTCTCAACTTCTATCTAGTTTGGAGCAGCAGTAGCTTAGCAGACTTTTGGTGGGGGATGAAGAAAACTAGACTATTTGGCATCGTCATAGGTGTAGTGTTTTCTGTTTGTCGCTGAATCTAAGCTGGCTCAAGGGACCTTTGGACAAACAGTGATATTTTATTTCTTACAACTGTTGATTTGGTTCCTCTGGGGGTACAAGGAAAGCAGAACATCAGAAGTGACTGTGCTCTTCATCATTTGACAGGTGTGAACTAATTACCAATTATTGGGAAAGAAATGCAGTGTGTCTGGAATGACAAATGACAGCAGCTTTTGTTTTTCTTAGCTGTTTTGCAGCAGTGTTTCCCATTTTTGTATTACAAAGTATCAATTTCATTATTTCCTTCCCTATGATTTATTAATTATTAATGTTTATTATTTGTAATTATTTTAGTAATTATTCATAATTATGCTAATTGACTTATTATTTATTAACCAGCAGTGTGTTGATTTATTAATTATTAATTATTTGTACCATCGATAGAATGGTACAATATTCCAAGTGACACAGCATTGGCCCAGCATGACTGACAAACCAGGGCTGGAGAGTAACCAGAGACCTTAAGCACAAAGCAAAGAATCTTGAGTTTAGTTTGGGGATGCAAACTTCCATGCTAGCTGACTGAAAATGTTTAATGAAACCTTCTGGGGTGTGGACCCCAAAGGTCAAAGACAGGAAGAACATATGTGACACTGTTGATGGTGGGGAGACTACAGGAAGTGGTGGGAACTGAGCCAAGACAGCACAGCATAGACCCCACAGTTTGTACACAGGAAAGTGGGTCACGATGGCTGGGTTGTCAAAATTTCCAAGAAATTATGTGACATGTCTTGGTCGCATACAGTCCTGATATTAGAAAAAAAGAATGAAATTTTACTGCTGGAAGAACACACACCCACGGGCTGGGTTTGCCTCAGGGCCACCAGTTTGATGTCTCTGTTGCTGTCACTCTCTGAAGCCATATTGTGTTCCTGTAACACTAGGGTTTGGAGCTACTGACATATGGCTCTGGGATGTTGCTCTAGATCAAGGTCAGAAGGTTTTCTTCAAAGGCCATATGGTAAGTGTTTTGGGCCTTGGGGGCAATTCCATCTCTTAGTCACCATTTTTATCACAGCTTGATGTAGCCACAGGTAGTCCTTAAATGAATGAAGCTGTTTGTTCTGGTTGAAGCTTATTTCCAGTCCACTAGCAATTCACACTGCCTTTTACCTGCCCCCTCACCAGGGGTCTTGTTCTAGTAATCTTTCGCAAGTGTTTAATTTGTTTAGCTTATCCGTTTTTAGTGATAACCATATTCTTAACCATTCATGCTGAAATGTATCATAATGCAAGTATCTCAGAAGCAGCCCAGCTCCCTGAGAGCCTGTGCTTGTTAATGATGCTGAGTGCTACTTGGGACAAATGAGCTTCATGTCTCCAGTTGATTTCCAGGCCCAGCACCGAGACCATCCTGCCAGGTACAGTGTTTATTAGCATCCTGCAACCTTATGATACCACTGGTCAACACCAATAAAGCAACCTGCTATATTTAGTACACCCCTACCTGTGCAATAGTATAGAGCTGACACCCCATAATTGCAATCCGCAAACACCTCCTGAGTGTTTGCTTCCTGCTACTGCTTCTCTTGAGTCAGGGTGAGGCTCAAACTCTCACTTGAAATAAACCTGTGGCAGCTGGCTTTTGATCTCTGTCCCCAGAGACTTGATGTCACTGGTTAGCGCCGATTAATCCCCTCCCTACCCTAGAGCAGACTCTGGTGTTTCTAAGGCCACAGCCACTCACAGGAAGAACCTGTTGGCCCAAAGAAGCTGAAAGAACATCACATTTACTGAAAGGTTTTTTTTTCAGTAATTATCGGGCAAGGGATGTCAGCTTGAGGGTGAGGAGAAATGATTATAAACAAAATCCTGAGATGCACACCAACACTTAAAGCTATTTCTACCCATGGGAACACCCAGAGGGCCCATTGGCCTAGAAATGTATATACCAACCTGTCAACACAGCCAGGCCCCAAGTATTGGAAGCAAAGAGGAAGGCATGTACTGCATTGAATAACTCTCGTTGTAAGTGCTTGGGTCTCTGTTGCCTCTGGTCTCCCAGCTCAGCTCCTATTTAACGAGACACAAATTCGTATTAGTCCCTGTCAAAACTGGGACTAATCACTGGAACACATCACTTTATTCTGGGCAGCTGACACTAATGTGCTGGTGAGTCTTATCAGCTGACTCTCAGCCTAGAGTCCCCAGCTGCACCCCATGTAGGTAAGTCTCAAAGGTTCCAGTGGGGCACAAAATTAACATCATCTAAGCAGCAGTAATGTTGTTCTGTGCAGCTTGAGATTGCTTGCGGGAAGAAAAATGCAGGAGATCACATGAAAGAGCTTCCAAGAATCTAGGACAGCTGCACACAGCCACTCGACAAACCTGAGCCAAAGGCTGTTTATGCAAATCATTATTCCTTTAGAGGAGTTTGGCACTGTGAACAGGCTTCTATGTCCTCTTGGGAGGTGTGGCTAGATGCATACAGCATCTGTGTAAGGAAGACCCTTAGTGACCAAGGAATCTTGCTATCCGGTCAGCTGATGAGGGAGGCTTCCAGCTATACTGCAGTGCTAAGTGGCTGGCGGTGAACTTTGACTGGTAAAACCAATTAATATGTGTGGTGGCAAAATGAAAGTGTCTCCAGGAGATGACAGAAGTTAGGGGCTCCTTTGTCACGAACTAACCAGTACCCGCAGAGCTCCCTGGGACTAAACCACCATGGTGGGACTCGTGGCTCTAGCTGCATATGTAGCAGAGGATGGCCTAGTCGGGCATCAATGGGAGGAGAGGCCCTTGGTTCTGTGAAGGTTCTATGCCCCAGTACAGAGGGATGCCAGGCCCAGGAAGCAGGAGTGGGTGGGTTGAGGAGCAGGAGGAGGGTGAGGGGATAGGGGATTTTTGGAGGGGAAACTAGGAAAGGGGATAACACTTGAAACATAAATAATGAAAATATCTATTAAAATAATAAAATAAAATAAAATAAAAAAGAAGTTAGGAGTCCTAGGGATAAATCTGTCTCCTATCACTCCAGGGGAGCTTCAGTTAACAGGCCAGACTTTGGGTGTGTTAGGTTTTTACACAGTAACTATATGTAACATAAAACCCATAACACATAATAACATGTAATATATGATATATAATATATGACATACTACATACAACATGCAGCATATAATATACAGCATACAATAGACAATATAATACATAACATGTAATAAATAATACATAGTAATCTCTCTCTTTCTAATCCATGCCAACTGGATCCATCACTTCTGGCTGGGATGAGACAATGCTCATGGAATAAGGGAGGGAGGGGGAGGAGGAGGAGAGGAAGGAGGAAGACGAGGAGAGGAGAGGAGGAGGAGGCATCAGGAAGACAGGAAAGAGTCAGAAACAAGATACCCCCTGTAAAAGCAGCCTCCAGATACTGCTTCCCTGAAGCAGGCCCCCACTGCCTCCTGACAAGCATTCGGTAGGAGTTAACCCATAAATGAAGTTAGTGCCTTCCCTCAACATCCAGTCAGTTTTAAGTGGCCACCTTTAGCTGTGGACCAAGCCTTGAACCTGTGAGTTTTCGGCACCATTTTACATTTTATATTAAACCATATTTTTGGCTTATCATTTAGATGTTGGGAAAAGCTCCTCAATTTATTAGTATCTATCATCGTGTGTGTGTGTGTGTGTTTGTGTGTGTGTATGTGTGCACATGTTCTCTTAGAGTTTAGAATTGGACATTGAATGTCTTCCTCTACTGCTCTGTCTTATTTTTTGGAGACAGGGACTTTTATGCAACCTGGAACTTCCTGACTCAGCTAGACTGACTAGCCAGCAAGCTCTCAGGACCCCCCTGTGTCTAGAGTTACACCCTGTGCTGCTGTGGTTGCTTTTATCACATGGGTTCTGTGGTGTAGGGGCGAAAGTGAGGTCCTTATGTCCAGATGGTAAGAACTGTGCTAACAGCCATCTTCCCAGTCTTGTCGGCTTATACCCCTGACTGGGGCTTGGGTATTTGTTCTGCTCCAGGGTAAAGCTGAGATGGACAGAGAGCAGCCACAGTTGTTCAGGTTGAATCTGTGTGAATGGTTCTGGTTGTGCTGTGTATGACAGCGAGCAGTGAGAGAAGCAGCTCAGAGTTAAGTTCTATCTCTGGGCCTGAGGTCTCTCATCACACACTCAGCCACCCCATTAAAGTGCAAGGCCTCTCGGCCAGCTGCGTGTTCATTTTTCAAAAGGAGAAATTGGGAGTGGTGTTTCCATCATTGGGCCTGTCTAACTTAAATCCATTTCATCTTCCCTGCTGGAGGCTGTTTGCCCTCTCTACTGGGCAGTGTGCCAGCTGGCATTCTGCCCAACTCGGCTCTACTCTGGTGCTTGATCAGAACCACAGACGTACAGTTTGGTTTGAAGGTTTTCCTCCAATATAAAGCTCTGCAGTGTTTTAATAAGAACGGCCCCCAGAGGCTCATATATTTGAAGGCCTAGTCACCAGGGAGTGAAACTGTTTGAAAGCATCAGAAGGATTAGGAGGTATGGACTTATTGGAGTAGGTATGGCCTTATTGGAAGAAGTGTGTGTGTATGTGTGTGTGTGTAGTTTGAGTATGCTTGGCCCATGGGAAGTGACACTACTAGGAGGTGTGGCGGAAGTGTAGCCTTGATAGAGGCTCCTATGCTCAGGCTCTGTCCAGTGTGGAATCAGAGTCTCCTCCTGGCTTCAGATCGACTCTCAGCTCTTCTAGCACCATGTCTGCCTGCCTGGATGCTGCCATGTCTCCCATCAAGATGATAATGGACTGAACCTCTGAAACTGTAAGCCAGCCCCAATTAACTATTTTACTTTAGAGGAGTTGCCACAGTCATGGTGTCTCTTCACAGCAATGAAACCTAACTGAGACAGTGGGTCACTGGGGGTGGACTTTGAGGTTTCAAAAACCTGCAACAAGCCCAGTGTCTCTCTTTTGGCATATGAATCAGAATATAGCTCTCACCTACTGCTCCTGTACCACACATGCCCTGACCTAATGATAATAGACTCAACCTATAAAACTGTAAACAAGCCCCCAATTATATGCTTTATTTTATGTTACCTTGACTGTTGTATCTATTCACAGCAAGAGAACACCAAGACAAGCCCCCATCATTACCTTTGGGCTCCTCATTTCTGCAGCTGCTCAGACAGATGTTTCTGAAGAACCCTGTGGTTCTTTAGTATAAATCCTAATCTCCAGTTTTTGCAAGTTGAGGGACATATTTCTTCTTCCTTTGCCCCATGGTTGTATTCTACTTTCAGGAAAGACTAGACAGCCATGTTAGAAATCTCCATGTCTGGAGCCCAATATGAACCAATGACCAAGGAAATCAGTCTACTCTAAGGGAGTCAGAAAGGGGGATAGCCCTGGAACTTCTAAGGTTCTCTTGGGAATCCTAGAGTTGGAGTTCAGGGCACCCTGTAGAGCTTGGTGATAAACCAGCCCAGGAGAAAGCCAGCTCACTGAAAAAGACCTTCCTAAGAAGTAGGCCATGGCTAAGCGCCATGTTCCAGGTTTTGGTACGGAGAAGGTGTGAGACTAAGACAGAAGACAGGTTAGCTGGAGAAACCACAGGCTGTTGAGGAGACTGTAGCAGAAGACCAGGAGCCCAAACCAAGCCTGATCATTGAGATGTAATGTCAGAGATAGCTCCTAAGTGCAATTAGATGCTCCTTCAAGCCTTCTGTTCCTGAGGCGAACGATCTTTCTCTAACCACCATCCTTATGACAGTTTGAACAAATCATGCTGGGTTTCCAATACATTTCAGACAAAAATTAAGAAATGGGGGAGGGGTAGAAGAAGAGGAAGGAGGAGGAAGAGGAGGAGGAGAAGGAGAAGGAGGAGAAGGAGGAGGAGAAGTAGAAAAAGAAGAAGAAGAAGAAGAAGAAGAAGAAGAAGAAGAAGAAGAAGAAGAAGAAGAAGAAGAAGAAGAAGAAGAAGAAGAAGAAGAAGAAGAAAGGAGAGAGGAAACACCTTACTACGTCTTGGATGCTGGGGGTGGGGAGAGGAGATAAGGAGACCTGTTGCCAGGCAACACACTCTCCAGCTCCTGGTTGGGACCTTGACTATGGAAATTACTTCCTTTTTCCTTCCATGTGCCTCCCAAGCTGCTAAGATTCCTCTGGCATTTCAGATCACCCTATGTGTGACCCCTCGGTCTCTGTGCTGATTTGTGTTGTCCCCAAAATGCCCCATTTCTGAGCTTCTTTCATTCCCAAGATGCCTGAGCCCTCTGTCCATGTCATAGACATTATACAGTCTATATGCAAACAGCGTGTATGAACAAATTTCACATGCAGATTGAGACTTTCTTGGAGATCAGCTCTATCCCTGTCAGCTGAGAGATTTGGCAGTCCAGCTGACATCCAGCCATGACATTTTATTTCACTTCTGTACAAAACTAGACTTTGGCTCCTCTCTTACAATTACAGAACACAAAGGCTGGGAAGAGATGGCGGCGGCGGGGGGTGGGGGGGTCCCTTGCTTCTCCCTTGACAACCCTGGTCCTTTCCTAGAGTTTAAAATAAGCATTTATCCCCAGCTATTGTAAACCTGTCATTTTCATGATAGAGTACTAGCAGTGTTATTCTTTGGGGGACATTGGAATGAGCCTGAAGGACAGCCAGAGGGTATGGAGGATGGCAGTCTTAGCATCCTTGGGGAGTATCCATCAGGACCCCAGACTTTTATGGAAGGAATGTGTGTAGGATAGCATAGGCTAATATTGCATACAGCCTTCCTGATATAACCCATGCATTTGCTCTTCAGGTGTCAGTAGGCAATTTTATTCACATCAACCTTTGCTTTAAAATCTAAGAGATATAATTGAGCCTGTTGTACATTCTGAAGTCCAGTATCCCATGCCTCCTAGGATCCCTCTGTTCCTCCTTGCTTTTCAACTGAGCCTACCATCCTCATAATCTAGCCCTTTAACCTATGCTTTTCTTCCTCCATCCCTAAAGGGTCAAGAGAGACTAGTGAGGATTGAAGGCACTTTAATGGAAGTTACAAGAACAGAGAAAGGATTGTGAGATAACTGAGGCAGCTCAAGAGATAGCTCTGAGAGTAAAGAGCTTGCTGTGCAAGCACCAGGACCTGGGCTTGGGTCCTCTGTGTCCGGATAAAAAGCCAGATCTGTAATCCCAAAACTAAGCAGGCTGAGACAGGAGGCTCCTCTGGACTTGTTTGCTAGCCAGTCTAGCCCAATCAGTAAGCTCCAGTTTTGGTGAGAGACTCTTTAAAAAAAAAAAAAGGTGTATGTCCAGCAAGATAGCTCAGTAGATAAACGTGGTTGGCACCACCAAGCCTGATAACCTGAGTTCTGTCCCTGAGACCTCCCCCCGCCCACACACACAGAGGCAGAACAGACAGACTTCAGAGGGTTTTTTTTCTGACTTCCTACAAGCTTGAACATGAACCTGAAAACAAACAAACAGATACACAAGTATTTTTACATATAAAATGGAGAATGATAGAGAAATACACCTGCATTGACTTCTGGCCTCCATACACACATGCACACATGTGCACATGCACACATACACATACATTTTCCTCTCCCTCTACAAGCACAAATATATAAACACTTAGGCAAATATACATCTCCCCAAAGAATTACAAAACAATTTGAGAAATAACAAAAATGAAGCATATTAATGCTGGGGCAACCTAAACTCTAACAATATACCCTGGACAGGCAACACAGGATCCTTCATTGACTAGATGTGAGGGGGATTGTGCTCACAGCAGTCAGTTCTCCAACAGCAATTGGATGTCCTATAACTCAGATCAATCTGGACCCTAGTTCTGAACAAAAGCCTACAATCTGAGGGCTCAATGCCATGAGATAGTCTCCTTGCATGTTGAATGCCCATGGAAAAAATAAGCCCTTGGGTACTTATGATGGTCTGGCTATAAATTGGAGTGTTCTCACTCTCACCCTTGAGTTCATTCATCTTTAAGAACATTGGAAACTCAGGAATAGACACATATAAAAGATTCATAGGGCTGGGTTTGGAGGAAGGGGTGTGGAAGATAGGGTATCATCCATATTGTTAGAAACTTGAAGCTCTCTGAACCCTGAACTGTGAGTTTTTCTAGACCTTAATTATGTAGGCATAGTTGATTGCATCATTAGTCATGGGTCTATTCAACCATAAGTCTCTCCTAAGAGGTCAAGATGTGAAGGGAATGTGGAAATAACATTTTCTTTCAACTTTTTCACCATAAATCTGTTCTTCTGTCAATCAGCTCCAAGCCTAAACTCTCCAGGAGACCCCAGTCTACCATGTTAGTATACAAAGGACATGGGACTCTTTGGAGATCCCTTAGTTTTGAGAGCTGTATGCCAGGAAGTAAAGACCTAATAGGTTTTAAGTCACCATATTACAACCCAAGTCATCATAGTTTAATTCTATAGCCACTTCACATGGAGACAACCCTTCCTGTCAGAGGTACTGTCTGTGGTGTCCACAGGGGTCCCATGATCTTTAACTTGACCCTCAAGTTCCCACCAGTGACCCCCCTTTCTCAAGCTATGATCCACAACCCAGGAATCCTGCAATTTATAATGTCATTCATTCTTTACATAAGCCTCCTGCACCTCACCAAGTGAAATATTTCAGTTTGAATTAAGAATAAGTTAGCCATTTTTCTTACCAATCTAAAATTGAGATGCATTTTTCATTTCTACTTCTGTCCATCACTAGAAAGTTCTCATTAAGAAAACTATTACCATGCAATATTTCAAAATAATTGAAAATTTTCAATTTCAGAAAAAAAAGAAGACATCAAAGACCTCCAACTCAGAAATGGCGCTTGTTTATGAAATTGGAAATGCTATTTTCCTCCATTTGGTTACTGCATATTGTAGGCAAGTACCAAGTTATCATATGAATTTGTATTCATAAATGTATATAATTGCTAAGGAACAAATATAAGTGGATAAGAAAAATGAATAAATATTTCTCAAAACTAGAATCAGACTTCAGTACTGAATTTCATTCTAGACCTAACATAACTGTTATCTGTAAGACTTCTTTATCTCATGTGACAATGAGAAAAAATAATATTGTTCAATATTGGGAGACCCTTCAAATAAAACAGCACTGGCCAAGTGTTCCAGTTTGGTTTCTGTTGTGACAGACATTGAGACTAAAAGCGATGTGGAAAGGAAAGGGTTTATTTCAGCTTACATGTTATAGTTTATCATTGAGGGAAGTCAGGGAGGCAGTTCAAAGCAGGAATCTGAAGGCAGAACCTGAAGAAGAGCCCATTGAGGAACACACCATCTAAAAGCCTGCCTCTTCTGGCTTTCTTAATACACCCCAGGCCGCCTGCCTAGGAATGGCACTGCCCACAGTAGATCCTCCTACATCAATTAGTAATTTGAAAAGATTCCTTCACAGATACTGATGTGGAACTATCTGATCTGGGCAGTTCAGCTGAGGTTCCTTCTCAGATGACACATACATTTGTGTCAAGTTGACAGTTGAAGCCAACTATGACACCAAGGTTGTGTCTTCAGTGTAGGATGGATTTACTAAGTCTACTCCACAGAGCTAAGTAGCAGAGAACTTGAAAGTTTCAGCAGCATTTGGTGAGAGAGGAAATTATCCCTAGGGAAATTGGAACTAAAAACAGTAGGACCACCAATTGAGGTAACTTTAGACAGGACCACCTGCAAATGCTCTTGAAAATTTGGTTTCCAGCCAAATGAATAACAGTTTCGGAACAGAGTGCATCTGCAGAAGATATGAAAATGTGGGCAACCAAGGAAACAACCATATCAGTGAAGTCTCCAGAAAGCTCCTTAGGGCAAGGCTGTGAAAATGGACTCTTATTTATGAAAAGGGACAGAAATGTGGTCCATCTGTTGTGTTCCCTGGGCCAATGCTGTGTCCTTTTCACGTCCATTTCTTGGACTCAGATCATTGCAGGCCAGAAAGACATAAAAAGAAGGAAGTTTCTGAAGGCTGTGAATGTAACTCACTAGAAATAGAATGCATTCTGGGTTAGGCAAGAGCCACTTAGGTCCACTTGGATAGCTGTGTTACATTAAGCAAATTGCTTTACATCTCTGGGCATCTGCTCATATGACCTTCAAGCAAGGTCAAGGTATCATCTATCTTGTAGAGCTGTGAGAATTGAAGTCCGCATATATAAAACACTGAGCCTGATGTATCTGACATTTGTTCAGCAATGATGACTAGCATTGACACTGGCAGATACTGAGGTTCAGTGAGTACTCCTTGAGGGTTTATAGGCTCTTGTGTCTCAGAGGAGCTAGAGAGACACACATACAGAGGCATTAGCAGTTTTCTAAAGGGGTAAATGTTGGGGGTTGGTCTGGTGCTGCTTGTATTCATATGCTAAGTTCTGTACCACTAGACCTGGTTTTCCCTGTTGAGGAGATCCTCATGCACACCAAGCGATGTTGTGTAAACCTTGTTCCCCAAGTTAATTGGTTAATAAGCGGCTAAAGCCTGTGATTGGAGAGTAGCGAGAGAAAGGCGGGACTTAAAAATCTAGTGAGGGGTTCAGCTAGGAAGAGGAAGCCACCATGAGAGGAGCTGGACCATGAGCACATGGTCAGGAGAAACAGCAAGTGACAAGGGACATATGGCTGGGCTGTAAGTTAGAATAGTTGCAAAACCTGCACAATCTAGGCTTACAGACTATAAATAAAACACCAGGATTGTGTGTCTGTTATATGGGTAGAGAGAATATATAATTCCTACTGCAATAGACAATACAAGGAGTGGGAAAGCAGGCTAGGGCAGGGGAAAGGTTTAGTAGCTCAAACAGCAATGATGAACTAAACACAGGAGGTTTTGTCACAGAGTATAGACTTTGGGAGTCCTTTACATAGCATGGGTTTTGGGGGAGGTGTCCTGTCCAGCAGGACTCAGTTATTCGTGGGTGCGAGGGGGACTGCAAACCTGGGAGAAAATGGGAGGGAGAACAAGAAGGAGCGGAGAACAAGTAGAGAGTTCCTATCAAGGTTTCCGTTTCTTAGGCTGAAACGCCAGGTTTTAAAGCATACATTGAGGGGAATAGGGAGGGGTTGAGGGAGAATTAACAAAGAACAAAGAAGTGGACATCTGGGGACATGAAGGCCGAAGTCAGGCTCCAGGCAGCGGGCACTCTGCATCTTATCTCTGGAATTTGGATCCTCCTTAACAGCCTTGGGTGTCAGGCCGGGCTCAGCATGTAACTCATGTCCTTGGATAACATGGGAGTCAGGAAGAGATAAGGAAGAGGGGACCATAATTCAGCTTTTACAGCCTCAGGTGCTAGGAAGGGAACAGGGAGAAGGGAGTGACGACCCGCTCCTTAGCACAAGGCCATTTGGCTTGTCAGGGTGGGAGACTGTGAAAGGCTTGCTTTCTCACAGTATGGTCTCCAACACAGAGGGGCATCTACACTGTCATAGACTGACTTCCTGGCTCCTGCTCCTTCTGCCATTCATTTTACATTCAACTTCATGCATCGTATAGCTCACTAGCATCTTAAATCTCCACCCAAGGGATACATTTTAGTATCATAATGAGTTGACAGGTCACCTTTAGATGATGAAGTGCCTGTGTAATTGCACCAGGGGCTCCAACCAGTTCTAGTGTGTCTCATCCAGGAGTTTCCAGTCTTTGGCTCTGTCAACTGATTTTTCTCATATGCTAACTAGGTAGCTTTCTGCAAGTATTTCTGACCTTTATTCTCAACTTTACTCCCCCACCTCTGTTATAACCACTATCTATAACTTCCCAAGATTCCACTCTTTTTTTTTTTATTTTTTTTATTTTTTTTATTTTATTTTTTTTTTTTTAAAGATTTATTTATTTATTATATGTAAGTACACTGTAGCTGTCTTCAGACACTCCAGAAGAGGGAGTCAGATCTCGTTACGGATGGTTGTGAGCCACCATGTGGTTGCTGGGATTTGAACTCCTGACCTTCGGAAGAGCAGTCGGGTGCTCTTACCCGCTGAGCCATCTCACCAGCCCCCGATTCCACTCTTTTTTAAAGACTTTTCTTTTTTAAGACTCAACTCATGAAAAGCACAATACCCACAGAAGACTCCATTTCTCTGGCTGCCCATTCAATAATAGATATTGAATAATATGAACAAATACATACAATAAAACAAACTATTGGAGCTAAAGAGATGGTGCAAATGTTGAGAATGGTTGCTATGAGATATGTACATGGAATCAACAAGGGCACAAATGTTATGGAGGTGACCAAATAATGCCTGATTGGTTTTAAGGTCTACTCCACTAGAGAAAATGCATGACGTGTATGCCTGGTACTATAGATCTGATCAGTACTCCATTAATGGGCAGCTCACATGCTCCAGGGATGAACCTATTATTATTATTATTTCAGTAGTCAGACATAATATCAAACTGCCGTCTAAATCTTTACCCTCTACCCACCAATTAGCACAGCCTTCAGACTGCATCAGAGACGATTCTTTCTACAGAATGTAGAATCTCACAACTGGTCAAAGTTCAAAGTATGAGTATCAGCAAAGGGCCTGGCCACAAATGGGTCTTCTATATTACATCTTCTCCCCAAGACTCAGGGGCCATTATAGAAGAGGAGACAGAAATAGTGTAAGAGCCAGAGGTCTGGGAGGACTGAAGATAAAGTGTCTTCTGGACAGGGCAGGACAGCTACACTAAGGACTTCACAACAGCTGTGATTGCCTGCGCAAGACCCGCACAAGATGACCTCAGTTGGAACTGTAGCACAAGGCAAGTGGAGATGGGGAGTGTTCACAAGCTCCACTCTTGACTGAGGAGCTATTGACAATTGCTGGCCACTGGGGAAGCTAGAGTCTGGTTTTCCTCCACTTAACTTTCTCCTTTCCACCATGAGCTGAAGCAGCACAAATCTCTTATCAGAAACCAAGTAGATGTCATCAGCATGATAGACTTTAGTGCATATGGAACCATAAGCCATATAATCCTCTTTTCTTTATAAGCCACTAAGTCTTGGGTAATCTGTTATGGCAATAGAAATGGATGAAGACACACTAATAGAAAGAATGGTATTTGTAGGAGAGGGGTACCGATATGCCCTCAAATTCATGTCTAACCACAGACCGCAGTGTGGCTACTTGAGAACTGCAGGGCAGACTCTAGACCCTAGATCAGTGCTCAGGACAGCAAGGAGAAGCTATATGCCAGGACGAAAAAATGTTTAATTGAGTGATGACACTCAACCATGAACCATTAGCGACACAATTGTGTCACTGAGGTAACCTCTGCAGAGGATAAGAAAAAGGTTCAAAGGTCTGGTTATAGTGTTCCTAGAGAGATTCCTTGAAGCACCAGACAGTGATGGGTTTGCCATTTTCCTCCTAGGTGATCTTGGAAGGCTACTTAACTTCCCTAAGCCTTATGGTTTTTTGGCCTGTAAAATGCAATAAATAATAAAATTCACCTAAATAGACTAAGAAAAAATTCTATTTGATGTTACATGTAAAATGTCCATAATGGTCTTTGTTGCCCAATAATGCTCTGTGGGTTTAAGCTGTTACTATTGTGTACATTGGAACATGAAGTCAGGAAAAAGAGATGAATGTAAAAGAAGTCTCAAGAGTCCAGAAGCAACCACTACAGGATCAGAGATACAGAAGGAACCTGGGGATCCTCAGTGACTCCCACATCAATCAACTGTCACTGCAGCAAAGACTCATTGGCAAGATCAGACTAGATCAGAAAGACAGGCTCGGACACAAAAGCCACAGGATGCCAGGGTGCTCAGCCCTTAGAGGAAGAGGTGACAAGGTGAGAAGACAATAGGAGGGACTTTCTGGGAATGACCAGTGTCCTAGTTTTCTATGTTAGACACTATGACCAAAAGCATCTTGGGGAGAAAGGGGGTTATTTTATCTTACAGGTTACAGTTCATTGTAAGTTTAGGGGAATCGAAGGGAGAACTCAACCATGGTTTCTGTTGCTTACTAGTCTTCTCTGTCTGGCTGTGCTCAGTCAGCTTCCTTATACAAACCAGGAGCAGGTGACAAGAGGTGGCACTGCTCACAGTAAGCTGAACTTTCCCATGTCAATCAACAATGAAGAAATCCAACCCACAGACACGCCCAAAGAACAATCTGTACAATTCAAGATCTGCAGCTCTTCAATTGAGGTTTTCTCTTCCTAAGTGACCCTAGATTCTGCCAAGCTGGAAAAGGAAACAAACAAGCACAAACAGCCAGGAAACAGTGCAAGTGTTGTAGATCCAGAGGTCAAACTCAAAGCAATCACTTAGACACTGACAGGCAAGAGAAAAATTTCTGTGAACAAAAGTGAATTTCTAAAAACTGACTGGAATTCTAGAAAATAAGGTACCTGAAACCCACTGCCTGATGGTACCAGCGACATGGTTGGGTTACTTCCCTCTTCCCTTCTCAATGGCCAGACTCCCTCTCTGGAGTACACATGGACTAAAACCTCAGAGTAATAGAATCAGAGAGATGGAATGATTCTGCCATCTGTAATCTTGTCAGCAAGATCCTTAGCACTCACTGAGCCAGGGGACTGAACCCCAAACTTTTACCTTCTCATGTCTATAGTCTGAAGTCTTTGGAGTAGCTGGCAACAAAAAATAAAACATCTTAGTACCTGTTCAGGGCTGGAACTGAAGCTGCCTCACAATGAATTATTGTGTGCAGCACTGAGATGACAGGATCCAGTAGGCTTCTGGCATCTCCTGTGACTTTATGGAGAAAAGCTGCTATAGATGGCAGGCGAGTGAATGCATGTGATTCGTATCTCAAGAGAATTTTATTTATGGACACTGAAAGTATAATTTCATATACTTTTTACATGTCACGAAGTATCATTCTTCTCTTCCATTTTCCCCTCCCAGCCATTTTAAAAAAGGAAAATGCTATTCTTAGCTTGAGGACCCTATAAAAACATGGAGTGGGCTGCATTCAGCCTGTTTGTGGTGGTTTTCCCTGCCTTGGATTTCATGCTAGTTTCTCCATGTCCTTAGCAAATCACATACCCTATGTATCAATTTGTCATATTCAAAGGTGAAAGAACAGTGTTCTCTTTGCATGGAGCAGCAAGGTCCCAGGGTTGCTGAGTGGGGTCTTCTGTCCCATCCATTTCCCCAGACATTGTTTCCCATTCCTCTGCATTGGCAGGTGTCTCAGATGGCAGTAGATTGAAACTCTGAAAAATGTGAATGATTTCAAAGAGTCAGTTCTGGCCTCCTGCCACCATTAAAAGAAAGCTTCTTTTAGCCAAATGACTGTTGCCAAGACCGTGAGCACAGCTCAGTTGCTAGCATTCACACTGACAGCTAAAGGAATCTGCCTGCACAACCAGGGACTTAGAATGGGCTTGAAGAGAGCAACCAGGGAGCAACCAGGGATTGGACACCATGGTGGCAAGGTCGCCATTAAAATAACCTCTAATTTTATAATTGAATTAGTTTGTCATTTGGAACAGGTGTGTGTGTGTGTGTGTGTGTGTCTGTCTGTCTGTCTGTCTGTCTATCCCAGATGACACTCATGTGTCATGTCCACCTGCTTTGAGACAGGGTCTCTCATTGGCCTGGACCTCATCAGTCAGTTTAAGTTGGCTGGCTGGTGACTCCCCAAGATCTCCTGTTTCTGTCTCCTCAATACTGGGGTTATAAGTATATGCTGTTGTACCCTGAATTTGCTTATGGATTCTGGGGATTAGACTCAGGTCTTCTAACTGAGCCATTCTCCTGTACTCCAGAAAAGAAAAATCGAAACTAGGAATAATACTCACAGATGCTGCCATTCATGTTCATGCAGAATAATGGGCAGGCACTAGAAGAAGGGAACACAATGAAAAGGTGAAAGAGAGCCAGCTTTGGTGTCACATGACTCCAGTGTACAAGGCACCTTAGAGACTGCTCTATAGACACACTTCACCCAGCCTGTTCTGAGCCCTCCTCTCTACTGTGTTTTTACTCCTGCCTGTGGTTGCTTCAAGCAGGTTGGTTCTGATGCTAAGATCCTGTTTCCCAATTGGTTCTTGATCTCTCAGTAAAGATGCTAGGGGCCAATGGCTGTGTGGAAGAAAAGAGGTCCCCACGGGAAGAGGTAAGGAGATGCAGGGAGAGGAAGAGAGATTTCTTTATGCTTTGGAGGGAGAAAAGACCATCAGTCATGTGAGATCTAGAGTGGAGTGGCCATTGACCACTTTCCTGACTGGGCTTGGGATAACAACTAAAGTTGAGGGCAGATTTAGGGTGCTGAGCTAAGAGTATTGGTAAGGGCATGGCATCCACAGGAGATTAGACAAGTCTAGTAATTGAACCAAGAAGACAAGTTGAAAATAAACTAATGTGTGTGTGTGTGTCTTTCATCTGAGGATCCAAGGAAACCTAGGGCAGGGCTGGTAGCGGTGTCCACCTGGAGCTTAAAGCAGGATAGCAAAAACTACACACAACAGTTGCTTAATAGCCTTTCGCTAAAACAAAAGGTGTGATCCTATGGGGGAGTTTTTGATTAATGAAAGATTCAATTAACCAGTCAATCAATGAGGGTAGGCCAATGGGAAAGCAGGGCACTGAGAGTCACATAAAGAAAAACATGCTTCCATTGTCCTGATGGGCCTGGAGCTGCTTTCTCAGTGGCCTTGGCTTCAGCCTGCAGCCCTGCCCACTTTCTCCACTGTGCCTTTGGGGATTTTTAATGCAGAACATGAGGAAGACAATAAAGCCAAGGGTGGAAAACACTGAAATTATTAAACCACAAACGTATCTGCTAGACTTTCAACTCCTTGACTTGGGGAGAAAGTGTCCTTAATTCACTGATTATTGAGTGAGCTGTGGGAAGCGCATTATTGTACACAAACATTTTTATTGAAATAAAGCAACCAGCACTGGCTGACACCACAAGTAGGTAGAAGGCTGGCCAGGACGGCTTGAGCCCTAACACTATTCTGCTCCTGAATCCCGAGTCACAGCCCCCTTCTCTCGGCCTCTTTCTTGCTCTCAGAATTAACTTTCTTTTGCCTGGCTGTTTCCTCAGTACAACTGACTCGATGCTGTCAATGATAAAAAAGAGGAAAGCATAGGGCAGCACAGTATGTTAAGAGAAAAAAAATGAGAGAAGGACCCCCAGAGCCCAGGGTACTCTTTCCCGTCAACCCAGCGTACACGAGTCAGGCTGTGCTAATTAGAGTGGTGGGAAGAGCCTTTTGCTTCACCATGCTCTCATGTTTGAAGCCCTGGGCAGCTCCAGGTCAGGGAATTCGAGGATTTGCCCTCATAGGGACTATTTTAACCTATTCAATTCTTCTTCCAAGTCCCTTACTGTTTTCCAAAATGAATATCAGAGACTTGCAACTAGGACTTCCTGTGTGATTGAGAATAGCCATCCGAATTGACATCATCTCAGATGGTCACTGGGAGCTGAGTTAGTAAGGAGGAAGTTAGATATAGCTGTCCATTGACCATGGACAAACTGGGTTTACCTGAAAGGGGGGCTGGGGATGAAAAAGACAGGGGGTGTGGGGCGAGAGAAGAATGAAGCCAAGACAAGGTTCTGTTCAAGGCCCCAAGTTTAATGTTCAGCACTGCGTTTATATAGGGCAAGCCTACAGACCCCATCCTTTCAGCTGGATTATGTTGCAAAGCAAGCTCAGTGGACAGTCTATTCTTCTAAGTTCCTGTAGGAAGTGGCACATGCAACCAAGTCAGGTGACTCCACCTAGGTCTTTAAGGTCCAACATGGCAAACACTCAGGGTCTATTCAGCCTGCTAAAGACTGGGAAGGGCACAGTTAGAACTTGCAGGTGGGTTTGTAGCCAATAGATTAGGTGGTAGCTTTGGTCTCTTAATTAGCTAGGGTAACATATTTCTAGAAGCAATATTGATAGCGGTGCTTTCTGATCCTAAGAGTGTTGTGGAGGTGTAGTGCCCTCTACTCTGCAGTTGTTACAGATGCTTGCTGGTTTTCTAGACCCATGAATTCCTTGTCTTCCACCCTGCCAGGAAAGCAACCCTGACACTTCCCCTACTGATCTTAAAAAAAAAATCTAAGTATTTCTTAGAGCAAATTGGGCTTTTGTAGACTTCGTAATAGTAGTTATGTAACCCATAATATTTGCTTCATAATGTTTAATGCATTTGATCAACATTATTCATTTATCGGAATGCTCCCTAGAGAGAAACTTAATCTATTCTCAGATTAAACAGATACTGCAGATCGCTACACTTTTCCTCTATAGAGTAATATATTGACCAAGCAAAAGATCTTGCCACAGATGTTCTGGGTGTTATGGATGAGGATAAGCATGTAGCTAGCAATAAAAGACAGTGGCTGACTGAATCAAGTTGCTTACATTTGGGGCTCATGAGGCACTCAGACTCTCTTCCTGTGCATCTGTTAGTCCCTTCCAGGAACTTTTCCTGGACTTATATTGATGTTGCCAAGACAGGACTCAGGTACTCTGGGAAGGCTTCTGAACTCTGAGGCTGTGGACATTCATTTTTCACATTCTGATAACTACCATCTTCATAGCAGAAGGACATAGAGCTATCTCTGCAACAATAGTGATGCCTGACTTATCACCACAGACACATTTAGGCCCCACCCATATCAACCTTCAAAGTACCAACATGCCACCCCTCACACAGAATACAGCTTTCTCTATGGAGTTCGCAGAGCCCATATATATATACATTGTTGCTTGATTTCCCTGTGAGAAGAAAAACAAATGAGTACAAAAACTAGGTCCAGAGTGAAACATTTTAGTCCAGGTCACCTTTCACAATGGCTCAGAATTATTCTGTGGTCCTTCTTCCTTCAGAACATGATCCTGGTCACTTAGCATAAAGATGAAGTCATTCCTGACCAACCCATCATTAGGATCCCTCTCTTCTGTGGTCTTTATTGCTAAATGCAGTTGAAGTTCATCATTGACCAGATAGCTCCTGGGCTTGGTGTATAATGGGAGACTTCCTTCATTAGTGCGGCTTTTCCTTCTTTGACCTTATCTGGAGATTCTAAGCTCACACACATGTACTTGACATCTAAGCCCTCAACCAGTGACCTTTTCCCCATTCTGGATGTTCCTACCCTCAGTTCCCCTAAACTTTATAAACCTTGAATCACCCAAAGTCAAGTTGATCTGCCTCCTGGCAGCTGGTTTCAGTGTGGTCATTTGCCCTTCATGCTCACAAGGCTTCCAAACCCTCCACTTGTCTCTGCTCCCACTGCTCTCATAGACTGTATCATCTGGGACTATATCACAAGAGCTGGGAGAACCACATTCCCTACAGGATCCAGCCCTGCAAAACTTACCCACTCATTCTCCAGCCTGCAATACCATCACCTCTCACACCTCTATTTGGCTGACTCCATGCAGCCTCCAGGTTGCAACATGCTGTTTCTTGTGTTGGTCAGTCTTTCCATAGCTTTCTTCCCTGCTTACTCTGTGTAACTATGTGTTGAGGGAACAGGAATAAACAGGAAGACTTGGTACTGCATATCTGGAGCTTATAGCACAGCAAGGCATGGAATAGATATGATTGAACAGGCAGCAAGAAGATTCCATGATAGGCAGTGTGGAGGAATTAGAACCCAGTGTGTCAAGACATGGCTAAGTCATGAGTTCTCCAGAGGAACAGAATCATTAATATGTCTGTGTGCACACATACAAAGACTTAGACTTAGCATAAGGAACTGGTCCATGCAATGATGAATGCAGTCAAATCCCATGATCTGCAGGGTAAGTCAGCAACTAGGCCCCAGAAAGAACAGATATTTTAGTGGTAGCCCAAGAACAGGTTGAAGTTGGGCCCTAGCTTAATGTAGTCAGAAAAGAGGACTTCTCTCTTAATCCTAGATCACTCAAGCTTTTTGTCCCATTCACTTCCTCTGCTGTTTGGAGGAGACCCAGAAATAATGCCTGACCAAATATGTGAGCACCCTAGGGCCTAGTAAAGTCTATACATTATTAACACCCCAGGGTACCATAGGGACGGCTCCATAAAAATCCTAGTCTGTAAATATTTCATGAGCATCCTGATTCTTCTGGACACCAGTCAGCATCTTTCTCACTATCATAGGGCCCTGATCACTCAGTTTTTATCTTGTCATGCCAAGCCATAATTCCTTTTGGTATTTTGTATCTTCCATTACACTCTATACCCAAGGTATACAACGGCTATGCTTAATTGATAATTTGACTTCATCTGGAACTAATTAAAACCCATGCTGCTGGGCACACCTATGAGGAATTTTTCTTGATTTTATCATGTAGGGTTATAGGTCCTGTGTCTGCTCTGCAACAGGGCATGGCTGCTCAGGAGCCGGGATGCAGGAAGGGACTGCACTCTGTTGGGCTGTAGGGAAGCCCCAGGACAACATTCCAGGGTTGGGAAAGTGCACTCTGAGGCATGGGGCAGCTGGATCTGGTTTGGAGTTCCCTGGCCTGCAACAATGCTCGAACTATCTGGTTCTCATGCTCTTGGACATCCAGGAGATGGATGTCATGGAAGAGCTGAGAATGTAGTGCCTCCCCCATCCCCCGCAGGCTGGATCTGACCTATGGCTGGGGTTGGGGTGAGGTAAGGGGGAAAGTTCTGGCTGGTCCCTTGGGGATAGTCCTTGGCTTGGGCTTGGGCTTGGTAGCAGCTGTGGCTGGGAGCACAGAGAGGCCTTACCGGGTCTAAAGACAAAGGCCTTCTCCATGGCTCCCCATGGCAGATTCTAATGAAAAGAGATAGCCCATGGTTTTAAGGCATTTATTATCATGGCAGAAAGTGGATGTGTAAAACCATGCCCCACTTCTCAGGGTGGGCTTGAGATTAAATACCTTTTGAGGAATGTCTGGGAAGGAAAGCTTATTGGCTGATCCCTCTAGGCCTTTAGGTACCTCATTAAAAAGGAGATCTGTCTTGAGCCTACTGGAGTACAGGTCATGTTCTTTGCAGGTAGAGGAGATTGGAGCATTGCTCTTCCGTGACTAATGGCCACAAATCTATGAGGGAGGCTGCGGCTAGTGACAGGGGCCAGGTTCCCCGGGAACAGGCGAAGCACCTCCCATTCCTTCAGGGTTTCTGGGACTTCAAGCCTTAGCACAACCAGGGACCAAGCTATCTTTCATGGTCCAACAGAATTATTTGCAAATGGGAAGGCACCCTAAACCTACATTATTTGAAGTGGCAAGATACATCTTAAATCTGGGCTATACTTTCTGGTGGCAGCCTTTATAAAAGACATGGAAAGCCCATACTCTTTGTTGCTTGCCCTCATTCTCCTAGCAAGTTAATCCCTTCACTGATTAAAGCCTATGTCTTTAGGATTCTAGCATGTAATGAAGACCAGCTGAGACATCCAACCTCATGGACCCAATAACCATTGGTATCTTGATATTTCTATTGGAAGACAGCTATTGTTGAATAGTTGAGCCACATCCTTTAAACCATTCTAACACACACACACACACACACACACACACACACACACACACACACACTTTTCAGATCTGTTTCTTTAGAGAACCCTTTTCAGAGCTGTTAGGAATATTCGCTATGTAGGGTCAGTCCAATTGGTCCAATGAAAGCTCTCCCATTTTCATTTGGACATAGAGGAACTTTCTTAATGACCTTAGGGATCCCATAGTTGTATAGGATCAGAGTGGTAACTAGTACTTCATAACTTCACAGGAATGTCACCAAGATTAAAAAGTTAAGCATGAGGAGTAGTCAGCGCTGGCCTGGCCTCTAGTCCAACCTTAGCTGACAGAGGCATGCAACAAAGGCTCTGGACTGATCCATAGGTCACCTCCTATGCTCTCCATCTCTATTCTACCAGCAATGAAATAGAACTGTGCCCGGCTGAACCCAAGTCTTTCAGAACCCATTAGCACTGCAGAGTTCCCTGTGAATGGCTTTATAGAAAGGTAAACTGTTTTGTCACACATGCAGGAAGAAGATGACAGGACCGGCAGCTGTCTGTAAAGGCACCATGGACATAGAACAGTTGTCTGGGAGACATTGCCAGCATCACTCAGCACTTGTCTTCAGTGAACCATGCAGTCTGGCTTGCTCCTTAGCTAATGACAAGAGTGACTTCAGTCAGGCAGTTACTTCTTGGCAAATGATTTTCAAGCAGAGGAGACCTCGGAACTATTAATTATCCACCATTTAATGTCAGCTCCAAGGAGAGACAAGACAACTCCTAATAGGGATGATTTTGTGTTTTCTCACCACAACAGATGTTTATGAGTCACGAGTCTCATACAGTCTCACTCAGAGGTGCATAGACATAAAAGGTCTTACCGTTCTCTAACCCCGATCTTCCACTGAGCTTATGGAATAAATTCTAGAATGGAAGCTCATCTATGCCTTGCATCTCCCTCATCTCTGCATCTTAGTCACAGTACCTACTTGAGACAGGAACAACCAGCTCCCTGAGTACTTCAGGGCAATATTACACAAACAGATATCTATATGGAATAGGTGACACACATGATGATGTGGGGGGAGGGAGGTATGCAGCACTGTATAGGTTTAGAGCAGCAACTTCATAGGCAAGTGATGATCCTGAAGGCCTTGCAGAACCCAAACTCATCTCAATGTGGAAACAACGCTAAACACAGTAAACAATGTCTTGTAGTGCAGAGGCTGTAATTATGCTCTTTTGAAACATACTTTGGCATTATGTTACTTCTCCAGTCACTGTAACCAAATACCTGACAAGACTCAACTTAAGGAAGAAATGATGTATTCTGACTCCTCATTTGAGGGATACAGTCTGTCAGAGCAAGAAAAGCATTGGGGCATGCAGCTCAATGATACCTGGAGTATAAGACAATTTGTTTACATCTCTGAGTCATGAAGCAGAGAACTCAATCCAGAACTGGGGTTGGTCTGTAAGCTGTATGGCATACTTCCCAGAAACCCACTTCCTCCAGCTGGACCATACCTCCTGAAGGCTTCACAAGCTTCCAGAACAGCCTCACCAACTGTGGCCCTAGTGTTAAATATCTGAATCTGTGATGCACAGTTTGCATCTAAGTCATGGTAATTATCAGCTCAATTTCTTGACACCTCTGTGCTCTAAGGTTCACTGTATAGCAATCCCATTGTTTGAACATCATCAGTAACGTCTATTTCTTAGTTTCATTAGGCACCCCCCCCCCACCCTTTAACACAAGTACTACTGACTAAATTGACTAAGTGAATGTTTATTGCAAACTACACTCTCTCACACAAAAAGATGTCTTGCCTTTGCAGGGCTGTAGTGGCACACAACTTTGATCCCAGCACTTGGGAGGCAGAGGCAGGTGGCTCTGTGAGTTTGAGGCCAGCCTGATGTACAGAGTGAGTTCCAGGACAACAAAGGCTGAGAAACCCTATCTAAAAAACCAAACAAACAAAAAAGTTGTAATAT
Organism: Mus musculus; assembly: GCF_000001635.26. Lineage (NCBI taxonomy): Eukaryota > Metazoa > Chordata > Mammalia > Rodentia > Muridae > Mus > Mus musculus. Next base: position 3,488,860 of record NC_000076.6, on the reverse strand, counting down.
AGTCAGTGAGTGTTAACCCAACAGCACACAATCCCTGTGTCACTACCTGAGGCTCTACTGCACAGAAGCATAGTGTCTTAATTACTTTACTATTTGTTGCATATCACAATAAAGGCAACTTATTGAAGAAAGAATTCATTTGGGCTTACAGTTCTAGAGGACTAGAATCCATGATGGCAGAGCAAAGGCATTGTGGTTGGATCAGGAATCTGGGACTCACACTTTGAGCCACAAGCAAGAAGTAGAGAGAACAAACTGGCTCTTTACTCTCTAATCCCACCATCTGTGATACTTCCTCCAAGAAGGCCTTACATCCTAACCTCTCCAAATAATTCCACCAACTAGTATGCAAATGCCAGAGACAAAAGGGACCATCTCATTAAAACCACCACAGTCTGACTGGAAGTCAGGCAGTTACTCATTCTATGGAAACACTGGCTTTGCAGATGTTCAGTAGTAGCCCCAAACTGACATGACTGGTGTTCTCCTAAGAAGGAAATGGGTGACAACACAGACATGGAAGGGCACGGTGTGTAAACCAAGGAGCAGTGAGTGACATGCTACCCAGACTTGAGGGAGCACCGTGCCTCTTTGGAAGGAGCTGATCCATTGAGCACCTTGACCTCAGCCTCTGGCTTTCGGAACTGTGAGACACAAGTTTCCTTTGTTTTAACTGTCAGAATGGGGATCTTATGGTAGCCCCAAACTTGCTCACTAAGTTATTCTGGGCTGGCTGTCATAACTAGAATCCGCCCCCCACCCCCAGCAAAGACAATCCCAGCAGTCATTTGCATGTTATTCTACAACGTGAACATTCACATTGATCATCCTCAGAATTTAGGGGATGTTTGGGGGACAAGAATCTGCAGCAGGACAGACTTCCCACAAGTGACAAAGGTGGGGGGCTCCATACAAAAGAACCAAAGATGTGAGGGGAAAAATAGAGACAGCATCTAGAACTTGTTGTGTGTTAACAATCACATGTATTTACTCTGGTAGCTACAATTATCCTCGTATTAAATGAAGAAAATGGATCACAGAGAAGTTTGTTCACTGGCAATCACAATAGCAAAACAGAAGACGTTACAGGTTGAGCCTAGACTACCCCAGATGGCTGGGAAAGTCTGGAAATGACCCACTGGATAAGTTATGGTTCATTTGGTGATCAGCGTTTGTGATGTAATGAGGAGGATTTCTAGGGTTCCGTTCATCAGAGTTACTAACGACCAACCACAACCAGGCACTACACTGAGCATGGAAGCGGTCAAAGCAAAGAGATTAACTTTGATATGGGGGCTGGCTTTGCTCAGTCAGTTGAAGGCTGTAAGGATGAAAACTGAAACTTCACAGAGAAAAGAATTATTTTTCCTAAAGCTGAAATATGAGTATCTGCTCCAGTTTCCAAATTTTGAACTTGTCCACTCTCACCATCAGATAAGCCAGGTTTGTAAAATAATAAATCGTGTGTATATGTCAATATACATACACACAGACACACATATGTGTGTTTACACAGATACAAGTCCATATTCATGTAAAATGTGCCTGTGTATATCTACATATATGTGAATGTATGTTTGCACATGTATGTGCAATTATGTATGTCCTATTAGTTATTTCTTCAGAGATCCCAGATACAATCAATATCTAGTAAAAAAAAAATCCTAGGATTGAATATGGGAGACTTTCACATGCCAGCTCTGGGGTTCTCAGAAATTTCTGGAAGGATTCTAATCAGAACTTTAGATGAGCATATTGCTCAACCCTCATCAGAGAAGCTTATTCTTGCATTGGATGGTGATTAACACAGAGGCCATCAACTGGTCAACTTGCAGAAACTAGGATATGATATATATAGGGGAGAAATAGACATGAAGTCCCACTCCTCATGAAGAAGCTATTCACAACTGATGTTTCTGGGAGAAGTGAAGTGACACTGGGTATCACTCTTCACACAACCACACTCCAAGGCAGCCCCATGCTCAGGAGCAGGCACAACACAATTTGCACTCCACCTCTCTCTCTCTCTCTCTCTCTCTCTCTCTCTCTCTCTGTCTGTCTGTCTCTCCCCCATCTCTCCCTTCCCCTCCCCTCCCGCTCCTCCTTCTCCTCCCTCCCTCCCTCCCTCCTCTCCTTTCCCTTCTTCCTCCTTCTTCCAGAGGTGAATAACATCAAGCTGGGGAAGTGGAGAGGTGGGAAAGAACTGGGAGGCACTGTGAGGGTGAGGAAGAATATGACCAAAATATATTGAAAATATGAATTAAAAAAAGATAAAAACATTATTTAAATTTAATAAAATTCTGGAAGGCCTAAAACCCTCTTTAGACACTACTGGAAGTTTAACTGCCCATCCATAAAGTCACAGCAGAAACATTTTTTAAATGATAATTTTATGCCTCACAGGACTTCATCTACATGGAGTCAATATGAACAGCAGGTGGCAGAGGTCAAAATATTTTTTAAACAGTTAAATGTCATCCTAAAGTCACTTATTAAATGCTGAAGGTGTACTTTTTACAGATAATAGACAACCATTCCTTTGTTAACCTGGGATTTACAAAACTGGTCTCCAAGTCTGACAATAAAAAGATGCTACTCAGTTTCTGATGGAGAGAGCATACTGTGGTGGTCTTAGGACCCCTGCCAATAAATCCATTGCCCTTCTGGGCTGCTCCTGCCCAGACAAAGACAACAGACGGAGGAAGACAGACAGCTGCTTAGAGACAGAAAGAAATAAGGGGTTTCCCATCTACTCTCTAGTCTCCTCCAGTGGGTGACCAGGGACAGTCAGTGTGGATACTCCTTAGCTTTATGAATAAACTTTCTGTTCCCATATATCCATATCTAGACCTGATCCTAAGCATAGGTTGAGCAGGCCATCACGCCATGGAAGTGAGAGATGCTGAGAGGAGTCCATATGACCTGCCCAGGCCTCAGTGAAGTGCACACTAAGGAGGCATGGTGTCACCTGGGAACAACTTCATCCATTTGGAGTCTCTTTGCTTATAAGCAGATGTGAGAAAGGAGAGTGTGGTGGTTTGAATGACAGTAGTCCCCAAAGGCTCATGTAGTTGAATGTTTGATCCCCAGTTAGTTGAAGTGTTTGTATTAGGAAGTATGGTCTTGTTAAGGAGGTTTGTCATTGAAGTGGGCATTAAGGTTTCAAAAACCCAAGCTATTCTGAGTTAGGCTCTCTCTCTCTCTCTCTCTCTCTCTCCCTCTCCCTCTCCCTCTCCCTCTCCCTCTCCCTCTCCCTCTCCCTCTCCCTCTCCCTCTCCCTCTCCCTCTCCCTGCCTCCTGCTTATGGATCAAATATAAGTTCTTAGTTACTGCTCCAGAACCATGCCTACCTGTCTATTGCCATGCTCCTCACTGTGATGATCATGGACTCTAACTCTCTGGAACCATGAGCATTCAAATTAAATTCTTTTATAAGTTGTATTTATCATAGTGCCTTATCACAATAATGGAAACAGTAAATAAGGCAGAGGGGAAGGTCAGGTCACACAGTGCCAGGGGGATCATAGCATAATGTACTTATGAGCCCCATATGTGCACCATTGTGTATACAAAACATCCTGTGCCTGTGGCACGTGTACACAGCATCATGTGCTTACAACATCTAGGCAAAAAGACCCTGTTCAGACATCATTCTGTGCACAGAAGATTCTGTGCAAGACAGCAACTTGTGTATGTATTCAAGAGGTAAGTATGAGTAAAGAAATTGCAACATTCCAGGTACATATTCTGAGCTATACTCCCTTATCTGCACATCTGCTGCTGATGTTGCTGAGTCTACTGGTCACCTTCCTTGCTTAGTATCATGTGCTTCTCAGCATTATTTCTCCACCAGTCTCTAGACAGTGGCCCTCAAGCCATCTCTTTGCTTTTGCAGATTCCAAGCAAAGCCAATGGTGTGCAAGGACCACATGTCAGTGTGGCATCTATCAAGTTCATTCCAGGAAAAAGATTCGATTTCTCTAAGGTAAACAGCCATCCCACTGCTCTCGAATTGCCCTTCTAAATTCAAAACAGCCCTGCATTACTGGTCTGAGTTGGGTGGAAGCTTGACTGTGATGCCTGAGATTTCCTCATGTCCCAGCAGTCCCTCACCTCATGCCATCCATTACAAATATTAATGTTACAGTGCCCATTCCTTGTTGTTTGATAATATTTTCTTAGTATTTGGGAGTATGTCCATCATCCATATCTCCCTCACTAGAAAATCATGACTAGAGTGAGCCTTAATGAACATCTTATGTAAGTTGCTCAGAATTCAGTTATGGTGTGCTGATGAGTTCCAGGAGGAATGCCTATCACATTTGTCACTACAGTGACATCTGAGAGAGCTGAAAATGTTGTCAACCATTATAGTTCCATTTTTGTTTCATTTCTGTCACTGTGACAGAATAGCCCAACACAAACAACTTAAGAGAGAGTTTATTGTAGTTCACAGTTGTAGCTTACAGTCTATCACAGTAGCAACACCATGAGGAGCTGAGAGCAAAGAATGTATGTGTGGTGGTTTGAATAAGAATGGCCCCCATAGGCTCATCTATTTGAATGCTTAATCATAAGGGAGTTGCACTATTTGAAAGGATTAGAAGGATTAGATGTGTTCTTGTTGAAGGAAACATGTCACTGAGGTGAACTTTGAGGTTTCAAGAGCCCATGACAAACTCAATCTTTATCTTGGCTTGTGGACCAGGAAGTAGCTCTCACATATTGCTCTAGCATCATGTGTGCCTCCATGGTCCCTGTAATGATGATAATGGATTAAGCCTTTGGGACAGTAAGCAAGCCTCCAATCAAATGCTCTCTTTCATAAGAGTTGCCTTGGTCATGGTGTCTCATCATAGCCATAGAACAGAGACATGCCAGTACTCAGCTCACTTTTCCTATTACTTCACAGTCCAGGACCAAACTCAGAGAATGATGGCCCCTTAACAGTTAGGTTTTCCCACCTCAATTAATATCAATTCACTCCCCCACAGGCTAGCCCTGTCTGTGTAACCCCTTATTCCATCAACAGTTACTGCACAATGAGCACACATCTTACCTAGATAACTACATGACATGCTGCTTCTCCAACAGACTCACATCAGTAAATCCCGTGACAATAGAGAATGCTGTGGTACAAAGATGAAATGCTTGCAGTGGAATGAACTGATGCAATATGCAGTCTACATGGTGGAGCTGGGGACTCAGATTGCTAAAAAACAAACAAAAAAAAAACCAGGAAAGTGACAGATGTGCCTATTGCCACCTCACAGAACACTTGCACTGATAGTGATGTTATAGACACAAAGAACACCAATGCAGAGATGCCAACCACAGGGCCAGAACACCTGGCCCAAGGCTGAGTCTACTCTAGGCTTTTCTGGTGTAACTCTTGAGTTGAGATGACTTTTATATCTTTACATGTCTGTGGAGTTGAGGGAGAGGCAGTGACAGAGCTTACACATGACTTGCCAAGAGTAAAACATGTATGACCTAATCATTAATAACAACATGTTCTGGGGTATCCAAAGTTTCCCTGTGTAGACTGTGTAGACTCTCAGATATGCTTTCAGAGATATCTGATGCAAGGTGAGCCCAGAGGTCTGTATTTTCAACAATGTTTCTGGGGCCTCAAGATCAGGCAATTTGAGAAGAACTGCCCAAAGCTGAGTCTCACTTCTGTGAACAAGTAAGAGCTAGGAGGTCATTAGAGAAGTGCTCCAAGTCATTGCAGGTCTGGGACATCCATGCAGGAGTGAGGGGACATGTCCTGTAGAGTAAATGAAGAGGTCATAATTACTGACACTTGAATATCCCCCCTGAAAAAGCAAGCTGTTGATAAGATCACTAAAACCTGACACAATGGTAGGAAGTTTTTGTTCTGTACATGTGGACCTTGCATAAATAGAAAAATAAAAAAGACATGCATAGATAAAATAAACAGACACTTGGGGCCAGTAGTTACCTCTATGAAAGAGGATTAAAAGACAACTTTCTTTATCTCCATGATGTTTCATTGCCTAATAGACAAAAAGTAGAGCCGTGTTACTCAGAAGATTCCTGACAGACACAACTTGAGGGAGGAGGTTTTGTTTTGGTTCATGGTTTAAGAGAGCACAGTCTTTTCTGGGGCTAAAGCTAAGGGAGAGTTCACAGTGACAGAAATGTGAAGCTGGGACTCCTCAGATCTCATTGAATTAGTTTGGGCCAGCACCAGAACTTGGCTATGCCACAAGGCTCACCTCAAGAGCCCTGTTAACTCTGGGTATGCTCTACCTCCAAAAGGTTTTACAACTCCACTTCAGGACCATGTTTTCAAACTCATGAAGCTGTGTAAAGTATTGAATATTTAAACTAAAATAAACTGATTAATATCAATATTATTCCCTAGGATTTTTTTTGGATAGTCACTAATGGGATGAAGTTGGGGCGTTAGTTAGTGCTTGCTGAGAGAGCATGAGGACTTATCTTCAATCCATAACATACATGAAAATGCCAAGTATGGTTGTTCACTTGTAACCCCAGCACTCAGATGGAGAAAGGCAAATCTCATGTCTACTAGATGATCTCTAAGTCAATGAGAGCTCTCAAAAAAGATGGACAGCTTCCTAGGGAAGGGCATCTGAGGTTGCTTACACACACATGCACACACATATGCGCGCACACACACACACACACACACACATACACACACACACATACACACACACACACACACACACAGAGAGAGAGAGAGAGAGAGAGAGAGAGAGAGAGAGAGAGAGAGAGAACTGCAAAAGTAATTCTGATTTTTAATTTTGAAAAACTGAAGTTGGGGGGTTTAATATGTTGCCCACAGGAAAGTTGGTCTATTTTCTGCTGACATTTAAGTGGTTATTGAAGGCCAAAGATGTTTGTAAGCATTCACTGGTGTTTTGTAGTCACTTCAAGGGGAAGGGCCCACAAGGAGATCCTTCATCGAGAAATTGACACTGCTTCTCCTAGGACACCTTTTCTATTTCTCTTCTTCTAGGTGAAGGGTGGAACCTCTTCTAGAAACTTCTCTCCAGGAGTAGCTGTATGGTTTGTTAAAGGCATGTTCTCTAGACTGTGGCACTCCTGGGAGTGGTAGCATCTTTAGGAGGTGAGGACTAATGAAAGAAAGTTAGCTCATGAAAGAGGTGTTAAATACCTGCTCTCAATATCTCTTTCTCTCTCTCTCTCCCTCTCCCCCTCTCCCCCTCTCCCCCTCTATCTCCCCCTCTTCTCCTTCTCTCTCTCTCTCTCTCTCTCTCTCTCTCTCTCTCTCTCTCTCTCTCTCTCTCTCTCTCTCCTTCTAGTTTATGGCCACCATGAACAAGTTTTTCTCACTATGCATTCCTGCTGCCAGGCACAGGTTCAAAGCCACCATCAGGCCAATTCTCACCCCCCAAACTTTAAGCCAATTCTTCTTTTAAGTTGATTTTCCTCAAAATGACAGAATGACAATTAATATACTGTCAGTCACACTGGTCAGTATTTTCTTTGAATGTTATGGACAGACACAGGTAGGGTAGCTGGTATGGCAGTGCTAGGCAGAATGAAGCAATTTAAGGCAAGGAACAGCTCTCAGCAGGGGCTTCCCAACAAAAAGATGCATCAGGAAAGAAAATGAACATGGCCTAAGACAAGAGGGAAAGAAACTGTACAGTGGATGCTTCCTGGGAGAGTCAAGCCGACTGTAGCTACCACAAATGGCCAGAGCTGTAAATGAAGCCTTGTGGCCAGGAGGAAGGATGCTGCTAATTGGAGTATGTGACTTTAAAAGTCAACACAGCACAAAGCCCAGTAGGGACCGACTGCAGGTTTAATTAAAGATGATTATCTCCAACCTTGTCCTTGATCTAAAACCAGTGGCCCCAGAAATGCCTGAAAAATGTGTGTGCTCATTAGATTATTCTCTGTCCTTTGAATGTTAGATGGGTGGCTGTTTGCCACCTCTACTTTTTCTCATTATGATTTAAAATTCTTGCTCACCAATTGCCTCCACCCTGGCCAACCATGACTAAAGGAAGAATAAAATGAACACATTACCATATTTACAAAGAAAGAATGCAGTGCTGTATACAGACAATATATATGTGTATGTGTCTTTATATATTGTTTTAATTTATATATTTACATATAAATATAAACTTATATAAAATATATAATAGATTATATAATATAAATATATTCAATACAATATATTAAATATTTAACACAATATTTTTATTTAATATATATTAAAATTTGTGTCTACCTTCTATTCAACTATAGAGTTTAGGAGCTAGCAAGTTTGGAGGTAGAGTCCCTGGTCCTTGGGGGACAGGTACTCCATTACTGCTTCTCAGGGGGTAACTTGTGCCTGGCAGATATAAACTGAGATGTCAACCTCACTGGGATCCCCTGGTTTAATGCCTATTGCTAAGCAGTACCAAGTAAGTGATGTACATGAAGCCTGGAGAAGAGAAGAAAACATAAATGCTTTAGGGTACTGTTATTGCTTTCAAAGTTGAAAGTGAGTGAGAATATTCTATGTGAGTATGTGCAAGGTCTTCTACCTACAGAAGAGTGGTAGAGTTCATTATGTGTGCCTAAATATATATGTGTATATGATGTGTATGTATATGTGTATATTTATATATGTGTGTATATGTGTATATTTATATGTATATCCACATGATGTGTATGTGTATTTATATGTATACATATATTTACATGTAAATATACATGCTTACATGGGCAGACCCTGACTTATAACAACCTCTGATTTCCCCATTTTTAAGAATGTTATGTGATGGGCATTCACTACTCATCATGCCTTGAACTAAGATCCCTACCGGCTAGCAGTATGTGGTTTAACCCTCATTCCACAGTGACAGCTGGCAGGTGGTCAGCAGTGTAGTCATGAGGAAACTTCCAGCATCTCAGTGGAGTGGGCTGCCAGTATTTTCTAAGCTCCAACTATCACCCCAAGCTAATACTCAGTTTAGCAGAATTAGCTACATAACTCTATTATCAGTCTTGGAATCAAAGCTCTGTCACCTCTGATTATATGCACTCAGCATGTGCATGGCTTTCTGCATTTGTGGGCTCTATCCCCACAGAGTCAACTAACTGTGGGGTCAAAATGCCTTTTAAAAAATGGTTTCTAAAGTGGATATGTATAGATATTTTAGCATTATTCTTTAAATAATACTTTATAATAAATAATTAATTACATAGCATGTCCATTGTTAGCAACTATAATTATTAAGAGATGGTCAACAGGGCTTGGGAGGATATATTCAAGTTATGTGCAAATACTATGTCCCTTTATATAATAGACTTGAGTGTATTCAGGCTTAGTTACTCTGGAGAGGGTTCTTGGAGGTGAGACCTCAAAGATGGCATCAGACGACTGAGGTTTTCTTATCTACCTTAGTGGGAATAGCAATAGTAGGTGTTTGATTATAGGCTTCTGTGGACCAGGTATTCAAGTTCACAGCAGCTGGCACAGTGAGCACTCTAGCAGGCAGCTGCTTGCCACCTGCTTGGCTTTGCTAAGACAGTTATCTTAAATGGAAGGTAGATGGGCTTAGAATAGGATGCTGCACACACTCTCCATGATGGCTGGGCAAGCAGGACAGGCAAAGGCTGAGGATGATGAATAGAGGTTGTTCCTAGAAGCCTCACCCTTGAAATGTTCTGAGTGTGTTTCAGATCATTCTGGGTAAAATACAAAACCACACCATCTTGGCTAATATAACTGGTGGGAGCACTCTCAGCCTAGCCCTCACATCTTCAAAGTGTCTTCCTGGATAGTCTCACTATCTCTGTGTGTGCATCCTCACCTCCTATAGAGCAGGGGAGGGCCCTGGTGAGCAAGCCCTCTGCTTTCTCCTACTCTGCAGGGCTTACTGGAAGTGTGTAGCATGAGCAAAGGGGTATGGGGCCATATGCACACATAGTCATTGCTGGCCACTGTTAGCATGTTCATGTGTGTTTCATGCGCAGGCCAATAGTACTGCTCATTAACTCTGTGACCTTTGACAAAAATGTCTTTTTTTCTGTTAACTTTGTTTTCTATTAAATCCTCTCCTGAAATTTTCTATTCCCTCCTAGTCATACCTGAAGCTTCTATATAATTCTCTCCTGGTTGGCATAGCTTGCTCCCCATTCACTATATCTATCTATCTATCTATCTATATATATATATATATATATATATATATATATATATATATATATCTGCATGGGGTTCAGAGCTAAGAGTGAAATGGAGGACTAATATATGCACACACACACACACACACACACACACACACACACCTTAGGCATATTTGTGGAAGTGGAATTTATGGGTTGAATAGTATTGTATATAATATATTTTTAAAGGTCTATTTTTATTATTTTTTAATTATGTGCATATGTATGTATGTGTATGCATGTACATGTATGTGCACATATACATGTTTGTGTGCATGTATGTGTATGTATACATGTGCATATGTGTATGTTCATGTGTATGTTTGTATGCTTAGATACATCTTAGGCATATTTGTGAAAGTGAAAGTGGGTTGAATGGTATTACATATAATATACTTTTAAAGATCTATTTGTATTATTTTTAATTATGTGTATATGTGTGGGTATGTGCCTGTGAATGCAGGTACTCACGGAGATCAAGAGAAGGCATCCAGTCCTCTTGAGTTGTAGCTAAAAGAGGTTGTGGGCTCTCTTCATATCGGTGCTGAGGATTGAAGTGGGGTTTTCTGTGACAGCAATATAGTGAGCTATCTCTCCAGACCCTGCATGTTATGTTTCATAGCCACCCAAATTATCTCTGATTATTACCTTTCCCTTCTCCATCAGTGGACAGCTTAGTCCCAGATGGTGCTCACACCATACAGCTGTAGAACGGTTATTCTGCAAGCAGCCTAATGATAATCTGAGCGACACAGCCCTCACATCCAGACATCTCCCTCAATGAGAAGTGAAGAATGCTGCAAACTCACAGCAGGTGTCTCTACCTGTGCCCTAGTTAGCGTAGTGAGGCTGATTGTGCAGCTGCAGACTTGGGTGTGGTAGGGCCCAGTGATACACACAGGCCTTCCTGCTGATACTGAAACCTCTTCCAGGCTGGTGCCTATATTTATCCAGTGCCTCTGACTAGTCACTGATGCCTGTCACCTTGTGGATTCTTTCTTTTAAGACCCATGGCACTAAAGCTTGGCCTCAGAACCAAAAATCAAAATGCATTAGTGGAGGCAGATGTGGGCTATGGCTGGATTATATTAAAAGCCAAACAAAGCACAACAGAGTAAGCAGGCACCACCTACTTCCTTAAAGAGACTTCCCTGTGATATTGCAAGGTCCTTTAAAAGCTTCCACGAAGTCTTGGGTGGACAAACTATGAGACATCCAGACTCAGACAGCTCAATACAAGCATCTAGCAGGTCAATTATAACACACCATTTCCACTCTGTAATAGAAATTACATTCCCAGTTACCAATGAATAATCCCCTGTGGAGAGCCGTGCCGTGAGCAATTGCCATTATAAGATGGCGCTGGCTTCCACTGCGCCTAACTAGTAAACAAGCCTTATGCGTAAGTGCAAGAGTGAATTCACGCCCAGTCTCTGCCCATCTCGGGGCGTAGTAATGGGGTGATGGGTGAACAACTAATCATGTGCTGTCACGCCACATCAGGTGCTGAAACGTCACGCTGCGGGCTATATAAGCAGCACCATTTTCCGGGTTCGGGGTCTTCCTTATGTTGAAGCAATAAAAGCTTTGCCGTAGAAGGATCCGGTTGTCCTAGTGAATTCTTGCCAGCGAGATACTAGCTCAGGCAAGAGTCCCCAAGGACTTTGCTCCAATGCTGTATCAATGGAAAACTAATTTGCCTTCTAGTCATGAAGTGAGTGTCCAAGGGAGTTTAGATCAGTGATCATAAGCTTAAAGCTCCTTTATTTCTTCTGTCTGGTTTCCCTTGGATAATCCTTGGTGAGTGAGTACTGTCTGATTTTTATTCTTGGCAACAAAGTGAGATTCAGCTCTTGTTTCCTGCCTTCAGGCTCTGGCATGCATTAGAAATGTGGCTTTGTTTTTTTCATGCCACCATGAGTCATTCCGGATCACTTGTAGTGGAAGGCTGAGCTTGAACTTAAACCAGGTTGCTTTCTGTTGTCAGCACTGAATATGTGACTATTTGCTCTCTCTCATAGCAAAACAAAAACAAAAAAACAAAAAACAAAAAACAAAAACAAAAACAAAAAACCCCAAACAAACAAAACAAAACAAAACAATCCCAAAAACCAAAAACCAAACCAAACAAAACAAAAAACTTCAAGGTTTTCTCTGGATAAAATCCACAAATTAAGGAGCACTAGCTTAAATCATATGAGAATTGTGATAAAACAGGCATGAAAAAAGAACAATTAAGAGAGTTTAATGGAATTAAAATTCCCAGCAAAAGTATAATGCCATAGCTTTGTCTCTTTGCATGGCTAAAAACAATAAAACAATGCATAAAAATGGACTTTCTTAAGACAGAATGTTGTTCCTCTTCTGCTCCTCAATTATTTTTTCTGGGACACAATAACAATCTTTAGACTTTTCTTGTATTTGTCACTCTGAATTGTACATTATTGCTCATGTTGTTGGGTTTTTTTGTTTTTGTTTTTGCTTTTCTGATTTTTTTATTTTTAGATATTTTCTTTATATACATTTCAAATGCTATCCCGAAAGTTCCCTATACCCTCCCCCCACCCTGCTCCCCTACCCACCCTCCCCCACTTCTTGACCCTGGCATTCCCCTGTACTGGGGCATATAAAGTTTGCAGTACCAAGGGGCCTCTCTTCCCAATGACGGCCGACTAGGCCATCTTCTGCTACATATGCAGCTAGAGACGAGACACGAGCTCTGGGGATACTGGTTAGTTCATATTATTGTTCCACCTATAGGGTTGCAGACCCCTTCAGCTCCTTGGGTGCTTTCTCTAGCTTCTCCATTGGGGGCCCTGTGTTCCATCTTATAGATGACTGTGAGCATCCACTTCTGTATTTGCCAGGCACTGGCATAGCCTCACAAGAGACAGTCATACCAGGGTCCTTTCCACAAAATCTTGCTGGCATATGCAATAGTGTCTGGGTTTGGTGGCTGATTATGGGATGGATCCCCAGGTGGGGTAGTCTCTGGATAGTCCATCCTTTCATCTTAGCTCCAAACTTTGTCTCTGTAACTCCTTTCATGGGTATTTTGTTCCCTATTCTAAGGAGGAATGAAGTATCCACCCAGTGGTCTTCCCTCTTCTTGATTTTCTTGTGTTTTGCAAATTGTATCTTGGGTTTTCTATGTTTCTGGGCTAATATCCACTTATCAGTGAGTGCATATGTAATGACTTCTTTTGTGATTGGGTTACCTCACTAAGAATGATATCCTCCAGATACATCCATTTGTCCAAGAATTTCATAAATTTGTTGTTTTTACAAGCTAAGTAGTACTCCATTGTGTAAATTTACCACATTTTCTGTATACATTCTTCTGTTGAGGGACATCTGGGTTCTTTCCAGCTTCTTGCTATTATAAATAAGGCTGCTATGAATATAGTGGAGCATGTGTTCTTATTACCAGTTGGAACATCTTCTGGGTATATGCCCAGGAAAGGTGTTGCTGGATCTCCCGGTAGTATTATGTCCAATTTTCTGAGGAAACTCCAGACTGACTTCCAGAGTGGTTGTACAAGCTTTCAATCCCACCAGCAATGGAGGATTGTTCTTTCTCCACATCCTTGCCAGCATCTGCTGTCACCTGAATTTTTGATATTAGCCATTCTGACTGGTGTGAGATGGAATCTCAGGGTTGTTTTGATTTGCATTTCCATGATGATTAAGGATGTTGAACATTTTTTCAGGTGCTTCTCAGCCATTCGGTATTCCTCAGTTGAGAATTCTTTGTTTAGCTCTGTACCACATTTTTTAATGGGGTTATTTGAATTTCTGAAGTCCAGCTTCTTGAGCTCTTTGTATATATTGGATATTAGTCCCCTATCAGATTTAGGATTGGTAAAAATCCTTTCCCAATCTATTGGTGATCTTTTTGTCTTATTGACAATGTCTTTTGCCTTACAGAAGCTTTGCAATTTTATGAGGTCCCATTTGTCAATTCTTGATCTTACAGCACAAGCCATTGCTGTTCTGTTTAGGAATTATTCCCTTGTGCCCATATCTTCGAGGCTTTTCCCCACTACTCCTCTATTAATTTCAGTGTCTCTGGTTTTATGTGGAGTTCTTTGATCCACTTAGACTTGAGGTTTATACAAGGAGATAAGAATGGATCAATTCGCATTCTTCTACATGATAACTGCCTGTTGTGCCAGCACCATTTGTTGAAAATGCTGTCTTTTTTCCACTGGATGGTTTTAGCTCCCTTGGTAAAGATCAAGTGACCATAGGTGTGTGGATTCATTTCTGGTTCTTCAAATCTATTCCATTGATCTACCTGTCTGTTGCTATACCAGTACCATGGAGTTTTTATCACAATTGTTCTGTAGTACAGCTTAATGTCTGTCATGATGATTCCACCAGAAGTTCTTTATTGTTGAGACTAGTTTTTGCTATCCTAGGTTTTTTGTTATTCCAGATGAATTTGCAAATTGCCCTTTCTATCTCAGTGAAAAATTGAGTTGGAATTTTGATGGGGGATTGCATTGAATCTGTAGATTGCTTTCGGCAAGATAGCCATTTTTACTCTATTAATTCTGCCAATCCATGAGCATGGGAGATCTTTCCATCTTCTGAGATCTTCTTCAGTTTCTTTCTTCAGAGTCTTGAAGTTCTTATCATATAGATCTTTCACTTCCTAAGTTAGAGTCACACCAAGGTATTTTATATTATTTGTGACTGCTGTGAAGGGTGTTGTTTCCCTAATTTCTTTCTCAGTCCGTTTATCCTCTGTGTAGAGAAAAGCCATTGATTTGTTTGAGTTAATTTTATATCCAGTTACTGCACTGAAGCTGTTTATCAGGCTATGAGCTTTCCTCTTAGGACTGCCTTCATTGTGTCCCATAAGTTTGGGTATGTTGTGGCTTCATTTTCATTAAACTCTAAAAAGTCTTTAATTTCTTTCTTTCTTTCATCCTTGACCAAGGTATCATTGAATAGAGTGTTGTTCAGTTTCCACGTGAATGTTGGCTTTGTATTATTTATGTTGTTATTGAAGATCAGCCTTAGTCTGTGGTGATCAGATAGGATGCATGGGATAATTTTAATATTTTTTGTATCGGTGGAGGTTTGTTTTGTGACCAATTACATGGAAAATTTTGAAGGAGGTACCATGTGGCGGTGAGAAGAAGGCATATCCTTTTGTTTTAGGATAAAATGTTCTGTAGATATCTATTAAAACCATTTCTTTCATAACTTCTATTAGTGTCCATGTGTCTTTGTTTAGTTTCTGTTTCCAGGATCTGTCCATTGGTGAGAGTGGTGTGTTGAAGTCTCCCACTATTATTGTGTGAGGTGCAATGTGTGCTTTGAGCTTTACTAAAGTTTCTTTAATAAATATGGCTGCCTTTGTATTTAGAGCATAGATATTCAGAATTGAGAGTTCATCTTGGTAGATTTTACCTTTGATGAGTATGAAGTGCCCTTCCTTTTCTTTTTTGTTAACTTTGGGTTGGAAGTCAATTTTATTTGATATTAGAATGGCTACTCCAGCTTGTTTCTTTGGACCATTTGCTTGGAAAATTGTTTTCCAGCCTTTCACTCTGAGCCAGTGTCTGTCCTTTTCCCTCAGGTGGGTTGCCGGTAAGGGACAAGATGTTGGGTCTTGTTTGTGTAGCCAGTCTATTAGTCTATGTCTTTTTATTGGGGAATTGAGTCCATTGATGTTAAGAGAAATTAAAGAAAAGAAATTGTTGCTTCCTGTTATTTTTGTTGTTAAAGTTGGGATTCTGTTCTTGTGTCTGTCTTCTTTTAAGTTTGTTTAAGGATTACTTTCTTGCTTTTTCTAGGGTGTAGTTTCTGTCCTTGTGTTGGTGTTTTCCTGTTATTATCCTTTGAAGGGCTGGATTTGTGGAAAGAAATTGTGTGAATTTGGTTTTATCATGGAATACTTTGGTTTCCCCATATATGTTAATTGAGAGTTTGGCTGGGTATAGTAGTCTGGGCTGGCATTTGTGTTCTCTTAGGGTCTGCATAACATCTTTCCAGGATCTTCTGGCTTTCGTAGTCTCTGGTGAGAACTCTGGTGATACGCCTGCCTTTATATGTTTCTTGACCTATTTCCCTTACTGCTTTTAATATTCTGTCTTTATTTAGTGCATTTGTTGTTCTGATTATTATGTGTCAGGAGGAATTTCTTTTCTGGTCCAGTCTATTTGGAGCTCTGTAGGCTTCTTGTATATTCATGGGCATTTCTTTCTTTAGATTTTGGAAATTTTCTTCTATAATTTTGTTGAAGATATTTGCTGGCCCTTTAAGTTGAAAATCTTCATTCTCATCTACTCCTATTATCTGTAGGTTTGGTCTTCTCATTGTGTCCCGGATTTCCTGGATGTTTTGAGTTAGGATCTTTTTGCATTTTGCATTTTCTTTGATAGTTGTGTCCATGTACCCTATGGAGTCTTCTGCACCTGAGATTCTCTCTTCCATCTCTTGTATTCTGTTGCTGATGCTCGCATCTATGTTTCGAGATTTCTTTCCTAGGGTTTCTATCTCCAGTGTTGTCTCACTTTGGGTTTTCTTTATTGTTTCTACTTCCCTTTTTAGGTCTTGTTCAATTCCATCACCTGTTTGCTTGTGTTTTCCTTTAATTCTTTAAGGACTTCTACCTCTTTAGCAGTGTTCTCCTGTACTTCTTTAAGTGAGTTATTAAAGCCCTTCTTGATGTCCTCTATCAGCATCATGAGATATGATTTTTAATTCTGAGTCTTGCTTTTTGGGTGTGTTGGGGTATCCAGGACTGGCTTAGGTGGGAGTACTGGGTTGTGATGATGGTGAGTGGTCTTAGTTTCTGTTAGTAATATTCTTATGTCTGCCTTTTGCCATCTGGTAATCTCTGGAGTTAGTTGTTATAGTTGTCTCTGGTTGGAGCTTGTTCCTCCTGTGATTCTGTTTGCCTCTGTCAGCAGACCTGGGAGTCTAGCTCTCTCCCGAGTCTCACTGGTCAGGGTACTCTCTGCAGGCAAGCTCTCCTCTTTCAGGGAAGGTGCACAGATATCTGGCTTTCAGAACTTCTTCCTGACTGAAAATGAAGGCCCAAAAAAGGGCCTGTCCCAGTGATGTGTTGCCTCTGCAGTCTGCAAGCTCACTTGCACAGACTGGTCTCCGTTGGACAGGGGACACAAGATGGCTCTCTCACCTGCTCTGGTGGCCAGAGCCCCCCCCCCCCGTTCCCCCCGGCAGACACCTCTCCTTTGGCAGGGAAAGTGCCCGGATGTCTGGAGCCCGAAACGGGGTCTGTCCCAGTAGCTGTGTTGCTTCTGCCTGTCCCAGAAGCTGTGTCACTTATGCAATCCACTCGCTCACCCTTCGCAGTCCGTGAGCTGACCTGCATAGACTAGTCTCTGAGGGACCTGAGACCCAAGATGGCTTCCTCACCTGCTCTGAAAGTGTCCTCCCGGGCAGACACCTCTCCTCTGGTGGGAAAGGTGCCCAGATGTCTGGAGCCCAAAATGGGGTCTGTCCCAGAAGCTGTGTTGCTTCTGTAGTCCACACTCTCACCTGAGCAGACTAGTGTCTGAGGGATCTGGGACCCAAGATCTCATGTTGTTGTTTTAATTTGCTTGTTTAATGAGTGTGGTGGTTTGAATATGCTTGGCCTAGGGGATGGCACTGTTAGTAGCTTTGGTCTTCTGGGAATGGGTATAGCTTTATTGGAGGAAGTGTATTATTGTGGGAGTTGACTTTGAGACTTTCCTCCTAGCTCTCTGGAAGTAGGTCTTCTCCTGTTTCTCTTCAGAACAAGATGTAGAACTTTCAGTTTCTTCTCCAGTGCTATGCCTGGATGGATGCTGCCGTGCTTCCTGCCTTGATTATAGTGCACAGAACCTCTGAACTGTAAGCTAGTTATAATTAAATGTTGTCCTTTATAAGAGTTGCCTTGGTCATAGTGTCTCTTCAGAAGAATGGAAACCCTAACTGTATTGGGTAGTTTTGTGTCAACATAACACAGCTGGATTTATCACAGAGAAAGGAGCTTCAGTTGAGGAAATGCCTCCATGAGATCCAACTGTAAGGCATTTTCTCAATTAGTGATCAAGGGGGAAAGGCCCCTTGTGGGTGGGACCATCTCTGGGCTGGTAGTCTTGGTTCTATAAGAGAGCAGGCTGAGCAAGCCAGGGGAAGCAAGCCAGTAAAGAACATTCCTCCATGGCCTCTGCATCAGCTCCTGACCTGCTTGAGTTCCAGTCCTGACTTCCTTTGGTGATGAACAGCAGTATGGAAGTGTAAGCTGAATAAACCCTTTCCTCCCCAACTTGCTTGTTGGTCATGATGTTTGTGCAGGAATAGAAACTCTGACTTTGACACTAACTAAGACAGAAATTGGAACCAGGGACTGGGATATTGCTGTGACAGGCCTGACCATGCTTTTGTTTGGGGACTTTGGATTTGGAAGGCTATGGAATACTTTAAGTGGAACTTAATGGACCATCTAGTAGGAATACTGGTGCTGAGGGTGATTTGAATTCTGGAAACATTCTTATGATGTTTTGGTGAAAAATGTTGCTGCTTTTTGCCTTTGTCTGAAGAGTCTGCCTGAGGCTAAGGTAAAGAGATTTATTTTAACTGCATCAACAAAGGAAACATCAGAAAAGTCCAGAATAGTCTTTGTCCTCTGGTTTACTAGCATGAAGAATGTTTCAATCAATCATGACAAGCTTAGAAAGGAAAAAATACAAAATATATGTTTCAAAGAGTAACGGGGCACCAGGAAATGGAATGAAGCTAAATCCCATGTTCAGGAATATTAAATGAAATTAAGGGAGTGGTGAGATCCCACCCATTGAACAAAGAATAGGTATATCATGTTAGGTGTTATCATTATTTAGTTATTGTTTTCATTTGGACTTTTAATCTAGAATGAACTGCAATCCAGAAATGGAGAATATAGGCTTTTGTTTTGGATCTTGAGGCGCAGTGGCCATGAAAAGCATAAGCCTAGGCATGGTGGTACACACCTTTATCCCAGGAGATAGGCAAGGAAATCTCTGAGTTTAAGGGTAGCCTGGTACAGAGAGAGTTCCAGGTGGAGAAAAGCTTAAGTCCAGGCATGATGATACATAACTTTAATTTCACCAGAGGAGACAGAGCCAATCAGATCTCTGAGTACAAGGTCAGTCTACAGAGCAAGTTCCAGGACAGCCAAGCTTAGGTAGTGAAGGAGCTGAAAAACAGAAGGCTGATGATAATGTAATAGAACAAGGGGGCCATATTCTCGCCCCAGCAAGCAGCAGAACTAAGCAGATTCAGCCATGTGGTTCTGGCTTTAGAGTCAAAAATAAAAGAGACTACTGGAACAATTGATGCTGGCTAGCTGGTGCTAGGAAATTAGTGGTGATTAGGAAGAGACAAGCATTATTGAGTTAAAATCTTCTGGGAAGTATTCTCTAAGAGCATAAAGAAGCTGTGCTCCAAAGATAGCCAATGTTGAACCTCGTGCTATAGCTGGTGTTGGGAACATGTAAGAATCACCCAGGTGGTACTGGTTTTGAAGGTATGAAGAGACCATGGAAAGCAGCTAAGCTTTTGCACTGTGAGAGGACAGGGAAGGCAGTTGTTGAAAGTAAAGCCTCATTTGCATTTGATCTCTAGTGCCAAAAGGTTCATGTAAAGAAATTGAGCCTTGTTATCATGAAAAAAAAAAAGCCTATGAGAGGCCATTGGTGAAGCCTAATTGTATCAGAAGACACCAACATATTAGAGATGCCGGTACCATGACCCTAGAGTGCTACACTGGGCAAAGCTAGGGAAGTGAGCCAAGCGTTTTGGAGGAATCCAGAAGATCATGTGCGGATCCCATAAATTCAAAAAGGAAGGAATAAAGTTGAAGTTGCCTTGGATACCCCAAGATATATGAGATGTGGGATATCTGCCAAGGAAAGCTGCTAACAGAGTGTAGAAACAAGCCAAGAGAAAGAAGTTTGTTGCAGTCAACAAAGATGAAAGGAGTTGGAGATAAGAAGAGCACTTTTATATCAGAAGTTGAGATGCAGTGTTTGGAGTTTGCCCAGCTGGTTTGTGGTCTTGCTTCAGTCCAGTATTTTCTCACTATGACATTTTCGAATGGCAATGTATATCCTGTGATATTGGAGGTATGTGATCTGTATTTTGATTTTTATTGTATAGAGACTTACAAATAAATGATTGGATGGATCTCAGAAGAGC
Organism: Mus musculus; assembly: GCF_000001635.26. NCBI lineage: Eukaryota > Metazoa > Chordata > Mammalia > Rodentia > Muridae > Mus > Mus musculus. The sequence goes on along the minus strand of NC_000076.6, from coordinate 3,468,490 downwards.
CTTTGAACCTTGGACTTTTAACATTGTTGAGACTTATGAGACTTTTGAAGACAGACAAATGTATTTTGCATTATGCTATGGCTAGGTATGCCTCCCCTCCCCCACCATAGATTTATATGTTTGAACCAGCCTATGGGGGTCAGAGAGCAGAATGTGGTGGATTGAATCTGTTTGTCCCAGGGATTGGCACTATTAGGAGCTGTGGCCCTGTTGGAGTAGGCGTGGTCTTGTTGGAGGAAGTGTGTGACTCTCAGGGTCGGCTTTGAGACCCTCCTCCTAGCTGCCTGGAAGTCAGCCTTCTCCTGGTTCTCTTTGGAATAAGATGTAGAACTCTCAGCTCCTTCTCTAGCACAATGCCTGCCTAGATGCTGCCATGCTTCCTGCCTTGATGATAATGGACTGGACCCCTGAACCCATAAGCTAGTCCCAATTGAACATTGTCCTTTATAAGAGTTGCCTTGATCATGGTGTCTCTTCACAGTAGGGGAAGCCCTAACTAAGGCAGTGAGCTAGACAGGATGCTGGATAGTGGATAGAAGCAGTAATGAAGCAGAATGTTGGGCTGGCGAGATGGCTCAGTGGGTAAGAGCACCCGACTGCTCTTCCGAAGGTCCAGAGTTCAAATCCCAGCGACCACATGGTGGCTCACGACCATCTGTAACAAGAACTGACTCCCTCTTCTGGTGTGTCTGAAGACAGCTACAGTGTACTTACATATAATAAATAATAAATAAATCTTAAAAAAACAAAAAACAAAAACAAAAAATAAAATAAAATGAAGCAGAATGTTTACTGTTGAGAACCTGTGGAAAGAATTGATCACGGGAGGAAAAGGAAAGTCAATACTCACGCCTGTAGTAGGCAGCATATACTTTCAAGACTTGGAAGATGGGGAGGCTGGCCAGGCTTTCTTTTGGGCAGATGGTATTCATTCCTAGAACAGCATCATGGAGAGAAGGTGTATCCACAGAAAGAAAGTGGAAAAGTGGACATTGGAGGATGAGGTAGGTAAGGAAGGAAGGAAGAAAGGAAGGAAGGGGAAAGGAAGGAAAGAAAGAAGGAAGGACAGCAGGAAATCCAATCAAGTTGAGTTCTGAGGCATGGAACAGGCCCCCAAGCTCCACCCGACCTGTTCTTGGGATATGGTTTCCAGTATGGCTCTCGGCTCCAAGGCTTTTGGCTCTGGTTTCTTATCTGCATTAGCTGTCGACATTCTCATGATGTGAAGGCAGTGTGGGTCCCCTCTTACTCAGCCATTCACGTGTCTCTGAATGCCTCACTGTTTTTCTATTGGGTCACAGTCTCTATGTTGTTCTTCCTCCATCATTCTCACTCTTTCTCTTCCTTCCTGATCTCTCTTCCATGACCATAATGTATTTTTCTCAGTTTTCAATTGCTTGAGGATCCTATAGATCTACTTGAACTAAAACTTTACTTTATTTATTTATTTATTTATTTAGGTAAAATGAGATGGGTGAACTGTATTTTCATCTCTAAAGGAAACAAACGTGTGCTTGAAACAGAAAATCAGATTCAAGGGAGGACCTTTGAGTAAGTAATGCTCCTCAGAAAACTATGCTGGGTACCAAGGTGATTATTTGCTGCTACCAAACCACAGTGAAAAACAATAAGTCATTTCCCCACAACCAGGTGTGACAGAGACGGTGTCCAGTTACCACCATGACCAGTCATTTAGGAATTTGACAAGAACTGATCTGGTCACACCAGATTTTTCCCTGAGCTCAAATTCTGTTTGGTCTTTAATAGCTGATGAACCATGACCCAGCAAACAAATGGTTTCCTGAGCTTACTATTCTTAAACTGCAAGTGAAGACAGATTATTCATATTATGTAGGCACATATGCTCTTATACATATGTGGTACCTGTACAGTTGACAAGAATCCTTCCACACGATATACCTGAAGAAGCTTACAGCACACACTCAACTCCATCCCATACCAGTGTAGCCAAACCCTCTGATGTCAGATCGACATTTTCAGTTTCTGCACACATGAGCAAGCTTGTGGTTTTGTCTTTCTCTGCCTGCTTTGGCTCAGTATAATGCCTTGCACTTCTGTCCATTTTGTGGCATAAGTCAAGATCTTATTCTTTGTTGCCTGTTGACAGACATGTTGGTTACTCATGTCTTAGCTGTTGCAAAACAGTGCTGATTTCAGCTCCTTTCGGTACATACCCTGGGGTGAGTCAGCTGGATTATAAAGTAAATATATTTTTAGCTTTGTTATTTTAAAAAGAAAGATTCACAGCAAAATTTCTATGTGCCTGTGTTGTTTTAAGCTTCTCACGTGATTTAACTATATACTCAGATCTAGGGTTCAGATCCTAGAACCAACACCCTAGCTGGGGAGAAAAGTGTTTTCTGGAAGAATTGTCAACACTTGCCAACCTTTTTTATAAGCCAGGCATAGGCATGGATGCTAAGTTACATTCCACTCCCCAGACTGAGGATCTCAGGGCCTAGTCTGATAGACACACACATGGGCAAGCAGTCGTAACATTGCAGATACATTGTCGTGATGGAGTACATGATGCACCATGTATGAACCCTCTGGAGGTCTGGGGAAATCTATTCCAGCTCTCTCTCAACAGAGCCTCAACAGAGGTGGAGAGGATGGTTTAGGCTCAGGTAAAATATTTTACAAACCTCTCATGAGAAAACCATAGGGGATAGTTCAGAAAACCTAAGAACTCAAGAGCAAAGAACAGAAGCAAAAGTTGAAGCAATGAGGCAAGGACCAGTACTTCCTAGGGAATGATAAGGCGTCAGCTTTTAGGAAAAGAGAAATGACTGGAGCATTCTGACTCCTGGATAGGAACAGCAGAAAGAGTTAAGCCTGGACACGGAAAAGCCCATTCTAAGATGGCTGTAGCAATCTAGCGAGGCTCTCCATGGACAGACTTACTAGGTATTAGATAAGCTAGGTGACTCGGTTTTAGGGAAGGATAGGGACCAAGATTTGGCCCAGCATCTACCAGGATCACCCAGGAAATCTGGTGATGCCACTGAGCAAGGGCAGGAAGGAAGGCCAGAGTGTATACAAATGGGATGAGGGATTTTGAGGGCAGGGAAACAAACTCCTTCATCTTCATCACTTGGGCTGGTGAATCCTGGTAGAAATCCTGCACCTATCCCATTTCCCTGGCTCTTACCATGCATGGCAGTCTATTAATACCTGAAATGCTTTAGTAATTTGAGATCTTTTTATAGGTTTCTCTCCAGTGGGAAAGGAAAGTTTTACTGAAGTGAATAGAGTACAGCTTGGGAGAGAGTTGAAATAGGAGCAAGCAGTGCTGAACACACAATGTTCATCTTATTTTTTTCTTAATTCAAGAACATGGCTGGGTCCTCTGATGAAAAGCATCAGGATTAAATACTCGCACGTACTTGGGCAATAAGAGGCTAGCTCCACGGGTGCTTGGGATTCCCATCTGCAGAGAACATATCAAACACCCTCCCCCCCAGTATGTTCTACTGACATACACAAAAACAAGCTTGTAAGCAGCTCCCTTTATTTGAGTAAATAGCTTGTAAATAAATCATTGGTAAACATTACAAAATTAAATACATTTTCAAAAGCTTGCCAGTATACGGAAAATTCACAAACATAGTTCTTTTAAAAAATAAAATATGTTCAAAGCACCCTTGATATAAATTGCCTGGTCCCTGTTTTCAGACAGGGCCACCTGGAGACTTCTCACGGCAGGCAGGGTTTCCAGGGGGAGGCAGCAGGGGCTTCCTGGAAGGAAGGAAGGAAGGAAGGAAGGAAGGAAGGAAGGTAGGGCTTTTACTCAACTTTTACCCTGCCTACATCCCATATGAATTTTAATTCTACTCAAAGAGCTGGTATGTAGCTGTAGGGTTAGGGTAGGTCATCAGACCTAGCTCCTAACATGGAAATCAAGGTCACAATCAGGACCATGAACCACTGAGAGAAACCAGAGATGAAACCAGACTTCTAAACCAACAAAGGTCTTGAGGGGTCTTCCATCTCTACATTTCGCAACACTCAGTTCACACTTCTGGACTGATGGTACTGGCACAGAAGAGGCCAGAATCTGCTTCTAAAAAGGAAGCTCAACCCATTGGTTTCCTTTTGACCTGCTTTCATGGACAAAGCTAATACAGTGTATTACACTGAAAGCAGAGAACATGTTGCTACCTGGGGCTTCCTTTTCTGATTGCAAAACTGTGTTCAAAAAGTGTAGGTATTTCTTTATCAATCAGGCTGGTTTTCAAAATTAAGAGTTCATACAACTTTAAAAAACCACAATGAGGCAATAAGTACATGACCTGGCAAAGCATCTCAACCAATGAAATAATAAAATTTATGAATTAAGCCCTTGACCAACTCAACACATATGCAGTATGGCTCATTGTAATGACAAACACACTGAATTCTTTCACTTTGTTGCAGAAAGTGGATGCTGAAGGTGGACGACATTTGTCTGAAGAATGTCTGGAGACCTTTTGAAAGCACGTGTGTTGTGACCACATCTAATAGGGAAGCACAGGCTTATTTCATGAACCTGATACAAAGCTCACATCTCTAGTTTTAACTTAGTGTCTGTAGATATATACAAGCATGAGATAGCTTTGACATTGAAGTCAAATTTACAACTTAAAACGTCTTACCAAACTGACCATAAGAAAACCATCTTCCCTGTATTGTGAGATCCTAAATTACAGCCGAGTCCTGACAGAAAACACACCTGGCCTTGTCCATCCTTGTGGATGTACCTGCTTTGATAGTTCTTGGTTGGGCTACAGTCCAAGTTGTAGTAGCTTTGCCATTAAAATATTACAGTAATGAAAACCCTTTAAAAACAACAAAAGAAGAAACACTTTTGAATAAATGTCTACCCCCCAACACACACACATACACACCAAAAAATGTTGTTGTAAAAGACAACTATGGTTATTTTTTTTTTTTAAGAAAAGTATCTGTGGGGTCCAAATCCCAGGTTGCTTTCTTCATCGCCGAGAGAATTTTACCCTGTAGTGAAATCATACGCTCTTCTTCTGCGGAGGGCTCAGCTTCCTCATGCCTCTTATCCGGGAGAGCAGCTCTCTGATGAATTCCTAAAAAGACATCAAGGAAGTCAGTACAAGGGGCCACATTATTAAAGCCTGGGCTTGAGAATGTGCCCAGAGTAACTGATTTCAGCTGAAGTTAATGAATGCCCTTGTATGTGTTAAACTCCAATGTAAAATGAGAAAGGGATTTTAGGAAAACAGGAAATGCTTAAACTTCCCAGCCCAAGCTTTCTTGCTCTTCCCTCTGGGGGGATAGATCCAGGTCACTGTCACCTACAGATATCCTTTACGTGGACTCACCAGCTATGTTTGACTTCCATGCTCAGTCTTACAATGTGTATACACAACATATGGACATCTTGTCGATCCTACAAAGGGCCAGTCTAGAGTCTAAGATTCTATCCGATTCAAGCAGGCTGCAGATGTCCCTAGACTTCACCTGGATCAGCAAAGCTAGGCCTCTGGTTCTCACAGCCAAGTATCAAATCTACCCATGGGATTTAATCCCAGACTGTTGGACTCACCCCAGTTCAGTGCATGAGTATAGAAAGTTACAAGGTGCCTTCTGGACAACCTTCAAAGTTAGGCTGATGCTGCTGACATGTTGCTTAAACTGTAGACAATCTCACATGGAGAAAGTCATGCAACAGAAAGTGGCATTTGTGAGATATTCATCAACAGTATAAGGTTTTCATGCATACAACTCCCAAGAAGAATGCAGTCATTTATGTATTAAATCCAAAGCATTCCTATTGGCACTTGCCCACAATGTGTTACATGACCTCACTGCATCTTTGGTTCAGAACACACAACATGTACACCTTGAACTGTGCAAGGTGATCATGCAGAAACAACACTCTTGGCCCAGATGGGCAACCACTACATTGTAGTGGTTTTCCTGCACTTGCTAAGTTTTCTGACATCATGGAACATAATGGTTCAAATATGAAAAAAAATGACTTTTAATATTTTCTACTATCCAACATAGAAGTATCAAATTAGTATATTCTTGTACTATATAGTAAAGCTTTGACTTTTTTTTTTAAATGCTACTTACTTTAGTTTTATACCCCCACCCCCACCCCCCACACACACATAATCATTTTGTTGGGTTTGGGGCAGAACTTCTACAAATTTTTGAAATGACTCTAAACATATGTCTTCCATTTTGTACTAAGTATTTCTATGAAGTGTCTGTATTTGCATACTGATCAATTCGATGGTACTCCACCTCTGGGTTGTGACTCCCTCAGGAGTCCAAAGGCCATAAGAAAACACAGATATTTATATTACAATTTATAATAGTAGGAAAATTATAGTTATGAAGCAGCAACAAAGATAATTTTGTGGCTAAAGGTCACCACAACATGAGCTGTATCAAAGCGTCACAGCATAGAAAGATTGACAACCACTGAGTCACATCAACTGATTCTGGGGAAAAATATTGCAATACTCTCATCCTGAAGTCGCAAACATGTAACCAGATTTACCTCTTCATGTAAAAATAAATGTACATTGTTAGCATAAACTTTTGTTCCTGCTTTAAAAAGTGGTAAAACTACATGTGTAACAAAGAATTGGTTTAGAATATTTATTTGTAATTTATAAATGCCTTTATTGTCATTGAGTTTTTTGTTTGTACTCTTGCTTTATATATCTATATATTATAGTTGTGTAAAATTTTCTAAGGCAAATACATTGTGTGCATGTATGAGATTATCAAAGAATAAATACAAATACTATGCTAATTAAAGAGATATTCTTGTATGGAAAGGTTCTGCTCAGAGAGGAAGTTTCAGCAGCCTTGTTCTAGAGCATGCCTATAATCTTTGGGATTTTATTTTCCTTTATAAATCATACAAACAAACAAAACCAAAACACATTGGATGTTAGCAGTTAGTACCTGCACACACCTGCATTAAAACTCACAGAGTAAATTCCTGCTATGGACATTCTTCTCTCTTCTATTCAAATCTAAATTTATTTACAGAGAAATGTTTGGGAGACTTACTAGTTTCCTGATATTTATTCATTTAATCATCCATGCTTGATGCACTTAGAGTTGGGATGAAAACCGGCACATCATTCATGGTAGGCAAGCACTCCAGAAACTAAGCTGTGTGGCCAATCTTAGCGGTTTGCTGATGGACCAGAGACCAGAGACTGAGAGCTAATCTACAATTTCTATCTTGTACCACTAAGGAGCTGCCATTTTTGCCTTGTAGTTTTAAATGTTCAGCTGCAATCAAAGTCATACTTATTAAGTAATTACTATCTTTTCCTGTTTTATATTTGTAAAGACAAAGCTGGTAGCCAACTGGACTTTCTGGCCAGTGAGGAAAGACAGAATGAAGGGTCATACCAGGGCCAATGGAGAACAGACATGGATAAACTGGTCTTATGGAAGTATCATGGTTTAATTATGTGGCGACCTTCCAAAAACTGGCTCTCTGGTTCTCTCCTTCTGCCAACTACCCCCTGCAGTCATAAGCTACCCAGGCTCTGTGAGCCATGCACCCTTCTCTAGCCCTAAACCATTATAAGCTTTATGTTGCTCACCACTACCACAATTTAATTTTAACAGTCTTTGCTAGCATAAAAGTAATATGTGCAAATTTTGCTTAAATATTTGGAAAATACAAACTCCTTAGAATTAGCCACACTGAACAGATTTGCTGGTATGAACATTTTTCTTAGCTACTTTGATCACACTGTCTGAGCCTTCTTATCTGCTTGACATTGTATGTCAAGCTTTCCCCTACTACATGAAAATCTTTCTATGTACGTGGATGGCTACATAGTACTTTTTCTACCAGCATTATCACTACTGAATTCCCCAGCACTAGACTCTTAGATGCTTTGGGTTTTCCAAGTTATGAACAACAGTACAACTGAAACCTGTATGTTTCAATAATTCTCCTCAATCTACATAATGCCTTTTGGAGGCTGGTTCACAACTTGGTCAGATAAGTCACACATCTTATTCCCTACCATCCTTGACATAGACAGTAGAAGAGTATGATAGAAGCCCTAATTTAATTTTTAGTACACCTATCTTAACTAACTTAAAGAATTTTCATGGATAAAATAACATTTTTTTCCCATTTATATGAATGTTAATTTCGAAAACCTAAGTTTCTCAATGTCCACTTTACTATGTGACTTAAGCAGCCTATAGGATTTGACACATTCAGTTTTTGTTTCACTATTTTGGAAATTGTTATGCAAATAATTGTTGTGTATGCAAATGTCATGCAAATGACCAGCAGGAGTCAAGTATTACATTTCAAATTTCCTCTTTTGATAAAATCCAAGGTCAGAATCAGAAACCTTGTTATTTATTTCATGAAAATGTTTGATAATTTTGTATTGTGGTAATAAGACTTTCACAAAGATAAAAACCACACAAGGAATAGCAAAATGGATTAAATATGTGTGTGTTTGTGTATGTGTGCGTTATACCAAAGCAAACATATATAGATCAAAGGACAACCTTGTGGGGTTGGTTCTTTCCCTCCACTGAGTGGTTCCAGGGAACAAACTCAGATAGTCAGGCTTGGAAGCAAGTGCCTTTATCCTCTGAGCCACCATGCCAAACCCTCTATTTAATTTTATAGAAACATAACCTTATGTCTATAGTCTAATATACTGTCTGTGCATGTGATCACTAATCTTGGTGGTCCATCAATTTGACTACATCTGGAATCAACTAAAACCCAAATTGCTAGGCACACATTCAAGGGATTTCCTTAATCAGAGTATATTATATCTGAGCTACGCTTTCTAGTGCAGTCCACATGAAAGACCACAGAAGGAGACCTTTGCTTTTGCCTGCTTTCCTTCACTCTCTTTGGCAAGTTCATCTCCCCTGTTGCTGTGGCCATTATTAAATCCAGCATCTTCATGATTCCAGCATGGACTGGAAAACATTAGCTATCTAGGAACTCTCTGGGACTCCAACACCAGGTTAGGACTGTTGAGATATCAGCATTGTTGACTGAACAGCTACTGAATCCCCTGGCCATCCCATTGTGACAGCCACCTTTGCAATAACTGACTGTATCCTGTAGACCAGTCTAACAATGCCTCTTTTTTTTTTTTAATATAGGTCCTATTAGTCTGTTCATTTAGAGAATTCTGACTAACACAATATACATAAACGCTTGTTTATATTATTAGTTAAATTTGCATATTTGGGTTTGTGAAAAGCATCAAGATCAGTATGTAGTCCCCATACAGAAATGTGGCCATGACACTTGCCCAGAAGGATTCAGTTTATTTCCCAATGATTCTCCAGGAAGACTCAAGGATTTCTAGTCAAGAATACTTTGGTGGCTGCAAGTTTGTTTCCCAGGGCACTTTGGGCCAGTGACAATGTATCCCATTTATTTCCAAAACTCAGCCTTGGGCTAAGGACATAGATTTAGTCAGAGGAGGGCTGTCCTTTGAGAAAGCAACCTCTGTTCTGAGATATGAATTAATTGGCCAGCTTTGAGGAGGCTTGGTAGGGCTTGCTGACAGTGCAAGTACAAAGACCTTCAGACAAACAAGGCAGGGGATGGATGTCCCTGGCCTAGAAGGCCAGAGTGAGGAGGTAGGAAACTACTGGAGGTCATAGGGCCAGACAGGACCTAGTGGGCCACATAGCAGAGATTTGTCTTTGCCTTGGAAAGCCACGGGAGGCCCTGAATCATAGAACAGTGTGATTACATTTGCATCCATTTCCAAGGCAGAGCCAACAGACCCTGCTGCTCAACTGAGCATTTGAGTAGGAAGCAGTAAGGAGGGGAAACAAGAGAGAAAGTCGCCATTCCTCAGCAACTAGCCAACAAGGGGATGCTATTGGCTGAGAATAGGGACAAACTGGAGGGGAAGAAGTAGGTTTGGAATGAGATGACAAGATGAATGTGATGTGGAACTTCAGCTTATGCATGCAGATGTGACAATGGCCCTCAGCAGCCTTCCCATCAGTGACTTTCAACTTCAACACAAAGCAAATGGCCATTATGGAGCCACAGAGACAGATGACTAAAACAACGTTTCACTGGTGGAATACAACCCATGCTACCTGTGATGGTTTGTATATTCTTGGACCAGGGAGTGAAACCATTTGGAGGTGTGACCTTGTTGGTATAGATGTGACCTGGTTGAAGTGGTGTGTCACTGTGGGTTTGGCCTTAAGACTCACCCCAGTTGCCTGGAAGTCAGTCGTCCACTAGCAGCCTTTGGATGACAATGTAGAACTCTCAGCTCTGCCTGCACCATATCTGCCTGGATACTGCCATGCTCCCACCTTGATGATAATGGACTGAACCTCTGAACCTGTAAGCCAGCCCCAATTAAATGTTGTTTTTATAAGACTTGCCTTGGTCATGGTGTCTGTTCACAGCAGTAAAACCCTGACTAAGACAGAAGTTGGTACCAGGGACTGGCGTATTGCTATGATAAGCCTGACCATGCTTTTATTTGAAAGAATGTGGATTTTTGGACTTTGGATTTGGAACTCAGTGGAATGCTTTAAATGGGGCTTAATGGGTCATACTAGTAGGAATATGGAAGACTTTGTTGCTGGGAGTAATTTGAACTGTTTTGACCTAGCCCAAGAGATTTCAAAGGAGAAGACTTTCAGTATGTGGCATAAAGACTGTTTTTTGTGGTATTTTGGTGAAGAATGTGGCTACTTTTTGCCTTTGTCTGAAAAGTCTGCCTGAGGCTAAGGTGAAGAGACTTGGATTAATTGCATTAATTGCATTGACAAAGGAAGTTTCAAAAAAGCCCAGCAGAGACTTTGTTTTCTGATTAGGTCTCACAAGGAGAAGTTTGAACAAGCATAGCAAGCTTAGAAAGGCAAAATATAAAATATATAGTTCGAGTATTAAAGGTATACCAAGAAGTGAAATAGAGCAAAATCCTGTGTTCTAGGATATAACAGATTAAGGGAGTGAGACCGTGGGGCAAGATCCTACCCAGCTGAATTTAGAGCCAGGCATGGTGGTAATCCCATGAGACAGGCATGCTGATCTCTGCATTCAAGGTCAATCTACAGAGCAAGATCCAGGATAGCTAAGCTTAAGCAGTGAAGGATTTGGAGAACAGAAAGCCAGTGATAATGTAATAGTACAAGGGGATCATGTTCTAGTTCCTGTAAGCAGCAGAACTCGGCAGCTTCAGCCATGTGGCTCTGGCTCTAGAGTTAAGAATAGAAGGAACTACTGGGACAATTGATGCTGGTTAGCTAGAGCTAAGACATTAGCAATGATTAAGAAGAGACCAGTATCATTGAGGTGACATCTTCTGAGAAGTGTTTTCTGAGAGCACAGAGGCTGTGTTCCAAGATAGCCAAGGTTGTACCTCGTGCTGCAGCTGGACTTGGTAATGTGTAAGAGTCACCCAGGTGGTACTGGTTTTGAAGGCATGAAGCTGTCATGAAGAACAGCTGAGACTTGGCACTGTGAGAGGTCATGGAAGGCCATTGGAGAAGGTGTAGCCTCATCTGTAGTTGATGGCCCAGGACTGAAGGGGTCGGGCAAAGGATTTGGTGCTTGGCACCATGAAGAGAGTCTATGAGAGGCTATTGGTGAAGCCTAGTTGGAGTGTAACAACCCCAGGGTATTGGAGATGTCAGTACCATGGGATGATCACCAAGAACAGCAGCCATAGTGGAGTGGATCAACCTGAGCTTAGAGTGCTACTGAGGGCAGAGCTGGAGAAGTGATGCCAGCCCTTAGGAGGAGTCCAAAAGATCAAGTGGAATCCCAAACACTGAAACAAGAAGCTATAACATTGAAATTGCCTTGGAGACTCAAAGATGTTAAAGATGCCAGAGCCATGGGATACATGCTGAGGGAAGCTGCTAACGGGGAGTGAAACTAGCCCAGGAGAAAGCAGTTTGTTGCAGTCAACAAAGATGAAAAAAGGAGTGGAGATCTGAAGACTGCTTTGACATCAGCCATGGAGATGCAGAGTTTGGAGTTTGCCCAGCTGGTTTCCTGCCTTGCTTTGGGGATCACAGTTAATTAAGTTGAATGAATCTCTGAAGAGCCCTTGAACTTTGAACTTTAACATTGTTGAGACTGCTATAGACTATGAGGACTTTAACAGTTGCACTAAATGCATTTGCATTATGCTATGTTTAAATATGGCCCCTATAGACTCATGTTTTTGAACAAGTCTATGGGGGCCAGGGAGTGGAATGTGGTGGTTTGTATATTCTTCGACCAGGGGGTGGCACCATTTGGGGGTGTGGCACCATTTGGGGGTGTGGCCTTGTTGAAATAGTTGTGACCTGGTTGGAGTAGGTGTGTTACTGTGGGTGTGGGCTTAAGACTCTCATCCCAGTTGCCTGGAAGTCAGTCTTCCACTAGCAGCCTTTGGATGAAGACGTAGAACTCTCAGCTCTGCCTGTGCCATGCCTGCCTGGATACTGCCAAGCTCCCACCTTGATGATAATGGACTGAACCTCTGAACCTGTGAGCCAGCCCCAATTAAATGTTGTTTTTATAAGACTTGCCTTGGTCATGGTGTCTGTTCTCAGCAGTAAAACCCTGACTAAGACACTACACCACACAAATAGAGGTCAAAACTAGCTAATAGGTTCATACCTAGGGTTTGTGAATAAAGCATCTCAGACCCACACTGTTCATTCAGTATAGTGCCCCGAGTGCATGTGGCTACTGAAATTTCTTAAACTAAGTAAAATGTAAAATACTTGTTGATGGTCACACTGGCCACACTTTAAGGAACACACAGTCATATGGATACCAGACAGCACAATGCAGTCAATAATATTTACATTATTGTACCAAAATAATAATATAATATTATACTATTATACCAGAAGAGTCTATGAGTTGGTGCAGACAATGGTGCATTAAGCTGCAGGGTTGGATGGGGAAATCTTGGAGATGACTGTAAGCACAGGAAAGTAGACAGAAGAACAAGGCTGGAGGCTACGTGACAAGGGAGGACAGATGGCAGAGATGGGGCCACAAGAGGTAGGAGCTGGAAGCAGACAGAAACCAGTGAAGGAGCCTAGAGCATACTTCCAAAAGTCCTATGCTAATAAATAAAATAAAGTCCTATGCTAAACAAACAAACAAACAAACAACAACAACAAAAACCAAAACAGGTTGGGTAAACAAAAGACATAGTCAACTCTATTTATATGTCTCATCTTTATAACAATACCACACTGTCTCTGCAAATACAGTCTGCAAGTCCTGATGATATTAGGTAATGTCATTCTGTTAATTTTAGCAACTTTTCTCTAAATGCTTGCGGTCATTATAAGTCCCTTAACCTACCTTAAGAATTTTAGAATAAGATCATGTGTCTATACTCAAAAAGCTTGTTCAGATTTGTGGTTGTGATTGCATTATTTTGTTATAGGAAAACTGACACTTTAGCAATAAGTCTTCTCACCCAGGAACTGTGTGTGCCCCTGCTTCTCTTGAGTTTTTATTAAACTCAGCAACATTTTACCTATTCCAGCATAGAGATTGCACAGCTTGGATTGTGTCTGCAGGTATTTAATACTGCCAATGTTACTATGAACAGCATATTGTTATTTACACATGTTTGCTGATATTGTGTAGCATCATAATAGATTTTCTTTTTTTATTTTTATGGTAACTATTTACTTCTATTTTATGTTTGAGGAAATAGCTCAGTTATTATTCAAAGCTGTATGCTTTCTTACAAAAGCCAGGGCAAATTAAGGACTCTGTACAAATCTTACTCACTGTATTAGAGTCGGTAATAAACTCATCACACATTCTGTTTAAAACCACTAGAATTACATTTTACCTTCACTGTGGGGTAGAGCAGAAACATGACATACGGTAAAGAGGAAGTTGGAAGACTATCTGTGAGAATTGATCTTCTCCCTTCTCCACGTGGATCCTGAAGACTGAACTCAGATTGTCAGGCTTGCTTGCAAGCACCTCTAGCTACCAAGCCATTTAGCTGGCCTGGTCACATATTCTTTTAACTGTCTTTCTGGAGGAAGATTGAATTCGTTAGGAAAAAACACAACCATTGGATCCAAGCATAAAGCAGAGTGGAACAAAGAAGCCAAACCATTTACTCCAAACTGGGACAATAATTTGGAATTTATAGTCAAGTCTTTGTGAGAGTCCTGGCATGTGGGGAAAAGATGGCCATTTGTTCCCATTTTTTCTTAGAATGTGGTTTGAATGAGAATAGTTCCCAGAGACTCATGTATGCTCTGTCTCTAAATGGTGGAACTGTTTTTGGGGCCCATAGGCCCGTCTATTTGAATACTCTGTCCCTAAATGGCACGACTGTTTTGGGAAAGACTAGGACGTTTGCCCTGTTAGAAGATATGTGTCACTGGAGGGTGGCCTTAAGGTTTCTAAAACCCATTCCAGGCCCAGGCCCACCCTTTCTCTGCCTGCAACTTTCCAGTAAGATGTAAGTCTCAGCTGTTTCTCCAGAGCCATGTCTGCCTTCCACCACATTCAGTGGCATAAACACAATTAAATCCTTTCTTTTATAAGTTGCTTTGGTCATATTCTCTCTTCACAGCCATAGACAGTAACTAAGATAATCTATGCAAAAAAAGACTTTCCCCCATAATAGTCAGGGATGTGATCATGGCTATTCTCCAACAAAGTAGGAACTTCAAAGCGTAGAGAACTCAGATGCACGTAGTCTGGATGAGTAGGTGAGCTGACAGCAGGGGATATACTGCAATGTCAGAGAGTCACTAGGTCTAGGCTCCAGGCTCATCTCTGTCATATTGACTGATTCTAAATCTCAGTAGTTGAGATTTCAATAGATGCTTTCATAAGCACAGGCTAAAACGAGTGCCATTGTACTTTGGGAATCAGTGCTAGTACATATTATTTTTTTTTATCCCAGCTAGACACGATTCATTTTCTGTCATTAATAGAATTAGAATCAATTTTAGTTCCATTAGGCTTACCACACACTGTAAATTCCAAAATAAGAATCTCTCAGTGCCACCCAGCTCCTTATTGTAGCTAGTACTTAGTGTTTGTTCTTTCTTATCTACCAGGCTCCATCCTAAGCCCTTCACAAATATTTAGCTTTCTCAAGTCTGTGGACAAGGATCTCTACTGTACCAAACCAGAGAAGGCACTTGATTTGAGGAATGTGCCAAGAGCTTCTGTTGAAATCAAGATTTGTTTCAACTCTCGGGTCCTACACTATGCAATACTGCCTCTCAAATGAGTTCACACCCATCCCCAGTGCTAAGCATGAGAGGTGCAATTCCTCCATCCAATAGTCCACTTTTAGATCTTCAAGGTGAACTTTCCACCTTTACCCTAAGTTCTTTTATGATGTGTGTGTGTGTGTGTGTGTGTATGTGTGTGAGAGAGAATGTGTGTGTGTGTGTGTGTGTGTATGAGTGTATATGTATGTGTGTGAGTGTGTGTGAGAGTATATGTGTGTGTGGGTATGAATGTGTATGAGAGTGTGTATGTGTGTGTGAGTATGTGAGCGTATTGTGTGTGTATGTGAGTGTATGTGAGTGTGAGTATATGTGTGTATGTCCATGTATGTGAGTGTGTGTGTGAGAGTGTGTATATAAGAGTGTGTGAGTGTGTATGTGTACGAGTGTGTATGTGTACATGTGAGAGTGTGTGTGAGTGTATATGTGTGTGAGTGTGTGAGAGCATTGTGTATGTATGTGAGAGAGTGTGTATATGTGTGTGAGTGTATGTATATGAGAGTGTGTGTGAGTGTGTGTGACAACAATCAACAGGTGTCTACCTTCATTGCTTTCCACCTTATTTTTTGACTCAAGATCTCCACCTGATTCTAAAGTTTGCATGCTCAGCTAGCCTGGTTGCTTGGTGACCTCCTCCTGCCTCTGTCTTCCATCACTGGGACTATAGGGATAAACTCCTGTGCCCAGTTTTTTTTCCATGGGTGCTAAGAATTAACAGTCAAGGTCTTCATGTTTCTTTAGCAAGCACTTCACTCATCAAGCCATATCTCCATCCTTCTGTCCTCCCTTTTAAAACACAAGAGTGTGTGGAGTGGCTCTGCTCTGTTCTCTAGCCTTGTATCCTTGGACCCTGATCTAGGCAGGCCAGTATCTTTGGCCACAGACAGCCCCATTATCTACTTGCCATAGCTCCTAGTATTCCAGAAAGTCCTTGCTGCCTCACCTCCACATCACTTTCTAATAGCCCATGCCACACACTCATGTTTCATTTCCTATAACCCCTTCACTCCCTTGTTCTGACCCCAAGGGGCTTCCAAATACCATCCACTACTTAGTATATCCCTAGATGGGAGCTGAAGCCTCGTTCCCAAGCGTCGGTTAGCATTTGTGGTCACACACAGTTTCACAATGCAGTCTTATACAGGACCCCCTGGGCAACTTGATTCATATTTCACAGCCAGGCGTGAAACAGAGAGACTTCCCATTAATGCTCATCACATTTAATTTAATTCCCAAATGGATGCATCACCATCTGTTTACAGCTTGGAAGATTGATGGCAGAAATCAGGGAGGACCAAGAGTACAGTGCTTTATTTTTATACGATGGGTGATAGCGAGTGGAACATGGGATCTCCACTTTCCTGAAGGAAGTGATGTTGGATCTTGAAGAATGATTGCTGTGTCTAAATACTTGCCAGTGTGCGGCATCTGTGACCACAGGGGTCTGGGTTCAGCTGTCCCTTCCTGTCAGACATAGCTCTGCCTATCTCTTAACTCATTATCCACACTTGTAGAAAAACATAGAAACATTTGTCCTTCTACCTGGTTCTTGGATTGTCTCCTCTACTAAAGCAGTCAGCTCTTACAAAGCTCTATCCATCCATCTGAGGACCAGATGAGGAAAGCTCAGAGAAAAATGCATTATCTATTTTTTTAAAGTATAGAATAGAGTTTATTCAGGGCATGGGAAGGGGAGTTAAGAGGGTAGCAGAGGCAGAGAAAGGCAGAGAGAAGGAGAGAGTACAGAAATGGGGGCCGGCCATGGCCACATGGAGAGAGGGGGAAAGGGAATTGGGAGTA
Organism: Mus musculus; assembly: GCF_000001635.26. NCBI lineage: Eukaryota > Metazoa > Chordata > Mammalia > Rodentia > Muridae > Mus > Mus musculus. Next base: position 3,451,417 of record NC_000076.6, on the reverse strand, counting down.
AGGGGGCAAGAGGCAAGAGAAAGGCAAGAGTGTAATAGGGTAACAGCTGCATTATCTATTAATTACTAATTAATTAGTTAGATTTTTTTTAAAGACAGAGTCATACCCAAACGTGCATTAAATTCACTGAGTAATTAAGAATGACCTTGAACTCCTGAGCCTCCTACCTTCCTCCACCTCCCTAATGCCGAGGTGACAGGCAAACAACACCAGTTTATATGGCACTGGGGAATCGATCCCAGGACTTCATTTATGCTAGGCAATCCCTCTGGCAACGGAGCCACCATCTCAGAACGACTTAAGACATGTTCTAACAAAGACAGTTGGCACAGTTTATTCCGCTGTAAGCACTGCTTGAACAGCAGCCTGAGATGGTGGTTTCTAGTTCAGAACACCTTCTGTGTGGTGTGAGGTAATTAGAAATGCATCACTTGACTCCCCCTGATATTGAAGGCCTTTCTGGTTACTTTTCTGTTACTATCATCTAACCAACCCCACTGTTGTCAAAGAACATATTTGTGTGACTTGAATCCCTGGCCATGTGAGATTTGCTTTATGGCTCATAGTATTTCTATATGGGCAAGCATTCTGTCTGCGCACATTTTATTTAAAAACACAGGCTGTTTTCCATCTCAGGAAATCACCAATGTCTTTATATGGCTTCCTCTCTGCTAAGCCCCATGCACTGAACACACTGAGAGAAAGGTTGCATTCGAGCTGCCTCCCACTGCACGCTTCAGGATCCCCATAGGAAAGCAAAAAGCCATTCAAGGCAATTCCCTACCCGCAAAGGATGTGACTTTTGTGATACTCAAAAGGGGAGATGCATTCTTTTGGGGACTTTAGTTCCCTGATGACATGGAGGAGTGATGACAGAGAGTGCTCCCTGGTGGGTGTGCATTCCGTACTAGGATCTGGTCCTGGATACAAGAGAGAAGAAAACTAAATGGTTGATATTCTACCTCACTATAAGTTACCAGACTGGAGTCATAAGGCAAATGTTTGAATGCAGGACTCTCGATACCATCTGAATTGGATAAATATGGGCTGACCCTGCACTTCACCCTAAGTTAACTCCATGGCAGATTTAGTCCTAAGTACTGAGCTATGTGGTAGAAGCAGCTGGAAATCCTGTTTTCCAGGGGGGGGGTCTTAGGCTGGGGATGAAGATACATGCATAGGTTCATTAAGGAGGCATGAGGCTCAGTGCTAAGAATGTCTGCATGCCCACTGCAGAGAGGAACGGCTCATGCCAGCTAGCACATAGTTCTATTCTCGTTCTTTCTCTCTCTCTCTCTCTCTCTCTCTCTCTCTCTCTCTCTCTCTGGTGACTGGGCAAAAGGGGTCATAGTTCCAAAGTTTCTTAAAGAGGACACACTTGTTGAATTTAAGGGCTGCAGAATCAAGACTGACCACTCTGGGGCATGGTAGTGCACCCTTTGACCCCAGCACCTGGGTGGGAGAAGGAGTTGGATCTGTATGAGTTCAACACTGGCCTGAGCTACCTAATGAGTTTTAAGCCAGCCAGAACTACATTGTGAGACCTTGTCTTACAATATTAAAAAAATTAAAAAAGGGAGGGATGGAGGGAGGAAGTGAAGGAGAGAGAGTGAGAGAGGAAGAGAGAGAGAGTGAGAGAGTGAGTATGTGTGAGAGAGAGAGAGGGAGGGGGAGAGAGGGAGAGGGGGAGGGGGAGAGGGAGAGGTTGCTCTGAAATAAGGTTCCCTATCCAATTCCCCCTTCTTTAAGAAACTTGTATTAGCCAGGCAGTGGTGGCACATACCTTTAATCCCAGCACTTGGGAGGCAGAGGCAGGCGGATTTCTGAGTTTGAGACCAGCCTGGTCTACAAAGTGAGTTCCAGAACAGCCAGGGCTACACAGAGAAACCCTGTCTCAACCCTCCCCCCCCACCCTCCCCGCAAAGAAACTTGTATTAGCTGTCCACCTCCCCATGGTTTTTAAGATCTGACCAGTCTAGTTTCTTAACTATTAAATGACTACTCTGACTAACTGACATAATTTTTAAAATTTACCTGAGCCATATTTCAAGATAAATTGTATATTTTATTTTTGGCTGCTTCGTCAGATTTTGCCCAAACAGTTCCAAAATACCACCCAGGAGATGCCTGGTATCACCTCAGAATCACCCTCCAGCTGTTCAGTTTGGCAATGAAGCAACAGGAGAGGGTGGGGCAAACTCCAGTCGAAGGAGACACCTTCTTGCTGCTTTTAATGCAGGAGACACACTTACCCCAGGAAACCAGGGTTTCCTGAAGACTGGAAAGTGAGTTGAGACACAAGAAACAGAAAACAGAAAAGAAAGACCCCAGGCTTTAACACAGGAGCCATTGAGGCAAATGCCTAGAAAAGCCATGGCGGTTATTCTAGCAGAGAAGAGTTGCTCTATACACACCGAGCAAGAAACAGTGCAGTTACACAGCCGGAAGAGGTGACTGCACTCCAGGATGGGCAGGTTCACTGTTGTGTGCCCTTGTGTACCCATGAATTCCAGTCTGAAATATTCCCTCTTGAAGGGAGCAAAGAATCTCATGTAAAGTACCAGGCTCTAGGTGAAGTGCCGACATTCACAAAATACTGCTCCAACATTACCTACGTGAGTAGTGACAATAGACAGAGGGAAGAGACTTGCCTACCAGCCAGTTGCTTGTAAGCTATGCTGGGTGCTCCTGAGCTGTCACTGTAAATCTCAATGACACAACTTCCTTTAAGCTTTATAAGCAACCCCAATAAAATCATAGGTTCCCTGTACTGGATGTGGGGGGCTCTTTGCTTTGCTGTTTCCTGTGCCCCACCACCAGGGGTAGTCAAACGTTTGTTTGTCTCCCCAGGAAAAGTCACACAACAACAGCTTACTCAGCATTCCTCCCTGTGAGTGGGAGAGAAGCTAATGAGTTGGTTGAAAGGATTAAACAAGTTCATACCTGATACAAGCTTCAGAAAAGCCAAATCATAGGAAATCTATACAAATGCTCACCCTTGTTACAACTGTTATCACTGTCATTGCCTGACTGTGAAGTGTTCCCTCAAAGGCTTCTATATGGACAGCGTGGTCCCGGTCAGTGAGACTGTTTCAGGGAGTGCTAGAGAGCTTAGGAGGTGGAGCTGAGCTGGAGGAATTAGCTCACAGGATGTCCTCTTCCTGGGCTTCCCTTCCCAGTAGCCATGATATGAAGAAGTTCTGCAACACACTTTTACTGCTCTGATGGCTCACCAAGAACACAAGGCTCAGTGCTTCAGCATGGAGAGAGACCTCTAAAAATGTGAGTGAAATGCATCACCCCACCCTGAGGTTGGATCAAAGCCACCATCTGTGTAATGCCACCATCACAATCAAGACTTCAGTACTAAAGTTTAAGACTGCTGCTAAAGTCCCGTCTGCTATGTTTTGATCCTGTCCTATGAAACTCATCTTGAATTTTACTCACTGTTGTGACAGAATGAAGAGATACTGTCCAAAGAGGTGAGTGTGCTGTGAGGTTCTAGGACGAATTAATGCCACAATCCCAAGAGTGGATTCATTATTTCAACAATGAATTAGTTATCTCGAAAGTGAATTAGTCACTGTGAATTAGTGAATTAGTGAGTTAGTGAGTTAGCAAGAGAATGGGCTGTCATAGAGGGACAAGCCCTCTCTTCTCCTGTGTGCTCTGGCTCTTCTGAGCGATGTCAACACATCAAAAAGGCCTATGTCAGAGTCCAGCCCAAACTCTTAGATATCCCATCTTCAAGACATTTGGACTATACTTGTTTTTCTGAGCATTCTAACAAAATAGAATAAAATGGACCATGTCGTAGTCTATAGAAATTCCCATACAGAGCACATTACATGAAGAAGATGTAACCCATTTCCCCTATAGTCCTGCATGGAAAGTTTGCAATGAAGCCAGCTGTAAATATGATGTCACCCATGAGAGACTCAGGGAGAAACACCTGTACAAATGTTTCCCTAGCAAGCCACCAGTGACCATGGATAAGTAGATGTCCCTCCCAGTAGACACAGGGGCTGCCATGAGAGGACCCACACTAGCTTCTCCCACTACATCTGAATGGAGGGCTACAGTTCCTCAGACTTGTGGAGAGCCGTGCCACGAGCAATCGCGTGTGTGCCGTGAGCAATTGCCATTATAAGATGACGCTGACGCCTAGTCACTGCCCATCTCGCGGAGTAGTAATGGGGTGATGGGTGAGCAACGAATCAGGAGCTGTCACGCCACATCAGGTGCTGAAATGTCACGCTGCGGGCTATATAAGCAGCGCCATTTTCCTGTTTCGGGGTCTTCCCTCCTGATAAGTAAGCAATAAAAGCTTTGCCGCAGAAGATTCCGGTTGTCCTGAGTGTGTTCTTGCCGGCGGGGACAAAAGCTCGGGATACAGACTCTTGCCTATTTTTTTCTCCTTCCACAGCCTGAAGGACTGTGGCTAACAAATCAGTCACTCCAAGCCACTTGGATCAAGTAACTTCCTCTCTCGAGAGGTTATAAGTGAGTGTGTTTGCTCTTTTTCGTGAAGAGCTTGAAGTGAATATGCAAATAATTCCGTCAGCAGCATTTCTCAACAGCTTACACACACACACACACACACACACACACACACACACACACACACACCACACACACACACACACACACACACACACCACACACACACACACACACACACACACACACACACACACACGCCACACACACACACACACACACACACACACACACACACCACACACATACACCACACACACACACACACACACACACACACACACACACACACACACACACACCAGCAGCAGCAAGCACCATAACCTCCCTTCCCCAGCTCTTTCCTTTAAACTTGAGCCTCGTGATGTCCCATGTTCTGGACTAAATGTGAATCTCCTACCCTCTTCTCCACCAAACTAGCTAGCTTCTGTTTAAAGCAACCCCCCAAATTTGTATTGTCAGTCAACACTTTTCCAAATGACCTTGAGTCCTCCCGCCACCCTCTTCCCTCTCAGGGCTATCTCTGTATCTAAGTCGTTTTATATTTCAGTTTGTTCTAAGCCTTTTCTTTCTCATGATGTGCACAGGTTGCTTGGCATTGTACCAGCAACCACATGGTGGCTCACAACCATCTTTAATGAGATCTGATGCCCTCTTCTGGTGTGTCTGAAGATAGCTACAGTGTACTTATATAATAAATAAATGAATGAATAAATAAACAAATCTTAAAAAAATGTGTTAAATTCACCTTCTAGGTTGGATGATGTTAGTCAAACAGCACATCTATTTTATTCCTGTGCAAATCCCTTTAGTCACTTACAAACGCTAAGTTGTACATGTACCAATTACTTTAAAATAAACTCCTGACTTAGGAAGTCATAGGAATAATGGCTGTGTAAAAAAAAAAAAATGTCTCCAGTGAAAAGTGGCTCCACGTAGAGAAAGTTTGAGGGGCCTGATGCCAGGCATACCAAGCATTTCCTGGACTGTCTGATTCAATCAATAGCAATATATTAGAAAGCTGGATCCCGATGTAGAGCAGTGGTTCTCCACCCGTGGGTCGTGACCTCTTTGGAAATGGAATGACCCTTTTACAGGGGTCACATATCAGATATCCTGATACTGGACATTATGATTCATAATAATATCAAAATTGCTGTTATGGAGTAGCAGCAAAAGTATTTTTATGGTTGCGGTAATCGTAGCATGGGGAACTATATTAAAGAGCCACACCAGTAGAAAGGTTGAGAAGTACTGACTTAGAGACTTTCCTGAGGTCATGAAACCACTGAGTAATCAGACCAGCATTCAAAGGTCGTGCTGATGTAAAGATATGAGGAACCAGGAATCACTACCTGGAACTTGGGGTAACCCATCTCTGTACCATGATGCTCAAGATGAGAACTTCCTTTTGTTAAGCAACCAAGTTAGGTATTTCAGTCTAATGATCAACAAAACTACTTAAAATATACAGGAAACAAAGAGCCATCTTCTAACTTTGAGATGTGGCAGAGAAAGGATGAAGGATGCACAAAATACTGCCCCCAGGAAGACTATATTGTGCTCTGAATATGAACCTACCTTCTGTTTTGCCCATTGCCTCTTCCCAACAATGTGGGCCCTATGTGTAGGGGAACTTGGTACCCTTGAGAAATGCATTACAGAACAGTGGGTGTTGGGAACAGCATGGGATAACACAGAGAGAGCCATACCTCACACTACACATGCACGTAAATAAAAGGAGGTATTGAATAGACGGTATAAAAAGTTAATGTTTAAACTGAAATACAATAAGACTATCTTTAGAACAACCGAGGCAGTAAATAATTTCATTTAAAAATATCTTACTTTTACTATTTTTAATTACATGTATGATGGGGTGCGTACATGTGGGTACAGGTGTCTGTGGAGGCCAGAGCATAGGTTCCTGGTAAGCTGGAGTTACAGGCAGTTGTGTGCTTCTCTGCATGGGTTCTGGGAACTGAACCCTGGTCCTCTGCAAGAGTGGGAAATATATTTAACCATTGGGCCATCTCTTCATCCCCACAAGCAACTTCTTAAATAAACTTAAGAAATTATTCATCATGAAAGATGTCATTGATAAACGTGACATTAAAACTTAAGATTTCTGTAGATAAAAGGCATTATAAGTCGAAATAAACTCTAGTCTGGATTGTTATCCTGGATATAAACATATATGAAGCACTCTCTAAAATCAATATTGAAGATGCCAACATAAATTGGAAACTTAAGGGCTCTTTGGAAAGTCGATTGGATAGTGTTTTGCTGGGGCAAACACGTGAAGGAATGTTTTGTTAAAGTAGACACAGAAGAGAGGATGTTCTGCTAAAACAAACACATGAAAGGACATGTGATTAAGGATTCTTTGCTAACAACACACATGTATTGGTCCACCTTGCGTTGTTCAGTTGAGCTGCATTTCTTGGGATGCCATAGAGAAAGCACCAAAAAAACTTTTGGTGGTATGCTAAAGTTTGTTGCCTCTTCCAAGGACTCAGACTGATTGGATGCATGTACTGAGGCAAGAATCATGCTGGGGCAAGAGACGTGGAGGACACATGCTGTTCAAAGGGTATAAATAGGATTCCATGTAGTGATGGAGGCAGATCTTGGCTTATTGGTACAGCTAGCTGTGCAAAGCTTGTGGGTCTTTGCTGATCTTTGCTTCCCTAAGAGAGACACAGATGAGAACTTCTCCTGGTGTTCCTCCTGGTCCTTCCTACTGACCCGAGCAGAGGCTGAGGCCTGGCTGTTTCTGCTAGGTAATGTCACCATTGTTGCTAACCAGACACTACTGAACTGGACTGCTAGTGTATCCGTAAAGTGTTTGCGAGTGAATAGAGCTGCCACTGCTAACCTGTAAACTGAACTGCCAATTTCCAGAAAACACAGATGAGAGTTTCTCCAAAGAACCTTTCTAAACAGGTTCACTTCTCCACTCTGTGCTCCCTCCATATGCTTTCTTTTCCACTACCTCTGGTGGGTGGTAGACTACAAGGGAGATGTGATGGTTTGTATATTCTTGGACCAGGGAGTGGCACCATTTGGGGGTGTGGCCTTGTTGGAATAGGTGTGACCTGGTTGGAATAGGTGTGTGACTGTGGGTGTGGGCTTAAAACTCTCATCCCAGTTGCCTGGAAGTCAGTCTTCCACTAGCAGCCTTTGGATGAAGATGTAGAACTCTCAGCTCTGCCTGCGCTATAACAGCGTGGATGCTGCCATGCTCTCACCTTGATGATAATGGACTGAACCTCTGAACCTGTAAACCAGCCCCAATTAAATGTTGTTTTTTATAAGACTTGCTTTGGTTATGGTGTCTGTTCACAGCAGTAAAACCCTAACTAAGACATGAGGTTAAAGCATTTAAGATTAAAAGTAAAGTTTGAAAAAAATTAAAGTTAGAGCAACATTCCAAAGAACCATGGACAAAAACCTGGATATGGAAATCCCTATAGAAACACACACACAAATACATACAACACACTGCTAGCTAAGAACACATATTCCACCTCAACCCTGCAAGACTCCAGTTCCACTAGCCAGCAGCCGTCAATGATCTATTGAAACAATGAGAATTCATTGGATTAGAAAAATTTTAAAAGTTCAATAATTTTAAACATTGCGAGATAATGAGGATGAAGGAAACTCACACACTTACTGGTGAGCATGGAGCAAGCCCAGACCTCACACCACCTCCTGCTATATTCCTTGAAGACATTCTTGTACATGAGACAATAGGTTCATAATAATATTTTTGTTCTCCATAATTAAAAGCTGAACAGAGCCCAAGCAGTTACCAGTAGAAGAGTGGGTAATTGCAGTAGAGATGGAAAGAGAGACCTGACTTCTGAAAGCTTTCCTCTGACCCCTCCATATGTATAGTGTCACACACAATAAAATGAGAAAAAAGAATGCTTTCCATGGCTGGCCAGATGTCTTGGCAGATGAAAGTGTTTGCTGAGTGAGCCTGTGACCTGAGTTTGAGCCTCAGAGTTGTCACATAAAAATGCTGGATGCATCGGTGTCAATATGTAGTCGTGGCACTCTTAGGGTGAAATGAGAGGCAGAGATCGGAGAAACAGCTTGACGATCACAGGCTAGCCAGCCTGAAACATGCAGAATAGTCTCTCATACCAGCATGAAAGACCTTGTCTAAGCAAGGTGGAAGGAGAGGGCCAACTCCTGAATACTGTCTTCTGACTTCTATACCAAGTGGGGGTGTCTTGCCACACAGTGGAGCCCCACACTAACAATACTAAATACAAATATGTTTGTCTTAGGTTTTCATTGCTCTGAACAGATACCATGACCAACACAACTGTTACAAGGACAGCATTTAATTGGAGCTGGCGTACAGGTTCAGAGGTTCAGTCCATTATCATCAAGGTGTGAGCATGGCAACGTCTAGGCAGGCATTGTACAGGAGATGCTGAGAGTTCTACATCTTTATCTGAAGGTTGCTACAAGACTGAATTCCAAGCAACTAGTACTAGGGTTTTAAAAACCACTCCCACAGCGACACACCTACTCCCAAAAGGCCACACCTCTTAACATTGCCACTCCCTAGGCCAAGCATATACAAACTGTCACAATGTTTTAAAAAGAATATTATATAGTAAAAGAAGACAAGGAAGGGTGAATAAATTACATAACTCATTGAATTAATACCAAAGTTAGGCAAAATAAGCAAGGTTAAAACAAAGTAAAGAAAACTTGCAAAATATTATTGTAAATTGAAAAAGAACCCAAAGCAACTTCTGTGTGTACTTGTAACCACCAGGTGGTCACAAAAGCCTGGCTCACCTTTGCTGGTTTGTCAAGACAAGACAATAGGAGAAGCTCTGCAAAGATCTGTAAAGAAGTATCTGAATGAATAAGTGGATGCACATAGCTGTGGCTTGGAAGTAAGGAAAGGGGTATTAGCAAGCCAGAGACATGGCTCTTCAGTGAAAAACACTTTTTGTTCTTGCAGAGGACCCAGGTTCGGTTCCCAGTACACATGTCAGCTTACGCCTGTCTGTAACTCCAGTCCAGGGGATCCAGTGCCCTCTTCTGTCCTCCATGGCCATCAGGCATGCATGTGGTGCACAGACTTACAAGCAAGCAAAACACTCATGCACATAAAATGGAAAACATAGATCTTTTTTTTAAAGGGGTAGGGAATGGGTAGCACTAGCTTTTTCGATGTGCATTAGGGAGAAAATTGTAGAAAGTAGCCACTGACCCAAGACATTCTGAAGGCTCTCAAGGATGTTTCTTTAAACCTGGGCAAGTAATGATCTGGGAGAGTAAGGGAAGAGTAGATCTTAGACTATATATATATAAAATAAGTGAGAAGGGGGGACGGGTAGAGAAGGGGAGAAAACAGGACAGGACATTAGGGGGGATGAAGAGAGGAGAGAAGAGAAGGGGAGAGCAGGGCCAGAGAGGGAAGTGGAGTCAACACAGCCACAGAAAGGATAGCATTCCCTGGGAGCTTGGAAAGTTAACTCCAGGCAACATTTAGTCACCTGACTTCTAAACAGATCCTGAGGCGCACTGGCACCAGCCCCACCAGTTCCAGAATGTATAACATGCCTACTCTGAAACCTTATTTTCCAGATCTCTTCTGAGTCCTTTGGCTTTCAGCATCCACCCCCAACACCCACATATGGGCCTGCCTCAGCCTGTGCCAGGGGTAGCAGATGGACACATGCTTTCTAATTATGATCACCATAGCCAGGTGTCTGAGAGCCTTCCCTGGTCATTCAAAGTAATTAATCTGTTATGTTCATTGCTGACAATGTGATATTTCCCAAAAGATGGGACCCTGGAAAATAAGGAAGTAGCCAATCTTGGCTCTATACATAAACTACACTTAGGTCACCCTTTTTAGTATTCAGAACCACTTAGAAAGAAATAAGCTGAATAGATACTCAACAGTAACTCTTTAATTAGAAGTATTCCCTAACACAAGGGCTCTAAAGCATCAATGGTGTCACCAAGCACAGTAACTGTGCCAGCAAAGGAAGCTCTAACAAAGTGTGCCTGAAGGAACTGTTGATGTACAATCTGTACTTTTGAACATACTATCCACTCGAGGCAGAGGCAGAGGGGCAGAGGGACAGAGGGGCAGAGGGGCAGAGAGAGGGGCAGAGGGGCAGAGGGGCAGAGGGGCAGAGGGTCAGAGGGGCAGAGGGTCAGAGGGGCAGAGGGGCAGAGGGGCAGAGGGGCAGAGGGGCAGAGAGAGGGGCAGAGGGGCAGAGGGGCAGAGAGGCAGAGGGGCAGAGAGAGGGGCAGAGGGGCAGAGGGGCAGAGGGACAGAGGGGCAGAGGGGCAGAGGGGCAGAGGGGCAGAGAGAGGGGAAGAGGGGCAGAGGGGCAGAGAGGCAGAGAGGCAGAGACAGGGTACAGAGGCAGAGTACAGAGGAAAAGCAGATGAAAATTCTTAAAGGTGACATACACAGGGACCACCAACCCTGACCTTGCCTATATGGTTGTGTGTTCTCCCCATTTGCTTCCAAGAACAGTCACTGACCTAAAACTGTACATTGACAGGCTCAACTTGCCCCTGGCCCAGGTTCATTGTCAACCTCCTAAAATCTAAGGATTTCTTTAGAGTTCTTTGGTTGCTTGTTTGTCATTGTTGTTTGCTTTTGTTTTGTTTGCTTTGTGAGACAGGGTCTTGCTATGTAGCCCACACTAGACTAAAATCCACCCATCTTCACCTTTACCCTCTCAAGTACTGGGGTTTCAGGTATTCACCACACCTGGCTTCTAGGGCAAGTTTGTGCTGGTTAGCTTTTTGTCAACTTGACAAAAACTAGTGCTGTCTGGAAAGAGTGAAACTCAACTGAGAAAACACTTCTATAAGATTGGTCTGAAGAATGTGGGTCATTTTCTTGATAAATGGTTGGCCTGGAAGGGTCCAGGTCATTGTGGGTGGTACTACCCCTGGGCAGATGGTCATCATTGTATAAGAAAGCAAGCTTGAGAAAACCATGATGAGCAAGCCAGTAAGCATAGTTTCTCCAAGGCTTGTCCATCAGTTTCTGCCTCCAGGTTCCTGCCTCAACTTTCTGCCCTGACTTGCTTTCATGTCAGTCTATAACCTAGAAGGTAAAATAAGCCTTTTCCTTTCCAAGTTGCTTTCAGCTATGATGTTTATCACAGCAACAGAAAGTGAACTAAAACAGCAGCCAAGATGAGAGTCCAGGAATGTGTGAACAGGGTGAATAGCAGAAGGACTTCCCAAGTCACTAAAATTAGGAGAAGTTAGAGAAATGGAAGGTGAAACTTTGTAGGAGGGATTTCTGATGCTAACTAAGGTCCTCCATTTGGTTCTTGATAGATCGATAAAGATGCTAGGGGCCAATTTCTGGGGGAAGGAAAGAGGTGGGACTTCTGGGTCTAAGAGATGTAGAAAGAGGAAGGGGGATTTTGCCATGCTTCGGAGGGAGGAAAGGTAACAGCCATGTAAGATCTTGGGTGTAGTGGACATCGGCCACTTCCCCAGGCAGGAGATTAGAAACCCAACTAACCCAGAGGGCAGTTTTGGTTTGTTGAACAAGGAGAAGGTAACTGGACCACTAAGCTAAGGGCAGATTAAGAGGTGCTGAGCTAAGATTATTGGGAAGGGCATGCTAGCCACAGGAGATTAGAAGCATCCAGCAATTGAGCCAATAAGGCAGGGTGAAATTGAGCTAAGTGTGTGTCTATGTTTTTCATCCATGGATTCAATATTCTCAGGGCAGGGACTAGTAATGTGGTCTGCTCGGAGCTTAAAGTGGGGTAGCAGAAACTACATGCCACACGACTCTCCTCTTTGGACAGGTGATGCTAACACCTGAAAACTGTTTAAAATAACAAAACTGTGTCACCTGCAGAACCAGTTAGACATTATCAAAAAATCTGACTGTGTAAGTTGCCCAGGACACCAGGCAGGAAACAATGAAACACCATAACACATCTAAATATTCTCAGCTCTGAGGATGCTGGGATATACTCCCAGCCATCACAGCCCTACAGCAAGGTCCATTCAGGTACATTCCTTGATAAAAGAGTCAATATTCATTTCATCTAGGGGCTGGGGGAAGATTATAGTTCGATCCATCAGCTAGCAGGGACTACCAGAATTGATCTTGCTTTTCATTATCTGAAAAGCAGTTCATGGTATCTGCTTCAGGTGAGGTCTTGTTGTGGGTGCTGTCAAATGACTTCTGCCAACAGAAATTCCTGAAGACCCTAATCACAGCCCAGTTTTGATTTTCCTCCTTTAACTTGAAGCTATGAAACTTTGTTCTTTGCTTGATTCACATCTGCTTTTAAGATTAATTCATTTTGCTGTGATTACAGTCTCCTTAATCTGATATTCAACTTTTACTTCTAGATGATTTTGTTTCTTACACAAAACTCACCCATGTCTGTATTCACCAAAGGAGGTCAGTGACACACCACATTGTCAGCCTTAGTATGTATAGTATAATTCTTTTTTGCCTAGTAATGTATTTATTGGCATCTTTGCACTTACAATTTAAGCAATATGAAGTGAAGTCCACATAAATATTCCAGCCATGGAAAGCAATCAACAGGACAGAAAAAATAAATAAAATTATAATCTCCTACTTTCTAGTCACTAAAAAGACTAAAGTAATTTCACTCCAAGAATATGCATCATGTCTTAATATTTGCCCAGTGGCCTGTGGAGCAAATGAGGATTTTATCTGGGGTCCTGGAACTGCAATTAATTTAGGAAGCACAGATACTCATGGAATCCAGAATGTGTCCCCTTAGGAAGAGTTAGAGACTCCTTTAAGGGTAAAAAGAGGTTGTAAGTGGTTTGTTTACAAAGGCTCCTTATCAAGAATGATGATTTCAGGATAAGTCTATTTCTGTAGCTCAGGGCCCAGCACAGATACCATTAGGAGCATACCTATTCTAAGAAAGGGTTCAGTTCACACAATCCTCAGGATTTCTCCTCTCTGTAAATGGCTTTCAAGTTCAGACTAATCACCATGGCACAAGAAGAGGTCTAGGTCACAAAATGAAGTTAGTGCTGGCTTCATGTACATCTTTTCTTTTTATCCTGACCCTCTTTGCCAAGATATAGAAATCTCAAATGTCGTGTGTTCAATGGTCTTTAACTCCTATTCGTTTATGTCCATGTAATTCTAATCACACAGAGAGAAATGGGGCTGTGTTAAGGTAAGCGTGGTCATTTTAAGTTTAGTAAGAGGCCGTTAAGTCACCATCGCTCATGAGGACATGTTGACTGGGCCCTGTGCTCTTTATGTGCTTTAGGACTAGGGACATAACTCCATGGTAGAGTGCTGGCCTCATGAGCAAGGTCCCCAGTTCTACTCCCAGCACAAAGAAAATAAAGTCTACACTTTATAAAAATAACATCATTACCTGGGGGCGGCAAGAATCTACAAGCAAGATGTGTGTGAAGTCATCTGCTCTTCCTTTTGTTGCTGCCATCATTATCATCATCATCACCATCAGCATCAATCATCGCTGTCATCATCACCACCACCACCACCACCACAATTGCCACTGCCCTGTGCTCACCTGGGATCTAAGAAAATGTGACAGAAAACAGATCCACCCCTGACCTCACCTCCTGAAAGTTCACCTCCTTTAGGAAATCTTCCTCAAAGTCTTCTGATTTGTTTTGGGCCAAGGTTTTTGGCTCGTGAAGAACACTTGAGGACTGAAGTTAGCTCTCTGGATGGTCAATCATGTCAAAACGTTGGAGCCACCAGACAAACTCTGGCCACCTAAGCTCAGACAAAACTCACAGTTGCTACTCTGCACATGATATCACACAACGTTGCTAACAAAATTAACTGTTCATTCTACTGGGAGGAGAAAACTAGAAGCCAAATATGTCCAGGATGATCCCATATTTGACTCCTGGAATCTCTTCCAAACTATGGTTTTAATCTGTTATCAGAATAAGAAATATAACTTATTTCAATGATTCTGTGGGCTCCTGTATTAAATCACCAAATACAAAGTTCACCTGAGGCACTCCTAAACCTGTAATTGGTTTTGAAGTGGGGCAGTCTTATGGACCGTTCTGTAACTTTGCAGAGTGCTGAATCTTTACCAAACAGGAAATGGACAAAGAACTTTGTCTCTAACTACTATTAGGGAATACTTCTGGGTTGTAAAGACCACCTCAATGGTTTTTATACATACACCAGAAGGAAGATGATGTTCCTTGTGTAAGAGTACAGAGAAAAGCATGGAGGGGGAGAAAGAGTATGGAGTTTCTTTCAAATGTCAGCTCCAACACATACTGGGCAGGGAGGTCTGGTGCATTAGAACAGGAAGGGTCTGGGAACGTAGCTTAGTGGGCACAATGCTTGCCTAGCAAACTTGAGACCTAGATTCGGTCTCCACCACCACACAAGACCAGCATAGTACACACCTAAAATCCCAGCCCTCAGCAGATACAGGCAGCAGAACCAGAAGGTCAAGGTTGTCTTCAGTATGTAATGAATTTGAGGATGTCCGTAGCCTATATAAAACCTCAAAACAATACAAAACGCTGGGTGGTGGTACCAATGGTGCTGGCACATGCCTTTAATCCCAGCATTAATCGGGAGGCAGAAGCAGGAAGATTTCTGTGAGTGCAAGGCCACCCTGGTCTACAGATGGAGTTCCAGAAGAGCCAGGGCTGTTACACACACACACACAAAATCTGGTCTTGTAAAACTAAAAATGGAGGGGGGAGCAGGGCAGAGGCATAGAATGAAAATGTGCAGTTAACAGTCAGGGCACTCAGGAACTGAGATCTTTTAGGCTACCTGATAAAGGCTCATTCGTATCTCACTACTAACCTAATCCTGTAGAATTCATTGTCCTGTTACTCTACAGAACGTCATGGCTTTCACACGAATGGCCTCAGCACTGGAGTGGAGTGCCTTATGACTCTGGTTTTTTCTTTTGGTTTGTTGTTTGTTTGCTTGCTTGCTTGCTTGTTTGTTTGTTTCATTTTGTTTTGTTTTTTGAAGGTATCCAATTTGTTTCTGTATACTCATGTTTATGGTGACTTTTTCTTTAGGCAACACTATTTTATTAACTATGGATATGCAAGAAGTTATCTGGTGATCCTTTTGTGGGGTGTGGAGTCCTTTACTTAGTCAAGATCTGTTCCTTTTGCAGACCCAGACTGATGGCTCTTTAGACGAAGTCTCATAGGCAGATGGAAAGGGCATAACAGAGGCATAACACAAGGTTTCCTGCTTGAGACTTCAGAGTTGTTAAGCTGAGCAACCTGGCTGCTCCTTGTTGGAGCAGTTCCTCTGAGCCACACTCTGGCAAATGCTTTGACTCCTAGCTGACAGAAGCTGCTGAGCTGACAGAAGGAAATGATGACCTGTTTTCCTATTTTGACATTCCTTTGACCATTGAAATTCCTACCCAAGCTCCCTTCTCAAGAGATTGCCTTTTAAATAGCAGTGAGTATTTAACTCACCCACACAGCTTCCGGTGTTGTCGATACTCTGTTCAGGTGATCTCTTCACCCTAGCCAGTTCAAGGAAGACTGTGGGTCAGTCCATGTCAGCATAAACTAGATACGAACATGACAAGCTAACCACAGCTACTGCCAAAGCCCCTTAGAAAAGTGATGTCATGGCACAAGGCCCACACAAGCAGACTCTGCCTTCCTATGCCCAGGACTGGGGTGGGGGTGCGGTGGGAGGCGAGGCATCAGAGCGGCTGTCTTCCAGAGAGCATCAGACGGTTTCTACTTCTAAAACATAGCACGGTTACTTCATAGAAATGGCCCTGACATTTCTATGACCTCACACATAGCTAGGACTTGGAAATGCTTCTCACTACCACTGCCTCTGAATCACCATGGAGACCCCTAGCTCCATAGCAACTGATGGGCTTTGATTGTTCAAAGGCATGCTTGTAGCACAACCACTGGGAGAGCAAATGACACCCAGGTGCTGAAAGAAAAACATGATGTTTACCCTGAACAGTGACATGGGTGCCTTCTGTTAGGAGCAGGCCCCTTTCAGAACAGCCCATTCTTGGTTTTGCCACTCCCTGAAATCCTGAAGGCAGGACCCTCCTGTAGGTACCAAACACATTTTCTGTCCCTTACTCCTATATAATGGAGGCACAGCTATGTGATCTTAAGACTTGAAAGTGAAGAAATGAAAGTCCTTTCGGTAGTCAGCCTGTGACACACAGAGAAGAACACCATGGCCGAAAATATATGGCAGAGGGTGATATGTGAGGAGCGGGTGTGGCGGCAGTCCCAAAGGCGCCAGGGACTGCAGCTAAGTCGTATGACTTGCACCTGACTTCCTCATATAAGCCACAAACATCTTGAGAGCTGCGCAGGTGTACCAGGATACCGGTGAATCCATTTTGATGGAGATATGCCCCTGCTGCCCTGATTAGCTGAAGCTGCATGCCTGGTGAGGTGGCGTGGCCTGCTATGAGTGGATGTGAACTGAGAGTATAAAAGAGTAAGAGGCCCGGGTTAGAGGGAGGATTGTTATTCGAGAGAGGATTATTATTATTGGGAGATATAAACAAGAAGAAATATAAACAAGAAGAAACAGGACTGAATAAACGTGTGCAGAAGGATCCTGTTGCAGCGTCGTTCTTCCTGGCCAGTTGGGCGCGTGCAAGAGTGATATGCCCAAATCATTATACTTGTGAGAAATTAGTACATTCTTTGAAAGTAATTTTTTGATGTTAGCAATTGAAAAATGCAATTGGTGACTTGGGATATTTTGCATGTTTGAATGTAAGTGGGAGGCTTTCTATAGATTCAGGTTCAGTGGGCAGATCACTGCCCTCTTGTGCATTATCTTTACCTTATGGGTTTCCATGCATACTCTGACCTGTTCACTGACAAGCTTTGGGAACTTTGGCAGCCTCTCTACGTAGCAGATTCCTTAACTGATAACAGTGGAATCTGTCTCCGGTCTGATGTTGAGAGGCATCCATATGGAAACTTTTTCCTACCAAGAAGTAAAAAAACCAACAGCCAAATGAAAGATCAGCAACTCCTCTTTAGATCTGTAAGAGAGGTGAGGCCACAGGGCAAACCAATAACATGAACATGAGTGGGGGGTGAATACAGAGAATTACAACAGGGAGTAGAAAAACCACAGGGAGCAGCCTGTCTCCCTGGGAACCAACACCTGAAAGAAGACCCATCCACAAATGACAAATTGCTTGGAGAGATTAAAAAACCTAAGGGGACTTGGGCGGGGGGTCGTATCATCTAGTGAGTTTTCCCAAGTCCTCACATTGAACATCAAAGGAAAATCTTTTTGTTTCTAGCATCTAAGAAACTTGACAGAAGGGACAAAACCCAACTATAGCTGGCTCTATCTTTTTGGGGGCAGGGTGAGGTCCAGGGAGGTCCGAGGAAGGTACAGTAGGAGAGCTGTGGAGACTGAAAGGAACGAAGGAACTGTACAGTTCAGGGACAATAGCTCACCAAAAAGGCTGAGACTGTGTTGTTAAGCTGTAGAATGCTTTCACTGCCTGCCCAGCCCAGACCTCTATTACTAATGACTGGTGACAAGTCTCTTGTACCCAATCCATTAAGCAGACATACAAGACAACAGAAAAGGTCAAATCTCACAGTTTAAAGAAACAGCAACCATCATTATGAGAAAACAGCAGGAAACTCAGTGGACTAAGAATCAAAACCAACTATAGTATTTTACCAAAGGTTCTGATGAATAGTCAGACAGGCAGAGGGGAAGTCATGGTGAGGAAAAACACTCACGAAAATGTAGATGACCTTTTTTGGCTCAAAAGTAAAATGGACACAGTTAAGGAAAGAATCTCTAAGCTTGAGGCGATATTAATAAAAATAACAGATGTGATGCTTAGTCTTAACTGTCACCTTGGTGATAGCTACAATCATCTAGGTGACAAGCCTCCAAGAACACCTAGGAGGATTACCTAGGTTTAGGTTAGTCTCTGGGCATGCTCATGAGAGACTGCCTTGAATGGACTAATTGAGGTGTGAAGACCTTCCCACTCTGAGTGGTGCTAATTTTTTGGTAGGGTCCTTGACCATATGAAACTGGAGAGCCATGGAGAGATCTGAGGATTCACATTCATCTTGCTTTCTGCTTTTGGCTTGGTTGTGACAAATTCAGCTGCTTCAAGCTTCTGCTGCCCCGTTTTCCCCACCATACTGGACTGTACCTTGAATTGTAAGCCAGGAAAAACCCTTCTTGTCTTAATTTGGTTTTGTCAGGGTACTTTATTGAAGTAATAGGGAAAGAAACTAAGAGAGGGAGACATTCCAGCTTTATTGGTAAGAAGATATACTGTTTTCAAATACGATGTCTCTTCCCGACTTGACCTCCAGATTGAATGTAATCTCACTTACCACTCCCAGTAAGTTCTTTTGTGGTTATTGTTAGCCAATTCTAAAGTGCAGAGACACATGACTGACAACCGTTATCACAGGACCAATAGAAGAAAGCCACTAGAGAGAGGATGCTATTTATCTTCAAGATGTACTGTAAGGCTCAAGTAACTGAGACTGTGTGGTATTATAAGAGAAAGAGAAACCCAGCTATGACCCAGAATAGACAGCCTAGAAATAGACCCATAGAAATGTAATCAACTAATCTTTGATAAAGGATCAAAGGCAATAATAAGAGTGAGGCGAGGAAAAAAAAAAACTTTTGAACAACTTGTGCTGACACAAACTGGACATGCACATTCAAGATAAAAGCAAATACTGTAGAGACAACCCTTCACTCTCCTCGAAAAGAAACTCAGATGGACCAAAGATAGACCTAAATGTCAAATAATAACAGTACAGTAAGATGTATATTGAAGGAGAAAACGGTAGTGGTTGTCCACAGTGATGAGTGTTAGGAACATCAACAAAGGCAAAGAAAAAAATCCATGCAAGAGAGCACTGATAAGTTGGGCTTCGCTAAATAAACTGTTGTATAAAAGACACTCCAGAGAGAAAGAACAGAGTGGAAGAAAAGACATTCCCATTAATAAAAGCCTGGAGGCCAAGACAAACTGAGTTTCCCACTCTCCCCTTTGTATATGATACACAACTATTATACCAATTATCTCTATCTTCAGCCTTGAAGAATTTTTAAAACTCAACAGCAGGAGCTGGAGAGGCAGCTCAGTGGTTAAGGACAATTGCTGCTGTTACAGGGGGCCTGGGTCCGGTGTCTAGCCCCTCACATAGTGGCTCACAGCTGCCTGTAGCTCTAGTTCCAGGGAATCTGAAATCCTCTTTCCGTCACTGTGGGCACTGCATGAATGTGATCCACTTAAATGCATGCAGATGAAACACTCAGAGACATAAGATAAAAAATAAAAATAAAGTCATCTTGATATCTAACATCAGCAAAAACAAAAACCCCATTAAAAAAAATTGAACTAGAGTCCTCACTAGATATCTCTCCCCTAAGGGAATATATAGGTAGCAAATGTGTATACAAGTAAGTGCTCCATATGACATGTCTTAGGAAAATTTAGATTAAAAACAAAGATATATCAATATGCACCTCTCAGAACGACCACAAGTCGAGAACATTAACAACATGTTGTTAATGTGTTGTGGATGACTTGAAGAAGGAGGAACATTCATTCCTGATGAGAACAAAAAACCATCTGCCTACCTCAAAAGGGTCTGGTATGTTCCCACAAATCCAAATATAGTCTTAAGGTACAATACACGTACCTTGGAATTTACCCCAAGGACATGGAAACTTATCATTACAAAAGCCTGCACAAGAGTATTCAGAGCAGCACTGCCAACACTTGAAAGCAAGTCAAGCATCCTTTAATGTGTGAGCACTAGGTATAGACCTGGGGTTATCATCTAGAACTAAAATAGAGTGAGCTGTCAAACTATGGAAAGCCATGGAGGAGACTGAAATGTCTGAGTATGAAGAAGTCAGGCTGTGGGGGTAACATCTTGCAAGACTCCAGCTGGATGCCAACAGCAGGAAATCATGGGGTCAGCAAAGACAGTGTTGTGTGGGCCTGCAAGGAGGAAAGGGATAGGAGGGCAGAATGCAGGGCAGTGCAGAATGCAGGGCAGTGTAGAATGCAGGGCAGTGTAGAATGCAGGGCAGTGAAGCTACTCTGTATGACACAGTTACGATGAAAACAAGCCGAGTGTTCTCAAAACCACAGAAGGTATAACAGAAGGTACAAGAGCAAGTGTGAGCCCTATGTAGACTATGGACGTGGGTGATTACCAAGTGTCAATATGAACTCATCAGGACTTACAAATGCACCACTCTGGTGGGGGGTTGTTGATAATTGAGGAAGCTGGGGATATAGACAGGAAATTTTTATACCCTCTGGTCTATTACACTGTGAATCTAAAACTGCTCTGGAAGTCTAAGTCTGTGTAAAATACTAAGCTATGAGTGATTTAATAAATGTTTAATATATTAATAAAGACATATTCAGTACATAATTAATTCCAAGCTTATAAATCAATTAGCTATTGTCGTTATTGCTATTAAAATTATCACTGTAAATAACCTTTACTGAATTGCTAGGGGAAGTTATGAGTACCTCTATTTACAGGAGCCTCTATAACAAGAGGAAATTGAGGCTCAGAGAGGTTGAGAGCCTTATTAAAAAATTATGCAGCACCAGCTGTTTTTTCCCCAAAGACACAAATCAAAATTCACTCTCTTTCCACCATCTCTTCTCCCTCTGTGGTAAGGTAGTATAAACAACTCTATCTACATCATCAAAGATGCCTTGTTTACATTCCAAACTCTCAAGTGACATGATCATGTATAAGGTAACTTTGATCAAGTACAGCACCTCCAGAGATGGTTGCTTTAAAAGGAGGGATGCCTAACTATTTAGCATCTAGTTCAGATCAGATAGAATTGTCTAAAGTTCTGAGACAAGGTACTCATGAGGACAAACAGGACAGCACTACAGAGCACAAGCTCCAGTGTTAGACCTCAGAGTCAACTATTGGCTCCTTGGATTACTGCTCTGACACTGAAGACAAGTTACCCAAACCCTCTTCACCTGATGGCTGTGGATCAAACAGGGCAATATAGGTTAATACAATGTGAGCTACTTGACTCTGAAAAAATTGAAGCCAGTATGTTTCTTTCTAGTCCAGGTGTCACACAGCTGTATCTTACAAGCATCTACTAAAAGGCAAAGCATTTCACCTTTCTCAAAGCATCCTTTAGGATGAATGAACTTGAATAGACACTCTCACTCGGCAGCACTTCTATTCTTTGAAACCATGAGCTAAAAAAAGAATCCAGAGATGCCCTCTTGAGAACTCCAGCTCATTTCCCTCCTCTCAGAACAGTCAAAGGCTGATTTTTTTTAAATCTCATATGCCTATGTATCAAGACCAGAGGCTGACATTGAGTAGATAAACCAGTTGGCCAAGAGCTTGCTGTGAGATCATGAAGAGCGAAATTCAACCCCCAACCTGGTGTGGTAGTTAACACTCTAATCCCAGCACTGGGTAGGCAGAGGCCTGGAGGATTCCCTAGGGCTTTCTGGTTAGTGAGCCTCACCTACTGTCTTAGTCAGGGTTTCTATTACTGCACAAACATCATGACCAAGAAGCAAGCTGGGGAGGAAAGGGTTTATTCAGCTTACAATTCCATACTGCTCTTTATCACCAAGGAAGTCAGGACTGGAACTCAAGCAGGTCAGGAAGCAGGAGCTGATACAGAGGCCATAGAGAAATGTTCTTTACTGGCTTGCTCAGCCTGCTTTCTTATAGAACCAAGACTACCAGCCCAGAGATGGCACCATCCACAAGGGGCCTTTCCCCCTTGATCACTAATTGAGAAAATGCCTTACAGCTGGATCTCATGGAGGCATTTCCTCAACTGAAGCTCCTTTCTCTGTGATAACTCCAGCTGTGTCAAGTTGACACAAAACTAGCCAGGACACCTACCTAGCCCACATGGAGAGCTCCAGGAACCTGGCAGATCCTCTCTCAAAGAACTAACAAACCATAAAAGCAGACCAAGATAGACAGCACCTGGGCATGACAGGCAAGGTTGACCCCTAGCCTCGAGGTAGCCACAATTGCTTTCACACACACATACATACACCTACATGAACAGGCATACATAAATGCACACACTCAAAAAATTAGATGAATATTGTTGCAGGATCAGGACCCTCCACGTTCACTTACCTGCATAGCTGTGAGTCATTGATTTTGATCCCTAGACATGGGAAAAAGCAGGGGACACAGAGGGGGTTGTTTGGGTAGTGGTCTATGGGGCTGATCAAAGTGTAAATCTGACAGCCTAAGCTTTGCCACCTACATAACCATCTACCCAAGAGGGGAACTGAACAAAACAGAGTGGGTATCTAAGAAGCGACCTTCTGCACCTTCCAATCTGGTTCTCAACTGCAACCCATGCCTCTGCACATTGCATGTTACCCATCTGCATGATCCATTGCCTTTTAGTTTCCTTAGTACTGGGGATGGAACTCTCCACCCTGTGCAGGGTGGTGGCTAAATCCTCATAAGTCAGTAAACAGCAAGTACTTCCCCTTGTCCCCCACCCACAGAGGCAACTTTCACATGAGGGACAAAATGAAGCCTGCCTGAGAGCCTAGAGATTGGCCAGTGGCAGCCAATCAGGAACTGCCACTTGGAGGACATGCTTGCTTAGGGCTAATTGGGTGAGGGTGGAGAATATAAAGGGTGTTCCCCAAGAGTTAGTAAATGACCTTGCTGCTGCTTTCTCACCTGCTCCCAAGAGTGATGCCGGGCAGGACAGAGGACTCAGGTGACAACACTTAATATTCCAGGCAAGCACTCCACACTAAGCCCCAAGTCCAGCCCTCATTTTTTCTCAACTATATCCCTAGCAGTCTTGTCTAACCCAACATATCAACTTTAAATTGCTCTTCAGATATCAGAATGTTCTAATTAAAATTCATACCCAACAGTCTGTAGATAAAGAAGCTCTGTTCTCCAAACAGCTAAGGAGCAGGCTCTCATGCCTCCTTCTTCCAGACAGCCCGAAGTCAAGCTGGCAACTTTCCAGCCAGGGGTTGGAACAATCACTCTGACACAACCTCAATCTTCCCAGGGGAACTTCGAGTCATTTAAAGTTGGGCTCTATTCTCAGGAACAAATGTGAGATTTTTGTTGTGTAAATACCCTGCATTTATAGCAACAACAGTGACAGCTCACTGTAATGGAATCTTAAGGGACCAACATTATAATGTTGCTCACGGTTATACTTCCCTTATCTCATGCCACATAAAGCAGCATTAAAAAGTCTTCCTGGCAACCTGCTCACACCAGAATAAGACCCAAGAACAAACAGAATAATGTTAAAAGTAAAACACCTGATTAAAATCCTCAAGGAGAATAACATTGACTACTGAAACAGGGGAAAATACTAAAGCAAATGGAAACCATAAAGAAATCTGAGATGTTAGATATAAGACAGATAACACTTTAAGATGCCAACAAGAGTGCTAGAAAAACTCAAGTCCAGGACGTCTGTAAGAAAGCTGAGTACGAGGTGAAGGGCATGGAAAAGATAATGGGAATGAGCTTCAATGTTCCATCTAAAAGGTGATTTATAAATAAAAAGAAATCATAGATTCAGAAAGCTGAGGGAGAAATAAAGACAATGGGTGAATAATAGACAAGAAAAAGGGCCACATGCACACACACACACACACACACACACACACACATGCACACATGCACACACTTGCACACAAGCACACACACATGCACACTTGAACACACACAAGCACACAAGCACACACACACATGCACAGGTGCTAGTGCACATATGCATGTAAGGAGCCATGGCCCTAGTTTACTGTTGGCTCTGTAGTGAAAACATGTTTAAATGGTAATATTACAGATTTTAACTATTGATTTAATAAAATTCTGCTATATAATTTTATTAAAGGAATGAATAAAACGAAATTACATAGATAGTAAGAGAACTATCATCTTTCCCAGAAAGTCAATAGATGGATAAAAACAGTAACTACATAGCTAAGAATATAACAATAACTGAAAGGAAATGGGATATATGCCTCTAGAGAGAGGGAAGGGGAAAGAGAAGCTTTCTTTTCTTGGCCTTATGACATATGGTGGTTTTTCAAGAGTATGAATGTGTGTCATGTTCATCCAAGCACACTTTTAATAGACAAAATTAAACAGTTAAATTTCTATAGGATGCAATCAAAACCAGGGCTTGAAATACACAGCTCAAATTGATATCTACCCTTAAACCAAATGATCATAAAACACAGACATTTATACAGTCTTAAATACATATTTTCTTCTCCAGAGTTTACCACTTCAAAACTCAGAAGAGTCACCCTTATCTCTTTGATATTAAGTGATCTCCAAATGTCTGACAGATCTTCCAACTTCTCTGACTTAGACAGGAACAAAGTATTTGGTGGGGGTGGGGGAGGACTTATAATTTTATAACTGATCAAAAATCTTTATCTTTACATGAAATATATAATCAACAATATCTATTGTTTCTTATACTAAACATACCACTTGATGAACACCCAGACAAAGCATAATATTTTTCACTCCTAATAAAGGTCATTTACATGTGCGATTTTTGCCTGCATATATGTCTATACACCGTGTGCGTGCCTAGTACCCACAGATGGCAGCATAGGGTATTGGGTCACCTGGAACTGGAGTTGCAGATGGTTGTGAATTGCTCTGTGGCTGCAGGAAACCTAACCCAGGCCCTCTGAAAAGCAGCCTCTGCTTTTAATTGCTGAGCCACCTTGCCAGCCCCAATTTGAAGCATTTTTTAAAAAATATGTACCCATGAAGTCATAAACTATATTCTCCTTCTATAACAACTCTGCACCTCCTCACAATTTTCTCTAAAACATAAGCACACCCTGCTCCAATAACATCTTTCTAAACCTAACAGGTTTAGGCTTAGAAATAATGAAGCTAGCACTGTGAGAGAAACAGGCGTGCATGGGTGGAAACTGACCATTTTTATTCACTCAGTGTAGCTTAGCTTTCAAAACAGGCAAATGGATTTGACAAAACAAACAAACAAACAAAAAAAAACCCCCAAAAAACCCAAAACAAAACATAAAAATTTTCAACACAACACTTGGTAGAATAATTTGCTTACCTCTGTTGGTTTATAGCAGTCTACGAGAGCTTCCTAGAATTAAATACACAGAAAGTCAGGATTTTTTTTTAATTCATCATCTTAAAGGTGAAATAAAAAGTAATTTCTCCTTAATTTAAATTATTTTATCTTAAATTGTGTGTGTGTGTGTGATATGTACATATGAATTCAGGATTCACGAAAGCCAGGGGAGGATGTTCGATGTCCCACGGAACTGGAGTTATGGACAGCTGTGAGCCACAGATGTGGGTGCTCAGAACTGAAGTCTAGTTCTCTGGCAGAGCAGCAAGTGCTCTTAACTGCTGAGCCTTCTCCACAGCCCCCTCATTTCATCTTGAAATCATTATTTTACAATGGTCTGTGACAAGGATTACTACTGACTACCCACAGTCACATTTTATTTCATTGAATGTAGAAATCAATAAATACACATCTAGGAATATTATTCTAAATAAATTTATTTAAAAGATCCAATTGGTCAGCTAAGATATAAAAATGCCATTCATATGCAGCCATGTATTTTTCCCTAGTATGGGTGTGTGTGTGTGTGTGTGTGTGTGTGTATATATATATATACATATATATATATATATACATATACATATATATATATATATGTGTGTATATATATATATGTGTGTGTGTATATATATATGTGTGTGTGTGTGTGTGTGTGTGTGTGTGTGTATGCACAATACATATACATATACACACATACATATACACATACACATATGCATACATACTGAATAGAGCTTTTGAAAAACAAAAGACTTCCTTTTGTGCTATCACAGCTTTGCAAAATCAAATATAACCCCCACTAAATTATAAATGTCTCACTGATCAGAGCTTGCTTTAAAGGATGATATTCCCCCTCTTTCTGCAGGGACACATGTACAAACTCACACCCTTCCTTTGGATTACCTACCTGGCTCACATTAAGTATATCCAGATATACTTAAAGCTGAGACCGTGCCTGTACAAGATGGTCACCATCATGTACATGGAGAGAGGGCTCTGGCCTGATTCAGCCATAGATGGCTTTATCTTCTTCTCACTCTTGTGGAACTAAGCAGGGAGGGGACTTGGAGGACAACCAAAAAGCCTCTTTCAAGTTCTCAACTGACCTTTTAAATGTCATTTGATTTTTGATAGAACTGATGTCTGCTTTATCTTTAAAAAAAAAATATTGTCATGGGGACAGCTGTGGTGGCACATGCCTTTAATCCCAGCACTCAGGAAGCAGACCAGAAGTAGGCAGATCTCTCTGAGTTTGAGGCCAGCCTGGTCTACAAAGTGAGTTCCAGAATAGCCAAGGCTACACAAAGAAATCATGTCTTGAAAAACAAAACAAAACACCAAAAACCCTATTGTCTACCAATGAAATCTACACACAAAGAACAATCATTAGAACTGAGGCTGCTTGTCATTCTTGAGGCACTTGTAATTATGAACACATTAATCACATCAATGAGTTAAAATATGCATTTTGATTGTCTCCAGTCATCATGGGCTATTGGGGATAGCCAACAGCCACTAACAGTAATTACCAGTGGACCTTAAGAACAATGGCAGGTCACAGGGTTAATTAGTTTTAGAAACTGCCCAGTAATGATTGAGACATGACCTCCTATGGGAAAATATGGGTTGTGTTGCTGTCTGCTAAGAAACATTAGGCACCTCAACCCCCACAATTCTGGCAGAATATAATCAGGTGAGCACCTAACAAAAGGTATTTTACTAAACACAATCACATCCCAAGCAATATAATTCTAGAAATTGCTGTCATAAATGATTTAATTCACAATTGCAAGGTGAAAGCCTGGGACTTGGAGATTCTCAGGTCTGGCTCAGTCTCCTTATCACTTGCCTGCATGGCACCTCTCTCTTCCCTAGACATTGACCTTTCAAGATGGAATTGACTTTGTCTCCCAAGATAATAAGGTTTGGGAGCACTGTCCCAGAAGGTCCCTGGAAAACTGTTGTCAACAGATGTTTTTATTATCAGGGTTGCAGCAGATGGGCAAGAGCTGGCACTGATGCTTTCTGTTCTGTTAAATGCCATTGTTCAAATCCTGGGGGCTGCCAGTGCTCCCACAAGACAGCATCAGTTGGTACCCAGGCTTTGGAGACCCAAGTGGACTCAAACATCCATGGTCAGGACATCCTAGATCTTGAAAGCTGTTTACCTGTAATTTCGAAGCTCTTTCCTCCTCGCTGTTGGCATCAAGAAGATCATCAATGTCAATTTCTACATCTGGCATTTCTTCTTCCTGGGGAAGAAAATGTGAATGAAGGCTTTAGTGTAGGGAAAAACTAAATCCAGCACTCTAACCCAATCGAGTTAAATACAGGACTGGACTATCCAGGGGTGGGGCAATGGTGGATAAGAAGGGGAAGGGATGGGGACTGGAGAAGGATGAAGAAAGGGGGATAGAAATGAGAGATGGGAAGGAATGGGAGAAAGAAAGAGGGATGAGAGGGAACAAAGGCACAGGAGCACTACATTCAGCTCCTAACAGTAATCACATCTATGGGTAGATCATGGTAGATTGTTAGAGTTCTGAAAAGGTGGGAATTACAGATTCTAATTCACATATACTCTCCTCTTGTTGACCACACCAGTCTTTACTGTGGGCCACATCTCTCTTCACAGCTCCTGGTCCATAGAAAACCTGACGCCACCACAGGGTTTTGTTCAGAATCATCATCTAATCAGACATTGCTTCATAGAAGATGTGTAATCTAAGACCCAAGGGAGTTCTAAGAAAGATGATCTTTCCACAAGAGAACCTCTCATTCCATCAGAAAGGATGCAGGCTGAGGAAAAATGGAGCCCTGAACATTGCTGGTCATTGCTTGCTGCCTTGGAAGAAGAGTTTAGGACACGGCTGACAGGAGTGGGGAGGATAGGAGGGAAGCTTGGAGACAGCCACAGCAGGAGAGTCTCCCCCAAACAAACAAACAAACAAAACAGTAACAAGAGAAAGAGAGGAGTTGAGGGAGGGAGGGGCTGGGAGGAGTGGGGTCGGGGAGAGATAGAGTGAATATGGTCATGCTTTACTGTATGGCATTCTCTAAGAAATAATAAAACATTCTAAAAGCAGCTTCTAGGTAAACCCTCTAAGCCACAAGGTCAAAGCATATTTGAGCAGATGCCTGATATTGTTGCAGACAATTTGGGTTGAGCAACCAAAGACATCCAACCCAGAAAAGGAAGCAAGACAGGTGCAAGACCTCATTGGTTTGGAAACTGAATATCCAGCACTCAGTGGCCCTCTGTTCTGTCACTTGAGTCTTCCCTCTATATCTTCAAATGTAAAAAATAAACCAGTCTGTGAGAGAGGGCTACAACTTTGTGCTTCATCTTGCTCCATGCATTCACTAGCTACCTGACTCTGCTCAGCCCTAGAGGAAGCCGCACCCCCAGAGCTCGTGTCTATAGCTGTATATGTAGCAGAAAATGGCCTACTTGGCCATCAATGGGAGGAGAGGCCCTTGGTCTTATGAAGATTATATGCCCCCAGTACAGGGGAATGCCAGGGCTAGGAAGTGGGAGTGGGTGGGTTGGGGAGTAGGGCGGGGGGAGGGTATAGGGGACTTTTGGGATAGCATTTGAAATGTAAATGAAGAAAATATCTAATAAAAAATAAAATAAAAATGATACATCAAAATTTCTTTCCAGATATTAGATTGAGTATTCTCATTGTTAATCATCTTTAATTCTGATAAAGAAAACCAATGTGAAGTTATCGGTACTATTCTCACTCTCTTTGCAGATGAAGCAATTGAAGCTAATAAAGGCTTTGCATTTCAGAAACAAACAAACAAACAAAAAACAAAGAAACAAAAATAGCTAAAAAGAAAGTTACACGTGAAGACAACCAGCGTCACACAGCCTTAGCTGCTCCATGTAAATTAACTCCCTGGTCTTGAATCCCCTGTAAGGCTGACATTCTGAACACCTCCAACAATCTTATTTTGTATGTATTTGAAGCGGTGGCATAAAGGAATGCTGGCGGGGTAGTTCTGTTGCTACTGGGGGCCCCTAAACAGAATAGCAGTAGAGGTGTAGACTGCCAGGTTTTCCACAGTTTATGGACCCATGAGGTTCCAACTACCAACAGTGAAACCCCACTGGCTTACAGAATACTATGCAAAGAACAGCAGGTACTGTGGGCGACCATGGGTGATGAATTACCCATAGGTTGGTCATTTACTCTTTAGGCATCCTCAGAACAAGAGGCCCTAATGATGAACCCCAGTGAGTGTGTTTCAGAAAGTGAAGCTGAAGATGAATTCAGCTCCATCCATAGTTGGGCATGACAACTTCTCAATCAGTACCTTGTAAGGCAACAACACCCTCACAGATCTCAGCTGTCTCCGCTCAAGAGAAGCCAAGCAATAGACCTGTTATCTACAAACACCACAGCTTCCCTCTCACCATGACCCCACTGTTCCCTAAAACAGGTCACTGGGATCAGTGTTTATCCTCTGAGGACACCAAGCATTTGTTTATGCCATGGCTTTGTGAAATCAAGAAACATGGCATAGACTCTGCTCAAGAAATGGGAGCCCTGGGCAACTTAGGGTCATCTGTTCTAGAAGGAGTCAAAGGCACAGTCAATAATGGCTACCTCCTTGGCACAGTATAGAAGTGGGGTGTCCCTTAAAAAGTCACAGGAAGAGCTTTGATGCGGAGCCAAGCTTTATCAAACCAGCTGCTTTGTTTGATGATGGTTAGCCCAGTCAGGGGCACTTCAGCCTGGTGTGTTTTCATTAGGAATGCACAGAGATGTAGCTCTCTCTTAGCTATTGTTCTTGCCCTGCTTCCCCAAACCAGAAAGGCTGACTAATATAGTTACCATGGGTGGTACTTAAATTCCTCACAATGAGAGCCAGACAGGGATTAGTGTCATTCGCACCAACCACATTACAAAATGTCCTGATGGGCAGCAAAACCGTGCAGCCACTAACTCTCTGGACCAGAGTCAGGAAGCAAAGCCTCCATCTTAAAAAGTCTTAATCTGAGAAAGGATTAAGATGTGCAGGGCAAATACTGAGTCTTAAGACCATTCCCAGGTCACTCCTGAGACCCAAGGTCATGTGGCCAGGAAACTCTGAGCTCCTGTTGCAAGAGGCGACGTTGATACAAGATTGACTGAGTAATGCTTGCAGCCACCTCAGATAGCCACCTGACCAGCTGCTTCAGAGGTCCGGGCAGGCAAGTGTAACCTGTGCCCAGAACAGAGGCTTTCAAAGGCTGGTGACTGCATGCGTGGAGGCTCTCTTTAGCTCTGCACACTGGATGCTGTTCTCAGAACAAAGACAGACCCAATAATTTACAGTGCAGTGAAGGTTCCCATAGACTACAGTGGCCTAGTCAGAGTAGCAGACTTTAGCTATTTATCTCACACTGAAAATGTGTCCCCATACAGTGGTCTGGTATCAAGAAGCGAATCAGAGTGTCAAGAAGTGGTCTTCAGAATGCTGGAAGAGGTTAGTTCCCAACATCTTTAGGCAAGCATTCTCCTACTGGTACTGAGACTATAACCCCTGGGTAAAAGCCCCAGTGGACTAGAAATGATTCTGAGAGACACTTGTGCTCTTCCTTCAGCTACCAGGATATTATTTCCTCTTTTTTTCAAATATAAAATTAGTGCATTTGACAGGTATTCAAGAGTGGAAGCTGAATCTGACCTCCTAAAGGAATACACCAAAGGTTCCATTCATCACCTATCACAGGAATAGACCACAGAACCCTTAGGGTTATGTGAGCTCTCTACAAAAACAATTTTTGCTTCATGCTTTCATTCTAATGACAACCCCCCAAAGTTACTGTAAACAAGCATATTCGTGGACTACCTATGACTGACCCATCATTCTGTGCCAACTGCATTTGCTCATCACACCAAACAGCAGGACTTATGTTAGTTCTCATGGCTAATGACAAAGGTTGGAGGGCACAACTATGTGTGTGTGTGTGTATTTTATAATAGGAAAGATTCATTCACACAATGATGGTAGGTGATGTCACAGAGACGCCATTTAGCCCCGGCAATATGTACAGAATCCCTGCTACTGAGAGAATTGTCAGCCATCACAGTACAATGAATGGCATGCACTTAAAATGGTTGTACTTTATGCTTGATTTGCAATTTTAGGTATAAACCATAAGCAATAGGAGTATATACTTGTTTTTAAATGACACACGTGTAAATGCTATTATAATATTCAATATTTCAATAAGCAATCTACAAGAAATTATTCCTATAGAAAACTATCAGAACACTGGGAATGAAAAGCAGACCTCAGAGGCTTTCAAGAGGAAATGGGTTGCATATATTGGGTTAGAGAGCCAAGGCCAGCAGGCTTCCCAACAGAAACACTGAGTGCTTGAAGTCAGATCAAGTCTTTCATCTGTTTTGTATAGCTGTAACACAAAGTCTGAAACTGAAAGATTTACAAAGAGAAGAGATTTGTTTAGCTCACCATTCTGGAAGTCCAAGAGCATGACATCAGCATGCTCATATGAGGGCCCCATGGGAGCATCAGGCAGTAGGACACATGTGAGAAGTCACAGGAGGGGCAGGAGATGGTGGAGGGGCCAGGGTCACTCTTTAATGAGAACCAACTCATTTTGAAACTGACCCATTCCTGTGAGACCCAACCCCTTCATTCCATAATGATGACATTAATCTCTTTATGAGGGTAGGGTCCCCAAGATCTAAGGACCTTCACCTCTTAAAGATTCTACCAGTTCAACATCACCACATTGGGAACCAAGCTTTTAGCAAATGAGCCTTCAGAAACAAACCATATCAAACCAGAGCAAGCAGGTTCTCGGATCCCAAGAAAGGATGTTTTCTAACTTCAATGCTTATCTCTTCCTCCAAAGGTCTGTCAAGAGTGTCAAGAAAAACCACAGGCATTTTGACGTATCATGCCTTATATCTCAATATATTTACTTCCTACGTGGAAAGAAGCACTCTGGAGGAGCAAAGAAATCAACTGAGGAAGAAGCCACTTGGATTGCTAATTGACAAAGCTTAGAGGGGGCAAAATAAAGGAACAACTGAGGGGGGACAAGCAGGCAGGGGCTTCAAGAGCCACAGATGGACCAGGGGTGCATCTGGGAGCCTGACTACTAAGATGTGGAGCTGGTCCCCAACACACGCATACCCACACACATACCCACACATATACATACATATACAAGACATACACACATACACACATATGCACATACACAATACAAACACACATATACACACATACACACATACATACTCACACATACACACACACACACACACATCCCACAAGCAAAATGGCCTCCAAGTGGGGCCAGGGTGTCCTCAGTGTGGACATTAAACAGCAGGAATAAATAGAAGACCTTGTTTCACTCTGATGACACACTATAGTATTTCCCTAGCATACACTTGCTTTAAAAATTAAGTGAACAGAAATCTCCTCAGAGTTGAGCAACCAATTTCCCCAACTATTTCTTTAAAAACATCACAACAGCCAGACATGATGACACATATATGCCTGTAATCCCAATGTTCAGGAGGTAGGGCAGGAAGATTCGGAGTTCAATGTTATCCTGGGCTAGATGATTAATCAGAGGCCATCTTTAGCTACATGAATATCACACACATACACTCACACACACATACACACATACTCACACACACACACACACACACACACACACACTCACACACACACATACACACACACACACACACTCAAACACACACATACACACACTCACACACAGATACACACACTCACACACACTCAAACACACACACTCACTCATACACATGCACACACACACTCACATACACACTCACATACACAGTCACACACACATACTCACACACACTAAAACACAGACACTCACACACACACACACACACACACACACACACACACACACACACACCACTGCTGACCACAAATGACCATGTTAAAAGGATGATTTACATTCTATTCATAGGAATTATTCTCGTCTTTCAAGATAGCAAGGTTTAGCCCACCCTTGTCACACACCCCGTAGCTTATGTTCTTTTCTGAGGAACTCAACACATAGACAAGTGACAACTGCTACAGATGGGAGAGGCCCACCACACGTGCTGTCCCAACCCCCAAACATTCTGTCTCCCTTGCTTCCTGCTCATGAAAACACATAGGATACGACTGACCAAGAACTGTGTTATTTTACAAACACCTTGGGATGTGTTTGAATTTTTGACAGCTCATGGGCTCCATTTAACACTTCCAGTTTTATTAACAAGTGACTTGTGACACATGCACATGTCATAGCAGACCAAATCTCACTGCTATCTCAATATCACAACAGCATACATCAAACACTGCCTGCTAGACAGGAAGATTGACATTCCTGGAGATGTTAGAGTATCCTAGAATAGCTGTTCTTAACTTGTAGGTCATGGCCCCTTTGGCAGTTGACTGCCCTTTTCACAGAGGTTACATGTCAGATATCCTGCATGTGAGATATTTACATTATGATTTATAACAGTAGCAAAATTACAGTTATGAAGTAGTAACAAAAGGAATTTTATGGTGGGGATGGGGTGTCACCACAACATGAGGAACTGAATTAAAGGGTCACAGCATTAGGAAAGGTGAGAACCACTGTTTTAGAAGAAGGCACAATTACATCAGGATCTCAGAGCTCTGGGTGCCAGGAGCAGGGTGTTCCCAGTGGAGCTAGGACCAGTGCGTAGAAGATCACCTGCAGAGAATCACAGGCTCCTATAAAACATCTGGCTTGTGCCAGAAGCAGGAATAGCTGCTGGAGGGTCTGAGCAGAAGGGTAACATGACCTGGTTTACCTTTAAAAGGTTTCACCCCTGCCGCTTGCTGAAGAATGGGCTTTGGGGGAGGGAGACCATTTACACAGTCCCAGAAATATCCACTAAAAGACGAGACAGGCTCAGAGCAGAGCAGTCATGTGATATGTATTCTGCTCTTACAACTAGGTCACTGCTGACCCAAACATCACAGCCAGCTAAGATGTTCTTGTGCCGCTCTGCCAGTGGCTGAAGTGGGTGAAGGCAGAAGCCTTCAGTGAAGATGAACATTAATTGCAAACAGAGCATCCTGCTGTGAGACTGCCCTGCAGATCAAGGTGTGAGAGAGGGCGCTGGTTGAGGGGACACCTGTTCTCAGAAGTTAACAGGGCTCTTAAACAGGAGCAACAAGCAGCCAGGCTGAGAAGGGCCTCCCTAGGTTGAAACCCATTGGCTATGCCACTTTTTCTTTCCTACCCACCAGGTAGGTACTTCTCCTTCCTCAGAACTAAACACGTATCACTACCCCAGGAACCCCATCCCCAACCCCTAAAACTAAAACGCTCCCTACCTATAGCAACTCACCTTAGGAACATACCTGAAGACTCCTTATGCTCTCCAAATATGGATAAAAGACGCAGAAGGTTGAAGAAACTGCTCAGTTGTTAAAGTATTTACTTGCCTTACACGCATGAAGACATGAGTTTGAGCCCCAGAACCCATGTTTAAAAGGAAAAAAAGCCAGGTGTGGTTACACATGCTTATAATCCCCGGAGAGCACAGAGGAGAGACAGGCAGATGCCTGGGGTTTGTCTGCCTACCTAACCTACTTGGAAATTTCAAAGCCATTGAGAGGCACTGTCTCCACAGTCACAAAAATTCTCCTGTCGTAGTTCTCAACCTTCCTAATGCTGTGACCCTTTGATTTAGTTCTTCATGTTGTGGTGATCCCCAACCATAAAATTATTTTCATTTCTACTTCACAACTGCAATTCTACTACTATTATGAATCGTAGTGTAAAGTTGCAGAATATCTGTTATGTGACCCTTGACAGCGTCATTCGATTCCCAGAGGGGATGCAGCTGAGGCATGTTAGCTGAGAATGTCCTGTGTTCTCCACATATACATACACATGCATTTAAACACACAACTGCATGTGCACAGACACACACACACTGCAGAATCAGGCAGAAGCAATCGATACAACCATCTTTGGTCTCAATGTCTCTTGATGCCCCTTATGGAATAAGAGGAAGTCAGAGATCCTGGGCAACAAAGCTCAGAATAGAATTAAAGAGCCCCAACCTGACTTTCCTGCATCTTTTCTGACTGCCTTGCTGCTCAGCAGTGAGACTTCGGGCCAGAGTCAGGTCATGGTGTGGTGACCCGTTCAGAGCAGGGACTATGGAGAGAGATGGGCCTCTGTAGTCTGTGGGTGCTAGGGCAAGGTGCTCTACCTCCCAATGTTTCCTACCCTTGTCCCAGGGCTACTGTCTGATTCTCAGGCTGCATGGTCAGATCCAGGCATGTAGTATAAGCCCACGACATAGCAAAGAGACCAGAGAGGACACTAAGTGTTGAATAGAATCAGTCTATTCCTCTTTTAAACAATATTAAGCTCTCAACGTAAATGTCTCTTCCAGAAAAGCTTAATTGCTAATGTCTGGGAAAAAACACAATGAAAGCCTTAACAGATTATCAATTTGGTCAAAATCACAAGGACTAAAAGGGGGGAAAGGAAAGGAAAAGATAAGCAAAAATCCCAAGGTATCAGTGCCAGGGAAAGAGCCGATAAGTCAGCCAAAGCTTGTGTTGTCCAGAAGACTTCCACTCAGTGTTGAGAGAAGCCAGGGCCGCAGCTGACAGACAGCATCCTGGCTAAAACTCAAAACAGACAAGTGTCCAAATGAAAGCCAGAGGCCAAGCCAAGGCCCAGAGATACTGGAGCGAGGCACTGTGAGCACAGTCTGGCGGGAGCAGCTGGGCCACTTCCACAGTGCCCAGTCTGCATGGCAGTTGAGGCCCTGGGGAGGAGCAGAGAGAGCAACTCAGACTCCATGCTGGCAAGCCTTAGGGCTGCTCTGCACTTTCTTTGCTTCCCTCACGACACATAGGAGGAGACAGAATGTCACATTGGGTACCAGGGACACACCAGGGTCAGAAGGTACGCTGTCAGGAAATTCCGGTTTTAGAGGGACCAGGCATAAAACTAGCCGGGTACTACCAGAGCTTGCCTGTGAATTGAGCAGACCAAAGGCCAAGCTCCTTTGTAAATAGTTAGCATGACTATTTATGTCTTGTGGGTGCATTCTATGTGAACAAAGTGACTGGTCACAGAACTCCATCGTGAACATCCTGTCCCTAAGCCACCGTGCAACTCTATCACCAAAGTGTCACAGAATCAGCGAGTTTATCACCAGCTAAGCTACTGAGGGATGCTTCCGTCTGGCTTCCACACACAAATCCTCACCTCTCTCTAGTCAAATCCCCACTCCACAGCCAGACTGATGGCTTTAAGAAGACAGAACTGTCACTTTCCTCCCCAGGGTCTTTGAGTGGCTTCCAACTTCTCTAAAGAAGAAATTCTTTAGGGTGGGGATTTCCCTCAGTGTTGGAGCCCCTGCCTAGCAAGCACAAGGCCTTGGGTCCTTCATCAGCTCCAAGCAAAATTCATTCATTTATTCATTCTTTGGTCAGTGATGGCCCACACCTTTAATACCAGCACTTGGGGTCTTTGAGTCTGAGGCCAGCCTAGTCAATAGAGCAAGTTCCAGGATGGCCAGGGATGCACAAAAAAAGCCTGCATCAAAAAGCCAAGCAAACACATAAAAATCTTAAAGAATAAACTCACTAACACACTCTATGAGCCACACTTCTGGTCTCTTCCCCATTCAACACCCCATTCATTACTTAAAGCAAGCACCATCTAGGTTTCCACAAGGCCTCTGCTCATGCTCAGTAAATAGATGTATGCTATGGTCATTATCTCACAACCTCCCTGTATTACGGAAGCTGGTTATAAATCATATCTCTCTGCTGTACTTAATGCATGTTCACCGGTTTCCACTAGTCAGCCAATCATTAACCTCTAAGTCTTTTGTGCTTTGCATGGTCTCAGAGGCACAACCAGTCTGAAAGGGCAATAGTTCCCAGGGTAGGCATTCTCATCTCCACCTTGCCCAAAGTTTCCACACCCAAACAATGTGACAACTCCTCCAGACATGGCCTCACCATGATATAGCCTCTTTAGACATAGCATGTGAGGGAAGGAAGGTTTCTCCACTGGGGGTTTCAGAAACTATAGAAGCATTAAGGGAAAACAAGAAAACACTTTGAATATTGGAAACCCATAGCCTAGGGGTCCTCCAAGTCATGGTGTGGAGGAACAGTGGCCAAGCACAACCACTGGGACCCTAGGGAGCTCCTCGGAGACTCAGAGGATGACAACAGTGTTGAGCTATTCATGAATCCCACAGCTCCTGTAGGATACATACGGGCCGACTTGATATACCAACGAACATGGCAGTGAGTGGGATGGGCAAGTCTTGGAGCCACTGAGCATATTTGGAGAACATTCGAACCTCAGCTGGAAAACTGGGCCTTATCTGTGAAAAACATGGCAGAGATAGTGGCTTTGCAAATGTCTGTCTTCCAGGCTGTCAGAGTAGAGGCCATATCTACTTCTAAAAGCAGTGTCCAGAGGGGTACAAAAAAATAGGGGACAGGACAAACAGTGTGTCTCCACTACCTGGTTGTGGACAGGCACACTTTGTCTTCAGGTCTGGTGAGCACAGGGTTCAGTAAAGATTGCAAGGAGGTGATAAAGGTAACTGTCCCTGGAGGCAAGTCATGAAGACCCTGACACCGTGAGGGCTAGTTATGACAACTACCGGTGTCTGGGAGCTAAAACCAAGCCCAGGTAAGACTGCATGTTTCAGAAATAGATATATATACTACAAATATATACCCTTATATGTATATATGTATATATTTGAATATCTAGAGGTAAATTATTTTTTATTTTCTATAAAAGTACTCAGTCAAGTGGTTTCAACTACGTTGCTGGAAAGAAATAAATTCAAGATATTTTCAAAGTTTACCTAAAGAGCTCAGAGAGAAGGCACAAAGGAAAATTAAGTGCGAAGAAACCTAGGTCTAAGATTAAAGTACTGGTAATGAGTCAAAGTCCTGCTTCCCTTGTTCATTCCAAAGTTGGAAAGTCTCTTTCCAGAGCACATCTGTCTCAGTCTGTTTGTGCTGCTATAAACAAACAAATACCACAGAAGGACTTCTTTCCAAAGAACAGGATTTTGCTCTCAGGATTCAGGAAGCCTGCAACTCCAAGGTGAGGAAGCCTTCCTCTGGGTTTTGCCTCTGGTGAGGGGCCCATCACTATCTACATTTTCACGACAGTGACTTGTTACCTTGCCTGCTTCGGGGAGGAAGGTTGGATCCTTGTCTCAGATAGTGAAAAGCAGAAGCAAAACTGGGTTGAATGCTTTAACACCAAATGAAGCCCATTCCAAAGGAAGCCACTTCATAGCCAAAACTCCTGGCCAAGACCCACTTCTTGATACCAGCACACTGGCTACTGGGCTTCAGCACGTGCCTTTTGGAGGAACTTTTCCCAAACTGTAGCAGGGCTTCCCTGGAAAAACTGAGGAGTGGTTGTCAGGTCAGGACTCAAGAGTACCCACTCAGAGTCATGAACTTATAAAAATGGCAGGTTCCCAGGGACCCCTATCAACAAACAGTGTCTGGTGGCCACACCAGGAAGGGTTATGAATTCTATTGTGAAGGTTTTGAGTTCTTTTTAAATAAGAGAAGCACTCATTGCAGATGATGACAAGAGGAAAGAAGAAAGCAGGGCAGGGCCCCAACTTCCTGGATACTTTTGGAGAAAACCATAGACTTTTTGCTGACTGCACACTGTGGCTCAGGCCCTGCTCTAGCTACTCAGTTTCAGAGATCAGCAACATATAAGAGCCGAATTTAGAGAGTGGGGCAGCAGGCAAGAGTTTAAACAAGTAATGATGGGAGAAGCAGATGGCTGTGATGTGACATGCACTGTCCCTTGGCACACAGACAACACTCAGCAGCATGAGGGTTGCTGTCAGGATGTGTCACTCTGTCACTGACAGTCTTGGCTTCTTCAGAGACCCCTGAGAGCAGATGGCTCTCCTGCGGCCACCTTAGTATGTCTCAGACCCTGCTGGCCCCTCTCTTGGAAAGAGTTAAAGAAATCATCTTCTATTGTTTTTATAAGTACATATATGGGTCTTCACCTCAGGATGACATCAGTGACAAGTCAGGGAGAAGCTATTCTGGGGTGGGGGTGGGGATGCACCGTTCAGCCATTCACACTTGCCTCTGTGGGATGCTGTCCATCCTCCAAGGAGAACTGCTGGTACCCACACAGCCAAAGCACAAGCACACAGAGCCAGGCATCCATGTTCCCCTCCTCCATGGAGCAAGCAGGCAGGGGACAGGTGATACAGCAGATTGTCTCCACACTGGAAACAGGACCACCTTTTCTCCAATCTACTCCAATAATATGGATTCCCACCCCAGGCATCCTGTGACAGTCTGGAAACCAGTTTTGCACTCTGTGAAGCAGCCTGTCTGTCAGCTTTAGGCCATCTGTTCCCTCCTCCCTAACCTCAAAGACCCCCAGGCAAGCACTGAATACCCAATCGAATCCAAACACGTACTGCCAATCTAAGCAGAACAAGTGGCCTCAGAGCCTGGATCTGGAGTCATCTACAAGTTGGGGATAAGAGTCACACAGTGGTAAGATGCACCCAGATTAACTTTCTAGACCAAAATAGTAACTATAGTCAGGTTGCTCACATGTGCTGGACCTGGGGCACATGCAATCTAACTTTAGGAGAGCTGAACTCATTTGTAACCCAACCTTTCCTCTCCATCCCCCATAAAGAATTGAACTGAGGAAGAAACTCAGTGGTAGAACATTTGTCTAGCATGAGAGAGGCCTTGGGTTCAGTCCTGAGAGAGTGTGAGAGCAAGAGAGAGACTGAGTGTGTGTGTGTGAGAGAGTGTGAGAGCAAGAGAGAGACTGAGTGTGTGTATGAGAGAGTGTGAGAGCAAGAGAGAGACTGAGTGTGTGTATGAGAGAGTGTGAGAGCAAGAGAGAGACTGAGTGTGTGTATGAGAGAGTGTGAGAGCAAGAGAGAGACTGAGTGTGTGTATGAGAGAGTGAGAGAGCAAGAGAGAGACTGAGTGTGTGTATGAGAGAGTGTGAGAGCAAGAGAGAGACTGAGTGTGTGTATGAGAGAGTGTGAGAGCAAGAGAGAGACTGAGTGTGTGTATGAGAGAGTGAGAGAGCAAGAGTGAGACTGAGTGTGTGTATGAGAGAGTGAGAGAGCAAGAGTGAGACTGAGTGTGTGTATGAGAGAGTGAGAGAGCAAGAGAGAGACTGAGTGTGTGTATGAGAGAGTGTGAGAGCAAGAGAGACTGAGTGTGTGTATGAGAGAGTGTGAGAGCAAGAGAGAGACTGAGTGTGTGTATGAGAGAGTGAGAGAGCAAGAGTGAGACTGAGTGTGTGTATGAGAGAGTGTGAGAGCAAGAGAGAGACTGAGTGTGTGTATGAGAGAGTGTGAGAGCAAGAGAGACTGAGTGTGTGTATGAGAGAGTGAGAGAGCAAGAGAGAGACTGAGTGTGTGTATGAGAGAGTGTGAGAGCAAGAGAGAGACTGTGTGTATGAGAGAGTGTGAGAGCAAGAGAGAGACTGAGTGTGTGTATGA
The DNA here is from genome assembly GCF_000001635.26 of Mus musculus. Classification (NCBI taxonomy): domain Eukaryota; kingdom Metazoa; phylum Chordata; class Mammalia; order Rodentia; family Muridae; genus Mus; species Mus musculus. The sequence goes on along the minus strand of NC_000076.6, from coordinate 3,410,179 downwards.
GAGAGTGAGAGAGCAAGAGTGAGACTGAGTGTGTGTATGAGAGAGTGAGAGAGCAAGAGTGAGACTGAGTGTGTGTATGAGAGAGTGAGAGAGCAAGAGAGAGACTGAGTGTGTGTATGAGAGAGTGTGAGAGCAAGAGAGACTGAGTGTGTGTATGAGAGAGTGTGAGAGCAAGAGAGAGACTGAGTGTGTGTATGAGAGAGTGAGAGAGCAAGAGTGAGACTGAGTGTGTGTATGAGAGAGTGTGAGAGCAAGAGAGAGACTGAGTGTGTGTATGAGAGAGTGAGAGAGCAAGAGTGAGACTGAGTGTGTGTATGAGAGAGTGAGAGAGCAAGAGTGAGACTGAGTGTGTGTATGAGAGAGTGAGAGAGCAAGAGAGAGACTGAGTGTGTGTATGAGAGAGTGAGAGAGCAAGAGAGAGACTGAGTGTGTGTATGAGAGAGTGAGAAGGGGCTTTGCTCTACACTTCATATCTGGGCAAGAACAGTCGACCACCCTTCCTTATCTTCCCTTGTGAATGAATGTCCCTCAAGGTTACATGGCAGGAGGCAGCAACTCAAGTCAGCAAAATGGCTTGGAGGTTGAAAGGCCCTGTGGGCAAGCCTGATGACCTGAGTGTAGTGCTCTGAATGACATGTCTCTCATAAACTAGCATTTAAATGCTTGTCCCCAGTTGATAGAGGTGTTTGGGACATTTAGGAAATATGGCCTTGTTGGAGGAAATATGTCCCTGGGGGTGGGCTTTGAGATTTTAAGAGCCAGCTGTATTCCCAGTTAGTTCTCTCTCTGTTCCCTGTTTACAGATTAATGTGTGATGTCAGCTGTTCCAGCCACAGAGTAAGGGTGATAGATTCTTACCTCTCTGGAGCCATAAGCACCAAATAAACTTCCAAACTGTGCCTTGGTCACAGTGTTTTACCACTGTAATAGAAGAATAACTAAAACCCTGAGTTGACCCCTGAACCCTGAGGGAGAGGAAACACCCAACAAAGTTGTCCTCTGCCTTCCACGGGCACGCTCCTAATATGTACGCTAACCTCAGCTCCAGAAAAGAACCAATAAAATAAAAATTTAAAGAGGCAGCAGTTCAAGCTGTAGATTGTGGAGAGTGACTGATGTGGAGAGGAGGAAGTGAAAGAGTCTGGGTCCTTCCTGGCCCCAGGGTAAGTCTTCCTTTTCCTCCACAGGTGCTGTCAATCACGGTTGGCACACATATGCCTTCATAATGGGATGCTGCCTAATGGGATGTTGGTGTTCATACTGGAGGCAAGCAGCTTCTGACAGCACTCCACTTCACAGCCCCCAATTTTTTTGTTCTGACTCAGTGGCAAAGCAAATGTCAACCCCACCCCCAATCTGTCCCTTTCCCTACTACAACACACACTCTGATTATAGATTAGACACGGACATCCGCAGAGGGAAGGAATGCCAAGTTTCAGAACTGATTGGATTGTGTGTGTATTTTCCAGAGAAAAGAGAGGTGAAAGGGGGGTGGGGGGCAGGATCCTAATGCTAACCTTTGTTTTTCTTCCCAGAAAGGGGTGCCGAATGCTTAATTCCATGACACTTTATTTCCCACGACATGGGGTACATTTTGAGTTGAACAGGACAGACTCAAGCTTATGGATTAAGGGGGTGGGAGGACTTGAAATAAAAAATAAAGTCCGCTAATCTGAAGCCTTGCTGGAAAGGGATGGGGGAGGGGCAAAAAAACCTCGTACCTAGTGGGTGTTCTATAATCACCTGCTGCCAGTTGATAACTGTGTGATTTGATCTGTGTCCCAGTGGCTCTAGGGAGCTTGCTCTGTTGTCATAAAGGCAAGTATGGCTCACAATTTATGGTTGCTCAGCTGCCCTCCATGGCCATAAATCCTTGCTTGCATCTAGGCTGTTCCAGGAGGCTCTGCTAATAGCTGAGTAGACATAATAAGAGCATATTGTGAAGGTTCACTTCAGGCCAAGGCTCTTATTTAGAAATGGGAGGGGTTAAACAGGGCCATGGTTTTTGGTGTGTGTGTGTGTCCCAACACGGAAGCATGCCGATTCTCCACTCAAGGAGACAGGCTCTTCAGCTCAGACAAGGGCCAGACTCAAGAGTCTTAGGTCTTTGGCCTTTGATTTCCTGTGCACATAAGAGATAGAGTGAAGGCCATTCAAGCTGACCACTGACATTCATCTGACACTGAGTCTGCACAGAAATTACCTGCCCTCTGCTACCACACCCCTGTGGTCATGCACATGTTAAAATTCACCACGAGTAGACCCAGGCTTCCTGTTTGAGGAAGACGAACATCTAGAGAGGGATGATGGGGACAGATACACAATAATATGACATTTGTATTGTCATTGAACAAAATGCTTTAAAAATTGTTGAAATGGTAAATTTTCCATCATGTGTATCTAACACACTAAAATTGAAACAAAACATCTAGATGAGCATTCATCATCTCTGCCTGCAAACTGAGCTCTGAGGACAGAACTGGACTCAGTACCCCAAACACAGCTCAGTATCCACATTTGGGTATCGACAGTGCAACTTCTACAGAATGATCAACATTGATTTCAAAAAAATAATAAATAAGCTGAAAGTATTCCCAATAAGATACTTGTGCCTGAAAGCACCACTAAGTGCATTTGCTAGCGTTCAAGAATAACCCAGAACATAACAAGAACACTTAACTTCCTTTTAAAATTGACCCAGTTTGCAGAGAAGGTCATGAGAGCCATCATTTTAAAAGACTATAACTACAAACTGCTTAGTCAAAAAATGCAAAGGGAAGGAGGACATGGATTTTTTCTTTCTTACAACTCTTGCCTTTTTCAGTTCATCCTAGATGGAGGGCCAAACAGGGACTGATCAACTGTGTGATTTATGAGTGGGTTTAGCTGAACCTTTAAATACAGTGTCAGCAACTACAGAGTAGGTTGAACAAGCAGACTTCCTCCGCATCCAATGAGATACTGAAAAATAGCAACCATCTATGAGTGGGCAGCATAGACACAGGAAGTGGATCTTAAACTCTGTAAAAAATTACTAGAACCTCTTACCTTTTACTACAGTCAGGCAAGGCATTTTATTGGGTTAACAAAAGACAGAATTGCTTATGCTTAAGGGGGCAGCAGTAGGAAGCCAAGGTGAAAAAAAATCAGGTGTAAAATCTTTTAAATGCAACACTCCTTAATCATTTTGAAGACACATTTTAAGAACACCTTGGGACAGTAAATTATTACTTGATAAATGAATGTAAAAATATTTTATGATTGACATTGAAATTATGGCAGAACATAATTCACTTTTCTTCATGAAATTATGGACACCACTTCAAATCCCGTGAACATGTGTCCCATAAAGTCAATTAGAGCCACTATACAGTGAGAAATCTTGCCTCACACTGAGAAAAATCCTAAGAAGGGTTTTGTCATGGAGAGATCATTTCTTGGGTTAAGGGGAAGGTGACAAAAGTAGAAGAAAATATTTGGGGAGAAAGAGATAAAAATATCTATCTTTTGTGAAGGTGAAGAAAAGTAACCCTACAGCAGGAATTTGGCGAATATCTGCTTAGAAAGCACACACACACACACATGCACAAAGGCCAAGTATGCAACTGTGTGCAAGTCATCTCTAGTCTTTTCAAGTGCAGTGGGAATAACTTACACTAGCTCATGCAGCCAATAGGGGGAACCCTCACAGTATGGCCAGGATCCAAGTCATGTGTGCACAACGAGTATGCAAAGATAAAATATACCAACCAAAATCTGCATCCACTCACAGCTCAGTCATGGAATTTCTCAGCTTTGTGAGGCTCTTATGGAGAATATAGAGGAGACACTACATGAGACAGAAACAAACAAACCCAAAGCATCCATTCCCCCACACTCCCATGGTCAGTCTCCATGAGCCTGGTCACTTAAGTTCCTCCACACATTCTGCCCTTCTGTCTACACCTCAATTCCAAGCTCAGAGGCTACTATGAAGTCAAGATCCATTTCCTTCTTTGATACTCAAAAGGATGGGACTTGTCACTACCGTCTCCGACCAGCAGAAAAGAAGCGACGAAACCCATGTCCTTCTCAAGGCAGTTTATTCAGGAACCTCACAATGTGCAGGAAAAAGAATGCCACGACCTCTCTCGGCCATCCCCCTTTATACCCTCTCGTCCACTCCCCATCACCCCAGTCCACGTAGGCACAGTTCATTGGCTCAAGACTACATTCATCACATCATCTGATCTTACGTCATGGTGCATCTGCGCAATGCAGCTCAAGGTATGTGGCTATCTTGAGGGATATGAGGAAGGCAGGTGCCAGTTATAAGACTTGGCAGCAGTCTCGGGTGCCATCTTGGGACCGCAGCCACACCCACTCCTCACAGATGGGTATTTCTTCTCAAGTCTTTCCTTTACATTCTTTATCAATACCTGTATGTCACATGTATACCTACTCCAACATGTAGCCTTCCCTCTTCATTGAGATGTTTGATAGAGCAATATCCAAGCTGTTCAAAAAAAAAAAAAAAAAACTGGGTCGGTGAACTTAAGTAATCACTTAATCACTTGTCTGTGCTCTCTCACTGCTGTGAGCTCTAAGGGCTTTGTAGACTTTCTGTACACTGGGCTTTTCTCTCACTCCCCCTAATTCTGAGCATCATTCTCAGCACACAACAAACAAGAGCAAACATTTGGTGGATATGTTCGGTGTCTACAATGCAAAAAGAATTGTTTTAGGTACTGGGGAGTGAGTGTGTGTGTGTGTGTGTGTGAGAGAGAGAGAGAGAGAGAGAGAGAGAGAGAGAGAGAGAGAGAGAGACAGACAGACAGACAGATAGACAGACACAGGCACAGACACACAGAGACAGAGAGAAACAGACAGATAAACAGGCAGACAGTTGATCTGAATCCTCAACTTGATGGAATTTAGAATCTCCTGAGAGACACATCTCTGGGTGTGTCTGTGAGAGCATTTCCAGAAAGGTTTAAGTGAGGGAGAAAGAGTCATCCTCAACAGAGCCTCAGACTGAATTTAAGGGAGTGGAACACCGGATCCATCTCTCTCTGCTTTCTGACTCTGGACATAGTGTGACCATTGGGTCACATTCCTGATGCCCTCCTTCTAGGCCATGATGGTTGTCTTGTCTTCCAAGCTGTGATGGGTACTGTCTGCTCAAGTCATGAGCTTGAAAACTTTCCTTCCTTAGGTTGGTTTCTCAGGCACTCTGTCACAGTAAATGAGAAAAGTAACTAAGACAGAGTGAAAGACGATATAGACAGAAGCCTCTTCCTTTTGGCACTTTCTGAAATGCAAATGTTCCACCAAGGGAAGAGCAGCTAGGGAGAAGGAGGCACCAAAGGGAGACAGGAAGAGGGGTCAAGGCAGCACCTGACCACAGTGCCACGTCAAAGTCACAGGGTGCTGGTCTGTGTGAGCAGAGTCCTCAAGGTCGTTAGGGAGGGAGCCCCTCAGAAATCTAGAGGGAGAACCTTTGCAGGCTACAAAATAACCCAAGCAGAAGAAGTTGGCCATAAAGGACCAGGACAGAGGGGTTGCATGAAGAACTCAAAATAGAGAGCACAGTCAAGGATGGCGCCGAGACTGTCTTGAGTGGCAAACTGTGGTTGGACCAGAAAAGGGGCTCAGATGGTCTGATGCCTGGGCAGCCAGATGAAGAACATTAGTCCCAGGAAAGGACAGGCTGCAACCCTGCCTGGCAGATATGGATGGTAAATGGACAGAGTGAAGAACACGGAAGCCAATGTCCAATGAAGCAGCTGCTGTGTGCTGTAGGCACAGTTAGTTCAAGAGACAACAGAGAGCTGTTTTGGAGTGTAAGTTCAGTTCTCTATCTGGCTAGTTCTGAACAGAACCAGCTCTCCTGCCCTTTGCAGTTGGAGTCACACTGACCTGTTTTGGGTTATAACTCACTCCCCCTGCCACACTCCTCGATGGTCCCTGCAACCTTCATCACAAAGACAACTTTCAGGAACCTACAAAAAGGCCAAGGCCACAATTGGGATGGCTCAGCAAGGCTTCCAGGTTCTTAGCTTCACCCTGACTCCCACTTGCAGGTTTAAAAAAAATACAAAAACACAACAAATAAACAAACAACAAAAACAATGGTTTGGGTCCAGCCATTTCCCCTGCCCATCTTCCACTCGACTCTTGTCCCACTCCCATCTGCCAGGCCAGGGCAAATCGTGTCTCCTCCCTATGTCCTTCTCCTGTGTAACCACAGCACCTACTACTCAACTAGTGTTGGTGTGAGCAGCAGTAACAGTTGTGAGGGTCACCAGCCACAGTAGGCACAGAGGTCCGTGTGAATAGGAACTGTGACTATATTGAAATGAGGGGATTGTCTGCTCTGTACTTGTGAGAAGACTGAAGACATCAGCACATTGGTGAAAGTAGGCAAACACCCAGCTTGTAAGGCACAGATTTATGATTCAGGAGTTCATCTTTTATTACTAGTCAATGAATGCAACAGTTGCTAAGTCTCACTGACCCCACAAGTGCAAATCTGTCCCTGTTGGGCAGGCTTTTGGACAGGGGCCAGAAACTGAAAAATGGCTGTGACGTGCAGCTTGATCTTTAAATAAAACATCTCCAAGAAAGCTGAAGAACTAGAATCTGTGTGTACTCTTGATGGCTTGTCACTGGTCAGTTCAGTCGTCCAAGGGACACCGTCATTGGGAAACATACTATCTCAAGGAATCTTACTCTCTATTCCCTTTATAGATTTAGTGGGCTCATTGAACAGATCGTGGATGTTGGCATTGCACACAAAATCTGTTCTGCTTAGTTTTTCTTCTGTACTTTCCTATTTAATTGGTTATTGCTATTTAGCTACCGTTACTTATACTGTTGGATGAAGTATGCCCCATGCCGCAGCACTGTGACCTCAGCTAAAGTTTTGCAGGTGGATCTGTTCTGTACAAGGCTTATTATGTATTGGCCTGAGAAAAGCTCTTGAAGATTCCAAGTGTGGATACTTCAGGAAGCTGAGATTAGAAAGGGATCCTGCTGAGAGGAAAACAGAGACAGTCAGAGAGGAATGGTGAGTTTAGTTGTCACAAGAAACCCATCCCACATGAAAGACATCGTGATGACAAACTATACTGGAGACTAAGTGCTTGCCTGGCCACCCACAAGGACAGGAGAATGTCTCCTAGTGTCACTAAAGGCCACCCTGCGAAGTTGTCCTCATATCCAATCAAGAGACCACAGTTTCCTTCATATCTAGTAAGAATGTCCATGAAAAAGGAATCAATTATAAATCAGGTCACTAATAATGTTGGAATAGAGTCAGGTATAGTGGCATGCATCTATCTTTCCAACACTCCAGTGGCTGAGACAGAGTTTGTTATGAAGCTGAGGCTAGCCTGGACAACAATAGTGAGTTCCAGGCATACATAACCTACAGAATGAGACCTTGCCTCAAAAAAGACAAAGCAAAGCAAAAGAAAACAAAAAACAAAGAGTCAACAACAACAACAAAAATCTACATCTATATTCATACTCATGTGTGTATGTGTGTGTATGTGTATATGTGTGTATGTGTGTGTAAAAGAGAGAGACAGACAGAGACAGAGACAGAGACTGTCTTGTTCTGAAGGAAAGGAGTAATTATGCCTTTAAGAACTGACGTCATTGACTTGGAAGAAAGCAGATCTTGTTCTTCATTCAGCACTCATGCCAGCCAATCAGCGTCTCCTTCTCATTTCTCAAACAGGCCTGCACGCCAGCACGGGATGGCCAGTGGTCTTAGCATGGACCACCACCCAGTCCCTGCATCCCTTTTCTCTCTATCACTGCAGCCACAGTCTGGCCAGCCCTTGTGGCTTCCTGTCTCCTCTTCTCTCCTAACCTTCAGAACTGCCTACTCCAGCCCACCTCCCGAAGGCAGCACGATCTCTTGAAAATTCTAACCCTGTGCAACCACTTAGGAACAAAATCTATGGTTTCAGAGTGTGTAGTGTAAATATTTGTCCAATCATCTAATTCACAAAAGATTCACACAAATAGATTCTTCACCATAAAACCAGAAGTAGATTAAATTGCTCTAAATTAGAAACCATGATGCTTTGAGCACAAAATTCAGTTGTGACAGAACAACCAATTATAACAATTTGCCTAACAAAATAAGAAACCTTGATAATAAACAGACCTCTGCCAAGAGTGTAAAGCCATGTTGGAATATAGTATTCTGCTTTGCTTTTTTATATTGTTGAGCTTTTATAACAATGAAAAATACAAGAAATGCATAACATTGAAGCCAATATGTTTATTTGGTATAAAATACATATGTATTTTACACAAAAAATATAGAAAGCATTATCTGTAGAAATATAAGTTATAATAATAATTAAAACAAGTACAAAATAAAAATAGCAAGTCTGAACCAAAATAGAAATTCAAGCAGTACCATCGCCAACCCTCCAAATGGCTTTCTCTTAAACTTAAAATTTAGACCCTTTACTTAGCCTGTGTGTTTCTCAAGTTGGGACACAGCCAACTATGACAACTTCACCTCATGCAATGGAACTCATGAGTTCAAAATTTAAAAAACATAATTAGCTCAGCAGGCCACTGCTGTATTATACACACATTCCTAGATGGTGGCACCATATCTTACAAGTAGACCGAAAAATTGTACCTAGGCTTTGAGATTGTTTTGGTGTGCTTTCTGTTGTGGCAATAAAACAACCAACCACTCTGACCAAAAGCAGTTTAGATGAGGGAAGGGTTTATTTGGCTTGCGCTTCTAGGTCCCCCACTATCACTGAGTCATGGCAAGGACTCAGGCAGGAACTGAGCAGAAAGATGCTCACTAGCACTCACAGAGGATGCTGCTCACTAGCACTCTCTCTCTCTCTCTCTCTCTCTCTCTCTCTCTCTCTCTGTCTGTCTCACGCTCAGCTAGCTTTCTTATACAGCTAACTCTGTGCCTAAGGATGGTTCTGCCCACAGTGGGCTTGGCTACCCACTTCAGTTAATAATCAAGACGAGTCCCCCACACACATGGCCACAGATCAATCTGATTTAGGCAATTTCTCCATCAGATGATATCAGGTTGTCTCACATTGACAAATAAAGCTAACCAGGATAGGGAACCTTCTCACAAAAAACAAAAACAAAACAAAACAAAAAAACATAACTAATTAATCTTCAAAATCCAAAAGAATCACTTGCTCTGTTATCAAAAGGAACATCTCAAACACTGAGAGATGTGTGAACTACCCCAAATAAACACAGTACATCAACTAGTCTCAGCTACTGTTTATATATATATATATATATATATATATATATATATATATATATGTATGTATATGTAAATTTTAACTATATAATGATATATTATATACAAATGAGAACATATATAATAGATATGTATATATATTCTTTATCTTTTTAATATTTTTATGTCTATATCTTACTCATTTAAGAAATATATATACATACATGTATGGATATATAAATGAGAGAGACAATGAGTTGGGGTGGGATATGGCTAAGTAGTTAAGTATTTTCTGCTCAAAAGTAAGGACCAGGGTTTAGATCCCCATTCATCACATAAATGCCAGGGTAATTCTGACTTTCAATGTCAGAAACGGGCACTCCCCTCACCCCCCCCTCCCCCAGCAAGCTGACTAGTGAGACTAGTCATACTGGTTATCTCTGGGTTAAACCGAAAGACTCTGACTGGATGAATGGAGGTCATCATCCTGAGTGGGGTAACACAATCACAAAGGAACTCACACAATATGTACTCACTGATAAGTGGATATTAGCCCAAAACTTAGGATACCCAAGATATAAGATACAATTTGCTAAACGCATGAAACTCAAGAAGAATGGAGACCAAAGTGTGGACACTGTGCCCCTTCTTAGAATTGGGAACAAAACACCCATGGAAGGAGTTACAGAGACAAAGTTTGGAGCTGGGATGAAAGGATGGACCATCTAGAGACTGCCATATCCAGGGATCCACCCCATAATCAGCTTCCAAACGCTGACACCATTGCATACACTAGCAAGATTTTGCTGAAAGGACCCAGATATAGCTGTCTCTTGTGAGACTATGCAGGGGCCTAGCAAACACAGAAGTGGATGCTCACAGTCAGCTAGTGGATGGATCACAGGGCTCCCAATGGAGGAGCTAGAGAAAGTACCCAAGGAGCTAAAGGGATCTGCAACCCTATAGGTGGAACAACATTATGAACTAACCAGTATCCCGGAGCTCTTGACTCTAGCTGCATATGTATCAAAAGATGGCCTAGTCGGCCATCACTGGAAAGAGAGGCCCATTGGACGCACAAACTTTATATGCCCCAGTACAGGGGAAAGCCAGAGCCAAAAAAATGGGAATGGGTGGGTAGGGAAGTGGGGGGGGGGGAGGGTATGGGGGACTTTTGGGATAGCATCGGAAATGTAATTGAGGAAAATACGTAATAAAAATATTTAAAAATTAAAAAAAAGATGGATAAGTGACTGGAGACGATAAACTAACATCAACCTCGGGTGTCCATATGTATAGACACACAAATTCAATGTACACACACATGCACAGGTATGCACGCACACATGCATACCACATAAACACACTTAAAATGGAAAACATACATGTTATTAATGCTATGCACATCATCGAAACATCCCTGTTTCATTTATTCATTTTAAGGAATGTGCCCTTTTGGTGACTCAGCAGTAGATTCATGGTGAATCTATGAAATAAAACCTTTAAAAGAGTCTTTCTGAACACAGAACTCCCTGAATGCCTAAAGGAAAATACATTTCTTATTCTACTTATTTTCTGTAGAGATGGAGAAATAAAATTCAATTTATGAACCATTTTCATCAACTCATCTCCTTTTTAAAATCTCAGTGCCACTAACTGTACTACAGCGAATACAAGTGAAGTTTATGACTAACATCAGCCAGAACTATCTGCTAATAGTCTAAGATGACTCATTTGGAAAAAATAAAAACAAAACAGTCATTCTTTCCCCAGTGTGAAAACTCTAATGTACCTCAGTAATTATGAAAGATATAATTTGAGAATGACTGAATACTTATTTCTATTCATTAATTTCTACAACATATGTAACTTCATGATATCATGCATGATCTTCTGATATATGATATATAATTATAATATATATTACATATCATATATCACATGTCACATATATTACATATTATATGTTATATAGCATGTGGTAGATAGCATATATAATATTATATCATAATGCATAGTATAGAATGTTATATAATATATAGTAATAGCATATTATTTAAGTCCAAAAACAACCCTTTAAAATGTGTCTATGCCCTAATTCTCTTCACTTGACAGCCCCTGTTGGTGGATAGGGGCCCCTCATGAATGAGATTAGTGCTATCACAAGGACATCCGTGAGAGGCTGAATCTATGCCCCCAAGTGAAGACAAAGGGAGAAGGTGGCTCTCTGCAAACCAGCAAGCAGCTTCATGAGATAACAAATCTGCCGGCGCCTTGGCCTTGCACTTTTCCAGCATCCAACCATAAAGAGCAAGTAGCTGCTATTTAAGCTGTATCATCTATAGCATTCTCTTCTTAGCAGCATGGGGAAGTGAAGACAGCAAGACTGAGTAACTTACCTCAAGGCACACAACTCGGAAATGGAAGCCAGATAAAATCCAGCAGGCCCTGAAGTCATAGATTCTCTGTATCCGAATGCTACAGTAACTAAAACTACTGCATCTCACCACTGCTGGGAGGTAACACATATCATCTGGAAAATATGCCTGAATTTAGTCAAATGGTAAGATTGAGGTTTGAATTTATTTAATATCTTTTACACCCAAGCTAGTTAGCTACATTGCCAATTCAGCGCTCCACCATTTGGGGAAAGAGAAAGAAAAACACCTAATTCCTATTCCGCCCCTGAATCCTATTTCCCACTTCAACTGCTAGGGAGGAGAAGGAGGCAAACAGGCATGCTGCAAAGCACTTACTGAAGAGAGCAATTCTATTTCAAGACAAATTAGAGCAGCAATGAGAAGGAAACCCCGCCATCGCTCTAAATCCTAAATAAATCAAGTTACAGCTAATGAAATGTCTCGACAGCCATACATAGAAAGTGAGCTGCATTTGTTAGAAAGATAGAAAGATGGCTCACACGGATTCAGAGCTAAGCCAGCAAGGCACAACCAGGGCAGGGCTATGAGGATTAGCCTAGTAGGTCTGGAAACAAGGCTAAGCTCATATCGGACAGTTTTCCTCATTTAGACACACAAGAAAAAGAAGAGAAATATGTCTAATGAGCATTTTTTTCTTAAACTGGAGAACGGTATGGCCTAGGTCAAGACTACATTTCTAAATGACATACCAAATTATTGAAATGGCTTGGATTGGGGGTATAGTGCAATGGTACATGTAGCATGTAGGACTCTCTGAGTTCATTCTCAGAGACACAGCCAATTAATTAACCAACCAAGTAATTGAGAATCCCCTAAAGACAACCTAAATCCAAGAACAGAAAGGGAAAATAGCCACTAGGACACCCCCCCCCCCAAGCAGGCCATAACTGATATCCTCCAGGGGGCGCCATGTCAGGCAGTCTTTATCAATTGCCTACCTTGCAGAATCTCACCTGACATATAGTGCTTGCTTATACACGGTTTAAAGGGCTAAACAATGTACTTCTCAAGAGAGTACTACAGAATTTCACATCTAAGAAAAAGATGATTTTGTCATCTACTACTAAATGCAAGTGTGACCGTCAGTTCCTTAGCCAAATGAAACTCCACTGTGACTTCCGCCAGTCGCGTCTCACTCCATCCAGATTCCTTCTCAGCCCTACTCACAGGGCTTGTCACTCAGCTCTATACAGGGTGGCTCTGCACTCCCTGGTCCTTCACCAGACCTCCCCATCCAGTTCTAATGCGAAGTCAGGGAGACACCACAGCCCTCCCTTCCTCACCTTTGGAAGCAGGTTAGGAGGTATTTTAGGAAGCTAAGCAGAGCTTTGAAGTGCACAGCTGCCTGGCTTCCCTAGAGAGCATGCTTTGCCTATAGCTTGTCCCTTGCTTGCTCCTTGTGTTCCCCAGCAGCTCCTTGTATTTTTTTTTTCTGTCCTTACCTGCAGATGAAGAATGTTGTCACTTGTGAGACTTGAAAATCTCCTTTGTCAGAGAGTATACTTAGACTCTAGATGCTTCAGTGTTCCCTCAACCCACAGTCTCTGCATTGTGCTTAACCATTCCTATGATGGTACCAAAACAGCCAATGGCCTAACGACCGCCTATGTTTCTCTTACGTTATTTTGTATCCCACAGCAGTTTCTGGAAGTCCAGAGGGATTATATCTTTAATAATTCCATGAGAAGGGAAGAGGAAATAAAGCTGCCAGGGTCTATGACTATGCCTAGGTTAGAGGGCGCAGTCAGGCCTTTGTCTAAGATGTTTGTGGTAGGCCTGTAGGTCAGTCATGTTGACCTAGCTTAGGTTGTAGAATAAAACTTCAATACTGGGTCCTGCCAGGCAGAAGTTGTTGGCAACTCGGCTAGGCTCCTCCCAACAGCTACCTAGCAACAGCTTGCATAGTCCTGCCAGGTGCCAACCAACCAACTGGGCATATAAGAATTGCTTGGCTACCCCAGAGTGCTCTTTCCCTCTCCCTTTCCCTCCCCCTCCCCCTCTCTCTTCCCTACATGTTCTTCCAATAACCTTCCTTTTATACTAGGCCTATCATGTGGCTGATTGTTCAGGAGGACGCCTTGGCTTGGGCTTGCCAAGATGTTCCCTCCCGCCGAATTATCCCACTGTTTTATAAAAGACAACAGCAGACATCACTCTCCACCTTCAGTAACCCTTTTCCTCTCAGACTTATTCTATGGTCTCCTAAAGATATCAAAGCTCATCTTACTCTTCTGTCAGCCACAGAAGTAGACTTTGCTGCCTGCGTTTGTTTGGGATTTCCTCCAGCCTCCTGTGTGATTAGACCAGCTGGCACCCTGACCTCTTGTTGCAGCTTCCAGGCAGAAACGAAAAAGAAGAAAAGAAAGAAGAAAATGAAGCCTGCAGAGGACACGGATAGCAAGCAAAGGTCAGACAGAAAGACTCACCAGTGGAAACGTGCAAGCTTTCTAAGAGACTGACCAGATTCCTAGGGCCATCTGGGGGGAAAACCACGTTCATGAGCAAGTTGTATGAACCGCTGGGTGGTGCCGCAGCCTTTACATCAGCAATGGAGCGAAATGTTTATGAATTAGGCAAGAAAGATGAAACAAAGGGTAAAAAGATAAAGACAAAGATAAAACAAAGCTTATCATCCTTGCCTTAAGATGGGGTTTCCCTGATGACTCTGTCCCCAGCCTTGTGGTTGGTAGGTTGAGCTCCAGAGGTCCAGCTGTAGGTCTGATTGCCCAGGCAAAAATAGACCGCCCACCTACTCCCCCCCCCTTTGCCACACCCTGGATTGAACCCAGAGCACCAGGCCAAACTAGTCTCGAAGTAGAATACAGACAGCAACGTGAGGTGAGAAGGAGACAGTCGTGAGAGGGAGGGGGGGAGGGAGAACTGTGATTTAGCACTGCTCCTAGATGTGCGCGCCACAGCTCCCACTCGGAAGAAATGCAAAGGGGTGAGGAGGAGGGGCATCGGCACGGCTACAGTGATAACATTGGACCCTTCCAGAAGCTACAGTCCCTGGGTTCCATGCGTGGCCCTTCCCTTGCCTGTTCCCTCGGCTGTCAACACGTTGCAGCCTTCAGGCACACTGACAAGAATCCCTGCTTATCAACCAAGATAGTTCCCTTCCCAATATAAACCTGGCCTTAAACTGCCATGAAGTAAGACTATGTAAGGGCCACAGATTATCTCTATTTTTCCTATCTTTTCTCCCCAAATCCTTTCACATACACAGCAGCCACCAAGGCAATGGTATGTCTTTGCTGTTTTGGACTTATTGAGAAAAATTCCTTCAGATGGGTAGGCAGTATATGGAAGTCCTGCCTTGTCTGCTGAGTGTGAGACTATCTCAGTCATGCTTGGACGACAGTTCAGTGTCACACAAGAATATCTACAGCACAGTTACTCAGCAGGGAAGCTCTGAGAGCAAGGGGTCAAGGTTGCAGGCTAGGACACATAGGCCTTAAGATAAAGGGGACAGCAAAGAGGATGTAAAGTCGGGAGCACAGTGAGAGAGAGACTGGTGATCCTGCACACAAGGAAGGCCAGATCATGTGGTCAGGTAATCAAAGGGCATTGGCCACTCTTGGTAATTTCTCACCCTGCTTCCCTGGGTGGGATAAAGTGCATTGCTTGGTCTCAGCATCCTCACAACAATCAACAAGCTTCTCTCCATTTAAGACACTCTTTCAGGTCCTCTGCAAATGCAGCCACCGTTGGCTCACAGCCAAGATTCAACAGATGGTTAGACCATAGACCATTGAAGATAAGACTCTACTCTCTTCAAAGACAGCCAGTGGAGTAACCCTCTAAACCATCAGGAGAAAGTCGTGGGTCATGAGTTAGACCAAGAACGTTTCCCTTGAATAATCTAAGGAGGCCCTCACATTTCTTAAGGCCTGAACTCCCTTTGTGTTTCAGCTCAAACAGCACAGATACAAGCAGAGTTGTTTTCTTGTGTCTCTATGGCCTGAGCCGTTTCCCTGTGCTTCTGTGGTCTAAGACAGTCAGGCAAGGGGGGGACAGCTGAATTGACTCTGAAAGACACTGCTGCCTTGAAGCTGGAAACGAGACAAGAGATGGTTGCCAAGGAAGTTAGACAAGAATTGCACATGGCATCCTGCCTCGGTTCATTTTTAGAAGCCAATTCCAGGCTTGAGAACTCCCCGCAGGCCATGGACACCCTTGTAGAAGAAGATTAAGAGCCTGCCAAGCCGGGGCCACCCAGAATGACCAGCAGAGCTACCTCCCCATACTGCCTGGGATCTGCCCCATACACTCCATACACTGACTTCACCAGGCATACAGGGGTCCTCCTCCCTACTCTAGTCTTAAGACTCCACCTCCACACAAAAGAGGCACTTGTGGGGGATGCCCCACAAAGGGAAAACAGAACCAAACCTTAGGAACCTGGGTTCTAAACACTCTGGTGGAGTTTTAGACTTTTCTTTGCTGAAGTAACTTATGACTTGAGTGACAGGTTTAGAGATCCCTGTTACAGAGAGAGAATCTCAGACATTTCTAAGGACTCACCGTAACAAACACATCTTGCCAACCAGTAAATTCTTTGAAGCAGCACAGCCATGTTGCTGTGGTTCGAACTGCATTGTCTACCTTGAGCTTGAGTTTGATAACCCGATTTTAGTTCAACTGATGTGGCTGAGAGAAAAAGCAGCAACCCTCTGTTAGGTTACCCAGTAACATGGTCAGATGGTGTAAGATGGTTATGTGTTTGACCAGGGAAAGTACACAAAGCCAAAGTCCTGGCAACTACCTCTCTCTCTCTCTCTCTCTCACTCTCTGCACACGTGTGCACGAACACACATACATACACACACACACACACACACACACACACACACACAGAGGGAGGGAGAGAGAGAGAGAGCAGCCAAACCATTCCTAGAGAAATGTCAGGGAATCCATACATGCACATGGATTTATTTATTTATTTATTTATTTATTTATTTATTTATTTATTTTTTGATGTTGTTAATGAAGTGATTCTAAAAACTGAAATTACTAAACCATCATAAAGGGAAAGGACTTATAGAGTTGTTGTACCAACAGACTTTCCTACTCCCGAAATGCATTCAATATAACCAAATTTTATATTTTTAGAGAATGATTTCTATCACTTTTATTTTTAAAGAGGTATATTTTGGGTTCATGTGTGACCTCTGTTTGCAAAGACCATCTCAACCACAGACCCAGAACCTGGCCCACGAGAGAAGCTTTTATGTGTCTGTCATCCCTGTGGCTCTGAGGTAGTTGCTGAATATCTCCTTACCCGGAGTTCATCCTTTAAAACTGAACTAATTTTAAAGTAGGCTCCTTTCTCCATAGGGTTCCAATCTCAGACTTTGAGTGGATGCCAGGAACCACACTACGGAACCACACACACACTGTTCTTCTGAGGCTGTTGCTGATGCTGCAGGTGAATGCACAAACTTCCCTAAAGTGTTTCCATTTGAGGAAGTTGAGTGAAGGGTGCATGGGGAGCCTCTGCTACCTTTTATACTGTGATGGTTTGTATACGCTCGGCCTAGGGGGGCAGCGCTATTAGAAGGTGTGGCCATGTTGGAGTAGGTTTGGCCATCTTTGGGTATGGGCTTTAAGACTCTCATCCTAGCTGCCTGGAAGCCAGTATTCTGCTAGTAGCCTGCAGATAAAGATGTAGAACTCTCAGCTCCTCCTGTACCTTGCCTGCCTGGATGCTGCCATGTTCCACCCTTGATGAGAATGGACTGAACCTCTGAACTTGTAAGCCAGCCCCAGTTAAATGTTATCCTTAACTGTTCTTAAAGAGTTGCCTTGGTCATGTCTGTTCACAGCAGTAAAACTCTAACTAATATGTGTACTTAAAATTTCTTTTAAAAAAAGAGACAAAGAGCTGCCAGGCCTTTACCTATGAATCAACATCATCGAGGAAGAAGGAGTCTGGGGCAAGCCTTGGCTTGGAACAAAGTGATAGGTTGACTGTAGAAACTGAGAAAGCAACACAGGAAAGCTAAGGGGATGGAGGCCACACCGTCGTGGAACCCAGCCAGGTGACTAATGTACACAAATCTGGCTTTGAGGGGCATGGAGTGGCTCACTATTGTTGCTAGAGTCACATATTCTGACACTGGTGTCTCCCCACTCTGTACAGAGTTCACCTCCCACTGTGGTAACTGTCCACCAGGAGAGGTGCCAAGCAGCTTTACTGAACGCTTTCATCCTCAGGTGAGAAACTTCTATTTTAAGGAGAATAATAAACCAAGTTACATAAGGAATAAAAAAGAACAGCCATTGGCTCTCAACAGTCTAAATGGAGAATAATCACACACCTAACAAGCAACTGACCTGTAATTTTGACTCAGCTCTGCCTTGCTTTGAGTGTTTCCCATGCTACCCCAAGGCCTCCAACAACAAGCCACATAAGATCAAGGCTGCACACACACACACACACACACACACACACACACACACACACACACACTCACACACACACATACTCACACTCACATACACTATACAAGAGCTTCATCGCACCGTGAAGACGATAGCTAACACTGGTGGTTAAAGAGAACTTCCAAAAAGCTGCCTGGGCTAACTGGCCTGAGACAATCAAGTATTTCCTCCAGACAGAAATTTGAACCATTACTCCTGGAATGTAAAAGCACTAGAAATAAATATATGTATTTTAGCTTAGATCTATTGCACATACAAATATTTATACTGTATATATATATTACCTATAAACTATCTCCTCACAAATTAAAAAAATCCCTAATAAACCCCAAATACCCAATACGATCTAGTAGATGCTCACTGACTTTATTTAATTGCATGCTTTTGTGATCTTTAAAGTGATTCCTACTCTAATGAAACAAATCTTGAACTAATTATAATATTAGGAACAGAATTGTTTACCTGAGACTAAAACTGGGGAAGAACAAGAGAAAAAGATTGAATCGCAACCCTGGTCTTTGCTTCAGGAAGGTCTCTAACTTTCAGTTGTTTGTGTGTGTGTGTGTGTATGTGTGTGTGTGCGTGTGTGTGTGTGTGTGTGTGTGTGTGTGTGTATCATGGAAATGTGTGTGGGACATGAGAGAGCTGAGCCGTGGCAGCCCTGGAAAATCCTTTTCCCAGACTACAAATGGAATCAGTGTTTCAATCAGAGAGGTTAGAAGTGACTGTCTCTAGCATATCTTCTAACCATGGGCTCCTAGGATTTTTTTTTATGCAGTCTAGCGTGTCACTGGGATCAAAAAAAAAAAAAAAAAAAAAAAAAAAAACAGTAAAATGTCCCCCAGCTATGAGGTATTTAGTAAGCTGTGGTATGCCAGTGCTGGCTTTACCGGTTATGGACAGATTGCTGTATTTTTAGAAATGTCACAATCTGACTGTTAGCACAGTAGGCAGAGGATTTTCAGGACAGCGCAACTACTCTGAATGATGCTATACTGTTAGACTCATGCCATTATACATTTGTTGACATCTTCAGGAGATGCCACATCAAGAGTGAACAGTAATATAGATGATACACTTTGGATAGTAATGAGTGCCAATAGAAGTCCACTGATTATAACAAATGCACTGCTGCTCGAGTTTGGGGTGTTGGCAGTAGGAGAGCGGCACTGCACATGAGTGGAGGCAAGAAGAATATGGGAACTTTACCTCCCTCTCAGTTCTGTTGTTCATCTAAGGCTACTCTAAAAACAAATTTTAGAAAGTTTTAATCTTCTTTGAAAACTTATGACAAATAAAGGAGTACGGTTTTACAGTAATAACATGTAATAAGATCATGTGACTTCCTTTCATGAAAGCTAGTCTACCTAGGAATAAATATCACATTCCTTAGTAGGCAAAAAGATACCCCTCGCCGTGACCTCCAAAGCTGTCTGCTGACCTCTCTCTATCACTCCTCTCCCCATTCATTTTACTCAAGGAAGAAAGGGAGGAGGTGACTCTCACAGAAATGTCCAGGGTCTCTAACACACGACAGTCTACCGAATGCTCCATTCTCCTCATCATGTCTTATCCTTCCTATGGCGATTTACTTTTCCCAACTTGACTTCAGTCATGGTTTTTATCTTAGTTCCTTATATCACTAAGTGGCATGGCTTGGCTCTCCTCCCATCAAAAAGGTGAGCCATGTTTCCTTCCCTTCCTTGGAATCTGGGTGGGCTGGGGACTAGAACAGAAGGGCCACGATGTGACTCCTAAGGAGAAATCATTAAAGCCAGAAAAACATCTTCCTCGGTTTCTTGAAACGTTCCCTAAAAATGTGTCACCAGGCTGTACAAAAAGTGGAGGAGTGTGTGGAAAATGTTGTGTGTGGGAGAATCAGCACAATGGCTCACGACGCTAATTGTTCCCTGAACCTGTGACAATGGATACCCCAGTATTAAGTTAGCCAACTAACCAATTCCTCAAGAAGCAGAGAAGAATGGTCCCCAGAAAATGCTGAACAGCAAAGCGCAGAACAGCAAACAGAAGGTTGTGTCACTAAGATCTCAGGAGGTCTGTTACCTGCAGGGGCAAGTAGTTAGCCTGGGCAGATTCTACTTCTGGTCTCTCCTCACAGTTTTCTTTTCTCTTTAAGTTTCTTCTGTCTACAAGTTGTTTGTTATTGTCTTGGTTTGGTTTTCAGTTTGGGGCATTTTGTTTTGTTTGTTTGTTTGTTTATCATAACTGATCCTGCATCCTCACTCCCTGCAGGTCCTTGGTTTGTGTGGCATTTTCTCTTTCCATCAGAGATCCGCTTTAGCTCATACAAATAGTAACACTTTCTTAGCATAGAGTTGATGTGCATGCTTATAACTATAGCATTCAGGAATCCGGGGCAGGGGTTCATGGTCATTTTTACACATAGATAATTCAGCCCCAGTCTGGGCTACATTGAGAGCCGTTTTCCCCAAATAAAGAGAAATGAAATTCTTAATAGCAACTATGGAACCAATTTTTTTCTTGCCATTAACAGAGAAATTCAGGATAATTGGCTAGTGATGTGCATTCAAAGGTTCAAAGTTGCCAAGGGGGATTCTCTTCTTATTGTGTTTTGTTTATCGTTTTGTTCTCCTTCTTACACACAGAAAGTGTAGGAAAGGCCATCAAAAACTATTAATTAAACACTCCATGCAATGAACTCCATCTTTATCCCATTGATTCAAATTCATAAGATCCTTCATACCTATGTTGCAAAATTCTATGTTTTAAGAGAGCATAGACTCTTATTAATAATCTCCCAGTAATTATATGTTGGATATATATAGAGCTAAATAAGGTATTTTAGAAATCCAAGGCCCACAAGATGGTTCAGTGGTAAAAATAATTGTAACCAAGCCTAAGGATCTGAATTAGATCCCTAACGCCCACATGGTGGAAAGAGAGAACCAATTCTTGAACGTTGCCTTATGACCTCCACATGCATGTCATAGGATGTACACATACACAATAACTGAACGTTAAGTAAAAATAATTACAATACATAAACAAGTACATGAATTACTTATATTAAAGTTACTAAATAAATTAATTTTCAAGTTATCATCTTTTGCTATGATCTATGCTGTTGAGGATTTGAAGCCCATGCCATTCATGTTCCCTTGTCCACATCCAGCTCTGCAGTGTAAGGCCATGGAGAGACTGCTTACTCCAGGAAACTGGAGCATGTTATCAACGTGGGGCCTTTATTACTGGGAATAAGCTGTTAAGCATTTACCACCAACTCACTCGATATAAGGAAAACTTAAAAGGAAAAACTTAAGGGAAAATTAAAAGGCATATTATGTAGGGAGTGGCATGACTAGAGAGCTGGGGAGACACCCTAGAAGACAGAAGCAGGACAGTTATAAGGTGAACCATCAGGAGTGGGGAGGAAAGGAAGAAAGAGAGGGACAGGAAGTGAAGATCCCAAGGAAGAGAGGCAAGAGAAGAAGGGAGCCCCTTTCCCCCACCTCCCGAGTAATTATTTGGTTTATTTACTATTCTGAGGAGAATGTTGTTAACATACAAGTAAATGATTTGAAATAACTACCACATACTCTTTTCCTGAAAGTCTCTAATGGATTGCTCATGTGCTGGCTTTCTGTAACAGAGAATTTCAATATAATTAAGCTTCCCTAATGGCTCAGGCTTCCTGTAATCAAATGTCCTACTATTGCACTGCAGTGTGGCAACGCCCTCCAGGCTCCTGACACACGAAGGCAGCTAGCTCTCTTATTTCATATAAAAATGATTTCAGTCTTCATTTTTTTTTCTTTTTGGATGCTGTCCTCCCACCTACCACCAGGCAGCCTGCTGCCCCACCCCTAGCACATCCATGTAATAGCATTATTTACTGCTTCCAAACCAAAATGCTGGAAGAAATATCTTCTTAGGTTTCTTTCTAAAATAAGTAAGTTCTGTCTAACCACCAAGACTCTCTCCAGCAAAGAACAGACACAGCACCAGGATCTCTCTGAGACCCCAAAGTCACTAATTCTTTCTTTGAGGTTCTCCAATAGCCCCAAATGGTTGATACTGTCAAATTGACAACTGCTGGGTAAATGAAGTGTCACTGACTATATAAAGTATTCTTTGGCAATTGAAACTAAAAAGGAAAGAAAATGGAGAGGCATTGATTAAAGACGAGTTCAAGTGTCATCATGTCAGACTAGTGAATGAAAGCACCCGATGCCCTGGTCCCTTAGTAGGATATTTCCTTTACCTAAGGTGGTACCAGCTCCATGGCTGCCTCGCTTTTTACTCACAAAAGCTATGAGGCAGCAGAGAGTAGCAATCAGGCATAGGCAGAAGTAGACAAGAAATACTGAAGGAGCTGAGCACCCCCTGCCCTGCCCCCACCCACTTCCTGACACTCTTCACTCACATTACTCCAGGGAGGAAGGGGAAGACAGGCTTTGGACATGAGTCCAGGCCCTAGAGCAGTGGTTATCAACCTCCCCAATGCTGCCACCCATTAATACAGTTCCTCATGTTGTGTTGACATCCCAACCATAACGTTATTTTTGTTGCTACTCCATAACTGCTACGGTTATGAGTCGTGATGTAAATATCTGTGTTTTCCAATGGCCTTAGGTGACCCCTGTGAAAGGGTCAGTCAACTCCAAAGGGGTCGCAACTGACAGGTTAAGAACTACAGCCCTAGGCTGATTCTGGGTGGGCCAGAGGCAATAGAATCAGACCCACTTGCAATGTGATCTGAAGCAGTGACTCATGGGTAAATCTTGAGTCCACTCTAACCTCCTGAAAATAGATTTCTCTGCTACTCTCAACTGAATCATTGGTCATAACACAAAACTTTGAAAAGCAAATTTTACTGAATTCACTGTGCGAAACACTGTGCATTTAAAAAAATAGCCTTTTATTTTGGGGGGTTTATTTGTTTTAGAATGGTCTGATAGCAATATAAAAGCTCTAATTCCTAGGCTAACTGCATGTTTGCCCAGACTGTCACACATAGGAAAAAAATTTAAATAAGTATGATAAACAAAGCTATCCCAGAAATAAAATTTCCAAAAATACCTTCTTTGTGCTGAGCATTTAACTTGTAAAAAAAAAAAAAGAATCAACAAATGTTCTAAATGTAAAAATAGAAATTGTAGAAAGAGTTCAAGTACTCAGTTCCACTTTCTGCTGGCACTAAGTAAAACAAAGAGAAGGTTGGCTGGCTTTCCCAAGGAACCTGGTCAAAAGGGTTGTTCAAAAGCCACATCTGGGTCTATTAGAAACACACGCAGGTGTATACACACACACACACACACACACACACACACACACACTTGCACTCTAGTTAAGTTTTCTCTAAAACAAAAATTGGAATATCTTTTCTTTGAACCTAACACTAATACTTCTGGGAAAAGACTTGTATGTTAAGGGCAACTTCAGACTCATTTATCAACCAGCTTATATTTATTGACTACTTAAGGTGCTAGGGTCATGGTACTATAGGGATGGAATATAGACAGCAAGATTCGAACCCTCCACCCAACATCAAAACCCACACACCAAACTCTACCTAGAGGCACAAAAACAAAGCCCTCTGTTTCGATCAGTTTGGGGATGCCATAACAAAACAGAATGGGCTAAAATGCTTAATAAAACAAAAATATATTTATCATGGCTCTAGGAACTGAAAATCCAAGATCAAGGTGCCAACATGTGCCTTGCCCAAATTCCTATAAGGGTAGCTTCTCCTTGGGTCCTCCTTGATCTCTGGGAGAGAGCAGAAAAGAAGCTCTCCCATATCTTATGAGGGCAAGGAGTCCCGCCCTAATGACAGACTCAAGGTGCCATCTCTGAATACTATTGTGTGGTATTCATGGGCATGAGGATTTCAGCATATTAACTGGGGAGGGGGAATACACAAAACCAGTGTTTGGCAGACTACAGATCTGAGAGTACAAGACAAAACACAGAAGAGAAAACATCCATGAGTTGGAACAAAGGATGTCTGAAAGAGGATGTAGAATGAATGAGCCAGCTCTGAAGGGACGGGGAAACAGTAAGATAAAAATTTCTGTTCACCAAAAAACCCAGAATGGGAGTGAAGAGGACAATTCCAGGACAGGAGGAAGCACTCACCATGCTTATTTCTGCAAAGGGCTCATCTGGGATCTACTGAGTACAGATAAGACCAAGGTCCACAAGACAGGCAACTCAAATAACCAAATGAGCTTCTGTTGTTGCTGTAGTTAACTTCTTTTTGGTTTTAAAACAGGCACTTTATAAAGAAAATTCTCAGAAGGTCAATATATACAAGTAGGGGCTGCCTGCCCTCCTAAGCTCACCTTGAGGGTGGGAGGGAGAGGGCTCCCATGTACAAGTAAAGGGAGCAATGTGCTTGTCCTTCTGTCTTAGCCCCAAACACAAGACCCCTTACAGGGTTTTAGGTGCCCATTCTGAAAATATAAAGAAGCTGATTTAAATACATAGGCTAGCTCATTTTTTCCTTAAGTATTTATAATTAAAATTTGTTATCAGCGCCGGGCATGGTGGCACATGCCTTTAATCCTAGCACTTCGGAGGCAGAGGCAGGTGGATTTCTGAGTTCGAGGCCAGCCTGGTCTACAAAGTGAGTTCCAGGACAGCCAGGGCTACACAGAAAAACCATGTCTCGAAAAACAAAATAAAAACAAACAAACAAACAAATAAATAAATAAATAAATAAATAAACAAATAATTGTTATCATCCACCATCATCAAAAAAGAGAAGATGGCAAAACACAGTCATACTAGGCTCACCCACCCCAGCTCTGAGCTGTTCTAATCCAGTGGCTGCTCTGATTTCAAAGGCCTTCCACTGCTCCTACTGAATTCAACCCCATTTGTAGTGGGATCATGAAGCAAGAACCTCACAAGGGCAGTGACATTATGAAGGTTCTATCTTTACCAATGCTGTTACTGCAGGAAAGGGTTAGTTGTCCCTAATTTCTAATAGAAAGGCCCAATTCTCATCCTCTCTCCTCCTCCTCCCATCCCCTCCCCTCGAGTATCCAGCATTACTAAAACCTTCCCCAGATGCCAGCACCACACCCTTGGATTGCTCATCCTCCACAGTGTGAGCAAATAACATTCTATTGTCTGTGAAGTCTCCAGTCTTTGGTATTCTGTTGTAGTATCAGAGAACAGACACAGAACATACTCTTTTTTTTTCCCCATGACTACAAAGAGTGGGTTACACAGGTCACCACCTTTTGCAAAATACCCTCCAAGTTCTTCCCTTGTAAAAGACGTACATAGTCATCATACAAAACATAAATTAAATTAAGAGTACCCTTAAGGTCACTAAAAAAAGCACTATTAATGTTCTTATATGTTGATCCAGAATCTTTTCTAGACATATATAACATATGTTCAAATTATTTATGACTCACGCATGGAGTTGTTTTGAGAAACTACTACATGTAGTTGTTTGTAGTTCCTTGAAGAAAACCAATGAAGATTTTCCATTTTGACATATTGATTATTACTCTATGCTCCTAAACTTCAAAACAAAAATTTTAAAGGTTTCATAAGCTCCTGCCTCCTCATTGGACAAATAATACAACTTTAAATTAAATAAACATCATATATATATATATATATATATATATATATATATATATATATATTTAAATTAAAATAAGAATTAGTTGTGGGCATCAGCAGTATTTGCTGCTAATGGTGATTTCATATACATCCTGGGCTTTACGGGGGAAGGTTTTAAATTTTTATTTTTAAGGTAATCTCTTGGAATACTAGAACATTTAAAGGGGAAAGTCAAGGAGAGGGATTTATAGACCCTCAAGAAGTGAAGGTAGATGGGAATGTGGTGGGCTGGTCCATCTTAGAAGGCAAAGCTTCGACATCGGTCACTTAGAGATACAGTAGCAAACATTGAGGGGGCTTTAAAATAGAACAAACTATGTCCAATATAATGAGGAACTGTTCAGTCTAGACTTTATGATGTTGGGCCAGAGGGAGGTAGGTATGACCTAGAGTCCTGCGGAGGAAGAGTGAGGTGTGCATATGGCCCCACCCCTAAGCCTTACACTCCTGACATGAAGCTGGACATGTAGCAATGCCATTGTGCAATGACTACATGAGAATTTGGGTCTCACCATTCAAAAGATCTTAGATATTCTGCCTCCCTCTCCCTCCTTCTCCCTCTTCTCCCCCTCCATCTCCCTATCTCCCTCCTTCTCCCTCTCCCCCACCCCCCTCTCTGTGTCTTCCTTCACAATTTACATTGTAGTACCATCAACAAGTGAGCAGCTCCTCACTTATTCAGTTGTAGGGGGAAGCACTAACTCAGCTTTGGGTTAGACTCTCTCATTGGCTAGAGCCCACCATTCATCCATCTCAAAGTTGTATATAAACATATTTCAGAGCATTGATGTATGACCAGGCACTGCTTGCATAGTCTCAGGCTTAGATTATGTGATGGCTTGTTTATCCAAAAGAAGATGCTAAACATAAACTGCCTCCCATAGGAGATTGTGTGAGATTATTAAATTCTAGGCCTCCTGGAGTCTGACAAAGAAACGGAATATTTCAGCTGAACAAAAGGCACTTGTCTACCAGAGATGCTCCATGCTGTTCTTGGAGTTGTGATGCCTGTAGGGTGTTTTCACTGTAGCAAGCATAGTCGTGTTCTAGCACCAAATCAATGACTCATTTTCTTTCGACTTGTCAGAGAACTGCCACACCCAAGGCAAACATGAGAAAATTCAGTTGACTAATTAGAATTGTAGAGTATTCATTCATGAGAACTTGGCAGAAGAGCCTTTCTCTTTTCTTTCCTTTTTTTTTTTTTTTTACCAGTCTGAAAACCCTGCACCTTACTTCTATGCTTTAAATAGATGTAATTCCATTAATATAAGCAGGAATGAAATGACCATACCAATTACATCTAATTATGTACAAAATGAAAGAGAAGGACATTAACAGATCATTGGCCACAGATGTTGAAGACATGAAGACAAGTAATTGCTAATATAAGCAGGCAAGTTAATGGGTTTTCCAATTTTATTTAGTAAAAGAGTTACTTTACTTCTGTCCATCAAAGATAACATCTTGTGCTTTCAGATATGGAAGGCAAAATAATACATACTGTAACCTATGGCTTACTCAGAGTGAGTTTCCAGGGGGCTGAGTCCGCGGTTGGTGATAAAGCGCATGTGTAGCATTGTGGGTAATAAGGTTGGGTCTCTTGCTGTTTATTTACTGAACCCCTGCCCCCCCCCCAAGATCTTGTTGCATCAGTGAGAAGGGGAATCCTCACATACACCAAGTGATGCTATGGAACCTTGCTCCTTAATATAAAACTATTGATTGGTTGAATAAAGATGCCTACAGCCTATAGCTGGGCAGAAGAGAAGTAGATGGAGTTTCTGTTCCTGGAGCTTGGGGTCTGGAGAGAGATCACAAGGAGAGAAAAGAGAGGAGAAGACATCATGGGGCAGATGGATCATGAAAACACGGCTATGAGTGCTGGTCAATTGGAGTAAGAGTGGCCCAGACAGAACAGAGCAAATTTCTGGGTTAATGATAGGGAGGTAAACAAAATAGCACAGAGGGTTGTTATCTGTCTAGCTCTAGTGCTATTAAGACTTATTGTAAAAATAAAAGTTTTGTATCTTTTATATTTATATGATCAAATGAACCCCCACTTAAGTATTTACTACAATATGTAAATGGCCGAGATTTGGGCACCAGCACTGCAATCACAACAACAACAACAACAACAAAAACAACAACAACATCACCAACAATAAAAGAGAGCTTATAGCTTTTAACCTCAAACTAGACTGAGCCTAGAGCCAATTCGATCTGACTGGGTGGATGGAAAGCACAGTACCTATTGCTAACTGTTCATGCAAACCTGGACAGCGAAGAAATAAGCAGTTTTCTTACTGTGGTATATATTTAGAAGCAAATAGATTTGGTTTTTCTTTTTTCCCTAAAGAGACTGCTGAAATGGTTCATCTAAGAAATAACAGAATCCCATCAATAGTTCAACCAAGACAAAGTCTTTTGGGGAATGTATCGGGCATACAACAGAAAATCATGCCTAGTAGAGGAGTCAAATAAGCTAGAATCACAGCTGTATCGGGGCCTGAGAGTGAGGCTGGGGGCCACAGTTCCCGGGGGCCAGGCCTTCCCTCTTCTTCTGGTTTTCTCAGAGCAGTTAGGCTTGTACATGCCACAGAGACTTTACGAATTTTGCTTTCTCGTTTTAAAAATGGGGTAACTAGCTATATCCCAAAGTTTTGTGGCACTTGGTTGAGTGATTCTACTTAATGATACTTTAGGATCCCGTCATTATACAAAATAAACTCACATTGTACGAATAACAAGTTTTGCTTCCCACATCCTACTACAACTGTGTCAGTTAGGGTTGTATAGATGTGAAGAAGCACCACAACCAAGACAACTTTATAATGAAAAACATTTCACTGGGGCTGGCCTACAGGTTCAGAGATTCCGTCCATTATCATCATGGTGGGAAGCATGGTGGCATGTGGGCAGGCATGGTGCTGTAGAAAAAGCTGAGAGATTTGCATCAGAGGGCTGCAGGAAGAGAGACACTGCACCTGGGTTGAACATTGAAACCCCAAAGCTCCCCCCAGTGACATATTTCCTTCTCCAACAGGGCCACACTTCCTCATAGTGCCACTCCATGGTGACCAAGCATTCAAATCTAGGAGCCTATGGGGGGTCATTCTTTTTCAAACCTCCATAGTAACCACCCACAATAAAGCCTTACTTTCTCTGTATCACTGTCATCTTAATTTTAAGACTAACTATAAAATTTCCCAGACAAATTAATTTACTTAATCTGGATCTGTTCATAATCTTATTCAAACTAATTGAATTCTACCTTTTGAATTTTTATTTCTTGATCATTTTGTGAATTTTCTCTCTCTCGGGCACTCATTTTATATCTTAACTCAGACTTCTCTTCAAGTTAAAACAAATTCGGTCATTACTTCACTACGAGCTGATAGGGTAAAGGACAGAGAACACAGATAAGACCACCACTGACAGCCATATTGTAAGTTATATGGCTACAGTGTTTAAGTCAAATATGCCAGCTCTTCACAAAGGTTAACCCAATTAAATACAAAAAGAAGAAGAAGAAGAAGAAGAAGAAGAAGAAGAAGAAGAAGAAGAAGAAGAAGAAGAAGAAGAAGAAGAAGAAGAAGAAGAAGAAGAAGAAGAAGAAGAAGAAGAAAAATAGCAGGGTTGATGCTAAGCATCTGTGCTGGCAGGTTTCAAATTTAACTCAAAAGCTGATGATTGAAGGTTGCTTCTGGAGAAAGAAAAATCATATTTCCAATTGTTTTTGATGAGTTCAGGGAGGAAGCTCAGTAGATAAAATGCTTGCCATGCCAGGCCACTGAGAGATGCTGTGTCACAAAACAAGGTGGGTGGCACCTGAGATACTGTATATGAAATTGGCCTTTAAGTGTGCCTGCAAATCTCTCTCTCTCTCTCTCTCTCTCTCTCTCTCACACACACACACACACACACACACACACACACACACACACACATCATGCCCTGGGGCAGGACAGCAGTGTAACCGTAGGGTACATCCATTGACTGGCCATTTGGTGAACTAGTTTGCCAAGATTCTCTGCCTCTCATTCCTGTGTTTTTAGAATCAGCACTTCTGCACAGCCAGCTTTCTGGTACCATCTCTAGAGGTCAGAGCTTCCTTACTATTTTTTTTTCCACATAAGGAAAATAAAGCCCAGTGGCAAAAATGATTTCCCAAGGGTCCAAGCTGATAAACAACAGCCTGGCTAGAAGAGAGTTCAGGTGTCCAAGGTCCATCCTACTGCACCATAGGAGAATGAACAGGTATGATTTGATGTCAGAGATGGCAGGGAGATTTCCACAGCCTGTGAGTAACACTTCCTCCCCTAGTACACTCATCCCCAAAATTTACCTGCTCACAGTTCACCTTCCCTTCCCTGAGACCTGACTAAAGTGAAAGATAATTAAATCAGTTCAGATTATTTTTGCATTCTGACTTCAATGAATTTGTCATATCCTCCCATGAAAACTGGCTCAGGGTAAAGGAAAAGCTTCCAACAGATGCAGTGTTCTGAATGAATATATTAATAAATTCATCGGCATACAGGGAACAAGGCATAGGTCTTGCTGCCATATGCTTTCAACCGTGTGAATTCCTTCCTTCTATAAGTTTCTTGACAACCTTACCTTTCCCCTTGCATGTTTGAAGAGGATGAAGTCTTTTCATTCCCTTTGCAGCTTTAATGGAAAATGTCTCTCAGAGGCTCCTGTGTTTAGATGCTTGGTTCCAGGCTGCTGGAGCCATTTTGGAAGGTTCTAGAAAGGGAGCCTCACTGGAGGAATTGCGTCTCTGAAAGGTGCCCTTTGAGGTTGTATAGCCTGGCTCCACTTCCTTGGCACCCTCTGCTTCCTGTTCTAAAATATGGGGTTTTCTAGCTGCATATACCCGCTGCCACAGAGTCATCTGCTGCCATCCCTTCTCCCACCTTGATGGACTGTCACCCTTAAACTGTAAGCCTCCCTTCCTTAAATTGTTTTTTCTTAGCTATTTGGTCACAGGAATTAAAAAACAAAAAGCAATGAACCTACCCCTTCTTTGTCTTATGTAAGTATCTGCTGAATGAACAAATGGGGAAAGGAATGAATGAATGAATGAATGAATGAATGAATGAATATGCTTGCCCTCCACAGTTCATTCCACGTTTACCCTAAAGGACTCTTTCAAAACCAAAAATCCCATTTTTGCCATTTTTCCCCTTCTATCATAACAATGCTTTAAAGACTAATATATACTAATATATACCACTGGAATAGATTTCAAAAAAAAATCATTGCTGAATAAGAAAGACATGGTGAATCTAGAGACTGCCATACCCGGGGATCCATCCCATAATCAGCCTCCAAACGCTGACACCATTGCATACACTAGCAAGATTTTGCTGAAAGGACCCAGATATAGCTGTCTCTTGTGAGACTATGCCAGGGCCTAGCAAACACAGAAGTGGATGCTCACAGTCAACTACTGGATGGAACAGAGGGCCCCCAATGGAGGAGCTAGAGAAAGCACCCAAGGAGCTAAAGGGATCTGCAACCCTATAGGTGGAACAACAATATGAACTAACCAGTACCCACCAGAGCTCGTGTCCCTAGCTGCGTATGTATCAGAAGATGAAGAGAGGCCCATTGGTCTTACAAACTTTATACGCCTCAGTAAAGGGGAACGCCAGGGCCAAGAAGAGGGAGTGGGTGGGTAGGGGGGTTTGGGGGGAGGGTATGGGGGACTTTTAGGATAGCACTGGAAATGTAAATGAAGAAAATACCTAATTAAAAAAAAGACATGGTGAGAATGTATTAGCCTGAACTTTTCAGCACAGACAGAAACCGGAGCTTTCATTTCTTGCTCTACAGAGATCTGGGTAAGCGCATCACTCCGACTCTTACTTGCAGATGGGAGTCACTCACTCACCCAGTCAGAGCGCAGGCCAAGCATTAGCATTGAAATGCAACAGGACCTTGTCCTTGTGCACACCAAGAGCTTCAAATGGCAGAGAGGATGGTAACCTGTGATTGCCTCCTCTGAAGACTTTCATCCGCCGTGTGTCTGTGCGTTATTCATGTCAATTTCCTTTGGCTCCCAGGTTCAAAGGGACACACAGTTATAATTTACAGTCATGAAAAAGGACCATAACTTCAAGTCAACAATGAAAGAGCAGGTTTCAAAGTGGGCACAGCAACATGGTATCAATGTAGTTAATTTAGGGCATGCACATCAGTAAGCCCAGAAGTGCCACCACTGCTCTGAAGCGTCAGTTTCGACCTTTCTCACTCCACTGTCAGCTATGAGACATTGTGGGGCCTGTTCTGACTACTACAACAAAATACCCCAGACAGACCAAGATTAAACAGCAGCCATCCGTATCTCACACTGTTGGAAGCTAGAAGTCCAAGACAAGGATGTCAGCATGTCAGCTTCTTGCTGATAGTCCTCATCAGGGACATAGCAAGAAAGCATTGGCAAACTGGGAGAGGGCAGACAGAGAGAGCTCTGATCTCTTCATCCCTCTGTAGGAGCCCTAAGACCATCAAAGGGGCTGTGCTCTCATGACCTTTTGTAACACAATCATCTCCCCAAAGCTCCATGTCCAAATACCATCATTTTAGAAGTTAAAATTTCATCATAGGAATCAGTGAAAAGGAAAACACAGTCAGTCCATAGCAGGGACACCCAGGAGCAGCCAGGAGAGTGAGTGGCTAGAGTCAAAAACGGACAAGAGTCCACCTTCACAAAGGTATGATAGGGTAGGAGACAGGATAGTAGAAAGTGCTGCTTAGAAAGGCCTGAGAGTCAACCTGCTGGGAAAATGGAATACAGTTGGCTTCCTGGAGGAGAAATCTCCGGTGTCAACTTGAAACAAGGTGAAAGCAACATGTAATAGGAAGAAAGTGGGGACATGTCCTGTATAGAGAAGTCAGGTGTGGAGCAGGAGGTGGACAACTCCAGGGAAATTAATAGGGGAGACCGCCCACATCCTGGATTGCCTTGTTAGGTGTGAATGCCCTATCCTAAAACATCAGGGGAGAGAGGGAGACAGAGATTCAACTGGGATTCTAGAAAACAATCAAGCTTCTGGATATGGCTTTTCTGAAGCACCAGGAAAGGGAGATGGAGGGCTGGAGATGAAGATAAAGGAAGTCAGGTCCCAAAGACCATGGTATGTGGCCTCTGACCAGGGCCTGTGGCTTAAGCACTCTGAACCTTGGCCTCTTTTCTTCCTCTTTAGGGATGGGAAATAAAGAACTTTATATATCCAGATTTCATGACCAATGGCGGCATCCTGGCTATGTGACTTAGAAATTAGTATAGTCTTGAACAAGAAAAAATGACATATCTGGTCTCAGTTTCTTCCCTATAAAATGAAGACAATGCCCCTTCCAACACACCAACACACACACACACACACACACACACACACACACACACACTTCGTAGACTTATTGAGAGAGCTGAGAAATGAAAGGCATGAGTCTCCTGAGTCTTGAAATTAGTGGTGGTAGCAGTAGTAAGAGAAATAGCCTTGGCGAGGGGTGCTGATGGTTGCAGTGGTAGTGGTAATTTAAAGGAAATGAGTGGCCCTTGCTGTAAAGCAAGTGGCAAATGAGAAAGTGCTGGACTGCAGCTGTAGCTGGGAGAAATCGAGAACCAGATGCCAATGATGTAAGGAACAAGCAACAACACGACTTCAGGACTACTGGGTGTGCCCAGGTAGGGAGAGACAAGAGATAAGGATCTCACACATGTTTTCCTGGAACAACTATGAACATGGAGGGAACTGAGGCAGACTGAGCAGATCTGAGAGGGAAATAAAAAACTCCCTTGCAGACAGCTGGCCATGAGCCTCCCTTGAGCATCTGGGGAAGCTGTCCATTTCAAAGTGCCTGGAGGATGCCTGGAATTCAGGGTAAAAAGACAGAATTAGATGCTGTCAACAGATGGACATCAACTGATGGCACCAGTAGGGAGAGTCACATCACACAGGAAGACTGTACAAATGAAGATGCTGGGAAGGAGGGGAACGGGTGCTGGAGACAGGGCATAGGAAGCACCATTGCAGAGGCAGACCTGGAGAAAAGACTCAAGAAGGATTAGCAAACAGAAGATCATGAGGACAGAAAATGTAAGAGAGGGACAGTCCTGGCTTAAAGATACTCAGGGACAAGAGAGAACTTCAGAGGAACTGATGAGCTACCAAATCAAAGTCAGGTCTGTGAAAATCTGTTAGACTGAGGCACAAGATGGCCCTTTGGACAGCTGTGCTGGAAGCTGACATCAGATTACCATGGCTGAAAGATATATGTGTCATGGGTGAAGAAATACCTGGAAAAAAGGAGAGAGGGAAAGAGAAATGTAGGATGGTACCTAGGGTGCATGACAGAAAAGAAGAAGCCTATGTCTGGTAGAGAATGGTAACTGTACTTTAAACAAAGGAAAGAGACAACTTGTGGGACTTGTTAGATTGGAAGTGCTGATAGAGAAAGGTTGACAATACAGACACGGAGCATAATCAGTGGAGAGATGTGCCTGGACTCCAGCTAAGAAGACACCAGTTGAGAAATGTGGACATAACGAGAGATTTAAAATGATGTCAAAGTCTGAGATATCCAAGGACAGGAAACAAGAGACAGGGGGAAAAGATGAAACAGTGCAGAGGAAGCACAGAAAATAAAAATTGAAACAATTTAGCACTGGCTCCTCCCATTCCAGGGCCAGACCAGGTTGTGAGCTGTGGAGGATAGAAGACACCAGAAGCAAACACACATCAGAGAGGGTCTGGCAGGGAAGCATGGCAGGGTCATCTGAGAGCAGCTGGAGACCCATGACAGGTTGGCTTTCCTAATGCAAATTTCCCTCCATTTAAATGTACAAGACCATTAGCTGATACAACCACCTTGACATATGGCTTGGAGCTGTGAAGTACACATAGGTTTTGTTTTTGTTTTTCACCAATGACAAAATACAACAGTAAGGATGCAAGATATGAGTTAGTTACTAAATGATAGATGGATTCTTCTTCTTCTTCTTCTTCTTCTTCTTCTTCTTCTTCTTTTTAACTGCTTCTACCATAAAGAAACATTGTGAGCAAATTTTGATACTAAAACACTATGACTTTCTAAACATTTTCTGATGGTTAGTCCTTTTTCCTTCATTTCAAGAAATCCTTAAAAGTTAAGGGACTATGCCCTGTTAGGGATAAACACAATAAAATTGACTTGGTTCTTGTCTTCAAATAGTTAAAATGCACCAAAACATTCAATTTCTGGAAAACTCTGGAATGTATTTACTTATGCTCAAGTTCAAACACACCCAGCCCTTCAATCTACAGTGGGCCCAAAGGGAGGAGTGATAGTTCCATTTCCCATTACTGTGACAAAATTGTAAAGAGTGGTTCTAATGCTAAGGTCTTGTTCCCCAATTGGTTCTTGATTGATCAATAATGATACCAGCGACCAATGACTGAGGATGGGGCAGGACACTTAGAATTGTGCAGGAGGACTCAGGGAGAATGGAAAGGACTGGGAAAGAAGAAGCAGGCAGTGGCAGCAGGAGATAAAGCCAACCAGTCATGCGAGCTTTTGGTTGGAGAGGCCAATGGCCACTCTATCTGATTATGTCTGGGGTGGCAGGGGAGGTTTAAGAGTGCCCAGTCATTGAGTTAGCAAAGGCATTTTAAGATTAACTGGGGTGTGTGTGTGTGTGTGTGTGATTTTTTTATCTGTAGATCCAAGGGAATTTGGGTGGGGGCCCTTAACTTACACTGGGGTAGGAAAAATTACATGCTACACAAAATACTCAACTAAAAGCAACTTAAGGAAGGCGGG
Organism: Mus musculus; assembly: GCF_000001635.26. Taxonomy (NCBI): domain Eukaryota; kingdom Metazoa; phylum Chordata; class Mammalia; order Rodentia; family Muridae; genus Mus; species Mus musculus. The sequence goes on along the minus strand of NC_000076.6, from coordinate 3,374,623 downwards.
GCTTATTCTGGCTCACAGTTTGTTGCACAGTTCGTTACAGAGAGACAGGCATAGTGGAGAAGATATGAGGTAACTGGTCTCAGGAATTCTCTAGTCATGAAGTAGAGGAAGATGAATGCTGATATCCCTCTTGCCTTCTGCTTTTTATTCAGCCCAGGACCCCAGATGCCCGGGTTCAGACTGAGCCTTCCCACCCTCAGTCAAATCTCTCTGGAAACCCCTCACAGACACTTCTGTGAGTTTGTCTCTTGGATAATTATCAATCTTTGCAGACTGACAACATGAACTGTCACATGAGGCTTTACTTACTTAGGCTATTCAGAATGCTTTTATCTACAGTGCTTTGTTTTGTTTTTTAGTTTGCTTGCTTGTCTGTTTAATTTATTCTTAGTGTAGGAGGTACAGAGGTTTTTGTGATCACAGGCACACACTAGGGCAGCAGTTCTCAACCTGTGGGTTGTGACCCTGAATGATCCTTTGTCAGGAGTTATATAAGTTACCCCACATATTAGATATTTACAGTATGATTGATTCATAACAGTAGTAAAGTTAAAGTTATAAAGTAGTAGCAAAAAATTATTTTATGGTTGCAATCACTATAACACAAGGAACTGTATTAAAGGATCTGAGCATTAGGGAGGCTGAGAACCACTGCACTAGGGGAACCTGGACTGTTAAGCACACAGTGTTGAGGGACACAGGATTGCTCCTTTAAGAGAAGGAAGAGAAAACTTGTTTTCTACAGAGAAGGTTGGAACAGATGTAAATGCTGCTTTTATTTCCTCAGATGAAGTAATGAGAGTGGTACCCACCAAAGCTGTGAGAGTACACAGCTTGGGCTGAACCCAGAGCATTTTCTTCTCTGTTCTGACTATTCCTAGGCCTAGGTCTGGAAACTACTAGCCTCTGCATAATCTAATCTTCCAAGCTGACTGACTCAATCTGGCTTCTCTCAGATTTTGACTGAATTGCTCTGCCTGGCTTCATATTAACTTTGGCAATATGTTCTAATCTTATGACTTTTCCTCATTCTCTGACTCATTCTGGTGCTGTCTTTATCTATGTCTAGGTTCTTCTCTCTGTTACGTGTCTTTGTAAAACTATGTCAGTAAAACTGCCACACACACACACACACACACACACACACACACACATTACCCACCATATACTACACATTATGCTCTCCCTCCCTCCTTCCCTCCCTCCCTCCCTCCCTCCTCTCTCTCTGTTCTTAAGTAGCCACTCTTTCCTATGCAGTTCTTGTGTGAGTTGGGAATATCCTATCTCTGAACTCTGTCTCATCTTATCAAATCTTTCTCTGATTCATCACTTTGTCTGCCCCTCAATTAGATGTCACTTTCAAACATGGCTGTTCCTTCTACAAACTAACCTTACCTTCATTGTTAGGGATTAAAGATATGTACTCAGGATGTGTCTGTATGCCAGACAGATTTTTTTTTTTTATAAAAAACAACATTTAATTGGGGCTGGCTTACAGGTTCAGAGGTTCAGTCCATTATCATCAAGGTGAGAGCATGGCAGTATCCAGGCAGGCATGGCACAGGAGGAGCTGAGAGTTCTATGTCTTCATCCAAAGGCTGCTTGTGGAAGACTGACATCCAGGCAATTAGGGTGAGGAACTTATACCCACACCCACAGTGACACACCCATTCCAACCAGGTCACACCTATTCCAACAAGGCCACACCTTCAGATGGTGCCACTCCCTGGTCCAAGGATATACAAACCATCACATTCCACTCCCTGGTCCCCATAGACTTGTTCAAAAACATGAGTCTGTGGGGGCCATACTTAAACATAGCATAATGCAAAATGCATTTAGTCCAACTTTCAAAGTCCTCATAGTCTATAGCAGTCGCAACAATGTTAAAAGTCCAAAATTCAAGGTCTCTTCTTTTTTTTTTTTTTTTTGCCAGACAGATTATAATGTAATCCAGAGCATGTCTGTGTTTAAGCCAGACCACACAGACTTAGAAAACCTCTGGATAACATCCCTTGCCAGAGCAGCCATGTTGCTGGATTAAACTTCCTCAACAAGCAGAGATTCTTACTAACCTGATGACCTGTTTGGTATTTGTGTGTCTGGAGTCAACACCATACCCTTCTCCAGACCCCTATTATAAGTTTGTTTTTCTCAGTGAACTGTAAACCTGCTTCTCTCAGTCAATCTATAGAGCCTATCTTTATGGGCCTCACAAAGAGTTTTGATGCAGTCACATCTGACTTGTATTTAGCTTACTTTGTTCCTCAAGGAGCTTGATGCACTTTAGTATATGCTCAAGATTTAGTCAGCCATCATCAGAACAATTTTCATCAAATTGTGCTGTGCTTAAATATGCCTAAAATAGATCACATGGAGTCAGACTCCCAGAGTTTGCACCACCACTGGCTACTGAGTTGTGTTGAGCCAAACTGCCTTCTTGATTCCCTTGGTCCATCTCTCTGCAGCCTGTGAAAGCTGCAGAGACGCCCCCATCTGAGTACTCTATGTACGTTGCATTTGTGAGGATTAAGAAGAACAGCAGTGAAGCCCATTCCTCAATACCTGGTGAAGTGAGGATTCAGCACATGCCCCACACGCTGAGTCCTAGACAGCAGCTTTGTCTTCCAGCAAGGATGCCACAGATGAAGCAAGGCAGGCTAATCTGATGTTGGTAAGCAGGGTTGTATATACCAAGTGAGGACTTATACTGAAAATGACAATCCTCATTTGGACATAAGATTCAATCCACTGACAGAGCTGTGCCCTGCAGTCCACAAAGAGCCATAAGGCATGATATACACAAATATGGGAAGGTTACAGTGAAACATACTAATTTGTACCTTTAATATGCCTGTTATAGTATTTTCTAAATTTTTAAAATAATAGGATGGAGCTAGCAAGATGGCTCATTGGGTAAAAGGGCTTGTGGTAAAATTCTGAGTTTGATTCCCAGAACCCATGGTGGAAGGAGAAAACTGACTCCTTCCAAATTGTCCACTGACCTTCATGTGTGGGTGACATGGTACATGTACACCCGATTTCTCTCTCTCTCTCTCTCTCTCTCTCTCTCTCTCTCTCTCTCTCTCTCTCACAAACACACACACACACACACACACACACAAGCACATAAGCACATTAATAGTATTAATAGATTAAGTAAAAACTAATAGCATAATCTTGGACTACTAACAATCAGAGGTCAGTCAGTCAACTGAAGTAATAAAGTCTTGGCATCTGAGGAGTTAGCTCAGTGAATAAGACCACTTGCTCAGCAAGCATGGAGACCTAATTTCTTTTTTGGGGGAGCGGGGGAGTTAGCATGGACATTTTTAATATTAATTCTAATCCCAACTACAGATAGCTCATTTGTGTCCTTTGAACATCTCAAATCATTGTTTTATAGTTTCTCATCTCCTTTGTTAAGTTTATTCCTAAGTATTTTTAAATTAATTTAATATTATTTTTATTAGATATTTTCTTTATATACATTATGCCCAAGAAAAAAACTGACATGTCTGCACTTGCCTGGAGCACCAGCATTTGAGGGCCAAGAATTTAGACCACTTTTAAAAAGCAAAAGGACTTCAAATGTAAAAGACAAGGCAACATGTGAGAATGTTCATGGCTAGCATGCCCTGGCATCTCAATGATATGTGCTTAGCAGCAGATCTTAATTTCCAAATCAAACAAAACTGCAAAATTGGAAATACAGATTTTACCTTAAGGTGTGGCAAGATTGGAAGAAAATACATGATTTACCCAGTAAACCATCTTGCAACCCTTGTCAGGGAAGACAGTGTGCCAGATTTCAAATGTTCTTAAAAGCAGTTTTGAAGATACAGAAATGCCTTAAAACTGAATTCCTTACATATGGATCCAGATTTAACCTAACAGTTCTGTTACAATCAAATTCCTAGCTCAAAATTTCACTATGCAAGCTTTCCCACAAGATTAAATAGAGAGGGAGGGGGAAAGAGAGAGAGGAGGAAAGAAGGGAGGGAGAGATTTTGTGTGTATGTGTGTGTGTGTGTGTGTGTGTGTGTGTGTGTGAGAGAGAGAGAGAGAGAGAGAGAGAGAGAGAGAGAGAGAGAGAGAGAGAGAGCGCTAGCTATAAACATATCAAATCGCTGCAGGAATTAATGATAACATTTATCCGTGAATACAAAAGACCCTTGGACTGAATGAGAGGGCCATACCTCTGGACTCCACTTCTGCCACGTTACTTGTGTGAAGTCTTTCTAGAACTCCAACTGGTTTTAGCTGATGTCCCACGTGACCAGAATTCCTTCACTGATTGTTAAGAAGCTTCCAGAGCATGAACAAGCTTCTGCTACATGGGCATGAGCCAGAGGCATGGGCATAGAAAGAAAACATGATGTGTGCAAAGCCTGAATATAGGCTGGTAGGATTGTTCAGTGGGTAAAGGCACTTGCTGTCAAGTCTAGGCCCCAGAACCTACATGTTGAACGCAAAGCTTGGCAGTGCATGTGGCCAAATGCCTATGGACAGGTAGGACTGTGCCAATGTGGGCACCAAAAGAGAAGACATTCAGACCTGAGGAAGATTCTCTCACATTCTTTTCAGCACAGAGCTCTTGGGCATGTGAGACCTCAAAATTCACACATAGCTTTGCAATTCATTATAGGGATACAGTTATCAGAGCAGATAGGTGGAGCACATTTAGAGGCATGTCTATCGGCTTAATACATCGAGTTTTCAGTATTGAGACACAACCTATGTGACTCCTTTGCTCCATATAAAGACACAGGTGTGCCCAGTAGTTACATGGCTGTCTTAGAAACACACTGTTTGAGTCCACACCTCTCACCCCAAGCCACTCCCACTTATGTGAGCTTGGCCAAGACCCTGGCCTTTTCTGAGATTGCTTTCTTATTTGTAAAACAGTGACAGCAAGAGGCCTCTCATCGTAGGAGTGCTGTGAATGGGAAATGAATTTGGTGTGAATGGGAAATAAATTGGTGTGAATAGAAAATGAATTTGGTATGAATAGGAAATGAGTTGGTGTGAATAGGAAATGAATTGACATGAATAGGAAATGAGTTGGTGTGAATAGGAAATGAATTGATGTGAATAGAAAATTAACTTGGTGTGAACAGGAAATGAATTGGTGTGAATAAGAAACGAACTGGTGTGAATAGGAAATGGATTGGTGCATGCCAAGTGTCTAAAAGCACCTGGGATGGAACCAGGGTTTTCCAAATGCCCACTCTATTATTCTCCAAACAAAATTGACTGGGCCCTTCAAATTTCCATGAAAAAGCTTCAGCCAGGTCTATGAATGTCTTCTTTTCCCTTTCTTCCCAACATTAAATGTTTTGTGCCCTGCAAAAGAAAATTACTTTTCATCCTTAGAAGGACAACGCATCTAACTCCTGTTCTGTCTGGTACAAGTCCTTCTCAAATTAAGTACATGTTCTTTACAACAACCCCCAACTCAGCAGGTATAACAGGCCTCCCGCTAGTACGAAGTCGGAAGTCTAGCCAGTTGGTTTGCTGTGTTGATAAACATTTGAAAGGTATGACCAATGCCAAATTTTAAATATTAAAAGGGTCCTTTCTGGCCTTCATACACATAAGTTTTAAAGCTATAAGACAGGGTAGGTCCTTCTCATTCATGAACCAAAGGCTGATAATCCTTGAAGTGGTGAACAAGAAAAGATACTCAGGAGAGAGAAACGACCACTAAAAATAGAGCCCCCTCAGTGGAGAAATCAATGGGAAGAGGCCAAGAGGCCGTGCATGGCTGTCTAGTACTCCACCTGTTTCTTTATTTGTTAAGCAGAGTTGCCATTGGTACAGTGCTAATTGCTAACACTGCTCTGCCTGACAGAGTAGAATATTAACACACCTCAATGTATGCAGAACATCTTATAGAATTTTACCACAAGAGCTCCATTCAAGCACTTCATTTGTTTGTTATGGTCAAGGGCTTAAAAGCTCAAGGGGAAAAAAAAGATACAAGGAAAAGATTCAAGGTCACATTTACCCTTCCAACTGTGGATCTAAACTACATGTTCAGTGCATTGAGCATTCAAAGTCCCACTCCCAACCCCCACAACCAATTACTCTACAGATTATTCAAAACACATAAATTGTCAGCCTAAGCAGGTAGAGCTCTTACTGGTTTCCCAGGGTACCTCTAATGAAGCATTGTTAATGTCAACAATAGTTTCTCCAGTAACTCAAACCTTCTCAAACACAAAATGGACTGTTAAAGCCAACAGAAAATAAACAAAAATTAATTGTATTCTATGGAGGCATGACTGAACACATCCATTCATCTAACAGGAATTTCATGTAAATCAAACACATTGTTTCTTTAAAGAGTTTCAACATCTTCTTATTAAAAAAAATAAATACATAAATAAAGGAAGAAGAAGGAGAAAAAACATAACCACGTTCAATTTTGCCAGTTTTTACTTATGCAGTTAAGTGGGGTTTTTTGTGAGAGCCAGATCAGAAAATAATATTATTACAAGCTTATTGCTTATACAATCAAGCTTCATTATATCATAATCGTTCATCGATAGTCAGCATGGAGAATACTGTTGCCTTGTGTAATATGAATGCTAAAGAAAATATATATTCACGATGGGCCATAAAATATGTGAAGATAAAATAGCCTACATGGACTGGTAAAGCCAGTGAGTTCATCTTTCTCCTCCCCTCCCAATAATTACAAGAACACAAATCTAGTTTTAACTTGGAAACCACATTCTTAATTATTAATCTCCTCCACACTTACATCCTCCTAAATTGTTCTCCACTAACCGAAATAGAACACTTCATTGAGAACCCTTGTTTCTTAAGACTCTCGGGAAACCATTTGGCTTTGGTTATTTTTCTCCCTCCATCATGTGTATGTGTGTAGACCCGCCTGTGCATAACTTCAGTCCCTGAATTGTGGGGAACCGTGTGCTGTTGGTGCGGGGGTGGGGGGAGCTTGGGCACCCAGAGCAGGCAAATCTGAGGAGTACTGCTTGTGCCACCAGCCTAGGCACTCTTGGGGACTTTCCCTGGGCGCCCCTTCGGTGGGAGTAACAGAGCTTGAGAAGGAAACGAAGCTACAAGAAAGCCCTACATGAGCCTCTTGAGGAAGAATCCTGAGGACTCGCGTCCAAGGTGGCTGAAAAAGAGGGAGCATTGGTCCCACGCTTATGATGGACAATTTAAGGAGCTAAGGGAGAGTTTGAGATCCCCAGAACGTCTCTACTCCAGGAGCATCTACCTAGCTCTCTATTTTCCCCAGCCTATATTAGGGCGCAGGCAAAGGGAGCCACCCAGGTGTAGTTAGAGCTGGGTGTAGTTAGAGCTGTGCAGACAAGCTCCAAGAACACGGAGGAAAGCATCGACCTTCTCGGGACCCAACCCTCTTCCCATGCCATCAAGGGAGCCTATAGCTCCCCTGGCTCTAGGCAGCTGAACCCAGGCAGCGGGTATCCCAAACGCTGCGCCCTGGCGCCAGAGGGCACCCCGGGAGAGAGATCACGCAACGACACACTCCCGGGGCTCGGTTCCCAGGGGCAGTGCACCCCTGGGAGCCAGAGCCACGGAAAATTCCCGGGTGGGCACAGAGGGGCAGAAGAGATCCGGACACCGCTCTTTCCGCCCCCAGCCAGTGTCCAGGTACCTCGCAGCCGTACAGCTGACCCAGCTGCTCCACGATCCATTCTTCCAGCACCAACCGCTTACGAAGCTCCTTACGGTCGTATTTCACTGTCACTTTTCCCTGCTGGTGGCGTCGTTGTTGCTGTTGCACTTGCCCGGCGGCGGCCACCGTAGTCACCGGCGCCGAGTCCTCCCTTGAGGAGCCGGAGCTGCTGCTGGATCCTGGGCTGCCGCCGGTTCCACCGCGGGGACTCTGGAAGAAGACACGCGCACCGCCGCCGCCGCCGCCACCGGCCGCCTCACCGCCGCCAGTCACCACCGACATGTCCCCGCGCGCCAGAGCCTGAGAGTGGCCCGGAGAAGGGGTGGGCGAGCGCCCCGCGCCGCTACCACAGCAGCCCCAACAGCCGCATACGGTGGCCCGCACCTGCTCCGCGCGCCTAGACGCTGGATCCTTGCGGAGGGAGGCGGGAAGAGGGCGGGCGATGAGGGCGGGGACCAAAGCCTTAAAGACGCCTCCAAGGACCCTGGTGCTCCTGCCCCAGAGACCGCCCCCGGCTAGGAAGTCGTCCGAGGTGGAGAATCTGTGCCCAGCGACAGGGCCTCGAGGGGCTGTGTAGTCCAAGGAGGAGACTGGCGTGGATCGTCTGGGAGGCAGGAGACAGTCGGTCCTCTAATTGGGCGTCCTCGTTTTTTGCCCTGCAGACGCGAACTGCGCTTCTCGAGCAATCTTGGGGCGCACGAAATATGTCGACTCCCTCTGTCTGGATAAGCTCTGTCCCACCGGGTAAAGGTCGTGGGAAAAGACCGTGCTGTGGGGTCCTCTCGCCTCAGCTCTCCTAGGACAGCTGGGAGTGTCTCCTCCCCTCTCCTTCGGCCCCACCCCGCGGCTCTAAACACACATTCCTATTCACGCCATGACCACCACAGATGCCACTTCCTCTGTAGGATTGGGAAGAAAATTGATGAGACAATGTTTGTGTAATCAGGCAGTCACCGTGCCTCAGGAATTATTCCCAGACTGGTTTTCCTTTTTTCTTACCAAGTGCATGTTTCACCCTAAGCTGGATATTGAAAGCTTGAGCAGCCCAGAGGGCGAGGGGCTAAAGTCATCAAGACCTGGAGCATTTTGGCGTTTGCTGGGCTTAAAATGCCTTGTTGTGTTTTCAGCTCAGCCAGCTTTCCTCCCAGGGCCCTTTCTAAGCAACCTCTCCCTCCTTGCCCCCACCCCCAGGAAGGCAGCTGCTTTGACTAGCTTACTTGAAAAACATCATGCAACCAAGAAGAATTACGAATGAATGAGCTTATTATAACGTTTAGGGCTAAGAGGTGGGATGGAGAATT